>NC_063340.1:30309215-30383397 GCF_021869965.1 Rhincodon typus | reverse complement strand
AAATATCAACTTTCTTGCTCTTCTGATGCTGCCTGGCCTGCTGTGTTCCTCCAGCTCCATACTCTGTTATCTTGGACTCCAGCATCTGCAGTTCTTGCTAGCTCCACCTGAAAGGTTCTGGGAACTTAATCGTAAAACTTCAACCTACATCAAGAAACTCAACTTTTGCACCACATCCTGTCTGAAAATTTCCACCCACTGATACACGTCCTCCTCTCTTGCAGGACAAAGTAGCACATAACCCTAGGGCAACAGAGGCAACTAATCAGTGAGGCTGCATTTTTTCAGCCGCATGGAGGAGACAGTGCTCACCATAATGATTTAGGCTATGTGCTGCAAGCAAAGCTGACAGAATATAATGCTAACACAGAAAATGCCAGAGAAACTCTGCAGGTCTGGCAGCATCAGTGGAGAGAGAAATATCGTTAATATTTCAAGTCTGGCATGAACAAGAATGATATAGTCCGTATCTTATCCATCTTTTCAAATCTTACTTATCCCTTATCCTTCAATCTCTTCGGATATACAAGCTCCAAAAGGCATAATAACCAGGGATCCTTTGCTTTCCAACAACACCACTTCTATAACCACAATCTTATCTTTTCATCTTTCTTCTTTTGGATTCCCAAGAACTACCCTAGAAGGTCAAGAAGTGCAGGACATTAATGATGAAAGAAAGATGATCTCGTACTTGCAGCAGTTACAAATAGCATTAGCAATTTCAAGAGAATGCTCCTCCTGGTTCTCAGTGATTAAGGAAAACATGATGAATACATAGTTAAGAAAGAAATTACAGCCTTTAGGTTAAATTGAGGTAAGAATAATAGTTCTGAAGAACGCTACCTAACAAAGGCTTTGGTAGAGACTCATTGTCACATCCTTCTTTAACTGAGAGTAGCCTGGTCTGTTCTTTGTTGCCACAATGGCTGTAGAGCATCTTCCTCTCATTTTGCAACCACAAGAAAGTGTAGCCATGATTGAAAGCAAGAAGTATATCAAGGATCATTAAAGTCACAAGTCACCACATGCAGCACAACTTCCTGCAGCCTTCACAAACTTTAGCCAATTCCTCAAAACATTAAGCATTTCTACAAAATCAAACATAGCTAGTACTTAGCAAGTCACCTGCAAGTGGCTGATGACCCGTGTGAATAGCACTAATCAAGGTTCTTTTCTGCTGCTGAGCGCATGTTCAGCTGTCTGGAGTTAAGAGGGCATTAACTAGAATGAAGAGGTTGAAAACAAGCTTTTGTCAGCATAATACATTGACTGATTTCAGAATTGACTTATTCTGTCTGTTTATGTTGCATACTTGAAATGCTCACATCAAATGGCACCCTTCGAGGACACGGTCAGAAATGTTGTGGTTTTTCTGGGCTGCACCATTAGCCTCACCCCACCCAGGCACAGCAGGCCCCTAGAACCCTGGTTCTGGTTAGTGGGGACTGATGCACCAATATAACGGGTCCTGGCACACATCAAAGTGTGCTGTGGAGTTTGTTTTTGTTATCTACACCAGAGTAAGAGGGCAGCATGGTGGCTCAGTGGTTAGTACTGCTGCTTTGCAGCGCCAGGCACTCAGGTTTGATTCTAGCCTCGGGTGACTGTCTGTGTGGAGTTTGCACATTCTCCCAGTGTCTGCGTGGGGCTTCCTCCGAGTGCTCCAGTTTCCTCCCACAGTCCAAAGATGTGCAGTTTAGGTGGATTGGCCATGCTAAATTGCCCGTACTGTCCAGGGATGTTCAGGGTAGGTGGATTAGCCACGGGGAATAAAGGATTACAGGGATAGGGTAGGGGGTGGGTATGGTGGGATGCTTTTCGGAGAGTCGGTGTGGACCCAATGGGCCATATGGCCTGTTTCTATGATTTCTAAGGATTCTGTGATTATTCTATGATAAGAGGTATTACAGCACAGAGAGACTATTTGACCCATCAAGCTCATGCTGGTTTTCTGTAGACCTACCCAGTTTGCCACTTTCAGCCACGGTATATGTGTAGCCCTCCAATTTATGTCCCTTGAGTGCCAGTCCAATCTTTTTTCAAAATCATTGATCATCTCCATTTTCACTGCTGTTATAGGTAGGGAGTTGCAGGTTATTAGCATTCAAAACTTAAAAATATTTTTGCACATAATCCCTTGTACCTCTTGCCCAAACCCCTAAATCTATGGCCTCCAGCCCTGGTATTATCTGCTATTTGGAACAGTTTCCCTCTGTTTACTTTATCCAAATCTGTTGCAATGAAATACATCTGTAAGATCTCTTCCTCCCTCCCCCTGCCAACATCCTTTGCTCCAATGAGACTAACTCCACCTTCTAAATTTTCTCTTTCATAGAATTATTCTGATAAATCTTCACTCTCCCAAGGACCCTCACATCCTTCCTGAAGTGTTGTCATGAGAAATTAATGGGGAATTGAATAGAAAAATTCAAATGGCTTAGTCAACAGGTTAACTGTTCTCTTCCATATGTCCTGCCAACTTCAAAAATTCATTTACATAAACCCCAAGATTCCTTTATACTTACACATTCTTTCAAATTGTTCTTAAGTATACGTTATTGCAAAGTTGGGTAGAGTACCGGTGGATTAGAAGGCAGGACATTAGAATTTGTTTGTATAATGATGCCGGTGGAGGGGGGGGGGGGGGGTCCCTTTAAAAGATGACGTGTTTTTTCTGCTTGGAGATTTTAAAAAAATGTCTGTAAGGAACAGTAGGCACACAGCTCCCAAAATTGGAACATTTGTATCAAAAGGCCATATAGTTAGCAACACAGGCAGTAGTCTTGTTTTGTTATTCAGGCAACTAGTTTGAATTAGCCAATTAATTTAAACCAGGCACTTAGATTTAAATTTAATTGGTTTTTAGTCTCTAAAGTCTCTTTTGACAACCTGAGACCAATCCTATTGTAAGAAATTGATAGGTCATCAAGGGTATAAAAGAACAGAGTATTTGAAAATTGGTGCGAGTGCAACTGACATAGAATAGAATCACTACAGTGTGGAATCAGGCCCTTCAGCCCAACAAGTCCACACCAACCCTCAGAGCATCTCACCCAGACCCATTCCCCTGTAACCGACCTAATCTATACATTCCTGAACACTATGGGCAATTTAGCATAGCCAATCCACCTAGCCTGCACATCTTCAAACTGTGGGAGGAAACTGTTACACACGGAGGAAACCCACATAGACACGGGGAGAACGTGCAAACTCCACACAGACAGTCGCCCAAGGGTGGAATCAAACCTAGGTTCCTGGCACTGTGAGGCAGCAGTGCTAACCATTGAGCCACCGTGCCGCCCACAACATCTGTTCGAGTTACAACCAGCAGCCCTAAAGAGAAAATTACTGGCTCTCATAGAATTCTTGACATTCTCAGAAAACCATCATCTGACTAAAGGTACAGTGGCACTCTTAGTTAATGTTCCTGACACAAGAATTTGACGGCAATAGATGTTCCTGACTGAAGAACAGCAGACAAGGCACAGAGCATTCTGGAAGACGTATCCTGGCTGTAATTTTGAGAGACTAAGTTTTAAGTTTTTTTTATTAATTTGGTTTATACAAGTGGGACTTGTAGTTATCACAAATACATACCATTAGAATTTAGCTTTATTTGGGAATAGTTAGTAGTTGAGGGGAATTGATTGGTTTGTTAATAGTCCTGTTAATTTGTTCATTGTTAGAGAAGGATAAATAAACTGTTAATTGGTGATTATAGAGTGACTGTCAAGAGTTCATTTCATTTCATTTCCCCTTTACAACAGCTTGAGGATGAGATGCAGGTTATACCACTTTTCACATTTATTTTAACAGGTTACAGGGTGCACCTCTCTGGGCATTTCGGTTTTAGTTATCAGGGAGGGTCGACCTCCGCCTTATAACAATATCACCACTCCCTATTCCTTCTGCCAAAAAACACATCTTGCACTTCTCTGTATTAAATTCCAACTGCCATATATCTACTCATCCTATCAGCCTATCCTCTGTCTAATTTGTATCATCCTCACTGTTGGCCGCACCTTATTAATTTGGTATTAATTATTTACTTTTATTCTGTTTTCCAATATCCAAGTTTTTTTTAATATAGAATCTCTACAGTGTAGAAACAGGCCAACTGGCCCAAAAAGTCTTCACCAACCCTCAGAGAATCCCACCCAGACTCTTTCCCCAAACCCACCTAATCTACACACCCCTGAACACTATGGGCAATTTAGCATGGCCAAGCCACCTAGCTTGCACATCTTTGGACTGTGGCAGGAAACCGGTGCACCCGGAGGAAACCCACGCAGACACGGGGAGAATGAGCAAACTCCAAACAGACAGTTGCCTAAGGGGGAATCGAATCCAGGCTCCTGGCGCTGTGAGGCAGCAATGCTAACCACTGAGCCACTGTGTCGCCCGTTATTTACCTGTAATTAAAAATGTAGCACTCCAAGGCTAACCTTTGTAAAACATCATTGTTTATCATCCGCCTTTCTGAAAAACAATAATTCACCATATGTAATGTTGGGCTTAAAACTGATATTTCCAAACCAGACCATTAAGGGTTAATGGTTAATTGGCTATGACAATGAGCAACTGAGGCAAAGTGAAAAAATACGTGAAAACATACTTGGTGTAAAAATAAACAGCCTGGTTTGGCTCAGACATAACTGCATAACCTTAATTGTCTGTGAGAACCATTTTTTTGTTAGTTAACATGGAGCCATCTGGGCATGTTTTCTGCACAATGGAATGTCTGGATATATACTGGAAGTGCTACGAATTGGCGATACAGCACATAGCCAGAATAATATTTATGTTAAAGACTTTGTCCCTCTTGACTTTCCCCATCAGACTGGGTTTGAGAGACCGGGGGCATGAACTTCATCATCAGACTGCGATTTGTGACAGTAGCGCTGTGGAACGAGCTCCAACTACCAGCTGTCCAAAGTCCTTGGCATGAAGACAAGGCAGTGAGACTCATTAGTTTGTGTATGCATAAAATAGTTTAAGGTAATAGATTTGCTCATTGTTTACAATTTACATAAATAATTTAGAGTTGGAGACCATGTGTAGTGTGTGAAAGTTTGCGGATGACACTAACATGAGTGGTAGAGCGAAGTGTGCAGAGGACTCTGAAAGTTTACAGAGGGGTATAAATAGTTTAAGTGAGTGGGTGAAGATCTGGCAGATGGAATTCCATGTTGATAAATGTGCAGTCATCCATTTTGGTAGGAATGACAGTAAAAGGGACTATTACTTAAATGGTAAAAAATTGCAGCATGCTGCTGTGAAAAAGGACCCGGGCGTCCTTGTGCATGAATTGCAGAAGGTTGGTTTTGCAGGTACAACAGGTAATTAAGAAGGCAAATGGAATTTTGTCCTTCATTGCTAGAGGGATTTAGTTTAAAAGCAGGGAGGTTATGTTGCAGCTGTATAGAGTGCTGGTGAGGCCACACCTGGAGTACTGCATGCAGTTTTTATCTCCTTACTTGAGGAAGGATGTACTGGCACTGAAGGGGGCGCAAAGGAGATTCACTAGGTCAATTCCAGAGATGAAAGGGTTGGTTTATGAGGAGAGGCTGAATAGACTGGGATTATATTCATTGGAATTTAGAAGAATGAGGGGATATTTTATAGAAACATATAAAATTATGAAGGGAATAGATAAGATAGAAGCAGGGAGGTTGTTTCCACTGGCGGGTGAAACTAGAACAAGATGGCATCACCTCAAAATTAGGACTGAATTGAGCAGAGATGTCTTCACCCAAAGGATTGTGAATTGGTGGAATTCCCTGCCCAGTGAAGTAGTTGAGGCTTCCTCATTGCATGTTTTTAAAGCTAAGATAGATAATTTTTTGAATAGTAAAGGAATTAAGGGTTATGGTGAAAGGGTGGGTAAGTGGAAATGAGGCCATAAAAAGATCAGCCATTATCTTGTTGAATGTCGGAGCAGGCTTGAAGGGCCAGATGGCCTACTCCTGCTCCTGGGTCTTATGTTCATTGTTTCGTATATATGTACATATAAAGTAGAATAAGCTATTATATTAGATACGTATTGAAGAGCTCATGTCTTTTTGTGTTCCTATTAATCAGACCTGAAAGAATCCATTGGATACTTTCAGCCTAACAATGCACCATGGCACATAGTTTTCTGTCCTTAAGTAATTTATCTTTTTAATACAAACTGACCCACCCAGGCTCAATTTTGTTAATGCACCTTTATATGCCACTTCATCAAACACATCTTTAAAATCCATTTGGACAACATCCACTGCACCCCCTAATCACAGCCAAAAAAAACTGAAATGGATTGGTCAAACACAGTCTGCCCATTACAAAACCATACTGTCTCTTTTGATTAACTCAAACCTCTTCAAGTGCTTGTTGCTTTTTTCCTCCATTAATTGTTTGTAAAATCTTGCCTACAATTGATGTTAAATCATTGGGAATATCTTGAACACGGGTGTCACATCTACTTCTTTTCAATGCTCTGTACCCAACCCATAACAAGGGTAATTTTGACAATTATGACAAATCCTTTTGCTATTTTCATCCTCGATTTCTCTTGGCAACCGGGGTTGCAAACCATCCCAACAGAGATTAAGAGCCACCCCTAAAAATAGACATCTTTTCCACTACATTCTGTCTCTTCATTTTCATCTAATCCATCCTTCTACCATAACCACTTCCTCAAGAATGCTGGAATTGAGAAAGTGCAACTTCCTTCTTTAAACAGCATCTGTTAGTTCCTAGCTTAGAATTAATTGAGGCTCTGAAAAAAAAAGAAAGTGGTGTTGGAGATAACATAGTGTGGAGCTGGAGGAACACAGCAGGCCAGGCAGCATCAGAGGAGCAGGAAAGTTGACGTTCAAGAAGGGTCTTGACCCGAAATGTCAACTTTCCTGCTCCTCTGATGCTACCTGTCTTGCTGTGTTCCTCCAGCTCCACACTGTTATCTCTGACTCCAGCATCCGCAGTTCTTACTATCTCAAAGTGGTGTAGAAAACTGAAATTTCCTAGTATTTAGTGTGCAGCATGAAATTTGACTTAATTGCAGTTACAGAAGTAACCAGCTTGCTAAATTTCTAGCATATCAAAACAAAAGAAAAGGTCACAAGGGACAGCACTCATCCTAGCATTTTGAAGGCAGCATGGTGGCTCAGTGGTTACTATTGCTGCCTCACAGCGTTAGGGACCCGGGTTTGATTCCAGCCTCGGGCGACTGTCTGTGTGGAACTTGCACATTCTCCCTGCATTTGTGCGTGTGGGTTTCCTCCCACAGTCCAAAGATGTGCAGGTAAGATGGATTGATCATTGCTAAATTGTCCATAATTTCCAGGGATGTGCAGGCTAGGTAGATTAGCCATGGGGAAATGTAGGGTACGGGTGGGATGATGCTCAGGGTGGACTCGATAGGTCAAATGGCTTGCTTCCACACTGTAGGGGTTCTGTGATCTATGAGTAGTTACCTGCAATCATTGGCTGCAAGGTTTTAGACAGGTGATTATCACACCATAGATTATCAGGCTCCAAAATAAGGTATTTTTGCATTGGGGAGATGGGAATTGAGTTGCAGAGGGAGAGGATCCAAGCAAATGAGTAACTACCTTCTTGAGAAAAGACCAGGAGTTCCTCTATATCAGCCTGAGGGAAGAATAAAGACTGTTACCACCAAAAACTGCAAAACATCCGGAATGAACATCCCATCACTTCAAACCGCAGGGATTCACCATTCTACAGAACAGCTTCATGAGCAGTAAAGCATTCTTGCTGTCACCAGTTGTATTTTTTTGTTTCAATGATTAATGTATCTCATCTAAACAGCTGTTTCTTACCAAACTCAAACTGTATAAAAATTGCTTACAAATGGTCAACTGTCTATATTAGGTAACTGTAATCACTATCCTCCCAAATTCTAATTGCTGATTTCATTATTTATTTATATCCTCAAAAGATAAAGTTTATTGGGTTACTAAAGTACAGTAATCAGCAAAGACCATAATTGATTTAATATTGGTATGTTTAAATAAATTCATCATGTGCAAGTATAATGACACTGTTGGTCAACTAGTAATCCAGACACCCAGTTAATGGTTGACCCAGGTTCAAATGCCACTATGCCAGATCTGAATTAAAAGTCTAATGCTAACCATGAAACCTAGTAACTAAAGCCTGGAAGGAACTAGATAATGAAGTCAGTGTGACTAAGGGGAAGAGTAGGCAGAGAGCAGATGATAAACGCAAAGGGACAGGTGGTCTGAGGTGCATTTATTTTAATGCGAGAAGTGTAGTAGGTAAGGCAGATGAACTTAGGGCTTAGATTAGTACCTGGGAGTATGATGTTATTGCTATTACTGAAACTTGGTTGAGGGAAGGGCAAGATTGGCAACTAAATATCCCAGGATATAGATTCTTCAGGCGGGAGAGAGAGGGAGGTAAAAAGGGTGGAGGAGTTGTATTACTAGTCAATGAGGATATCACAGCTGTGCTGAAGGAGGGCACTATGGAGGACTCGAGCAGTGAGGCAATATGGGCAGAGCTCAGAAATAGGAAGGGTGTGGTAACAATGTTGGGGCTGTACTACAGGCCTCCCAACAGTGAGCGTGAGATAAAGGTACAAATATGTAGACAGATTATGGAAAGATGTAGGAGCAACAGGGTGGTGGTGATGGGAGATTTTAATTTTCCCAACATTGACTGGGATTCACTTAGTGTTAGGGGTTTAGATGGAGCAGAATTTGTAAGGAGCATCAAGGAGGGTTTTCTAGAGCAGTATGTAAAGAGACCAACTTGGGAAGGAGCCATACTGGACCTGGTGTTGGGGAATGAGCCCGGCCAGGTGGTTGAAGTTTCAGTTGGAGATTACTTTGGGAATAGTGATCACAATTCCATAAGTTTTAGAATACTGATGGACAAAGACGAGAGTGGTCCTAAAGGAAGAGTGCTAAATTGGGGGAAGGCCAACTATAGCAAAATTCGGCAGGAACTGGGGAATGTGGATTGGGAGCAGCTGTTTGAGGGTAAATCCACATTTGATATGTGGGAGGCTTTTAAAGAGAGGTTGATTAGAGTGCAGGACAGACATGTCCCTGTGAAAATGAGGGATAGAAAGGACAAGATTAGGGAACCATGGATGACCGGTGAAATTGTGAGACTAACAAAGAGGAAAAGGGAAGCATACATCAGGTCTAGGCGACTGAGAACAGACGAAGCTTTGGAAGAATATCGGGAAAGTAGAACCAATCTGAAATGAGGAATTAAGAGGGCTAAAAGGGGTCCTGAAATATCTTTAGCAAACAGGGTTAAGGAAAATCCCAAAGCCTTTTATTCATACATAAGGAGCAAGAGGGTAACTAGAGAAAGGGTTGGCCCACTCAAGGACAAAGGAGGGAAGTTATGCGAGGAGTCAGAGAAAATGAGTGAGATTCTTAATGAGTACTTTGCGTCAGTATTCACTGAGGAGAGGGACATGACAGATGTTGAGGTTAGGGATAGATGTTTGATTACTGTAGGTCAAGTCAGCATAAGGAGGGGGGAAGAGTGTTGGGTATTCTAAAAGGCATTAGGGTGGACAAGTCCCCAGGTCCGGATGGGATCTATCCCAGGTTACTGAGGGAAGCGAGAGAGGAAACAGCTGGGGCCTTAACAGATATCTTTGCAGCATCCTTGAGCATGGGTGAGGTCCCGGAGGACTGGAGAATTGCTAATGTTGTCCCCTTGTTTAAGAAGGGTAGCAAGGATAATCCAGATAATTATAAACCGGTGAGCCTGACGTCAATGGTGGGGAAGCTACTGGAGAAGATACTGAGGGATAGGATCTATTTACATTTGGAAGAAAATGGGCTTATTAGTAATAGGCCGCATGGTTTTGTGCAGGGAAGGTCATGTCTTACCAGCTTGATAGAATTTTTTGAGGAAGTGACAAAGTTGATAGATGAGGGAAGGGCTATAGATGTCATATACGTGGACTTCAGTAAGGCGTTTGATAGGGTTCCCCATGGTAGGCTGATGGAGAAAGTGAAGTCGCATGGGGTCCAGGGGGTCCAGGGTGTACTAGCTAGATGGATACAGAACTGGCTGGGCAACAGGAGACAGAGAGTTGTAGTGGAAGGGAATTTCTCAAAATGGAGAACTATGACCAGTGGTGTTCCACGGGGATCCGTGTTGGGACCACTGTTGTTTGTGATATACATAAATGATCTGGTGGAAGGTACAAACGGTCTGGTTAGCAAGCTTGCAGATGACACTAAGATTGGTGGAGTAGCAGATAGTGAAGGGGACTGTCGGAGAATGCAGCAGAATATAGATAGATTGGAGAGTTGGGCAGAGAAATGGCAGATGGAGTTCAATCCAGGCAAATGCAAGGTGATGCATTTTGGAAGATCCAATTCAAGAGCGAACTGTACGGTAAATGGAAAAGTCCTGGGGAAAATTGATGCTCAGAGAGATCTGGGTGTTTAGGTCCATTGTACCCTGAAGGTGGCAACGCAGGTGGATAGAGTGGTCAAGAAGGCATACGGCATGCTTTCATTCATCAGACGGGGTATTGAGTACAAGAGTTGGCAGGTCATGTTATAGTTGTATAGGACTTTGGTTCGACCACATTTGGAATACTGCGTACAGTTCTGGTCACCACATTACCAAAAGGATGTGGATGCTTTGGAGAGGGTGCAGAGGAGGTTCACCAGGATGTTGCCTAGTATGGAGAGCGCGAGCTATGAAGAGAGGTTGAGTAGATTAGGATTATTTACTTTAGAAAGACGGAGGTTGAGGGGGGGACCTGATTGAGGTCTACAAAATCATGAGAGGTATAGACAGGGTGGATAGCAAGAAGCTTTTTCCCAGAGTGGGGGACTCAACTACTAGGGGTCATGATTTCAAGGTGAGAGGGAAAAAGTTTAAGGGAGATATGCGTGGAAAGTTCTTTACGCAGAGGGTAGTGGATGCCTGGAACGCGTTGCCAGAGGAGGTGGTAGAGGCGGGTATGATAGCATCATTTAAGATGTATCTGGACAGATACATGAATGGGCAGGGAGCAGAGGGATACAGATCCTTGGAAAATAGGTGACAGGTTTAGATAGAGGATCTGGATCTGTGCAGGCTTGGAGGGCTGAAGGGCCTGTTCCTGTGCTGTAATTTTCTTTGTTCTTTGTAAACTTTATCGGTTGTCATATAAACCTATCTGGTTCACTGCTGTCATTTAGTGCTGGAAATCTGCCATCATTACCCAATCTGGCAGATATGTGATTCTCGACACACACGACTGCAATTTGCTCTTACCTGCCCTTGAAAATGGCCTCGTAAGCCACTCAGTTGTATCAAAGTGCTAAAACATCTCAAAAAAGAAACAAAACTGGGTAGGCCACTTGACATTTACCTAGGCGCCAGAAATCACAATGGCAAACTCAATCCTGTCAACTTCTCTGCATTGAACCTCACATGTCCACTCCACAAACTTGTCAAAGTTCTTTGGAGTTCTGCTGTTTTCCTCATGGTTTACAATTCTTCCAAGTTATGTGTCATCTGCAAACGAGAGAATTGTCCCTTGTATACCAAGATCCAAATCATTGATCAATATTGGAAAAAGCAATGGACCCACTCAAGAGGTAGTTGCCCCACTTCAGACCAGTGTTCTCCCTACTTTTTTCTCTTCTGCATATGCCTCTGACGGCTGTGTGCTGTAATGACTTCCAGAACTGGAAGTCAACACTGTGATCTATGTTGGGATGCCTATTGCAATGCACAGAACATAGATACTGCATTTCAGAGAGGTAGCATTACTCCAGACCCATGAAACCTCATGGCATCAGGTCAAATATGGACAAGTAAACTCCTGCTGGTTACCACCTATCACTATCCACCAACACCTCTCAGTCAAGTCCAAAAAGACACAGCTGCAAGAATGGGTCTGCAGCACATGATGAAGGAAACAACAAGAGGGGAAAACATACTTGACCTCATCAATCTGACTGCCACAGATACATTTGTTCATGACATAATCGGTGCAAGTCACCACTGTACAGTCCTATGGAGATGAAGTTACATCTTCCCACCTCTATTGTGTTGTGTGGCATGACCACATGAAATGAGACAGAATTCAAACAGATTTAGCAACTAAAAGCTGGGCATCCATTAGGCACCATGGGTCATCAATAGCAGCAGATTCTGACTAATGATCAAGCCAGGAAGGCACCCCTGGTATAACTGAAGAGTTTCATAGAATCCCTACAGTGTGGAAACAGACCCTTCGGCCTAACAAGTCCACACTGACACATAGAGCATCCCACCCAGACCTATCCCCCTAATTTACACATGCCTGAACACTACGGGCAATTTAGCATGCCCAATCCACCTAGCCTGCACATCTTTGGACTGTGGGAGGAAACTAGAGCACCCGGAGGAAACCCACGCAGACACAGGGAGAATGTGCAAACTCCACATAGACAGTCGCCTGAGGGTGGAATCAAACCCTGAGTCTCTGGCGCTGTGAGACAGCAGTGCTAACCACTGAGCCACTGTGCCGCCATGTGGTGAAGATACCACACAGGAATACCTGCGTGCCAAACAGCACAAACAGCAAGAGACAGACAGATAGATCTTAGCAATTCACAACCAAGAGAACAGATTTTCTTTTATTCATTCATGGGATGAGGGCATAGCTAACCAGGCAACATTTATTGCCCATCCCTAATTGCCCAGAGGGCTGCTCAGAGTCAACCACATTGCTGTGGGTCTGGAGTCACATGTAGGCCAGACCAGGTAAGGATGGCAGTTTCCTTCTCTATAGAACATTAGTGAAGCAGATGGGTTTTTCTGACGATCAGCAATGGGTTCATGGCCATCATCAGATTCTTAATTCCACTTAATTTCAATTCCACCATCTGCCATGGCAGGATTCGAACACTGGTCCCCAGAACGTTATCTGGGTCTCTGGATTAACAGTCCAGTGATAATACCACTGAGCCATTCATTGCCTTCTCTTAAGCCCTGCAGTCAAGCCATATCCAGTTGTGTATGATTATGGATAATTAAACAACAATCTGGAGGATGAGGCTCCATAAATATCCTCATCCTGAATATGTCCAGCATGTCAAAAGACAAAGTTGAAGTATTTGTAGCAATCTTCAGCCAGAAGTGTCAAGTAGCTGATCTATCTTGGCCTCTCTGGCGGTCTCCAGCATCACAGATGCCAGTCTTCAGCCAGTTCAATTCATGAAACATAATGTGAAAATGGCTGAAAGACTGGATCCTGCAAAGGCTCCAGACAACATTTTAGCAATAGTACTGAAGACTACTACCAAAGTACTGTTCCAGAACATGCTGCGTTATGGCTACTTATTTTTAAAACTAGTAGAGACATAACACTGGGATTTACCCAACAATGTGAAAAATTACTGAGGTATATCCTGTACACAAAGACAGGACAAATCTAACACAGCCAACTGTCATTCCATTAATCTTTGCTCAGCCGTGAGTAAAGTGCTAGAAAGAGTCATCAACAGCATTATCAAGCAGCTTAGCAATAACCTGCTTACTAATGCTCAGTTTGGGTTCTGCCAGGACCACTCAGCTTCTGACTTCATAGCAGCATTGGTCCCAATATGGTGTATCCCAGAACTTTGTGGAAAGTTAGGGAAGAGATTGCTGGATCCCTTGCTGAAGTACAGGTATCATCGATAGCCATGGCTGAGGTGCCAGAAGACTGGAGGCTGGCTAAAGTGGTACCATTAGTTAAGAAGGGTAAGTTGACATCAGTGGCGGGTAAGTTGTTGGAGGGGATTCTGAGCAACTGGATTTACATGCATTTGGAAAGGCAAGGACTGATTAGGGACAGTCAACATGGCTTGGTGCATGGGAAATCGTGCCTCACTAACTTGACTGAGTTTTTTGAGGAAATGACAAAAAAGATTGATAAAGGCAGAGCAGTAGACGCTGTCTATATGGATATCAGCAATGTGTTCGACAACATTCCTCTTAGTGGACTGGTTAGCAAGGTTAGATTACATGGAATCCAGGGGAGCTAGCTAATTGGACACAAAATTAGCTTGAAGGTAGGATGACGTGGAGGTGCTGGTGTTGGACTGGGTGGACAAAGTCAGAAATCATACGACACCAGGTTATAGGCCAACAGGTTTATTTGAAACCACAAGTTGTTGGAGCCTCAGTTCACCTGAAGAAGGATTGAGGATCCAAAAGCTTGTGTTTTCAAATAAACCTGTTGGACTATGATCTGGTTTCGTGTGAGTTCTGACTTTGAAGGGAGGAGACAGGGGATGGCGGTGGAGGGTTTTTTTTTGGACTGGAGGCCTGTGACCGGTGATGTGCCACAAAGGTTGATGCTGGGTCCACTGCTTTTTGTCATTTCTATGGAAATGAATATGGGAAGTGTGGTTAGTAAGTTTGCAGATGACACCAAAATGGGTAGTGTACTGGACAATGCAAAGGCTTATCTCAGAGTACAACGGGACCTTGATCAGATGGGCCAATGGGCCGAGTAGTGGCAGATGGAATTTAATTTAGATAAACGGGAGGTGTTGCATTTTGGTAACGCAAATCAAGGCACGACTGATACAGTTAATGGTAGGGCTCTATGGAGTGTTGCTGAACAAAGAGACCTAGAGGTCCAGATGCATAGTTGAGGATGTTGCAGAGCTGGCTTATTTTCATTCAGACATTTCATCACCATGCTAGGCAATATCATCAATGACGCCTCCGATGAAGCGATGTAGCGTCATTTCCGGTTTTGTTCTGTATGGGTTTGTATATGGAGTCCAATTCTATATGTTTGGCTTGCTATAGAAGTTGAGGATTTGGTCAGTGTCCTCAACTTGCACAGCAACCACCCCAACGACCACAAACAAAGCTGTATTAGGCCACTGTTTAAACGGGCCATCACTCACTGCAACACGCCAGAACTAAACAGGAAAGAGAAAGAGGACCTAGACAAAATCTTCGCTATGAACGGATATCCCTGTCACTTCATCTGCAGGTGCCTACTAAATAGATAACAACAGGAAGACACAGTATGCCCTAATACACTGGCCACACTGCCCTACATCAAGAACATATCACAACTGACCAACGGGACTCCAAAGACCACTAGGAATCATGGTAGTACACAAGCCCACAGCCACTCTAGGACAAAACACTCACAAGGATTAAAGACACCATTCCCACAACATGCAGAACCAACGTAGTTTACAAAATACCATGCAACGACTGCCACAAACATTACATTGGACAGGAAGGAAACTAGCCATCAGAATACATGAACATCAGCCAGCAGCAAAACGACATGACAAACTTTCCTTAATATCAGTATACTCGGATAATGAAGGCCATCAGTTTAACTGGGACGAGGTAACTATTGTAGCCCAAGCCAAACATAGAAACGCATGGAAATTCCTAGAAGCATGGTTCTCAACCCATTATGCAATCAACAAACGCACAGAATTTGACCCCATATACAAACCCATACACAACAAAACTGGAATGACACTACTGACCATAACCGACCAGACAGTATAAATTCTAATTGGAGTACAACAACATCCTTTCATCAGAAACCTCACTGATGATGTTACCTAGCGTGGTGATGAAAGTCTAAGTAAACCACATTCACTGGCTTGCTCTTTTTAACTCTTAACAGTTATATCCTCGAAAAATCCCAGTAGATTTGTCAAGCATGATGCCCCTTTCATATATTCATATGGACTCTATCCGATCCTGTCACTGTTTTCCAAGTACTCTGCTATTAAATCTTTCACAAACAAAAATTGAAATTGCTAGAAAAACTCAGCAAGTCAGGCAGCATCTATGGACAGAAAGCAGAGTAAAGATTTGGACTCCAACCGATGTCAGGCTAACCAGTCTATAATTCCCTGTTTTCTCTCTCCCTTTTGTTTTTCTAACAGTGGGCTTACATTAGTAGTCCTCCAATCCTTAAAAATTGTTCCACATCTATAGAATCATGAAAGAGGATCACTAGCACATTCACTATTTCCAGAGCCCCATCCTTAAGTACTCTGGGATGTAGATGTCGCATTTGTAAGGTCTAAAAAGATGGGAACTGACAAAGCCCTTGAAAGTACTTAAGGAAAGTAGGAAAGAACGTAAACAAGGAATTAGAATGGCTAATAAGGGGTCATGGAAAGTCGTTAGCAAACAGGATTAAGGAGAATCCCAAGGTGTTTTGTACATATATAAAAAGCAAGACGGTAGCCAGGGAAAGGGCTGGCCCATTCAGGGACAAAGGAGGGAGTCTATGTGTGGAGCCAGAAGAGGTAGGTGAGGTCCTAAACAAATATGTGTGTCACTAAGGTTTTGGAGTAGACTTGTAGCTCGGGTTGTGGGTATTGAAGTTGGTTGGCTCGCCGAGCTGGTTTGTTGTTCCGCAGACGTTTCATTACCGTGCTTGGTAACATCCTCAGTGCAGCCTCTGATGAAGCGTCGGTGTGTTTTCCCGCCTGGCTTTTAAACTCTGGGGTCAGTCGCAATGGATTGCCTCACTTCTGGGTTTCCTCCGTAGTGGAATGTATATGGGGTCAAGTTCAATGTGTTTATTAATAGCCTGCTTTGTGGAGTGCCATGCTTCCAGGAATTCTCGTGCTTGTCTCTGCCTAGCCTGTCCCAGGATCTTGGTGTTGTCCCAGTCAAAGTCGTGGTTCTCCTTGTCCATGTGGATTGAGATGAGTGAGTATTGGTCGTGTCTTTTTGTAGCCAGTTGGTGTTCATGTACTCTTGTTGTTGGTTTCCTTTCTGTTTGTCCGATGCAATGTTTCTCGCAGTCTCTGCAGGGGATCTTGTAGATGACATTGGTCCTGTCCGTGGCGGGGAGTGGGTCTTTAGTTCGGGTGAGCACTTGTTGTAGGGTTGACGTGGGTTTGTGTGCCACTCTGATGCCCAGCGGTCGTAGAAGTCTTGTGGTGAGTTCTGACGTGTTCCTGATGTAGGGTAGTGTGATGAGTGTGTCGGGGCATGTAGAATCTTTCTGATGCTGTTCCTGTAGGCATCTCCTGACCCAGTTCTTTGGTTATCCATTATCCTTGAACACTTGGAAGAGGTATTCCTCCTCCTCTTGGCGTAGTTCCATGTTGCTGCAGTGTGTTGTTGCCCTTTTAAATAGTGTTCGCACGCAGCTTCATTCGTGCGACACACTCATCACACTACCCTACATCAGGAACACGTCAGAACTCACAACAAGACTTCTACGACCGCTGGGCATCAGAGTGGCACACAAACCCACGTCAACCCTATGACAAGTGCTCACCTGAACTAAAGACCCACTCCCTGCCATGGACAGGACCAATGTCATCTACAAGATCCCCTGCAGAGACTGCGAGAAACACTACATCGGACAAACAGGAAGGAAACTAACAACAAGAGTACATGAACAACAACTGGCTACAAAAAGACATGACCAATACTCACTCATCTCAATCCACATGGACAAGGAGAACCACGACTTCGACTGGGACAACACCAAGATCCTGGGACAGGCTAGGCAGAGACAAGCACGAGAATTCCTGGAAGCATGGCACTCCACAAAGCAGGCTATTAATAAACACATTGAACTTGACCCCATATACATTCCACTACGGAGGAAA
This sequence comes from Rhincodon typus, assembly GCF_021869965.1. Lineage (NCBI taxonomy): Eukaryota > Metazoa > Chordata > Chondrichthyes > Orectolobiformes > Rhincodontidae > Rhincodon > Rhincodon typus. Next base: position 30,365,803 of record NC_063340.1, on the reverse strand, counting down.
CCCAGAAGTGAGGCAATCCATCGCAACTGACCCCAGAGTTTAAAGCCAGGCGGGAAAACACACCGAAGCTTCATCAGAGGCTGCACTGAGGATGTTACCAAGCACAGTAACGAAATGCCTGCGGAACAACAAACCAGCTCAGCGAGCCAACCAACCTCAATATGTTGTGTCAGTACGGGGCCTGGAGTACGAGAGTTGGTAAAACATGTTGCAGCTATATAAAACCTTTGTTAGGCCACATTTGCAGTATTGTGTGCAGTTTTAGTCGCCACAGTACCAGAAGGATGTGGAAGCTTTGGACAGAGTACAGAGAAGGTTCACCAGGATGCTGCCTGGTCTCCAGAGCACTGACTGTGAGAAAAGGTTAAAAAGACTAGGATTGTTTTCACCGGAAAGACGGTGGCTGAGAGGAGACCTGATACAGGTCAACAAGATTATGAGAGTCATAGATAGGGTGGATAGTCAGAGGCTTTTTCCCAGGGTTGAAGTTTCAATTACAAGGGGTCACAGGTTCAAGGAGAGAGGGAGAAAGTTTAAGGGAGATGTGCGAGGGAAGTTTTTCACGCAGAGAGTGGTAGCAGCCTGGAGTGCACTACCAGAAGAGGTAGTGGAAGCGGGCACATTGAAGACATTTAAGAGGCACCTAGATGGGTACATGAATAGGGAGGGAATAGAGGGATACGGATTGAAAAATGGTGGGTTTGTTTTTAGATTAATTAGGGCATGATGGCCGGCACAGGCTTGGAGGGCCGAAGGACCTGTTCCTGTATTGTACTGTTTCATTTGTTCATTTGTATTTATCAAAGAGAAGGAATTGGTGGAGGATGATCTGAGGGAAGGGATTGTCGAATTTTCTAATCCAAGTTGCTATTACAAAGGAAGAGTGTTGTGCATTAAAAAGTATGAAGGTACAGAAGTCCCCGGGTCCTGATGGGATCTATCCAAGAAAATTAAGGGAGGCAAGAGAACAAATTCCTGCAGCATTGACAGACAGCTTTATGTCCTCCTTGTCCACAGATGAGGTCCCAGAGGACTGGAGAATAGCCAATGTTGCCTCATTTTTTAAGAAGGGTAGCAGGGATAACCCAGGAAATTACAGGCCTTAAGCCTCACGACAGTGGTAGAGAAATTATTGGAAAAGATTCTCAGGGAGAAGACCTATACGTGGTTAGAAGCAAATGGACTTATTAGTGACGGGCAGTATGGTTTTGTACGGAGGAATCATGCCTCACTAACTTGATCAAGTTTTTTGAGGAGGTGACGAAGACGATTGATGAGGGGAAAGCGGCTGATGTTATCTACATGGACTTCAGTAAAGCCTTTAATAAGGTCCCTCATGGCAGACTGGTACAAAAGGTGAAGTCACATGGTATCAGGGGTGAGCTGGCAAGATGGATACAGAACTGGCTTAGTAATAGGAGATAGAGGATAATGGTGGAAGGATGCTTTTCAGAATGGAGGGTTGTGACTAGTGGTATTCCACAGAGATCAGTGCTGGGTCCTCTGCAGCTCATGGTCTACATAAATGATGTGGAGGATAATGTGGCTGGCCTAATTGGTAAGTTTATGGAAGATGCAAAGATTGGTGGAGATGTGGATAGGTAGGAGGATTGTCAGAGGATACTGCAGGATATAGTTCAGTTGGAGGCATTAGCAGAAAAATGGCAGATGGAGTTTAATCTGGACAAATGCAAGGTGATGCATTTTGGAAGGTCAAGTACAGGTGGCAATTATACAGTGTATGGCAGAACCTTAGGGGTATTGATATGCAGAGGGATCTGGGTGTGCAGGTCACCGAAGGTGGCAGCACAGCTAAATAAGACAGTAAAAATGGCCTATGGCATACTTGCCTTCATTGGAATGGGCATTGAGTATAACGATAGGCATGTCATGCTGCAGCTGTATAGAACTTCAGTTAGGCCACACTTGGAATATTGCATACAGTTCTGGTCACCACACTACCAGAAGGACAAGGACGCTTTGGAGACGGAACAGAAAAGGTTTACCAGGAATGTTGCCTGGTATGGGGGATTTTAGCTATGAAGACAGGTTGGATAGATTGAGTTTGTTTTTACTGGAATGCAGGAGGTTGAGGGGCGACCTGATAAAAGTTTATGAGGCTTTTTCTCAGGGTGGAGGGGTCAATTACTAGGGGCACAGGTTCAAGGTGCAAGATGGAAGTTTAAAAGAGATGTGCGAGGCACGTTTTTCACACGAAGGGTGGTGAGTGCCTGGAACGCGTTGCTATAAGAGATGGTGGTAGCAAACACAATAGCAGCATACGAGAACCACCTAGACAAATACATGAATACTAAGGAAATAGAGGGAAACGGACTCTGTAAGTGAAGCCAGTTTTAGTTTAGAAGGGCAAAATGTGTCAGTGCAGGCTTGGAGGGCTGAAGGGCCTGTTCTTGTGCTGTATTGTTATTTGTTGTTGTATTATCAACACTGGCCTTTAGTCCCATCAATTCCCCCAACACTGGTTCCCTACTAATATTGATTTCTTTCAGTTCCTCCTTCTCACTAGACTTTGTGTTCTTCAATATTTTTGGGATGTTACTCTTGTCCTCCTTTATGATGGTAGAACCAAAGTCTGTACTAAATTGGTCCGCAATCTCTTTGTTCCCTATTATAACTTCCCCTGTTGCTGACTGTTAAGCGACCGAAATTTGTCTTCACTAATCATTTTTTCTCTCCACAAACCTAGAGAAGCTTTTGCCACCCATTTGTATATTCACCATAAGCTCTATGTCCCCCTCCTTAAGCAATCCCTTTATTGTCCTTTTTTGAAACTGAACTGCTCCCAACCCTCGGTCTGCTTTTTTGACCTATTTGTCTGACCCTCTTTGGATCTAATAATATCCCTAATTGCCCTTGTTAGCCATGGTCAGACCACCTTTTCTGTTTTATTTTTGTGACAGAAATAAACAATTGCAGAAGTTCCTCCATGTGCTGTTTGTTTACCGTTGTCTATCCACTATCATTTCTTAAAGTAACATTGCTCAATTTATCACAGCCAGTTCATGCATCATACTATCATAGTTTCCTTTATTTATATTCAGGACCCTAGTCTCATAAAAGTATGTCACTCTCTACCCTACGTAAGAATTCTATTGTATTACGATCACTCTTCCCCAAAGGGTCTTACAAAGATTGACTGTCATTTTTGTTCTCATTACACAATATCCAATGCAGCACAGCCTATTCTTAAATTGTTTCCTCAACGTATCCATCCAGAAAATCATGTACACACTTGAGAAATTCATTCTCTGTTGCTAATTTGATTTGCCGAAATTATATGCAGACTAAAGTCGCTCATAATTATGGCTGCGCTTTTATTGCTTCTGTTTTTAATTTCCTGTTTGATGGCTGCCCCAATGTTATCACTGCATTTTGGGGGTCTATAAACAACTGACACTATTGTTCTGTCCCCTGGTGTTTCTAAGCTCTACTCATACAGATACCCACTTCAGAGCCATTATCCTTGATGACATATTCCATCACTGCACTGATGATGAGTAGGCAGATGAAGCATATATATAAATTAAAAATTGGCAGGTAATGTTGCTGCTTTGTAGAACCTTAGTTAGGCTGCATTTGGAATATTGTGTTCAATTCTGGTCGCCACACTACCAGAAGGATGTGGTGGCTTTGAAGAGGGTACACAAAAGATTTACCAGGATGTTGCCTGGTATGGAGGGCATTAGCTATGAGGAGAGGTTGGAAAAACTTGGGTTGTTCTCACTGGAAGGACGGAGGTTGAGGGGCGACCTGATAGAGGTCTACAAGATTATGAAGGGCATGGCCAGAGTGGACAGTCAGAAGCTTTTTCCCAGGGTGGAAGAGTCAGTTAATAGGGGCCATAGGTTTAAGGTGGGAGGGGGAAGGTTTAAAGGTGATGTACGAGGCAAGTTTTTTATACAGAGGGTGGTGGGTGCCTGGAACTTGCTGCTGGGGGAGGTAGTGAAAGCAGATACTAAAGTGACTTTTAAAGGGTGTCTTGATAAATAAATGAATAGGATGGGAATAGAAGGATACGGTCCCCGGGAGGGTAGGTGGATTTAGTTGTGACGGGCAGCATGTTGGTGCAGGCTTAGACGGCTGAAGGGCCTGTTCCTGAACTGTAATTTTCTTTGTTCTTTGTTCTATAATTGACTAATTGATAATTGACTAGGTTGGATTTGTCCTGCCATTTGGGTACAGGACATACCCAGGCAAATTACCACATCATCAAGTAGAGACCAGCGTTGTAGCTGTTTGCCACGTGACACTTTCTAGATAACAAGTCTTCAGTACTAATGTGGAATGTTGTAAGGGTCTTTGCATGATCTATCGCCTCCAACAGATTCTTGATATTAAGTGGACTCGATCAAATTAGCTGAAGACAGGCATCTGTGATGTTGGGCACTGCTGGAGGAGGCAAAGAGGCATAGACTCATTGTCATAGATATCTATAGCAAAAATCCCTTTGGCTGATCCTGTCCACGCTAGTCGAAAATAACCACCTAATTACTCTGAACTCATTTTCCACAACTTGACCCATAGCCTTGCATACCTTGGCATTACAAGTGCATAAATACTTCTTAAATGTTATTTTGGTGTCTACCTCTATCACCCTTACATGCAGTGACTTCCAAACTCTCACCACCTTCTGGGTGAAAAATCATTTTCGTCATATCTCTAAACCTTCTATCCCATAACTTAAATCTATGCCCTCTGGTCATTGATCCTTCCTTCAAAGGATAACCTTTCTTCCTGTCTCCCTTCGTTATGCCTCTCATAATTATAAAATACATTTCAGTCGTAGTCCCTCTCAATTTTCTCTGAGCTAAGGAAAACAATTGCAGCCTGTCTCATCTCTCTTAGAGTCAGAGTAATACAGCATGGAAACAGGCCCTTCAGCCCAAACTGGTCCATGCTGAACATGGTGCCCACTCAGCTGGTTCCAAATGCCCGTATTTGGTCCATATCCCTCTAACTCCTTCCCATCCATGTACCTATCCAAATGATTTTTAAATGTTGCTACTGTACCTGCCTCAACCACTTTCTCTGGCAGCCCATTCTGTATACACACCACTCTCGGCGTGAAGAAGTTGCCCCTCAGGTCCTTCTTAAATCTTACCCCTCTCACCTTAAACCTATGCCCTCTAGTTTTTAATTCCCCATCCATGGGAAAAAGACTATGCATTCATCCTACCTACGCCCCTCATGATTTTATACACCTCAATAAGGTCACCCCTCAATCTCCTACGCTCCAAGGAATAAAGCCCTATCCTGGCCAACCTCTCCCTATAACTTAGACTTACTAATCCTGGCAAAATCCTCACAAATCTTCTTTACACACTTTCCAGTTTAACTATGTCTTTCCTATAACAGGGTGACTAAAACTATACACAATATTCCAAGTGCGGCCTCACCAACGGCTTATACAACTGTAACATAACATACTCAATACCTCGACCGATGAAGGCCAGCATGCCAAATGCCTTTTTCACCAGCCTGTCTACCTGTGACGTTGCTTTCAACAAACTATGTCCTTGAACTCCTAGGTCCCTCTGTTCTACAACACTCCCTGCTCATAACAAAACCATGCCAGCTGTTCTTGACTAATCCCTGCCTCTCCAAATTCAGATTGATTCTGTCCCTCCAACAGTTTTAGCTGTCTAACTGGCCTGGTTTATCACTTCCTCCCTTCTTGATAATGAAGCTATATTGGCTTTCCTCACATCCATTGGCACCTCTCTGGTGGCCAAGGAGGAATTGAAAATTATTGCCAATGCCTCTACTTTTTCTTGTTTGCCTCGCTCAACAGCCTGCGATATACTTCATCCAGCCCTGGAGGTTTATCTACACTTAAATTTACCAGACCACTCAGAGCCTCCTGTTGGTCTACGCTAAATCTTTTTTAAGTACATCACAGTCATTCTCCCTGATTTCTGGACCCATAATGTCCCTCTCACTCATGAATACTGTCACAAAGTATTCATTTAAAGCCCTACCTACATCTTCTGGCTCCATGCACAATTGAGAAGGCCCTCTGTTGTAGGGCATTCTCTGCTGCCATGACTTCTTTTAGACCTTTAGATTTACCTTTTCAAAAAATTATTTATGCTTAAACAAGAATACTGTTGACGAACTTCCCTTACCCTTCTTTGTTTACTTATATTGCTTTAGTATATTGGTCCCTACTTTTACTTATTCCTATCATTTCTTAGTTTATCACTTCTTCCAAAGTATACACTTTCTAAAATCGTGAACCAATCAACACACCACTTTCCTGCAATGTCAGCATTTGATTTATTTTCCCAATCAGCAGATACTTGAAGCTGTAGATGTTAAACTCAGACTCCCCTTACCCTTCTCAATTGAAGGTGAAGAATCTCGCCTTACAAACTATTATTAGGGGGCCATTTGGTTATGACATGAGTTGTAGCTGTAAATTCACATGAAATTCTAACCGGGATTAGAATGAGATAGAATGTTTTGGTTAACTGCTTAGCAATAATCATATAAATAATTTAAGAATCATTTTCATTTATTCTTATTCAAGAAAGTAGCCAGGTTTGAAAATAAAATGACTTAAACTGCACAATCATGCTCAGATACAGACAATTTCTTTGAAAATGCAAATAGCTGAACCAGCATACCACAGCAAGAAAGACACAGTAGTAGGATTTAGTCAACTATGGGAATGAAGCATAGGCTTCAGAGAGAAGATTGGATGGCACTTGGGAAGATTGGGAATGGTGAACCAGGGAACAGGTGCCTTGCCACATTTGAAAAGTGTGAAAAACAGACCATTTCAGAACTGGTGTAATGTACTGTCTATGTAGCGTACAATCTGATGAATCCTCGTTGAGTTACAGTGCTACCCAACACTGCCTCAATAAACAATCATTGATCTGTTTCTTGAGGCTCCTGAGATTATTTCGTAAAATAATCTACCACAACACAACGAACCAAAAAAAAAGCAAAAAGTATCTCCTCCCCTCTGCTCTGAATTCCCATGGTGCTCCAAATTCCTAAATACACACTTAGTTGGGCTGTCTCTCTACTTTCCCCCAACTGCTCATGTGAAGCTCATGCACTTTCAACAGTCCCAGTCTTAAACAGAGCTGAAGTGAACTGAGGATGACTCACACTTGTTAAGCTTCGATAGTAAACAACACCTACTGGGGCTTCAGGTGATTGACTGATAACTGACCCTCAGTCAGCCTACCTAGTAATCAGGAGTTGGAAGTGAGAGCAGAATGTGGCGAAGATACAATCAATAGGAACATACAACAGTACAGCACAGTACAGGCCGTTCGGCCCACCATGTTGTGCCGACCCATTATCCTACTAAGATCAAACTACCCTGCGTACCCTACATTATACTATCATCCATGTGCCTATCCAAAAGTCGCTTAAATGTCTCTGATGTATCTGACTCCACTACCACTGCCGGCAGCGCATTCCACGCGCCCACTACTCTCTGTGTAAAGAACCTCCCTCTGACATCTCCCTTATACCTTCCTCTAATCACCTTAAAATTATGCTCCCTTGGAATAGTCATTTCCGCCCTGGGAAAAAGTCTACGGGTATCCACTCCATCTATGCCTCTCATCATCTTGTACACCTGCTAAGCAAACTGATAGAGTTGCAGGTTAACAAGTTCTGAATTGACCTTGTCCCAGGACCTTATATGAGGTGACTAACAAAGTGATAGATGCGTTAGTATTAATTTTCCAATTGCAAAATTTACCAGATATTGGAAAGATTCCATCAGACACAGAAAACAGGAAAATATAAATGAGTTAGCTTGACATCTGTGAAAGGTATTAGAATTGATCATTAAAGACATTATAGCTGCACCCTTAGAAAAATCCCATGTAACTAGGAAAGGTTAGTTTGACATTATGAGAAGAAAATCAGATTTAACAAACTTATTGGATTTTTTGAAGAATTAACATGCTGAGAGAGAAACTTTGGATGTACTCTACTTGGATTTTCAAAAGGCATTTGACAAAGTCTGTTGAACAGCGCCAGTTTTTTTACAATTCATATCAATGAAGACCATGGTTGATAAATCTGCAGATAAAACAAAAGTAGATAGGAAAAATATGCTGTGATGAGAACATAAGGAGGAGATGGATATAGATACATAGAATCCCTACGGTGTTAAAACAGGCCCTTCGGCCCAACAAGTCCACACCGACCACAGAGCATCCCACCCAGATCCATTCCCCTATAAACCCACCTAATCTACACATCCTTAGACACTATGGGCAATTTAGCATGGCCAATCCACTTAGCCTGCACATCTTTGTACAGTGGGAGGAAACCCATGCATACACAGGGAGAACGTGCAAACTCCACACAGACAGTTGCCCGAGGGTGGAATCGAACACAGGTCCCTGGTGCTGTGAGGCAGCAGTGCTAACCACTCAGCCACCATCCTACCGCATTTTATGAGTGTGCAAATGTATGGTGGATCTCCATCTGTGGGAAAATGTGAAGTTGTTCACTTTGGCAGAAAGAATAAAATGGGGTACCTCAACATCAGGATCAACTCACTGCATCTTTTGTGGACTTGCCAAGTGGTGAGGGGAGTTTCTTGGTAGACAAGTTGTCAATAAAGGGGCATTATATCTTATGCCTTATTAACACAACAATCATGCAATCACTAACTTTCAGCTTCCTACTTTATCAAATGCACTGGAGAAGCTAGGCATTGAAATTCTAATTTACAGGAATTTATTGTAATGCAAGGAGCCTCGCAAATAAGACAGATGAGTTGAGTGTGTTGATCATCACATGTGGTTGTGACATCATTGATATCATAGAGACACGGCTGAAGGAGAGACGGGACTGTCAGCTCAACGTTTCAAGGTATAGAGTCTTTAGGTGAGATGGGGGTGTTAGGGTTAGGTGGTTTGTAAAAGAGTTGTTGTAATATTGATCAAAGAGTCAATTACTGCAGTATGGAGGGATAATATGGAGAGATGAAGGACGGCATGATGGTACGTCGGAGGTAGTGATGTCGGCGGCATGAGCAGCGGCGTTAGCGGAACTGATGTAGGCGACGCTCTTGATGTCAGCGACAGAAGTGGCGGCATCTGCAGTGTGAGTGGCAGCAGCAGCGGCATGGTTTGCGCAGCGGAAGTGACGTGACCAACATCGGTGGAAATGATAAGACCCGGTGACGTCAGTGGATGAGGCTGTAGTGACCACATGGTCAATGGCGACAGGCATATTGTGGGAGGGTCTTCGGTAGGGTTGAGGACTTGGAGGGTGGAAGAGGCCTTAATTTGGTGGTAAGCACAGGTAAGTTTAGTGTGCTTACAGTGTTGTGTGCGTGTGTGCGCGGAGGCAAGTCTAGCTTCAGTACATAAAACAGGCTGATCTATATACAACTATTTTCAGCCAGCAACAGCAAATGGGTTAGCTATCTTGGTCTCAAGATCCCTAGCATTACAGATGCCAGTCTTCAGTCAATTCAGTTCTCTCCATTTGATATTAAGGGCCATGTGCTCGAAAAACATCTGGCATTAGTATTGAAGCTCTCCTCCAGAATGAGCTACACTGTAGCCAAGCTATCTCAGTATAACTGTCGCCCAAATTGGAAAATTGCCCTGTGCACAATCTGATCTGGCTAATTACCAACCACTGCATCTACTCTTAAATAATCAGGAAAATGATGGAAATTTTAATCAACAGTCGTTTCATCCCACAATTGCACAGCAAACCATGATGAACAATAGGTTCTGCCAGGGACACCTAGCTCCTGATCTTGTTAAAGCCTTGATCCAAACATGAACAATAGAGTTGAACTCCAGAGGCGAGGTGAGAGTGACTGCCTTTGACATCAAGTAGTTACCTGACTAAGCATGGCATTAAGGAGCACTTAAAAAATTAAAGTCATAGGAATAAGGGGAAAACTCTCCATCAGTGGAAGCCATACCTAGCACGAGGGTGATGGCCATCCCCAGGCCACAGCTGTATGTGTTCCAAGTTTGGGCTTCCAAGTGGCAAGTGACAGTTACTCAATGACCACCTCCAACAACAGAATCTAACCATCTCCCCATGACATCCAATGGCATGAATAATGGTGAAACTTTCACATCCTGGGCTTACCAGTGGCAGAAAACTTAAATGAACTGACCAGATGTTCTGAGGAAGGGTCACCCATTCCAAAACGTTAACTCTGATTTCACTTCACAGATGCTGCCAGACCTGTTGAACTTTTCCAGCAACACCTGTTTTTGTTCCTGATTTACAGCATCCGCAGTTCTTTGGGCTTTTATTTGCCCACTTGAGGGCTTCATTTAGCAGTAGGGTAGGAACGGCATTCATGGCCTTCCCGCCAGGGACTTAACAAGTTTGGAGATGACAATGTGCCAGGATCCCCATTGGCCAATCCTCCCATCTATTTAAATGTCTCCTTCACTGCCCAGTACATCATGGGTGAGGGCACAACATTTCACCTTATATTATTGACACTTCATTGTAGCTGGACTACTAGACCTTCCATCTTCATAGCACTCTAGATGTATCTACAACAGATGGACTGCAGCAGCTGAAGAAGGAGCCTCACCATCACTTCACAGAAATCACAGAATCCCTACAGGCCATTCAACCCAACACGTCCATACCGCCCCTCCGAAGAGCATCCCACCCCGACTCATTCCCCTACCCCTACGTTTCTCCATGTCTAACCCAGCTAACTTAAACATCTCTGGACTTTACATCTATAGGCAATTTAGCATGGTCAATCCACCTACCCTGCACATCTTTGGACTTTGGGAGGAAACCCACACAGACACAGGGAGAATGTGCAAGCTCCACACAGACAGTCGCCCGAGGGTGGAATTGAACCTAGGTCCCTGGCCCTGTGAAGCAGCAGTGCTAACCACTGAGCCACCGTGCTAAATGTGTACTAATCCTGACCTTGCTAGAGGTTCCCACATCCCCGAAAGAATTTTTAAAAAAATTAACACTACTTATGAAATGTGCTATGAAGTCTTTTAGATAGACTAAAGGCTGAAAAATCCCCTAGACTGCATTCTAGGCCCTGAAAAGAAACAGCTGCATTAGCTGTAATCTTGCAAAATTTTCCAAAAGTCCTAGCAGATTGAACAAATTGGAAATGTAATGGCTCTATTCAAAATAAGGGTGAGATACAAAGTAGAAAACTGTAAGCTAGTTAGATTGACATCTGTAATTGGGTTGTTCCTAGAATCAGAAAATCATAACATGATTAAAGCAGAGTCAACATGATTTTGTGAAAGGAAAATTGTGTATGACAAATTGAGTAGAGTTGACAACAAGGCTGACAAACTGTAAATAGTGCAGTATCACATAGGGGACAATCTGTAATGATGTGGACGAAGGGACTAAGTGTCTGGTAGCCAAATTTGAACATAAGGTTGTGAGCGTAACACAAAGAGTCTGTAAAGGTATATAGTTAGATTAAGTGAATGGGAAAAATTTTGCCAGATGGCTTATATTGCAAAAAATGCTGGTTGTCTACTTTAGTGGGAAGAAAAGCAGAATATTTTGTTACAGCGAGACTACTGAATGCTGCCACAAAGATAGATCTGGTTGTCTTTGTACATGAAACGCAACCTGTTATCTTACAGGGGCAGCAAATGGTTAACAAAGTACAGTGTTTGTTAGCCTTTATTGAAGGGAGGCAAAAATAAAAGAGTGGGAAAGTCTTGCTATAGCTATAGAGTGGGTTGTTCAGGCCATATCTAGAGTACAGAGCACTTTTGGTCTCTTCATTTATGGAGGAATTTAATTAGATTGGAGATAGCTCAGAGAAGTTTACTAGCTTGATTCCCTGGGATGGAGGGTTTCCTTCTTATAAAAAATGGAATGAGAGGTAATTTTATTGAAACATGAAAGATTCTGAGGCATCTAAGGTTGTGGATGCTGTGGTTGGTTCGCTCGCTGAGCTGGTTCATTAGTTCACAGATGTTTCATTACTCTGCTGGGTAACATCATCAGTGTCGCCTCCAATGAAGTGTTGTTGTGTTTTCCTGCCTGGTATTTAAACTCTGGGGTCTGTTGGAATTGGTTACCTCATTTCCAGTTTTTCTTCCCAGCAGTGTATATATAGGGTATATATAGTGTGGAAACAGGCCCTTCGGCCCAACAAGTCCACACTGACCCTAACAACATCCCACACAGACCCATCCCCCTATAACCCACCTAACCTACATATCCCTGAACACTACGGGCAATGGCCAATCAACCTAACCTGCATACCTTTGGATTTGGGAGGAAACCGGAGCACCCAGAGGAAACCCACACAGACACAGGGAGAATGTGCAATCTCCACACAGACAGTCGCCCGAGGGTGGAATTGAACCTGGATTCCTGGCGCTGTGAGGCAGCAGTGCTAACCACTGAGCCACCCTGCCGCCCCTTAACTCTACATGTTTATTGATGGCCTTCTCGATGGAGAACCAAGACTCTAGAAGTTCCCATGCTTGTCTCTGTTTGGCCTGTCCTAGGATCCAAATGTTGTCCCATTCGAACTGGTGGTTCTCCTTATCCGTGTGAATGGAGATGAGCGAGTACTGGTCATGTCTTTTTGTTGCTAGTTGGTGTTCATGTATTCTTGTGGCCAGCTTCCTTCCTGTCTGTCCAATGTAGTGTTTGTCACATTCTTTACATAGGATCTTGTATATCACGTTGGTTCGTGGGTAAGGGGTCTTTGGTCTGAGTTTGCAGTTAGTGGAGGGTTAACATAGGTTTGTGTGCCACTCTGATGCCCAATGGTCATAGGAATCTTGTGGTCAGTTCATCACTGCGCAGAAAAACCGGAAACGAGGTAACCAATTCCAACGGACCCCAGAATTTAAATACCAGGCAGGAAAACACAACAGCGCTTCATTGGACGCTGCACTGATGATGTTACCCAGTAGGGTAACGAAACGTCTGCTAACTAATGAACCAGCTTGGCGAGCGAACCAACCACAGATTCTGAGGGGGCTTGATACATTAGATACAAAGAGAATGTTACCCCTCATGAGCAAGTCTCAAACTCAGGAACACAGTTTCAGCATAAGCAATCTCTGTCATTTAAGAAAAAGACAAGGAGTTTTAATGTCAAAGGGTCATTATCATTGGAATTCCCCAAAGAGTAATGGTGGATGAGGCACTGAATATTTTCAACTGAGTTGGAAAGATTTTTAGTGTAGAAACAGAGGAAATAGGAGTAGGGCATTTGGCCCTTTGAACCTGCTCCACCAATCAATGTAATCACGCTGATCACCCCACTCAGTACCCTCTTCCTGCTTTCTACCCATACCCTTAGATCCTTTCCATAGAATCATAGAAATTACATTACAGAAGGAGGCCATTTGACCCATTGCATCTGCACTGGCTCCTGAAATAGACATTATAGAGCAATATCTATCTTCTTGAAAACATTCAATGTTTGGCCTTAACCGCTTTCTGTGGCAGAGAATTCCAAAGGCTCACCACTCTGTGGGTGAAGAAATTTCTCCTCATCTCAGTCCTAAATGGCCTATCCTATATCCTTAGACCATGACTCCTGGTTCTGGACTCCCCAGTCACCAGGAACATTGTTTCTGTATTTACCCTGTCTAGTCCTGTTAGCATTTTATAGGTTTCTGTGCAATCCCCCCTCATTCTTCTAAGCTCCAGTGAATAAAATCTTAACTGATCCAGTCTGGCTTTATATATCTGTCCTATTATTCCACAACTTAGTATGGTGAATTTTTGTGGCACTTCCTCCATAGCCAGAATATCCTGCCTCAAATAAGGAGACCAAAACTGCACACAATATTCCAGGGTGTGGTCTCACCAAGGCCCTGTACAAATCCAGCAAGACATCTGACCAGGCAAAATAGGAATAGGAGAAGGCCATTCAGCTCCTTGAGCCTATTCCGCCATTCAATGGGATGATGGCTGATCCAACATTCTTCATGTCCACATTCCTGCCTTTTCCTTGTAACTTTTGATTCCCCTACTGATCAAGAAATTATCTATCTCAACCTTAAATATACACAAGGATTCTCGCCCCACAGTCCTCTGTGGCAAAGAATTCCAAAGATTCTCACCCTCTGAGAGAAGAAATTCCTCATCATCTCAATCTGCAATTGGCACCCCTTAATTCTGAAATGATGCCCTCTGGTCCTAGACTGTCTCATGAGGGGAAACATCCTCTCAGCTTTTACCTTGCCAAGTCCCTTCAGAATCTTATACGTATCAATGAGATCACCTCTCATTCTTCTAAACTCCATGAATAGAGTCCCAATTTGTTTAGTCTTTGCTGATAAGACAATCCCTCTCCAGCAGGGATCATACAAATGAGCCTTCTCCAACCTGGCTCGAATGAAATAATATCTTTCCTGAAGTAACATGACCAACAGTGTTCGCAGTACTCCAAATGTGATCTTACCAGCACCTTGTACAGCCGTGGTAAAAGCACAGAACGCTGAACAGTACAACACAGGAACAAGCCCTTTGGCCCACCACGTCTGTGCTGATCATGATGCCATTCTAAATTAAGCCCATCTGCTTAAGCGTGGTCCATTTCCCTCTATTCCCTGCCCGTTAATGTGTCTAAATGCCTCTTCAACTTTGCTATCGTACTTGCTCCATCCACCCTCCGTCTTAAAAAATTTGCCTCACACATCTCCTTTAAACTTCCCCCCTCACTTTAAACCTATGCAACAGGAACAGTCCCTTTGGCCCACAATATTGTAATGAACATGATACCAAATTAAACTAATGTCTTCTGCCTGCCCGTAGTCCATACTCCTCCATTCCTTGCTTATTTGCGTGCCTATCCAAAAGCCCCTTAAATGCCCCTAACATGCTGCCCCTAACATGCTGCCACCACTACTCTGGCAGTGCGTTCCAGGCATCCACCACTTCCAGTGTAAAAAAATGTCTCTCACATTTTCTTTGAATTTTCCCCCTCTCACCTTAAACACACACCCTCTAGTATTAGACATTTCAACTCTGGGAAAATGATTCTGACTGTCAACCCTATCTATGCCTGTCATAATTTTGTACACTTCTTTCAAGTCTCCTGTCAGCCTGCGCCGCTCTAGAGAAAACAACCCTAGTTTGTCCAGCCTTTCCTTATAGCTCATACCCTCTAATCCAGGCAGCATCCTGGTAAAGTCTATAGGTGTGAGGCTGGAAAAGCACAGCAGATAGACAGCATCCAAGGAGCGGGTAAGTTAATGTTTTGGGCCAAAACCCTTCGTCAGGATTGGGGAGGGGGAGGGGAGTCCAGAACTAAATAGAGGGAGGGGATGGGGCTGGGGGAAGGGTAGCAGTAATGGTGATAGGTGGATGCAGGCAAGGGGTTATTATGATTGGTTTGTGGGAAGGGTGGAGCTGGTAGGTGAGTAGGAAGATGGACAGGTTATATGGGTCAGGTCAGGAAGGGGAGGGCTAGACATGGGATAATGCTGGGAGTGGAGGGACTTTGAAGCTGGTGAAGTCAATGTGAAGGCCATTGGGCAGTAAGCTTCCAAGGCGAAGGTGTTGTTCCTCCAGTTTACTTTTGGCCTTAGTCTGACAGTGGAGGAGACAAGGAAGGACATGTCATCAGGGGAGTGGAAGGGAGAATTAAAATGGATGGCAACCGTAAGGTCAGGTTGGTTGTTGCATGCAGAGCACAGATGCTCCGTGAACCGGTCCCTGAGTCTGCATTTGGTCTTCCCAATATAGAGGAGACCACATCGGGAGCAACAGATGCAACAGATAAGGTTGGACGAAGTGCAGGTGAATCCCGGTAAACCTCTTCTGCACCCTCTCCACATCTTTCCTGTCATGTGGTGACCAGAACTGAACACAATAAGTGCACTCTAAGAGCGGCCTAACCAAAGTTTTATAAAGCTGCAATATTATTTCCTGACTCTTGTACTCAATGCCCCAACCAATAAAGGCAAGCATTCCATACACCTTCTTTACCACACTATTTACTTGTGTGGCCACTTTCAAGGAACTATGGAGTAGGACACCAAGATCCGTCTGTATATCAATGCTGTTAAAGGTCCTACCATTAACTGTATACTGTCCCTTAATATTTGATCTCCTAAAGTCTAACACCTCACATTTTCCCTGATTAAACTCCATCTGCCATTTCTCTGCCCATATCTGCAACTGATCTATATCCTGCTGTATCCTTTGACAATCTTCTACACTATCCACAACTGCCTCAATATCTTCAAACATACTAACCCACTCAACTAAGTTTTCATTCAAGTCATTTAATATAAATCACAAACAGCAAAGGTCCCAGTATGGATCCCTGTGGAACACCACTAGTCACAGATCTCCAGCCAGAAAAATACCCTTCCACCACTACCCTCTTTCTTCAATAGGCAAGCCAATTCTGAATCCAAACAGCCAAGTCACCAAGAATCCCATACATCTTAATCTTCTGGATGAGCTTACTATGAAGTACCTTGTTGAAAGCCTTACTAAAATCCATGTAACCAACATCCACTGCTCTACCTTCATGAATCATCCTTGTCACCACCTCAAAAAAATCAATCAAGTTAGTAAGACATGATCTTCCCAGTGCAAAACCATGCTGACTGTCATTAATTAGGCCATGCTTTTCCAAATGCGTAAATCCTATCCCTATGAATCATCTCCAATAGCTTCCCAACCACCGATGTGAGACTCACCGGGCTATAAATATCCTGGATTCTCCCTATTTCGCTTCTTAAACAGAGAAACAACATTAGTTACTTGCTAGTCCTGCAGGACCTCTCCAATGGCTAGACAGGATACAAAGATCTTGGTCACGGCCCAGCAATCTCCTCTCTTGTCTCTCTGAATAACATGGGGTAGATCCCATTGGGACCTGGTGACGTATCCACCTCAAAACTCTTCAAGAGACCTAACACCACTTCTTCCTTGATCTCAAAATATCTTAACATATTAGCATGCCCCACACGAATCTCACTATCCTCCATGTCCTTTTCTTTAGTGAATATTGTTGCAGAGTACTCATTTAGGATCTCACCCTTATTCTCTGCCTCCAAGCACAAGTTCCTTCCTTTATCTTTCAGTGATCCTACCCTCTCTCTAGTTATCCTCTTGCTTTTAATGTATGTACAAAATGCCTTGGGATTCTCTTTGACCCTACTTGCCAAGAACATTTCATGGCCCCTCCTAATTTTCTGCTTGAGTTATTTCTTGCTTTCTTTATATTCCTCACGGGCCCTGTCCAATTTTTGCTTTCTAAACCTTACATATGCTTCCTTTTACTTTTTGGCTAAATTCACAAACTCCCTCATCATCCAAATGTCCCATACCATGCCATCCTTTTCTTTCCTCCTTACTGAAACATGCCGGTCATGAACCCTGATTAGTAGACCTTTAAACAACTCTCAAATGTCAGCTGAGGACTTGCCTGTTATCAGCTATGTCCCAATTAACTTTCCCTAGCTCCTGCTTAATGCTGCTGTAATTCGCCTTCCCCCAATTTAGTACCTTCCTGCAAGGTCCTGATTTATCCTTATTCATAGCTATCTTAAAACTTAACGACTTGCTTGCACAGTTTTAATTGCTTCTATCAGTCACCCCCTTTGCCTCCGATGCGCTAGCAAAAGCAATCCAAGTTCATCCAACCTCTTCTTATAGCTAATACACTCCAATCCAGGCACATCCTGGTAAACCTCTTTTGTACCCTCTCCAAAACTCCACATCATACCTATCATGGTGACCAGAACTGCACAAAATACTCTAAATGTGGCCTAATTAAAGTTTAATGCAGCTGCAACATGACTAGCCAACGTTTATACTTAATGCTCCGACCGATGAAGGCAAGCATGCCATATGCTTTCTTTACCACCATATCCACTTGTGTTGCCACTTGAATGGAGCTATGGGCTTTGACCCAAATCCTTCTGTATATTGATGCTGCTAATGGTCCTGCCATTTCTTTAAACTAAGACAGAAGAATCATGAGTGGGTGGAGTGAGGCTCACACAGACCCACAGGATTCCAGTTTTGCTTCCATTAAGTTTGGTAGATTTTTGTTGGCTGCTGGAGCTGAAAGCATGGCTTTCATGAAAGGGAAATCATGTCTTACTAATTCATTACAGGTTTTCAAAGATTAATCAATCAGTGGCTAAAAGGGGACCAGTAGATGCTTGTATTTGGACTTGCAAAAAGGCATTCGACAAGGTACCTCACAAAAGGTTAAGTTATAAGATAAGAGCCCTTGGTGTTTGAGATTGGTTGGAAAGTTGGGCAGAGAAATGGCAGTATATTGGCATGGACAGAAAAATGGCTAATGGGCAGGGATAAGGAGTTCTTTTCAGGTTGGCAATATGTAACCAGTGGGGTTCAGCACTAGGACTGCAATTGGTTACAATATATATCAATGACTGGGAGGAAGGAAGCAAATGTACTAAAGCCAAACACAAAATAGGTGGAAATGCAAGTTGTGAGGTGGATACATATAGTTGACAGAGAGATATTAATGGATCAGTGAGTTGGCAAATGTTTGGCAAATGGAGTATACTGTAGGAAAATGTCAAGGGAGATCAAAAGGACAGTATTATTTAAATGGAGAAAAGCCGCAGGAAGCTGAAACACAAAAGGATTTAGTGGTACTTGTGCTTGAAACACAGAAAACTAACACAACAGGTGCAGCAGATTCAGAAAGGCTAATGGAATGTTGGCCCTTATTTCAAGAGAGTTGGAGTACGAGAGTAAGGAAGATTCCAGAAGGTTAAGACACATGGGATCCATAGTGAGTTGATAAGTTGGATACAAAAGAAGAAAGGCAGAAGTTAGTTGTGGAGAGGTATTTTTCTGACTGGGGATCTGTGAACAGTGGTGTTTCACAAGGATCAGTGGTTGATTGCATTTTATGTAAACAATTTCAATGAAAATGTGGGTGGTCTAATTAGTAAATTTTCAGACAACACAAAAATTGATTAAGTTGTGGATAGTGAGGAAGATTGTCAAAGAATACAACAGGATATAGATGAGCTGGAAAGTTGGGTGGAGAAATGGCAGATGGCATTTGATCCAAACAAGTGTCAGGTAATGCATTTTGGGAGGTCAAATGCAAGAGGAACATTTACAGTAAAAGGCAGGACCATTTGCAGCATCGATATACAGAGGGATTTGGGGTCAAATTCCATAGCTCCATTCATATGGCAACACAAGTGGATAAGGTGGCAAAGAAAGCATGCAGCATGCTTGCCCTCATTGGTCAGAGTACGAAGTATAAAAGGGCTGTTATCAACTGCCTGTCTGAAGGACAAATTTTGACACCACTGTGGCAACACCCCTCTGCAAGTGAAACAGGATAGAACACATCTCTTAAAGGCACAGTATCATCACAATATGAGAGAGCAACCATATTGTGATGATACTGTGCCTTTAAGAGATGTGTACTATCTTGTTCCTCTTGCAGAGCGGTGTTGTCAGAGTGGAGTTGAAATGCGTCCTTCAGAGAGGCAATTGGTAAACACCTTGTCTGAGGTGGTTTAAACTGAGGGTCACCACACCTCAGATGAGGGGACAGGTTAAGAAGGAATATCCTTCATGATAACCTCAGTCAATGCAGGAATTGAACCCACGCTGTTAGCGTCACTGTGTAACAGCTAACCGATCCCTTTACCATCAAGTACTGTGAAAATGAATATCATCATCAGCAAAGTCACAGAGTCATACAGTAATACAGCATGGAAACTGGCCCTTCAACCTAAACTGGTCCATGCTGACCATACTGCCCTCTCAGCTAATTCCAATTGACTGCATTTGTTCATATGAAGAATTTACCTGCACTTGGCTCAGAAATGAAGAAGGAACCCGACACAAAACTTCAACTTTCCTGCTCATCTGATGCTGCCTGGCCTGCTGTGTTCCTCCAGCTCCACGCTGTGTTATCTCTGACTCAAGCATCTGCAGTTCTTGCTATCTCTGAGTGAGTTATAACCGCACTGTGAAGCCATTCCTGAAGAAGGGTCCTGACCCAAAATGTCAACTTTCCTGCTCCTCTGATGCTCCCTGGCCTGCTGTGTTCCTTCAGCTCCACACTATGTTATCACAATACTCCAAGTGCGGCCTCATCAATGACTTATACAACTGCAACATAACGTCCCAACTCCTATACTCAATGCCTTGACCAATGAAGGCCAGCATGCTAAATGCCTTCTTCACCACCCTGTCCACCTGTGACGCCGCATTCAATGAACTATGTACTTGTACTCCTAGGTCCCTCTGTTCCACAACACTCCTCAGGACTTTACAATTTACTGTATAAGTCCTACCTTGGTTTGACTTTCCAAACAGCAACACCATCTA
The DNA here is from genome assembly GCF_021869965.1 of Rhincodon typus. Lineage (NCBI taxonomy): Eukaryota > Metazoa > Chordata > Chondrichthyes > Orectolobiformes > Rhincodontidae > Rhincodon > Rhincodon typus. Next base: position 30,345,493 of record NC_063340.1, on the reverse strand, counting down.
TATTGAATTGCATTTGCCAATCCTCAGCCCACTTTCCCATCTGATCAAGATCCCTCTGTAACTTTTGATAACCTTCCTTGCTATCAACCATACCTCCTAATTCTGTATCATCCACAAACTTACTAATCATGCCTTGTACACTTACATCTAGATAACTTATGTAAAAAAAACCCAAGTCTTTTGTTGAATTACATAATTGCATTTAACCTGTAAGCTGCTAATTCAAAATTTAGCCTCTATTTATGGCAAGTTTAAAGGTGTCTGTCTTTATGTGTGTTAAACATTATTGGAATTATTTCTAAAGACGTTGCAAGTATACTGAAGAAGGATTATCTAAGCCAGTTTTGTAAAAGGAAGGCAGCAGCCTGTCCACACTTTCCGGTATACTGTCCAACACTTAAGAACCTCAATAAAGGATCACAAGCAGCTGTGTTAATCTGTGAAATAGGTTGAGCTGAATCTTAGTTTAAATATATTCAAATGAACACAGGTGAGACTTACCTGCAAGATCATCCTCATCTTCACTGAAAACACTGGGATTGAATATAGACATATTGATGAAGTCCATAGATAGCTTGCGTACTTCTGGTAGATAAATAGTCATTTGTCTGGGCTGAAGATGGAGCAAGCTGGTTTTGTAGATGACTAAGAATGACAAGACGATTGATGTTAATTATATACACCCTAAATACAATAGAACAAAGAATAAATTGTATTGAAGCTGAAAACAAGCAAGAAATTAATCAATAATTGTCCAAATTCACCAAAAACAATAATTTAAATTGCTATTTTGAGAATTCCTATTGGAATTTGCCCAATGAACCATAAAATCTACACTTCACTAGGGTCCGCTCTAGAAATCAAACCCTGGTATTCCCAGAGTCATCAAAGAGTTCTGTACTTAATTAGAATTGCTATTTATTAAAAAAAACAGATTCTAACCACAGATGAACAATTATGAACTGTTGACATTAGGTTAATCACTTGCAAAACTTCCCCTCTATACTCACGCATAGATAGACACAGACTCAAAAAAAATGTGTATTATGGGCAGAGGGAAAGACTGGGAAATTGGTTTAGTGGTCTTTGTTCACAGGGTTTACTGAGGTAGTCCTTTTGGCTTGTCAAGAGATGCTACTCCTTGATTCTCCTTACCCTGATATTTTATTTGCTTGCAGAAAGTACAAGGCTGGTTCAAGCTCAAAGTCTCTGACTTACTAGTTAAGGTCTAAAGCTTACAGCAATTGCTGAGGGGAAAGAAAATGAATCTTTCTCTATGCTTAAGGTAGTTTTTATTGCCCTTGCGACAATCCAGTGGCTTGTACCAAAACATTAACACTCCTAAGCTGTTTAGCTAAGTTGAAACCAATCACATAGTTGTTAACAGGCAGAGAGTTTTTGCGATAACTGTTCACCTGTCCACAGATCACTCAGCGACTTGTTGCTGGCCAAATTTCCATGTGTACACTGCCCATTAGCTCCAGCTCGGCTATAACCAGGTTTCCATTATTGCTTGAATAATCAGGTGTGTAAACAGCTCTTATGATGAGGCTGAGGTGAGGATACTTGCTTTTAAAAACTGAAGTAATGTGACAACAATCCTTAGGTTTTAAACCAGTTCTTTTCCCATTTCTGTCCACAATCAAAAAGATAGAAACATAAAAAGACATGGTCTTTATGACTTCAAAAATAAATTACTCGCTGAGTGCTCAAGTATATCCTGAGAATTGGAAAGGTGCTATCTTAATAAAGATCTATCTCCCTGTATTTCCTGCAATTTCAGCTGTAAAGAAAATGAGCACATGCTAATGAAATGGAACCTTATTTATTTTAAGACAAACTTTCCAGTAGTTAGGGTTACTTGCACTAACCACTCTTACATTTTTTTTTCAAATATACAACCAGATTAGCTCATTATTTTTAAGTGGCAAAGGAGCCTTATAATATGAAAATATTGAGTCATATAGCATAGCATTGAAACAAACCATTCAGCCATGATGTCATCTTTATGCAGAGCAATGCAGTCAATCTCACCTATCTCACATCACCCTAATCCATCCCAGTAGCTCTACAAGTTTATTTTCATTGAACCACTGAAAGTACCTGATCTGTAGCCTTGCAGGTTAGAGCACTTCAGGCCCAGATCTAGATTTCATTCAAGTGCGTTGAAGGTTTCTGTTTCTACCACAGAAACCTGGCAGCAGATTCCAGACACCCACCACTCTGTGGAAAAACAGGTTTTCCTTATGTTCCCTTTAATTCTTCCACCAATCACCTTAAATCCATGCAGTCTGGTAATTGACCGCTCTGGAAGGGGAATCAGTGCTTCCCTGTTCACTCCATTAAAGCCCTTCATTATTTTGTACACATAAATTACGTCACCACTCAGCCTCTTCTACTTTAAGGAAAACCACACTAACCGACCAATACCTCCCATTTTCAAATCTTGACAACATTCTTGTAAATTTGCTCTCTTGTAAATCTAGAGTAATTATCTCCTTCCTGTAATGTGGTGACCAGAAATCTACACAAAACTTGAATCTAATCAGTATCCTACATACTTCCAGCATTACACCCATGCTTTTGTCTTCAATACCTCACCCAATGAAGGAAAGCATGCTATATGCCTTTTTTTTAAAACAAGGCTTATATATCTTCCCTGCCACTTGCATGGACATATGGTCATGCACCCCACTCTCATTTTGACTATGAATCTCAATATCTGCCCATTTATTATAGAATCCTTACAGTAGCGAAAAAGGCCATTCAGTCCATCGTGTCCACACCGACCCTCTGAAGAGCATCCCAGCCAGACCCAAACCCTCCACCCTTTCCCTGAAATGCCATATTTCCCATGGCCAATCCACCTAGCCTGTGCATCTTTGGGCTGTGGGAGGAAACCGGAGCGCCCGGAGGAAACCCATGCAGACACCGAGAGAATGTGCAAACTCCACACAGTCACCCGATGGTGGAATTGAACCTGGGTCCCTGGCGCTGTGAGGCTGTAGTGCTAACCACAAAGCACCTTGCCGCCCAGTGTATTCTCCTGCTTTATTTATGTATTAAGTATTCCTTTCCTTTGTTTATCCTTTTCAAATGCATATTCTCGCACACCCCAGAATTGACTACCATTTCCCACTTTTCCATTCTCTCGATCAAACCAGTGAATAACATCCTGCAATTCAAATTATCACTATCAACTACATCGCCTGTTTTTGTGTTGTCTCTGAATTTCCCAAACATGCCTCCCACAGTTTAAAGTAAATTATTCATATATATACTACAAACAGCAAAGATAACTACACCATACTTTGTGTAACTCCACCAGAAACTGCTTCCTATTCGCAAAAATGTTCACTGATCATTACACTTTGTATTCTGGTACTAAACTAATTATGGATTCAACTTGGCACAGTTCCTTTTATCCTTTGGGATTTAATTTTTCTGACCAGTCTGCCAAGTGAGATCTTGTCACATGTCTTACTAAAGTCCATATGGAAAACATGCGCTATACTCATCAATCCTTACTATTTCTTCAAAAAAAAATTAAATTAGCAAGACACAATCTTCCCTTAATGAAACCATGCTGACTATTCCTGACTCATCTATGCTTTTCTAAGTATCAATTAATCCTATCTTTCAGTATTGATTCCAGTAAGTTGACCACCACCAAGTTGACATTGACCAGCCTATAAGTATTTGGCTTAACCCTTGCATCTCTTTTTGAATAATTCTACGACATTCACAGATATCCAACCCTCTGGTTCCACGCCTGCATCTAGTGGGGACTGGAAAATGATAGTCACAGCATTCACTTATGTCCTCCCTGGTTTTCTTCCACCTTCAGGTATGTTATAATCCCTCCAATGTTTCACTCTCATTATAAGTATAATTTTCTACGAGTGCCCCTCTATTTCCTTTTTAAATCATTGATTACTTTTACTTACACTATTCTTATAAGCAGCAAGTTGAAACCATTGCTGGGTCCATTGATTTATTGCAAAATTGGTCAGTTGCATTTGCTGTTGGCTAACTGATGGCAGATAAGATTGAAACAAAATGAAACCTTTAAGTGCATTAAGTTACATGAGCAATAGAAAGTTGATTTGAGTTGATACTTCCTTGCTCCCACTTTATAATTTAAATAGTGTGTGATAAATATTACATGATAGCTATAAAATTGTTCATCTGGATTTAAAGTATTCTATTTTCAAGTTTATTTTTAATACACTAACAAAATATTTTTATAATTTTATAATTATAAACTTTATAACATTTAAATCATATTATCCTTTCCTAAACATGAATGACAAAAATATTCATATGGATCATTAAAAAATAGGTGTTTCAATTCTATAATTTTAATTAGCTGCCCAACAGATGTTCATGTCTGATAAAGATATTTAAAGTTTTAAAGTCTGAATTGATGACATAGTGACAAAAGCCAAAAGGTCAAATCACAATTTTAATGGAATAAAGCAAAATACCAAAAAGATTCATTAGATTCTTGATGAAGCAAGGATATATGTTAAGGAGAAATAACGTTGTATAGAGTGACACTGAAATATACAATAGAAAAGAAATAGAAATAGAAAAAGAAAAAAAAGAAATAGAAAAGAAAAAATGGCACAGAAAAAGGCCCTTAGGTATATCAAGTTTGCACCTCTGCCATCCTTATAAACAGTGAGTTCCAGATTCCCACCATGCTCTTGGCGAAAAATGTTTTCCTCACATCCCCTCTAAACCTTTTGCCACTTACCTAAAATCCATGCCCGAGTCATTGATCCCTCCACCAAGTGAAACAGCTTCTTTCTGTCTACTCCGTCTATGCCCCTCATGATTTGATGCATCTCAATCACGTCTCTCTTCAGTCTCATTTGTTCCAAGGGTAAAAAAACCCCAGTCAATCTAATCTCTCTTTCATAAATTCTCCAGCCCAAGCCACATACAGGTAAAGCTCCACTGCACCCTCTACAGCGTACACCCCTCCTATAGTGTGGATTCCGAAATTGTATACAATACTCTAGCTGTGGCCAAATCAACATTTCATACAGTACCAGCATCACCTCCCTGCTTAAACTATCCTTCAACTAATAGAGGCAAGAATCCCATTTGTCTTCTTAACCACTTTATCTATCCTGCTACCTTAAGGGACAGGTGGGCATGCACACCAAGATGCCTCTGATCCTGATGCTTTCCAGGGTCCTACCATTCATCATGTGTTTCTTGCCTTGTTTGGTTCTGCCCAAGTGAATCACCTCACACATATCCAGATTGAATTCCATTTGCCACTAATCAGCCTATCTAATCAGACTTTCTATATTGTCCTGTAATGTGAGGTTATCCTCCTCACTATTGCCACCCCACCAATTCTCATATTATCAATAAACTTACTGAACAACCCTCCTAGATTCAAGTCTGAATCGTTTATATATATGACAAACATGCAGGGGCTCCAACAGTGATCACTGCAAAGACCCAATGAACACAGGCTCCTAGTCACAAAAATACCCTTGATCTTCACCTCCGCTCCTGCCATTCAGCCAATCGTGGATCCAACTTGCCAAATTTCTGTAGATCCTATGGTTTCTTACCTTCACTAATAGTCTCCCAGGCAGAACCTTATCAAAAGCGTTGCTGAAGTCACATAGACTATGTTGAATGTGTTGCCCTCATTTACACACCTGGTTATCTCTGAAAAATGCATTCAAGTTGGTCAACTAAGATCTTTCCTGAACAAAACTCTCCTTAATTAGTCCCTGCCTCCCCAAATGCAGATCAATTCTGTCCCTCAGAATTGCTTCCAATAGTTTCTCCACAACTGAGGTTAGACTAAATGGCCTGTAGTCTCCTGGTTTACCACTTGCTCCCTTTTTGAATAACAGTATCATATAACACCACCCATCAAATTGTTAATAGCATTAGGTTAGGAAATGAACTGGATCCTAACTAGCATGTAGAAATATAAAGAAACATGAACCTCTGTCTTACAACAGTTACTTTTCAAAAAGCACCCTATGTGCTGTAAACTGCATTGAGACATCAGGTTGGGAAATGCATTACACAAATGAAGTATTTTTTCTACTGATAACAGCTGTGATTGCAGAGTATGATTCAGGTCTTTTAAACAACACACCATTTGGTTATTCTCAAGTGGGTAAAGCAGATTGGTGTAAAATAATTTCTCATGCATGTTATGTTTCTCTTGTGAAGATAAGTATGTTGCATTGAAAGGAATTCTGTTTCATTATATCCTTCTTTGATTCTGCAGCTATTAAAATGTACCTTTCTAAATCTGAAGTTGAGAGCATGTATTCTTTTACCTAACCTATCTCTATACTTTAAGACAAACTAAATGCATTGAGGATAATGGGATTTAAACATGCGAATGAAAATTTTAAGTTTCAGTCTTGGAGGGTTGAGAGGTTTTAGTTGATGGGTAAGCAGGATTTGATGGAGGATACAAGCTTTGAATGAGCTGAAGTTTGAAGAGGATGGCAGATAGTATGGGAAACACTGAAATAGGCAAGCCAATGAGAAGAAAAGAAAATTTTAGGGCCATGTGTTCTGAGATAGGGTTGAAGGAATATAGGAGCAGGAGTAGGCCATTCATCTCTTCAAGTAAGTCTGCCATTAAATGAGATCATGGTTGATCTGTGGCCTAACTCCATATGCCTACTTTCGGCCCATATCCCTCAATACCTTTATTAACAAATATTTAACTATCTCAGACATAAAATTAACACCTGATCCAGCATCCACTGCTGCTTATGGAAGAGAGTTCCAAACATTTACCAGTCTTTGTGTGTAGAAGTGCTTCCTAACATCCCTCCTGAATGGTCTGTCCCTTACATTTAGACGATGCCCCCTAGTTCTGGAGTCCCCAATTAATGGAAACTGTTTAAATTTAACTAACCTGACTTTTCCTGTTAATACCTTGAAGACTTCGATCAGATGACCCCTTTACCTTCTGAATTCTAGAAAAAATAGGCTCTAAGGTTTTGGAGTAGACCTGTAGCTCGGGTTGTGGGTGTTGAGGTTGGTTGGCTCGCCGAGCTGGTTTGTTGTTCCGCAGACGTTTCGTTACCGTGCCTGGTAACATCCTCAGTGCAGCCTCTGATGAAGTTCGGTATGTTTTCCCGCCTGGTTTTTAAACTCTGGGGTCCGTTGCGATGGATTGCCTCACTTCTGGGTTTCCTCCGTAGTGGAATGTATATGGGGTCAAGTTCAATGTGTTTCTTAATAGCCTGCTTTGTGGAGTGCCATGCTTCCAGGAATTCTCGTGCTTGTCTCTGCCTAGCCTGTCCCAGGATCTTGGTGTTGTCCCAGTCGAAGTCGTGGTTCTCCTTGTCCATGTGGATTGAGATGAGTGAGTATTGGTCGTGTCTTTTTGTAGCCAGTTGGTGTTCATGTACTCTTGTTGTTAGTTTCCTTCCTGATTGTCCGATGTAGTGTTTCCACAGTTTGAAAACCAAGCAGGAAAACACACCGACGCTTCATCGGAGGCTGCACTGAGGATGTTACCCAGCATGGTAACGAAACGTCTGTGAAACAACAAACCAACGCAGCGAGCCAACCAACCTCAAAAAAAGGCTTGATTTGTATAAACTTTCCTCATAACTTTACCCCTTAAGTCCAGGTATCTTCCTTGTAAACCCACATTGTATATCCTCCAGGGCCAATATATCCTTTCTCAGGTATCTTTCTATATCCAGATCTGCTCACATTACTCCTAGTGGGGTCTAACTGGGGTTTTGTAAAGCTGAAGCATAACATTTGCATCCTTGTATTCCAGTCCTTTAGGTATAAAGGAAAGTATTCCATTAATGGTTATTTTCTGCACCTGTTCATGACATTTTAATGATCTATATACCTGAACTCCCAAGTTTCTTTGGACATCTACTGCATTTAACTTCACAGCATCTAGAAAGTTCCCTAATGTATCCCAAAATTGCTAACCTTTTATTTATTTACATTGAACCCCGTTTGCCACAATTTTGCACACACTTTTTTTATTCATAGAATCCCTACAGTGTGGAAACAGGCCATTCGGCCCAACAAGTCCACACCGCCCCTCCAAAGAGCAACCTACCCAGACTCATTTCCCTACCCCTGCATTTCCCATGTCTAATCCACCTAACCTGAACATCCCAGGACACTATGGGCAATTTAGCATGGTCAATCCACCTAGCCTGCCATCTTTGGACCGTGGGAGGAAACCGAAGCATCCAGAGGAAACCCACACAGACACAGGGAGACCATGCAAACTGACAGTTGCCCGAGGGTGGAATTGAACCTGGGTCCCTGGCGCTGTGAGGCAGCAGTGCTAACCACTGAGCCACCGTGCCGCCCAATGGTCTACCACTATCCCTTTAATGCTATCGCTAATACCATCTACAATGCTGCATAACTTTGCGTCATCAGCAAACTTAGATATATAATTTTCTATGCCATTATCTAAGTCATTCATAAATAATGTGAATAATTGAGGCCCTAACATAGATCCTCATGGGACACCACTGATCACATCCTGCTAATTTGAGTACCTACACATCATCCCCATTTTGTGTTGCCTGCCACTCAACCAATTTCCCAGCCATGTCAGTAATTTGCCCTCACTTCCATGGACCTCTACTTTAGTTAACAGTCTGTTATGTGAGACTTTATCAAATGACTTTTGAAATCCATATAAGCAATATCCATAGACATTACCCTGTTCACTATCTTAGACACCTCCTCAAAAAATTCAATGAGGTTTGTCAGGCAAAACTTACCTGTCATGAATCCACGCTAGCTCTCATTGATTAACTCAAAATTTTCAAGGTGTTGTTACCCTACCCTTCATTATAGAATCCGACAAATTCCCCACTACAGATATTAAGCTAATTGGTCTGTAATTCCTTGATTTTCGTCCTTGACAGTTCTTAAAAAGCAGAGTAATGTGCAAATTTCCAAAACTGAAGAATGACTTCCATATCTAGGGAACTCTGAAGGATTACAGTTTGGGCATCAATGTGCTCTCCTACTTCCTTTAGCAGCCAGGTCCTGGGGATTTCTGACTTTAATACTGTTAATATCATCATTACCTACGTTTTATTGATGTTAATTTTATTCAGATCCTGTTACCGATCCACTTTAATATACTCGGGACTTCTGGCAAGCTATCCTCGTTTTCTACTGTAAATATGGAGGCAAAGTAGTTATTCAACATGTCTGCCATTTCTGTATAATTACTGACATTGTAATGGAAGGTGAGCCCTAGGTGGACACAGGAAGCGCTTCAGTGATACCCTCAAGGCCTCACTAGCGAAGTGCGGCATTCCCATGGATACCTGGGAATCACTGGCCCAAGACCATCCAAAGTAGAAGAGCAGCATCCCAGAAAGCGTTGAGCACCTTGAGACTTGCCATCAGGAAGAAATGGAAGCCAGGTGAAAACAGCGAAATGGGTGTGCTGCCACGCCAATGCCCCACCCACCCCTTTCTATGACCAGCACCTGCCCCAAGTGTAACAGAGCCTGCGATAGCCACATCGGTCTATACAACCACCTAAGGCCTCACCCTGAGAGTGAAAGACGGTCATCCTCATCTGAGAGTGATCGATGATGATGATGTTGATGATGTAATCATTGACAATATCTCACATTCTTTAATGGGCCAACACTGCTCTTGATCACTGGCTTTCCTTTTATGTAACTATAAGATTCCTCATTGATTTTGATATATTTTGCAGTTTCCTTCTGTAATCCATTTTAGTAGCTCTGATAAGCTGCTTTGTGGCCCTTTGCTGGTCTTTGTATCTTTCCCATTCAGCAAGATCTGTGCTGTGCTTTGCATTTTGTAAGTTTTTTAAAATGTTTTATGCTGTTCCTTATCTCTTTATTTTTCCATGGCTCCTTTTCCTGTGAAGTGGAGCTTTTCCCTCTCAAAGGTATAAACTTCTTTTGTATTGTGTTAAATGTTTCTTTAATAAGTCTCCACTATTCTTCAGTTGTTTTACCCATTAGCAGATTTTCCTAGTTTACTGTTGACAGTCTCTGTCTCAACCCATTAAGTGCGCTTTTCCTAAACCTAAAACTCTAATAGTTGATTCATGCTTTTCGCTTTCAAACGCAACATTGAACTCGATCATGTCACGATCACTATTTGATAAATGTTTATAGGCTATTAGGCTTGTTTATAGGCTTGTCCTTCTAGATGGAACTGGTCATGGGTTTGAAGGGTACTCTCTAAGGAGCCTTGTGAATTTCTGCAGAACATCTTGTAGATGATATGCCCTGCTGCTACTAAGTATCATTGGTGGACGGAGTGGATGTTTGTGGATATGATGCTGAAACAAGTGGGCTGCTGTCTGCTGAATGATTTTAATCTTCTTAAATGTTTTTGCAACTGCATTTATTCAGGTATTCACTACCTTTCTGACAGGACCCTGTCTACCTCTCCCATGTTGTCTACATGGACCTTAGCAAGGCCATCGACAAAGTTCCACATAGTAGACTAGTTAGTAAAGTGGATCATGTAGGATCTAGGGAGAGCTAGCAATTGAATACAAAATTGGCTTGACAGTAGGAGTTAGAGGGTAGTGGTAGACAGCTGTTTTTCAGACTGGAGACCTGTGACCAGCAGTATTCTGCAAGGATTGGTACTGGGTCCACTATTATTCATCATTTATATAAATGATCTGGATTAGAATATGGGAGGCATGGTTAGTAATTTGTAGGTGATACCAAAATTGATGGTATAATTGACAGTGAAGCTGGTTATCTAAGAGATATGGGATCTTGATCCCAATGGGCCAAGGAGTGGCAGGTGGAGATTAATTTAGATAAATGCGAGGTATTGCATTTTGGCAAGACAAACCAGGGCAGGACTTATATACAGTTAATTGTAGGCCCTGGGGAGTGTTGCCGAACAGAAAGATCTAGGGGTTCAGGTACATAGTTTCTTGACAGTAGCGTCAAAGATGGACAAGCTGTTGAAGTAGGCACTTTACCTACTTCACGCTAGCCTTCATTGGTCACAGCATTGAGTATAGGAATTGGACTGTCATGTTGCGGCTGTATAGGACATTGGTGAGGCCACTTCTGGAGTACTGCATACCGTTCTGGTCACCCTATGAAGGATATTATTAAATTGGAAAGGGTACAGAAAAGCTTTACAAGGATGTTACGGGACTGGAGGGTTTAAGTTATAAGGACAGGCTGCATAGGCTGGGACGTTTTTCCCTGGAACGTGGCAGGTTGAGGGGTGACCCTAGACTTATAAAATCATGAGGGACATAGCTAAGGTGAATAGCCAAGATCTTTTCCTTCGGGTTGGGGAATTCAAAACTAGAGGGCATATATTTAAGGTGACAAGCATAAGTTTAAAAGGGACCTGAGGTACAACTTTTTCACACAGAGTGTGGTACTATATGGAATAAACTGCCAGAGAAAGTGGTAGAACCAGGTATACTTCCAACATTTCATAGAATCATAGAATCCCTACAGCACAGGAAGCAGGCCAAATGGCTCATTGAGTCCACACCAACCCTCCAAAGAGCATCCCAATCAAACTATTCCCCCCACCCTATCCCTGTAACCCTGCATTTCCCCACCTAGCCGGCACATCCCTAGATACTATGGGAAATTTTATATGGCCAATCCACCTAACCTGAACATCTTTGGACATCATTTAAAAGACGTTTGGACAAGTACATGAATAGGAAAGGTTTACAGGGATATGGGTCCAACGCAGGCAAATGGCACTAGTTAGTTTGGGAAACCTGATCAGCATGGATGAGTTGGACCAAAGGATTTGTTTCATGCTGTATGACTCTATTAATACTGCTCTACTTTTACTACACACTTGCCTAATTTCTGCATTTATACAACGTAGCTTTTGAGAGCGAGTCTGTACACAACACCTCTTACAGTTTTAGATCGTTACTGTTCCTCAGTTCTGCATGGTGTCTACTGAATGCTTTCCCCACAAAATATCCTCTTCACCATTGAAGTAATTATTTTTCTAATCAGTACAGCTACTCCGCCTACTCTGCCATTTTCTCTATCTGTCCTTGATATAGTTCCCAGTTGTGACCATCCTGGTTTTGGAATGGTTGTAAAAGTCAGCAAAGGTTTACTAAGAGCAACAATTTCATTACCATTTTACTTCCAGCTTTTCTGCCAATCAATGAAAAATCAACACCAGTATTTAAAGATCTATGGAATATACAGGAGTTTGAAGTTCTAAGGAACTGAGAAGAACTATTAATATTAATTCAGGATGCTTAGACATTGCATCCCGCTTTAATTTGACTCCCTCAATTTACCATTGGCAATGGTTTGGAGTTGCTGAAAGCATTCTTTAGCATTGTAGGAAGACATCTACTTGTTGCTACCAGAAAGGCATGGTTGAGGTTAGCAGCAAAAATTCAGGGTGTAATCTGAAATTAAATATTAAATCTACTACAGACTATCCTAATAGTCTACATATCCTAAAAAAAAACACAACAGCTTTTGAAAACAAAGCCTCTCAATGACATGGGCTATCTTAAAAAATTTGGGAAAATATGATGAGTGTCTAAGAACCAGACTTGCGATGTTGAGAAGAGAGAGATGCATCTTCTACTTAAGATTTCGGTAGCTAGATGACAATCTTGCCAGTGACTGCTGAGGAGCCTATTTGCAGAGATATTTTTAATCAACCTGTTCAGAGACCTCTTACACATCTCTTGGTGTACACACCTCAAGGTGGAACTTTAACCTGGGACTTCTGGCTCAGAGAAAGGGACACTACCACTGCACCCAAAAGGGCCTTAAGTGGAACCTATTTGTACGTATTAACACATCATTATTACTTAATCAAACATTATTTAAGTGCAGGTTGCTATTTTCTCCAGGTACTGGTGAGAATGTAGTGCCAATTCCTGACTTGAAAGTAAGCTGTTTACCTCGTGGCTGCAGCTTGTTGGTGTCTTCTCCAGGCATCTGACTTTGTCAGCATTCCCCAACTTCTCAAGACATGCTTGATGAGCAGTAACTGCTGGCACCTGCATCCATAGGTTGCATTGGCAAAGCACCAGCCTCAGCACATTATCATGGCACATCTTGGACAAACTTCTAACGCAGTTCAGCATTCCAATATTGCACTTCGGAGTATAAATGACATCTTACATTGCAAGTTACTGCCAGTACGTTTAGTTTCTCACCACCACCCTGTCCACCAGGACTTCTATGTTCCTGTTAGCAAAGCTGGTGCCAATTTCTTCTCAGATATCCTGTTTGGAACTGTACAGCAAGTCACTGTGAAGAGCAATGCTCCGCTTGCAGTATTTGAAACAATGTATTGCTGGAGTTCAAATATGACACCATCAGTGTGAATGCCAGAATATATCAACACTAGCAAGCATAAGAGCAGGGCCATAGAGGTAGGGTGCATAATTAATGAGGAGCAGCAGAGAATTGTTTAGGAAAAATCACCAGAACTCAGAAGATCCCCTCCTTCGACCTCCCTGACATTGACATTTAGTCAAAATATGGTACAGTACAGCTCATAGTGTCAGCTCATTAACAATCATACAGGAAATGAGAGTACAATTCCACATTCACCTGCAACCTCCTGTACACATCACCCCAACCTTTCATTCTCAAGCCTAGAACGAAACAAAATCCATTACATCCTCCTTCACATACTTACTTGTTAGATGCTCAAACAAATTCTCTTTATGCATTTCCTCACATTTTTTTCCCTCAATGGATACCAAAAGAAATTTGTGGAATGCCTATGAGATTTATTTTTGGAGCAGCGTGTGGTAGAGCCCATACAATGTGGAGCTGGAGGAACACAGCAGATCAGGCAGCATCGTTGAAGCAGAAGAGTCAACGTTTTGGGCCTAGCCCCTTCATCAGGACTTTTTGGAGGATTTGGTGATGTGTAATGCCAGCATTTGTTGCCCTTAATAAGTAGTGGTAGTGAGCTGTCTCCTTGAACTGCTTCAATCTATTTACTGTACTGTCCAATGCTGATAGGCCTTTGTCCTTCTAGATGGTAGTGGTACTGGTTGTGGGTTTGGAAGGTGTTATCTAAGTAGCCTTGGCGAATTTCTGCAATGCAGCTTCTCAGTGGGCCATATTACAGCTCCTGAGCATCAGTAGTGGAGACAGTGAATGTTTGTGGATAAAGTGCCAATCAAAAGGCTACTTTGTCCTAGATGGTGTCAAGCTACTTCAGTGTTATTGGAGTTGCACTCATTCAGACAAGTGGTGCATTTTCCATCAGTCTTGACTTGTACCTTTTGGAAGATGGACTGGCTTTGGGGAGTCAGGAGGTGAGTTGCTCACTGCAGAATTCTTAGCCTGTGATCTTCTCTGTAGCCATAGTACTTATATAGCTAATCCAGTTCTATTTCTAGCAATGGTAATGCACAAGATATTGATAGTGAAGAATTCAGTAATGGTAATTTCACTGAAAGTCAAAGACCGATAGTTAGATTCTTTCTGGTTGAAGTGTGTACTACCTAATACTGTTAGAGATGTAGTTCCAGGATTTTGAGCCAGCCGCACTGAAGGAACAGCGATGTATCTCCAAGCCAAGATGCTGAGTGGCTTGAAGGGAACAATGCAGGCACGTTACTACCATGCATCTGCTACGTTTGTCCTTCTAGATGGTAGTTGCCATGGGTTTGGTTGTGAACATTGGTGAACAAACCCAATCATGACCTTGCGACAGAGGGAAGGTCATTGATAAAGTAGCTGAAGACGATAAGGCCGAGAACACTATCCTGGGGAACTCCTGCAGAGGTGTCCTTCAGTTGAGATGATTAACCTCGAACAATCATAGCTATTTTCTTTTGTTCTAGGCATTACTCCAACCAGTAGAGTGCTTTTTTCTGATTCCCATTGATTTCCAGTGTTGCTCAGGCTCTTTGATGCCACACTTGGGTAAATATGACATTCTAAACTATTCATTTACAATTCACAGCAACCCTTATCCCATACAATTTAACAGCTCACCTTCACAGCCACCCTAACAAAACTGACTCCATTTGGCTGTAGATACGACATTACAGAAGAGCATAGGGAAAGGCAGATGAAAAGTGGTCCTCTACATATTAATCAAGTTACACACAAAGAGGAGGTGGCAGTATAAATCAATAGTCTGGACATGTCTGGCTGTAGGAGACAGGGCTCGTGTCTGTATGTAGGTTGGATTAAAAGAAAGCTGAATAGATGTAGATAGAAATTAGTGATAAATTGATATAGATCTACTTACGAATCTGTATTGGGACCAGTAATACACATATTTAACTAATGACAAAGATGCAGGTGTTTTGGCATGATTTTAAAATTAGCAAATTATATTAAATGATGTCAAGTGTTAGGACTGTAAAGGATACCCCTACTGCTTCAAGCTTACTTCATGGTGTTCGGAAACTTGTATTTAATAATTAGTTTTTAGTTTAGTTATCAAATAATCAAACTGCGTTCAGCAGTTGACTAAATATTATGATATTCTGTTTAATTGTAGTCAATGTAGGAAACTTATAGTCATAGAGTCATACAGCATGGAAACAGACCCTTTGGTCCAACGAGTCCACACGGACCATGTTCCCAAAATAAACTAGGCCCACCTGTCTGCACGTGGCCTATATCCCTCCAAACCTTTCCTATTCATGAACTTATCTAAACGTCTTTTAAAAGTTGTAATTTACCCGCATCCACCATTTTCTCTGGCAGTTCATTTCACACACAAACCACTCTCTATGTAAAACAGTTGTCCCTCATGTCCTTTTTAGATCTGGTTTTGAACTCTCCCACCATACGGAAAAGACTTTTCATGATTTTATAAACCTCAATAACCTCAACCTCCTATGCTCCAGTGAAACAAGTCCCAGCCTTTCCAGTCTGTTTTTATACCTCAAACCCTTCATTTCTGGCAACATCTTGGTAAATCTTTCTGAACCCTCTCCAGTTTAATAATATCCTTCCTATAACAGGGTGAACTGCACACAGTGCTCCAGAAGAGACCTCATTAACTTATACATTTAATGGTAAGTCCCTGGGTAGCTTTGTAGAATGGAGCAACCTACGGGTTTGGGTACGTAGTTCTTTGAAATTTGTGTCATTGGTAGACATAGTGGTTAAGAAGGTGTTTAGCAAATTTGCCTTCATTGTTCAGACTGAGTATAGAAGTTGAGACATCATGTTGAGTTATGATGATTTATGCACTATGTGATTACTTTACTACTTTAGTCTGTAACTCACCATTTCTTAAAAGAGGGGAACCCCTGCTACACATTTTTAATAACACAGAGCGAGATCCTGCAGTCTTTTAAAGTTGAATGAGCAGACACACACAATTAGATCCTGATCACTTATCTGACCTTGCCACTATCAAAGGAAGTTCAAAGGGTTTATTCGGTGAGGGGGGAGTGGGGGTGGGGGTGTGTGGGAGAGAGAAGAGGTGGCAAATTAAATAACTGCTGTGTTTTCTTAGTTTAATCTGTACTGTTTTGGAAAGAGAAAAGCTATCATGTTTTTATAATTTTTTTTATGTGTCGGAGTTAAGTTCTGCCAGAGCATGTGACTACTTTTGTGACTGAACAAGCATTGAATTTTACAGTGCAGAAGGCGGCCATTTGGCTCATTGGATGTGTACTGGTTCTTGAAAAGAGCTACCCAGCCAATCCCATTCTTTGCTACCTCTGTATCCCTCTAAATTAATCACTTTCAAATATTTACCCAGTTCTCTTTGAAACTACCAGTACTCTCCCAGGCAGCACATTCCAAATCCTAAAAACTTTCTGAGTAAAGAGGTTTCTCCTCATCTCACTCCTAGCTCTCTTGCTGACAATCTTGAAATTGTGACCCTAGTTACTGACATTCTGACCAGTGGAAACAGAATATTCTTCATTACCCTGTCAAAACGATTAACAATTTTGAACACCTTAATAAGGTTACCTCTTAATCTTCTCTGTTTAAGGAGAATAAGCCCAATTTCTCCATTCTTTCCTTGTATCTAAAATCCCTCATTCCTAGCATTATTCTAGAGGTGAGTGTAAAAGAGGTAGGGAAGTTCCATTATTAATTAAGCAGAATGTCACAGCTGTACTAAAAGAGGAAATCTTGGAAGATTCATCCAGCATGTAGAACATTGGGACAAGAAAGATGCAATCACTGTAATCGGTTATACTACAGGCCTCCCAATAGTCAGCAGGAGACAGAGAAAAAGATATATAAGTAGTTCATGGAAAAATGTAAACACAACAGGGTTGTCGTAGGGAGTGATTTTAACTTCCCCAATATTGACAAGGACTCCCTTAGCAAGATGACAGGGTATATGGTGGGTCAAAATTTGTTAGGTGCATCCAGGAGGGTTACTTGATAACAATATGTCGATAGTCCAACTAGGGAAGGAGCCATACTAGACATACTAGACCCAGCCAGGTCTTCAAATTTTCAGTGGGGGATCATTTTTGGAACAGTGATCATAATTCTGTAAGTTTGAAGATAATTATGGAGAAGGATAAGACTGGTCTTCGGGTGAAAGTGCACCATTGGGAGTAGACTAATTAAAAGTATCCCACCCAGACCCACCTTATCGCTCTAATCCCATGTTCACTGTGGCTAATCCACCTCGCCCAAATGTCCCTGGACACTGGGGCAATTTAGCATGGCCAAACCACCAAACCAGCATATCTTTAGACTGTGGGATGAAACCACAGTACCTAGTAGAAACCCGTGCAGACATGGGGAGAACATGCAAACTCCGCACAGACTGGAACAAACCCAGGTCCCTGGGCTCTATGAGACAGAAGTCTTAATCACTGTGCAACCTGAAATAATTTCACAGAGGTTGGAGTCCTGTCAGCAAATCATCCTTTATTTACACATGAACAGTCCATTACTTTAGTACTGCCTCAGTCAGTGTCAGCTATCAGAGTGGGAATATCTCTGACACTCCCTTTTTACCTGTCAGCCAAGGGTCACTGGCTGGACCAGATTAACAGCCCTGATCGTTGAACTCATATTCTATGAGGTCTAAGATAACAAGGTGCAGAGCTGAATTAACACAGCAGGCTAAGCAGCATCAGAGGAGCAGGAAAGCTGACGTTTCGGGTCTGGACCCTTCTTCAGAAATGGGGGAGGGGAAGGGGATTCTGAAATAAATAGAGAGAGGGGGAAGCGGATGGAAGATGGATAAAGGAGCAGATTGGTGGAGAGAAGACAGACAGGTCAAGGAGGCAGGGATGGAGCCAGTAAAGGTGAGTGTAGGTGGGGAGTTAGAGTCGGGAATTGGTCAGTCCAGGGAAGACAGACAGGTCAAGGAGGCGGGGATGAGGCTGGTAGGTAGGATGTGGGGTTGTGGGTTGAGGTGGGAGGAGTGGATAGGTGGGAGAAAGGACAGACAAGTTCGGGAGGCGGAGATGAGCTGGGCTGGTTTTGGGATGTGGTTGGGGGCAGGGAGATTTTGAAGCTTGTGAAGTCCACATTGATACCATTGGGCTGCAGGGTTTCCAAGTGAAATATGAGGTGCGTTCCTGCAACCTTTGGGTGGCATCGTTGTGGCACTGGAGGAGGCCTAGGATGGACATGTTGTCCAAGGAGTGGGAGGGTTAGTTGAAGTGGTTCGCGAATGGGAGGTGCACGACTGGAACAACTACACTCGGTTCACAACAAATAACTGCACCTATCTGCTCCCTTATCCATCTTCCCTCTGCTTCCCCCTCTCTCTCTATTTATTTCAGAATCCCCTTCCCCTCCCCCATTTCTGAAGAAGGGTCCAGACCCGAAACGTCAGCTTTCCTGCTCCTCTGATGCTGCTTGGCCTGCTGTGTTCATCCAGCTCTACACCGTGTTATCTCAGATTCTCCAGCATCGGCAGTTCCTACTATCTCTTCTATGAGGTCTAGCTGGCCGACCTCATTACAATCACTACATCCCTCCCTCTCTGAGTCTGAGGACACACGCCCATCCTTGTTTTTGGAGAGCCTCCTTGGTCGTTTTAGCACCAGGTCACGTTCCTGTGACTTGGCATCCGATATAGGCGGCTCTTGCGCCAGGAGTGGCTCGACAGAATTTCATTCTCATCTTCTGGCAGCAAATGCATTGAGGCAGCTACATCCGTTATGTTGATCTCTGATTCTGAGGATACGTCAACGTTTGATGGAGAGGATGAACCCACAGGTTCTGGCAACATTTCCAACTGTTCCAAGGGGCAAGGTAGGTTTTGCTCCTGCAGCATTTGTGAACTTCATATGGTCCACGTGCTTGTTCAGGACTGTCGCGCCTACTCGACCTTTATATGTCACTTGTCCTAACCTCACATTGACCATGCCTCTTACCCATATGAGACCATTTACATGATTCTTACAACAAACTTTGTCCATTATATCAAACTCTCTTGCTTGGTGGGGCCATGTATTTGGCATTGACATTCCTGATGCACTTTGTCCTCTCCCCCCAAGGTCTGGGAAGATCAAACTTAACCTGGTGTGGAGTCTTCTAATCATTAACAATCTGCTGATCCTATCCCTGCAGTTGCACGTGGGATGGTTCTATAATCAAATAAGAACTGTGCCTGATTAGTATCTAGCAAGGCTTCAAGCCAGCCTTCAAAGTTTGGACTGCTCTTTCTGCCAGGCCATTGGATGATGGGTGGTATGGAGCTGTCCTTACCATGTCTAATCTCATTCAACTTTAGGAAATACCCAAATTCCCTGCTGGCAAACAATGGCCCATTATCAATGACTAACACTTCCAGCACTCTGTGTACTGAAAAAGATGCGTGCAGTTTTTCTATCGTTGTCACCATGTTTCAGGAATGGACCTTATGCACATCCAACCACTTTGTGTGGGCATCTACAATGACTAAGAATATTGACCCCAAGAAAGGACTTGCATTGTCGAGGTGCAACCGAGTCCAAGGTTTATTCAGCCACTCCCACGGATGCGGGGGACCTGCTGGCAGTAATTTTTAGCCTTACTCTGTCCACTGCCCCACCAATGCGGCCATGTCTGCATCCAGGCCTGGCCACCAGGCATAACTTCTCACCAACATCATCATTTTGGAGACCCCGGATGGTCCTAATGGAGTTCAGCCAGTATTTGGTGGTGGCATTACTCTCCAGTGACCTGGTCGTTCTAGGTCCAAAAAGGTTTCAGTTCTAGTTGTGAGGGCCCTTTGGTTTCCCCAATCACCATCAGTTGTTTCAGTTTTCAAAGGATTGGATCTTCCTGCGTCCAAAGTCTGATATTGTCAGCTGTGACTGGGAGCACGTCCAGAAAATTTTATATCATTGCAAACTCTTTAAGTAGGGGATACCACCAGTGGTGTGCTAATGGGAGGTGGTTCAATGCATCTACATTCACTACTCTGACTCGTGGATGGTATTCTAACTTATTATAAGCACTTAGTGTTAGAATGTGGCCCAAAGCTATGTGTAACACTGCCTTGTCCTCTTTAAGCAGACCAAGTAGGGGTTTGTTATCCATAACTATCATGAATTTTCTGGAACTTCCTGACTCCAAATATGACTGCCAATCCTTCTTTCTTTATCTGGGTGTATTTCGGCTCTGCATTAGCGAAAGTACTGGATGCATATGCTACTGGGTGTGCCTCTCTATTGGATCACCTATGAGCTAATACCAACCCAATTCATGTTAATATCAGATCTTTCTTGGGATCACAGTATGCCAACACCTTAGAGGGTGATAGTTGTTTCTTTACTTCACTGAAAGCTAGGACTTGTCTTTGCTTGTCTATTTCCGAGGCAGACCCTTTTTTAGGAATCGATGCAAAGGTGCCAGGATGGAGGCCAGCTTATGCCTGAACTTCCCATAATAATTTTCCATCCCAAGAAATGACCTAAGCTCCTGGATAAACGTGGAAGCTGGGGCACCTTTGACCACCCTCACTTTATCTTCCGACCGGTGTAACCTGGTCTTGTCTACTCTGTAGCCCAAGTAGGTCCCATGAGGGGGCCTGGAACACACATTTTACCCTTCTTAGGTGTATGTCCACCTTGGGAAAAATGCCTTAGAACTATATCCAAGTTCTCTAAGTGTTCCTTATTAATTTTCCCCATTATTAGAAAGTCATCTTGGTAAATGGTGACCTGAGGTAGACCTTGCAAAATGCTCTTCAACATCTTCTGAAAAATTGAACAGGCTGATGATACCCAAAAAGGCAATCTTTTATACTAGTACAAGCCCATACGGGTATTAATTATAGCATAATTCTGGGAATCCTCATCTAAATACAATTGTAAGTAAACATGGCTTATGTTCAACTTCATGATGAACAACACCCCCTGTCAGCTTTGCATATAAATCCTCTATTTGAAGAACTGGGTATTTATCCAGCTGTGAAAAGTGGTTTACCCATTGTTTGGAATCCCACAAAGGCAAACCAACTTGTTGGACTTCAAAATCAGCATGACCAGTGCTACCCATACCACAAATTAGACTGATTTGATGATTCCTTCATTTTTCAGCCTTCCGATTTCTGCCTCTACTGTTTCCCATAAAGCAAATGGCACTGGTCAGGCCTTGCAGAATCATGGAGTGGCTTCCTGGACAACATGCAAGGTGGCCTTGTCTCCTCTGATAGTCCCTAGATCATTCTGGAAGATTTCCAGGAATGTAATTAGGACTTCATTCAGGCAGCCATTTTCTAATTGAAAAACACTGAGCCAATCCAAGTGAGTTTCTTGCAACCAATTTCATCCCATCAAGCTTGGGCCCAAGCCATTTACTACAATCACTGGTAATTGAATACGACTGTGTTTTTTAGACAGAGATGACTGTTGCAAGCGAGTTTCTTCAGAAACATTTTTGTAACTCTTGTCACCACTGAAATAACTCCACAGAGGCCAGTATCCCATCACCAAGTCACTGTTTATTTACACATGAACAGTCCTTGATTTTAATATTGTCTCAGATTAATAGTCCCAATCAGGGAACTCATATTCTATGAGGTCCAGCTGGCTGACCTCGTAACAATCACTATACCACCATGCTACCCCAACAACAATATTAGGCAGGAACTGGAGAAGTTAGATTGGGAGTGGCTATTTGAGATAAATCCACATCTGACATGTGGGAATCTTTTAAAGGCCAGTTGGTTAGAGTTCAGGACTAGCATGTTCCTGAGAGAATAAAAGATGAAGATGACAAGATTCAGGAACCTTAGATGATGAGATGTTGAAAGTTTGGTGAAAAAAAGGAAGCACATTTAAGGTTTAGGAAACTGAAATCGAACAAAGCCCTTGAGGATTATGAAGGAAGCAGAAAAGAACTGAAGCAAGAAATTAGGAGGGCTAGAAGGGGCCACGAAATATCATTGGCAAGAAGGATTAGGGGGAAATCCCAAGGCATTTTGCTCAAGTTTGAGGAGCAAGAGGGTAACTAGTGAAAGGGTAGGTCCACTCAAGGACAAAAGAAGGAATTTATGTGTGGAGCCAGACGAGTTATGTGATGCTGTAAACGAGTACTTTGCATCAGTATTTACCAAGGAGAAAATCATCGTTGATGGTAAGATTACAGATGGATATGTTGATATTCTAGGACAAACTGATATTCAGGAGGAAGAGTTGGTGTTGGGTGACTTGAAAAATATTAAGGTAGGTAAGTCCCCAAGGCCAGATGGAATCTATCCCAGGATTCTAAAGGAGGCAAGGAAGGAGATTGCTGAGATCTTGAGAGAGATCTTTGCTCCTCTTTAGGCTCAGGCGAGGTCCCAGAGGACTGGCAAATAGCCACGGTAACAGGGACAATCTAGGAAATTATAGGCCATTAAGCCATATATCAGAAACTGTTGAAGACAAGATTTGCTTGCATTTGGAGATCTTCATAGAATCCCTAGTGTGAAAGCAGGCCATTCAGCCCATTGAGTCCACATCAACTCTCTGAAGAGCATCCCACCCAGACACACCCCTTATCCTATCCCTGCATCTCTCATCCTAGACACTATGGGCAATTTATCAGAGCCAATCCACCTCACCTGCACATCTTTGGACTGTGGGAGGAAACCCACACAGACACGGGGAGAATGTGCAAACTCCAAACAGACACTCGCCCGAGGCTGGAATTCAACCCGGGTCCCTGGTGCTGTGACAGCAGGACAGGTCTTGTTTCACAAACTTAAAGATTGAGTTTTTTGAGGAAGTAACAAAGATGATTGATGAGGGTAGGGCAATGGACGTTGAAAGCACTTGACAGGGACCCTCACTTTAGACTGGTAAAGCAGATTAAGTTACATGACATCCATGGTGAGTTGGCAAGTTGGATACAAATTTGGCTCGGTCATAGAAGACATAAGGGTAAGTGAGTGGGTGTGTTTTTCTGACAGGAGGTCTGTGATCAATGCTATTCCTTAAGGATCAGCGCTTGGACCCCTGTTGTTTGTATATGATTTGGATGAAAATGTAGGCAGTCTGATTAGTAAATTTGCAGACATGAAAATTGGAGTTGTGGATAGTGAAGAAGGTTATCAATGGTGCAGCTGGGCACAGGCCTGGCAAATGGAGTTTAATCTGGAATAGTATGAGGTGCTGCATCTTGCAAGGCCCGATGCAAGGGAAAAGTATCAGTAAATACCCATACCCTTAGGTGCAATGAAGGATCCTGGGGTCCAAGTCCATGAATCCCTGAAAGTCTTTGACTATAAAAGTTGGCAAGACATGTTGCAGCATTAGAAGGATACGGAGGGTTTGAAGAGGATGCAAAAGAGATTTATCGGGATGTTGCCTGGATTGGAGCATATTAGCTATAAGAAGAGTTGTACAAATATGGATTGTTTACGTTGGAGCTTCGGAAGTTGAGGGGGCGATCTGGCAGAAGTAGAGCAAATCGTTTATTAACTGCACCTGTGGGACCAGGAATGTGCTGGTTGATGGTCCACATAATCAATGTAAAAACACACACTAAGTAATAGAAACGTAATGCACGGGTATACACATGACTGTTATAGTTTAGTTACAGCATAAGTCACTTAAATAATAATGCCACTTTGCCTTAAATAAAACTTACTGGTAGAGAGCGTTCTCACTTACATCCTTAACTGGCTACTCGCATATCGTGGTAGATCACAGCATTTGAGGATAAATTGACTCGAAACTGAATCAATTGTTGATATTTTGTCTGGCCATTTGATTGAACAACAAACATATTTACACAGGTAAATAAATTGAAAACTATAATAATTAGACAGAATAATACAGCAAACTTTACAGTTTTTGAGTTATTTAGTTTTTGCCAGTTTATCGGGAGTGCGGTTCATAAGGTGCCTGTTTAAACAAATTTTGCTATATATATGACAGGCGGAGATAGTCTGAGTCTTATTCCCATGGTGGAAATGTCAAATACTAGGGGATAGGCTTAAGGTGAGAGGAACAAAATTTAAAGGAGATGTTTGAGCAATTGTTTTTATACCGAGAGTGGTAAATGCTTAGAACTCACCGCTCAGAGTAGAAGCTGGCCAGTTCAGCAACCAATTAGGGAAGCAAATACCATGCTATTCCTTACTACAAGTAGATTGGAATACAAGGAACATAGATGGCATAGTGGTATTATTGCTGGACTAGTAATCCAGAGACCCAGGGAATGTTCTGGGGTTATAGGTTAGAATCCCAGCATGGCAAACAGTGGAATTTGAATTCAGTAAAATACCTGGAAATAAAAGTCTAATGATGAAACCATTGTGATTTCCACAAAAACTCATCTGGGAATTTGATACAGTCCACGTGATGTCAAGAAATAGCTGGAGTCACTGGATTCTGCAAAGGCTCTGACAACATTCCAGCAATTGTATTGAAAGCATGTGCCTCCAGAACTTGCTGGACCACTTGCTAAGCTCCTCCAATACAGCTACAAAACTTACATCAATCCAGCAAAGTGGAAAATTGCCCAGGCTTGCCCCGTTCATAAAAAGCAGGCCAAATTCAATCCAGCCAATTCTTATCTGATCAATTTTCTCTCAATGATCAGCAAAGTGAGAGACGGTGTCATCAACAATACTATTAAGCCGTTTTTTTTTATTCATTCACTGGATGATTGCATCACTGGCTAGGCCAGCATTTACTGCCCATCCTAGAGGGCAGTTAGAGTCAATCACATTGCTGTGGGTCTGGAGTCACATGTAGGCCAGACCAGGTAAGGATGGCAGCTTCCTTCCCTAAAGGACATTAGTGAACCAAATGGGTTTTTTTCCAACAATCAACAATGGCTTCATAGTCAATAGACTCTTAATTCCAGATTTTTGTTCAATTGCAATTTCACCATCTGCCATGGTGGGATTTGAATCTAGATCTCCAGAACTCTACCTGAGTCTCTGGATTAATAGTTCAGTAATAATACCACTCGGCTGTCACCTCCCCTATTTGTTTAGCAATAACCCGCTCATGCCGCTCAGTTTAGATTCTGCCAGGACCAGGCAGCTCCTGACTTCTCTACAGACTTGCTTAAAATATGGACGAAAGAGCTGAATTCCAGAGATGAGGTGCGAATGACTGCCCTTTACATCAAGGCTACACTTCACAGAGTGTTGCATCAAAGAAAAAAGTTGGAGTCAATGGGAATTGGTGGAAAACTCTCCGTTGCTCGGAGTCATACCTGGCACAAAGAAAGATGTGTGTGGATCACGGCAATGCATTTAATGTAGTGTACCTGGGCTTCTGCAAAGTTTTTGATAAAGTCCAATATGGGAAACAGATAGCAAAGGTAAGAGCCCACGGGAACCAAGAAAGTTTGCCTAATTAGATTCAGAATTGGCTGAGTGGCAGGAAGCAGAAGGTAGTGTTTGAGAGATGTTTGTGTGACTGGAAGCCTCTGTGAACTGAGGTTTCACAGGGGTCAGTGTTGGAGCTTTGCTGTTTGTAATTTGGACTTGAATTTAGGAGTGTTGATCAGTAAGTTTGTGAATGATACAAAAAATGGTAGGGTACGAAACAATGAGGAGGATAGCCTTAGATCACAAAAGGATATGGAAGGGCTGGTCAAACAGGCTGATGAGTTGAAAATAGAATCCCATCCAGATTAAGTTTTAGGTGATTCACTTGGGCAGGACAAACAAGCCAAAGGAATATATGATGAATGGAGGATGCTATGAAGGATCAGAGGGACTTTGATGTATATGTACACCAGTTCCTTAAGGTTTTAGGACAGGTGATAAAGTAGTTAAGAAGGCATTTGAGATACTTGCCTTTATTAGCCAAGGCATACAGTTTAAGTGCAGGATGGCTATGCTGAAAGTGCATAAAACATTGGTTAGGCCACAGCTAGGGTACTGTGTGCAGTTCAGGAATCCACATTGTTAGAGGGATGTGATTGCACTGAACAGTGTGCAGAGGAAATTTACCAGGATGTTGACTAGACTGAACAGATTAAAAACAGAAATTGCTGGAGAAACTCAGTAGGTCTGGCAGCATCTGCGAAGAGGAAACTGTGGTAATGTTTCAAGTCCAGTGACTATTCTTCAGAACCGACAGCAGCTAGGAAAAGGTGGAACTTAAGCTGGTGACTTGGGAGTGATGTGGGTGTTTGGGGTGGGGGCGGGGTGTGGTTTGGTGTTGCTGATGGTAAATAGGTTATGAGGGAGGGCAGACAGAGCGGGAGAGAGAGAACATGGAATGCAGCCAAAAAGATTGTGGATAGGAAACCGGGAAAGATAAGCTAAATTGGTGGATAATGCCAGCTATAAGTAGGTGATAATGGATTGGCTGTACCGAAAGCAACCTATTCCGTGACAAGACCTGGGGTGTGGGGTGGTTAACAGACAATGTAAGGATGCGGTCATGTTCTAAAATTGTTAAACTTGATATGGAGTCCTGAAAGCTGATGGTGATCAAGTGGAAGATGAGATGTTCTTCAATACTACATTGAGCTTCACTGGAGCTATGCAACAGAACGGAGACATAAATATTGCCATGGGAACACAGTGGTATGTTGAAATGGCAGAGAACTGGAAGTTCCTACATTACTGGAGGGATGTAATTGCATTCGTGAGAGTGCAGAGGAAATTTCCAGGATGTTGTCTGGGCTAGACAGTTTCAGTTATGAAGAGAGATTGGACAGATTGAGATTGTTTTCCTTGGAGTAAAAGAGATTGTAAGGAGACACAGGGATCTCTACTGGGTCCCCTGTTATTTGTCATTTATATAAATGGCATAGATGACTTTGTAGATGACATAGATGACTTAGTAAGTTTGTGGATGACACAAAGATTGATTGGTTAATAGTGAAGCGACTGAGGAAGATTCTGGGAAGCGTTGGCTCAGTCATCATGATGAGGAGGGGAGTACAGGAGAGCTGGTGTCAGCAAATGGAGCGAGAGCATCCAAAAGAGGGTGCTGCTGAAAAGCGACTGAGGAGGATTCTGGGAGGAGTTGGCTCAGCCACCGTGACTGAGGAGGGGAGTGCAAGAGAGCTTGTGTCAGTTAACAGTGCACACGCATCCAGCAGAGGGTGCTCCTGAGGAGTAACTGAAGAGGATTCTGGGAGGAACGCAGAACATAAAACATAGAACAGTACAGCACAGTACAGGCCCTTCGGCCCACGATGTTGTGCCAAACTTTTACCCTAATCCTAAGGTCTATCTAACCTCTGCCCCTACCTGGAGGAGTAGGCTCAGTCACCAGCGACTGCTCAGGAACAAATAAAAAAGGGAGGCAAGCTATAGCAGAGCGGCCAGTTTTGGAGTGGCCATTTTGAGAAGGGTTGCTTTGTGGGTGAAGTGCTTCTACAGGTTTAAACGTGGGCTTTGATGAATATCGGGCTTCGGTGAGAAGGGCAATCAGCAATGAGATAAGGGTAAGGTAAGATTCTCTTCGTTGTCTTAATGTTCAGGAGTGGACATGGCAGTTAGGGCAGTGGTGCACTCCGTCTGCCAGATGTGGGAGATCAGGGAGCAGTCTCGTGTCCCTGCTGACTGTATCTGCAGGAAGTGTGACCAGCTGCAGCACCTCATAGACGAGGTTGTTCAGTTGGAGAGGCAGTCAGACACACTGAGGAGCATACAGGGGGCTGAGAGTGTGGTAGACACTTGTTACAGTGAAATGGTCACTCCACAGGTTCTGTCAGGTAAATGGGTGACCGCCAGTAGAGGTAGGCAGGTACTGCAGGAGTCTCCTGTGGCTATTCCCTTCTCCATCAGGTATACCATTTTGGATACTGTTGGTGGTGGGGGGCGGGAAGAGTAGTGTCTCTGGGGAGTGCAATAGCAGCAGCAGGCCTGTAGCACCACCACTGGCTCTAATGTAGAGCAGGGTCGGGCAAAATCCAAGCAAGCATTAGTAGTAGGGGATTCATTAGTCAGGGGCGTGCACAGGCATTTCTGTGGCTGCAATTGAGACTCCAGGATGGTGTGTTGCCTCCCTGGTGCCAGGGTCCAGGATGTCTCTGAACAGGCAGAAAGCATTCTGAAAGGAGAGGGTGAACAGCCAGAGGTTGTGGTACATATTGGTACTAACGACATAGGTAGGATGAGTGACGAGGTCCTGTAGCAGCAGTTCAGGGAGTTAGGTAGAAAGTTAAAAAGTATGACCTTCAAGGTTGTAATCTCAGGATTGCTCCCTGTACCACGTGCCAGTGAGGCTAGAAATAGGAAGATAGTACAGCTCAACACTTGGCTAAACAGATGGTGTAGGAGGGAGGGTTTCAGATATCTGGGCCACAGGGATCTCTTCCAGGGCAGGTGGGGCCTGTACACGGATTGCATCTAAACTGGAGGGGCACAAATATTCTAGCTGGGAGGTTTGCTGGTGTCCCTCGGGAGGATTTAAACTAGCTTGGCAGGGGGATGGGAACCAATGTAAAGGTGAATGGACTGAAAGGGAACTAGAGAATAGGGCCAGTAAGACTCAGAGGAAGAGCAGGCAGGGTGTGGTTGCTGATCAAAGCAGATCTGGTGGACTGAAGTGCATCTGTTTCAATGCAAGAAGTGTAACAGGTAAGGCAGATGAACTTAGGCTTGGATTAGTACTTGGAACTATGATGTTGTTGCTATTACAGAGACTTGGTTAAGGGAAGGACAGGATTTGCAGCTTAACATTCCAGGATACAGATGTTTCAGGCGGGATACAGGGGGAGAGAAAAGGGGAGGGGGAGTTACACTACTTGTTAAGGAAAATATCACAGCTATACTGCGAGAGGAAACCTTGGATGGGTCATATATCAAGGCAATATGGGTAGAGCTCAGGAGCAGGAAGGGTGCAATCACAATGTTTGGGGTTTACTATAGGCCTCCCAACAGCCAGCGGGAGATAGAAGAACAGATATGCAGGCAGATTTTGGCAAGATGTAGAAGTAACAGGGTTATTGTCGTGAGTGATTTTAACTTCCCATATATTGACTGGGATTCACTAAGTGCTTGGGGCTCGGATGGGGCAGAGTTTGTAAGGAGCATCCAGGAGGGCTTCTTGCAACAGTATGTAGATAGTCCAACTAGGAAAGGAGCTGTACTGGACCTAGTATTGGGAAATGAGCCTGGCCAGGTGGTCGACGTCTCGGGAACAGTGATCACAATTCAGTAAGCTTTAAGGTACTGATAGATAAAGATAGGTGTCGATGTCAGGCGAAGGTGCGAAATTGGGGGAAGGCTAATTACAACAATGTTAGGCAGGAACTGAAGAATGTAGATTGGAGGCAGATGTTTGAGGGCAAATCAACATATGGTATGTGGGAGACTTTCAACTGTAAGTTGCTGGGAACTCAGGATCGGCACGTTCCTTTAAAGATGAAGGATAAGTATGGCAAGTTTAGGGAACCTTAGATAACGAGAAATATTGTGAACCTAATCAAAAAGAAAAAGGAAGCATTTATCAAGGCTAGGAGGCTGGGAACACATGAAGCAAGGGTGGAATACAAGGAAAGTCGAAAGAAACTTAAGCAAGGAGTCATGAAAGGGGTCATGAAAAGTCATTGGCCAACAGAATTAAGGAAACTCCCAAGGCTTCTTATACATATATAAAGAGCAAGAGGGTAGTCAGGGAGAGGGTTGGCCCACTCAAGGACAGGGAAGGGAATTTATGTGTGGAGCCAGAGGAAATAGGCGAAGTATTAAATGAGTACTTTGCGTCAGTATTCACCATAGAGAAGGGCTTGGTGGATGATGAGTCTGGGGAAGGGTGTGTAGATAGTTTGGGTCATGTTGAGATCAAAAGGGAGGAGGTATTGGGGGTCTTGAAAAACATTAAGGTAGACAAGTTCCCAGGGCCTGATGGGATATGCCCCAGAATACTGAGAGAGGCAAAGGAGGAAGCTGCTGGGGCCTTGAGGGAAATCTTTGTATCCTCACTGGCTACAGGGGAGGTCCCAGAGGATTGGAGAATAGCCAATGTTGTTCCTTTGTTTAAGAAGGGTGGCAGGGATAATCCAGCAAATTACAGGCTGGTGAGCCTTACGTCAGTGGTAGGGAAATTACTGGAGAGGATTCTTTGAGACAGGATTTATTCCCACCTGGAAATTAATGGGCATATTAGCAAGAGGCAACATGGTTTTGTGAATGGGAAGTCGTGTCTCACTAACTTGGTTGCGTTTTTTTCAGGAAGTGATGAAGATGATCGATAAGGGTAGGGCAGTGGATGTTGCTAACATGGACTTCAGTGAGGCCTTTGACAAGGTCCCTCATGGCAGGTTGATGCAGAAGATAAAGTCACACAAGGTCAGAAGTGAGCTTGCAAGATGGATAAAAAAACTGGCACGGTCATAGATGACAGAGTATAGCAGTGGAAGGGTGCGTTTCTGAATGGAGGACTATGACTAGTGGCATTCCTCAGGGATCAGTGTTGGGACCTTTGCTGTTTGTAATATACATAAATGATTTGGAGGAGAATTTAACTAGTCTGATTAGTAAGTTTGCCGATGACACAAAGGTCAGCGGAATTGCGGATAGCGATTAGGACTGTCAAAGGATACAGCTAAATACAGATCAGTTGGTGACTTGGCCAGAGAGATGGCAGATGGAGTTTAATCCAGAAAAATGTGAGATAATGCATTTTGGAAGCTCTAATCCAGATGGAAAATATACAGTAAATGGCAGAACCCTTAAGAGTACTGATAGGCAGAGGGATCTGGCTGTACAGGTACACAGGTCACTGAAAGTGGCCACGCAGGTGGAAAAGGTAGTCAACAAGGCATACGGCATGCTTGCCTTCATCAAACGGGGCATTGAGTTTAAAAATTGGCAGGTAATGTTGCAGCTTTATAGAACCTTAGTTAGGCTGCATTTGGAATATTGTGTTCAATTCTGGTCGTCATACTATCATAAGGATGTGGTGGCTTTGGAGAGGGTACACAAAAGATTTACCAGGATGTTGCCTGGTATGGAGGGCATTACCTATGAGGAGATGTTGGAGAAACTTGGGTTGTCCTCACTGGAACGACGGAGGTTGAGGGGCGACCTGATAGAGGTCTACAAGATTATGAAGGGCATGGACAGATTGGACAGTCAGAAGCTTTCTCCCAGGGTGGAAGAGTCAGTTACCAGGGGCCATGGGTTTAGGATGCGAGGGGCAAGGTTTAAAGGTGATGTATGAGGCAAGTTTTTTTTTACACAGAGGGTGGTGGGTGCCTGGAACTTGCTGCCAGGGGAGGTAGTGGAAGCAGATACTATAGAGACTTTTAAAGGGCATCTTGACAAATATATGAATAGGATGGGAATAGAGGGATACGGTCTCCGGAAGGATAGGGTGTTGTAGTTGTGACGGGCAGCATGTCGATGCAGGCTTGGAGGGCCGAAGGGCCCATTCCTGTACTGTAATTTTCTTTGTTCTTATTGCTTTGGTAGCATTGTACTATACGCCCTCCAATAGTCAGCGGGAGACTGAGGAGCAAATATGCAAGGAGACCGCAGATAGCTGCAAGAATAGGGTTGTAATAGTGGAGGATTTTACCCTTCCTAACATTGACTGGGACTGCCATAGTGTTAAGAGCTTGGATGGACAGAAATTTGTTTTCAGGAAGAATTTCTCATGCAGTATGTAGATGGCCCTAAGAGAGGAGGGGCAAAGCTTGACCTCTTCTTGGGAAATAATGCAGGGCAAGTGACTGAAGTGTTAGTGAGGGAGCACTTTGGGATCAGTGACAATAATGTTAGTTTTAAGATAGCTATGGAAAAAGATAGCCGTGGTTTAAAGTTTTAAATTGGAGCGAGGCGAATTTTGATGGTCTTACACAGGAACTTTCAATAGTTAACTGGGGAAGTCTGTTTGCAGGCAAAGGGATGTCTGATAAGTGGGAGGCTTTCAAAAGTGAGTTAATCAAATTCAAGGCCAGAATGTTCCTGTTGGAGTGAAGCATAATGTTGGCAGGAGTAGGGAACCCTGCATGACTACAGTTATTGAAGCCCTGGTCTTGAAAAAGGAGGCACATGACATGTATAGACAGCTGGGATCAAGTGAATTCCTTACGAAGTTTAGAGGGTGTCGGAGTACGCTTTAGAAAGAAATCAGGAGGACTAAAATGCGTTACAAGATGGCATTAGCAGATAAGGTAAAGGAGTACACAAAGGGCAAAAGAGTAACTAGGGAGAGAATAGGGCCTCTTAAAGTTCAACAAGGTCATGTACCTGCAGAACCACAAGAGATCAGTGAGATCCTAAATGAATATTTCTTGTCAGTATTTACCATCAAGAAAAGTATGGACACTAGGGAACTTGGGGAAATAAACAGTGATGTCTTGAAGAGTGTCCACATTACAGGAGAGGAGATGCTGGAAGTCTTAAAATGCATTAAGGTAGATGAATCCCTGGGGCCTGATAAAGTGTATTCCTAGACATTGTGGGAGGCCAGGAATGAAATAGTGGAGTCCCTAGTGGAGATCTTTATATCAGCGACAGCCATGGGTGAAGTGTCCAAAGATTGGAGAGTGGCTAACGTTATGCCATTACTTAAGAAAGGCTTCAGAGAAATGCCTGGGAAATACAGACTGGTGAGCCTAACGTCTGTGGTGGTTAAGTTGTTAGAGGAGATTCTGAGAGACAGGATCTACAGGCATTTGGAGAGGCAAGGACGGATTAGGAATAGCAGCACGGCTTTGTGCGTGGGAAATCAAATTTGGTTGAGTTTTTTTGAAAGGGTGACCAAGAAAGTAGATGTCGACAGTGCGGTAGACGTTATCAACGTGGACTTTAGCAAGGCCTTTGACCAGGTACTGCACGGTAGATTGTTGAGTAAGGTTAAATCTCATGGGATCCAGTGAGAGCTAGTCGATATAAAATTAGCTTGATGGTGGTAGACAGATGGGGGGTGGTAGAGGGTTGTTTTCCAGACTGAAGGCCTGTGACTAGCAATATACCACAAGGATTGGTGCTGGGTCCACTGTTATTCATCAATTATGTAAATCATTTGGCTGAAAATTTAGGAGGTATAGTTACAAAGTTTGCGCATGCTTGTTTTAATCGATCAGAGCATTGAGTATAGGAGTTGGGACGTCTTATTGCAGGTGTACAAGGAGCTGGTGAGGCCACATTTGGAATACTGCGTGCAGTTCTGGTTTCCCTACTATAGAAAGGATATTATTAGACTAGAAAGAGTGCAGAAAAGATTTACTGGGATGCTACGTGGGCTGTAAGGTTTGAGTTATAAGGAGACGTTGGATAGGCTGGGACTTTTTTCTCTCGAATGCAGGAGACTCAGGTGTAACCTTATAGAGGTCTATAAAATCATGAGGCATAGATAAGGTAGATAGCAGACAGCTTTTCCCCATGGTAGGGGAGTCTAAAACTAGAGGGCATAGGTTTAAGGTGAGAGGGGTGAGATATAAAAGTGTCCAGGGGGTAATTTCTTCACAAAGAGGTAGTGGTGGAAGCAAATACAATTTTGTCATTAAGAAACATTTAAACAGGTAGATGGATGGTATGGGTATGGAGAGATATGGACCAAATGCAAGCAGATGGGACTGGCTTAAATTGAGAAAATTGGACTGCATGGGCAAGTTGGGCTGAAGGGCCTGTCTTCATGCTGTAAACCTCTATGAGTCTAACAGTTAGGTGGTTATTTTTCACTGGCACGGATGCAATGGGCCAAAAAAACCTTTTTCTGTGTTGCAGACTCTAAAATTGTTCCACCTCATCCTTGGTAGCAGTCCCATCCTTGTGTAAATTCTGATATGACTAATTAAAATAGGACCAATGTTTGCCAAGATTCTTGGTGTAGAATTATAATTGACTTAGCCTGCTTAATTTCCAAACCACATTTTGAAAGACCCAAAAGCTTGTCTACCAATTTTGATATCCTTCTGAATTTGATTGATATTCTTTTCTTCAAAGTCATTTCGTGCCCCATCAGAAGATTGTTGACATGCATCCTAAAGCATCCAAACATTTTTCCATTATAATGTCAATAGAACATCACTGTGTTTAACTCCAGTTGTGAATACCCTAAAGTTAAGCAAATTCCTTTACAGAAAAAAAATTGAGAAGTGTCATTTAACCCCTGAATGCATTCACGCGATACCAGAGGTTCCCTCTATTCCCAGTGCTTCTTTTGGGAGCTGTAAGAATATTTCTTTCTTGAGCAGGTTATCCTGAAGGAATGCCACTTTGATGCCTGTAGAAATATATCGCTTTGATATCCAAGTAAATGTTGTTAGGATGGCCAAGATAACTTTTGAAATTACATTCCCAGACATAGGAGTCTTCCAAAATGTCTTGCCCAAAAACACTCCTCAAAGCCTGCAGTTACCAATCTAACCTTGGTTTTATAGGTCCTACATTTGCTGTAAAAATCCACCTGGGTGACAAAGCAGGCTGAGTGCTGTCATCAACTTCAGATTATACTCCAAGTTCATTCGCAGAACACAGAACAGTACAGCACAGGAACGGGCCCTTCGGCCCACAATGTTGTGCCGAACATGACGCCAAATTAGACTAATCCCTTCTGCCTGTCCTTGGTCCGTATCCCTCCATTCCTTGCATATTCATGTGCTTATCTAGAAGTCTCTTAAATGCCACTATTGTATCTTCCTCCACCACCACTCCTGGCAGCGCGTTCCAGACTCCTAAAACTCTGTGTAAAAAAATGTGCCCCTCACATTTCCTTTGAACTTCCCCCCCTCACCTTAAATTCATGCTCCCGGTATTATACATTCCAACTCTGGGAAAAAAGGTTCTGACCATTAACCCTATGCCTCTTATAATTTTATAAATTTCTATCAAATTTCCACTCAGCCTCCACTGCTCCACAGAAAACAATCTGGGTTTTTCTGGCCTCTCCTTATAGCTCATACCCTCTAATCCAGGCAGCATCCTGGTAAACCTCTTCTGTACCCTCTCCAAAGCCTCCACATCAGAACTGTGGCAATCAGAACTGCACTCAATACACGAAGTGTGGCCTAAGCAAAATCTTTTAAAGCTACCACATGACATCCTGACTCGTATACTCAATTCCCCAACCAATAAAGGCAAGCATACCATATGCCTTCTTTACCACCCCATCTACTTGTGTCACTTTCAGGGAGCAATGGACTTGAACCCCAAGATCTGTCTGTACATCAATTTTGCTCAGGGTCCTGCCATTAACAGTATATGTTTTCTTAACATTTGATCTCCCAAAGCGCAGCACCTCAAATTTACCTGGATTAAACGCAATCTGCCATTTCTCCGCCAATATCTGCAACTGATCCATATCCCACTATATCCTTTGACAACCTTCTACGCTATTCATGACTCCACAGATCCTTGTATCATCTGCAAACTTACTAACATACCCACCTACATTTTCATTCAAGTCATTTTTATATATCACAAACAGATTCCTGAGGAACACCACTAATCACAGACCTCCAGCCAGAAAACACCCTTCCACCACTACCCTGAGCCTTCAATGTGCAAGCCAATTCTGAATCCATTCAGTTCTATAACTTTTGGTTTGACATCTTATAGAATATAGAACTGTACAGCACAGGTACAGGCCAACAATGTTGTGCCAAACATGACGCCAAATGAAACTGATCCATTATGCCCACCCTTGGTCCATATCCCTCTATTCCTTGCATATTCATGTGTTTATCTAAAAGTCCATTAAATGCCCTTATCGTACCTATTTCCACCACCGCTCCTGGTAGTGCGTTCCAGACACCTACGACACTCTGTGTGAAAAAGGTTGCCACTCACGTCTTCTTGGAACTTTCTCTCTCTCACTTTAAATACACGTATTAAATGTTTCAACTATGGGAAAAAGGTTCTGACAGTCAACTCATAATTTTATGAACTTCTATCAAGTCTCCCCTCAGCCTCCAGTGCTCAAGACGATCGAACTTGCTAAGTTAGCCTTGATCCCACATGCTGCTATCTTTTTTAAC
>NC_063340.1:30297463-30308815 GCF_021869965.1 Rhincodon typus | reverse complement strand
TCCCCCCTTCCCCTCCCCCATTTCTGATGAAGGGTCTAGGCCCGAAACGTCAGCCTTCCTGCTCCTATGATGCTGCTTGGCCTGCTGTGTTCATCCAGCTCTACACCTTGTTATCTCAGATTCTCCAGCATCTGCAGTTCCTACTATCTCTGATACAATTTTCACCCCACTGCGAAGCCTCTCCTAAAGATGCCTAGCCTGAAGAAGTTACCCTCCTCCCTCCGGACAAACCTCAGGGGATCT
Organism: Rhincodon typus; assembly: GCF_021869965.1. Taxonomy (NCBI): domain Eukaryota; kingdom Metazoa; phylum Chordata; class Chondrichthyes; order Orectolobiformes; family Rhincodontidae; genus Rhincodon; species Rhincodon typus. The sequence continues at coordinate 30,308,572 of NC_063340.1, read as the reverse complement.
CTCTCCCACTGCAACTCTCTCGTAATATCCGCCTCCCCCTCTATCCCTATTTATTTCAGAAACCCCTTCCCCTCCCCCATTTCTGATGAAGGATCTAGGCCCGAAACATCAGCCTTCCTGCTCCTATGATGCTGCTTGGCCTGCGTGTTCATCCAGCTCTACACCTTGTTATCTCAGATTCTCCAGCATCTGCAGTTCCTACTGTCTCTGTCCTGACATACATACTTGGTCACTTCCTGGAAAAATTTAACTAGATTTGTTAGGCACGATCACCCTCTGACAAAACCACGCTGACTATCCTGATTAAACGTTCTCCCTCTGAATGGAGATTCATTTTCTCCTTCGCTGTTTTCTCCAGTAGTTATCCTACCACTCATGTGAAACTCACTATTCTATAATTCTCTGGTTTATCTCTACCATACTTCTGAAAAGTAGAACCATGTTAGCTTCCACCAGTCCTCTGGCACCCCCCTTAAGGTCAGAGAGGAAATAAAAATTTGGATCAGGGCACCGGTGATTTCTTTCCTCCTCTCCCACAGCAGCCTAGGGAAACTCTGGTCTCCTTATAGTTCATACCCACTAATCCAGGTAGCATCCCGGTAAACCTTTTCTGCACCCTCTCCAAAGCTTCCACATCCTTCCTGTAATGTGGTGACCAGAAATGAATGCAATACTCTAAGCGTGGCATAACCAAAGTCTTCCAACCTTTTATCACATTTTCTTCCATTCTATTAGTAGCCACCTCTTAATCATGGGGACTTCCACTTTAATCTGTTGTCTGAGAAGGGAAATACTACAGCATCCAGCTCTGGCCCATTTTCTCATTTTGAGATTTCTCTCTCTATCACTGATAGAGGAAGTGAGGAGGTATTGAAAGAGGCTTAAAAGCAGAAAACCTCCAAAGATCAATGAGCTGTATCCCAGGCTGCTGTGGGAGAGGAGGAAAGAAATCACCGGTGCCCCGATCCAAATTTTTATTTCCTCTCTGGCCTAAAGGGAGGTGCCAGAGGACTGGTGGAAGCTAACGTGGTTCTACTTTTCAGAAGTATGGTAGAGATAAACCAGGGAATTATAGAATAGTGAGTTTCACATGATGGTAGGATAACTACTGGAGAAAACAGCGAAGGAGAAAATGAATCTCCATTCAGAGGGAGAACATTTAATCAGGGATAGTCAGTGTGGTTTTGTCAGAGGGTGATCATGCCTAACAAATCTGGTTAAATTTTTCCAGGAAGTGACCAAGTATGTATGTCAGGATAGTTCTGTTGATGAAGTTTACATGGATTTCAGCAAGGCTTTTAACAGGGTCCCACGTGGGAGGCTGTTAAAAAAGATAGCAGCATGTGGGATCAAGGCTAACTTAGCAAGTTAGATCCAAAATTGGCTTATTGACAGGAGACAGAAAGTGGTGGTACAAGGTTGCTTGCATGACTAGACGACTGTGTCCAGTGGCTTACCACAGGGATCACTGTTGGGACCCTTATTGTGCGTGATATCTACAAGGGACATAGATGAGAATGTAGGGAGTGATGAGAAGTAGGTTTGCAGGAAGAGAACTAGGAAGAGAGGCTGGATAAGCTCAGGTTGTTTTCTTTGGAGCAGAGAAGGTTCAAGGGGACTGATTGAGGTGTATAAGATTATGAACAGCATGGACAGGGTGGATAGAAAACACTAGTTCGCTTTGGTTGAAGGATCAATAACAAAGAGGCACATTTTTAAGGTCAAAGGTAAAAGGGCAGCATGATAGCTCAGCGGTTAGCAATGCTGCTTCGCAGTGCCGGGAACCTGAGTTCAATTACAACCCCGGGTGACTGTCTGTGTGGAGTCTGCACATTCTCCCCATGTCTGCAAGGGTTTCCTCCCACAATCCAAACATGAACAAGTTAAGTGGACTGGCCATGCAAAATTGCGTTCAGAGTGTGTAGGTTAGGTGCATTAACCACAGGAAATGCAGGGTTACAGGGATAGGGTAGGGGAATGGGTCTGGGTGGGATGCTCTTCGGAGCGTTGGTGTGGACATGTTGGGCCGAATGGCCTGTTTCCACACTGGGAATTCTATGATGATTCTATGTTTAGTGGGCAGTTGAAAAAAATATTTTTCATCCAGAGTGTGGCGGCGATCTGGAATGACTGCCTGGGAGGGTAACCTCCCAACCTTTAAAAAAAGAACCTGGCTGAGCATTTGAAATGACAAAATGCACAAAGCTAGGGGCCAAGTCTTGGTAAGTGGGAGTAGATATAGTCTGTTTCTGGTGGGACAGACTCAATAGCCAAAGGACCTGTTCTGTTCTGTTCTGTATGATTCTGCTCCGATTTATGAGGATGTTGTGGCGTGGTGGTGATGTCATTGTACTAGTAATCCAGAATCTCAGACCAAGAAACAGATTCAAATCCCACAATGACAGATGGTGAAATCTGAATTCAATAGAAGTCTGGAATAGAGAACTGGCCTAATGGCAACCATGTCGCCACTACTGATTGTCCTAAAAGCCCTTGTGGTTCCACTCATGTCCTGTAGGGTAGGAAATCTGCCATCCTTCCTGATTAGGCCTACATGTGACTCTGAAGCCACAGCATTACTCTTAATTGTTGTTTGGGACTTAGGGATCAACAGTAAATGCTGGCCTAGCCAACAATATCTACATCATGTGAACAAGTCTCAGCTCAACATTGTGGGCCGAGGAGCCAGTACTGTGCTGTACTGTTCTATGTTCTAAATAATAATGCCTTCTAAATGTATCCTGTGAATCAACATTTGAACAGTGTTTTCTGGTTCTCCACTTTTCTGCTGTCTCCTACCAATCCATAGCTCTCACTACTTGTCTCTTTTTTCTTTTTATTCATTTGTGGTATATGGACATCACTGGCTGGCCAGCACTTATCATCATTCCTAGTTGGCCTTGAAGGTGTGAGCTTCCTTCTTGAACTGCTGTATAGACCACGTGCTGCAAAATGTCCCACAATGCCATAGGGAGGAAATTCCAGGATTTTGACCCAGTGACAGTGAAGAAATGGTGGTACATTTCCAAGTCAGGGTGGTAAGTAACTTGGAGGGGAACTTGCAAGTGGTGGTGTTCCCATATATCTGCTGCCCTTGTCCTTCTATATGGAAGTGGTTGTGGGTTTGGAAGGTTCTGTATAAGGATCTTTGGTGAATTTCTGCACTACATTTTGTAAACAGTAAACATTGCTGCTACTGACTGTTTGCAATGGAGGGAGTGGATGCTTGTGGACGTGGTGACAATCAAGCTGGCTGCTTTGTCCTGAATGTGTCAAGCTTCTCAAGTGTTGTTGGAGCTGAAGTGATCCAGGCAAGTGAAGCGTATTCCATCAAACTCCTGACTTGTGCATGGTAAATGGTTGTCAGGTTTTGAGGAATCAGGAAGTGAGTTACGTGCCACAGTTTTCCTAGCCTCTGATGTGCTCTTGTAGCCACTATGTTTATGTGGTGAGTCCTGTTGAATTTTGTAGTCAATAGTAACTGCAGTATGTTGACTGTGGAGGATTCAATGATAGTAACACCATTGATCGTTGAGGGACAGTGGTTAGATTGTCTCTTATTGGATTTGTATAGTCCAAATGTTATTTGCTAGTTGTCAGCCCAAGCCTGGATATTGTCCAGTTCTTGTTGCATTTGAACATGACTGTTTCAGTATTTGAGGAGTCACAAGTGATACTGAACATTGCACAATGAATGGCAAACATCCTCACTTCTGACATTATGATGAGGGAAGGTCATTAATGAAGTAGCTGAAGATGGTTGGGCCTAGAACACTACCCTGAGGAACTCATGCAGAGATGTCCTGGAGCCAAGATAACTAATTTCCAAAAAACACAACCATTTTCATATATGCCGGATGTGACTCCAACCAGTGGAGAGTTTATCCTCTGAGAATCATACTTTTGCTACAGCCCCTTCATGCCACACTTGGTCAAATGCAGCCCTGATGTCAAGGGCTGTCACTCTCACATCACCTCGGGAATTCAGTGCTTTTGCCCATATTTGAATTAAAGATGTATGGTGCCAGGAGTTGAGGGGTTCTGGCAGAACCCAAACTGGGGATCACTGAACAGGTGGTGCTTAATATCACCGTTGATACACCTTCCATCATTTTACTGATGATTGACAGTAGACGGATGGGGAGTAATTGGCCAGGTTGGATTTGTCCTGCTTTTTGTGTACAGGACATATCTGGGCAATTTTCCACATAGTCAGGTAGATGCCAATGTTGTAAGTGTACTTGAAGCACTTGGCTGGGAAGCAGCAACTTCTGCAGCACAAGTCTTTAGTACTAATGCCGGAATGTTATCAGTGTCCATTGCCTTTGCAGTATCTAGTGCCTCCAATCTTTTCTTAATATCATGTGGAGTGAATTGAATGGGCTGAAGACCGGTATCTGGGGCTTCTGTATCTGAATGCTGGCCAAGATAGATCAATTGGCACTTCTGGCTGAAGATTGCTGAAAATGCTTCAGCCTTATCTTTTGCACTGATGTGTTGGGCTGTCCCATCATTAAGAATGGGGATATTTGTGCAGCCTATCCTCCAGTGAGCTGTTAACTGTCCACCATCATTCACGAGTCAATGTAATAGGGCTGCAGAGCTTAGAACTGATCCATTGGTTGTGGAATCACTTAGCTCTGTCTTGCTGCTTATGCACATAGGTATTCCTATTTGGAACTTCACCAAGTTGACACCTCATTTTTAAGTATGCTTGGTGCTGCTCCTAGCATGCCCCCCTGCACTCTCCATTGAACCAGGGTTAATCCCCTGGCTTGTTAGTAATGGTTGAGAGGGGAATCTGCCAGGCCATGAGGTTGCATATTGTGCTAGAATACAATTATGCTGCTGTTGATGGCCCACAGTGCCCCACGGATGCACAGTTTTGAGTTGCTAGGTCTGTTCGAAATCTGTCCTATGTAGTACCGTGATAATTCAACAAAATGTGAAGAAGAGGCCTCCACAAGGATGGCGCAGAGATCACTCTCAATGATACTGTCATGGACAGATGCATCTGCAGCCCGTAGATTGCTAAGGATGAGATCAAATATGTTTTTCCCTCTTGTTCATTCCCTCACCACCTGCTGCAGATCCTGTCCAGCTGTTATGTATTTTAGGACTCGACCAACTCCATCAGTAGTGCTGCTATCAAGCTACTCTTAGTGGTGGACACTGAAATCCCCCACTCAGAATACATTTTGCACTCTCACCACTCTCTGTGATTTCTCCAAGTGTTGTTCAATATGATGGTGTCCTGATTCATCAGCTGAGGGGGGACAATTCCTGAAAATCAGCAGGAAATTTCCTTGCCCACGTTTAATCTGAAGCCACAAGACTTTGTGATATCCCAGCCAATGTTGATGACTCCCAGGGCAACTGCCTCCTAACTTTATGCCACTGTGCGACCACCACTGCCCAGCATGTCCTACCGGTGGGACAGGTCATATTTGGTGATGGTGATGGGGGTGTCTGTAAGGTACTACTCCATGCTTATGACTATGTCAGGCTGTTGTTTGACTTGTCTGTGAGACAACTCTCCCAGCTTTGGCACTAGACGCCAGATATTAGTAAGGAGGACTTCGCAGTGTCCACAGGGCTGTTTCTGCCATTGTCTTTTCTGGTGCCTAGATTGATGCAAGGTGGTCTATCCAGTTTCATTTCTTTGTTTAGACTTTGTAGCCATTTCAGAGGACAGCTGAGAGTCAGCTATATTGCTATGGATCAGCTTGGACATTTAGCCAGTTCTTATATGAATTCTACTCAGTGGTTATCACTGCTGCCTCACAGTGCCAGGGACCTCAGTTCGATTCCAATCTTGGATAACTGTGTGGAGTTCTCCCAGTGTTTGCATGGGCTTCCTCTGGGTGCTCCAGTTTCCTTCTACAGTCCAAAGATCTGCAGATTAGATGGATGGACCATGGTAAATGTGGGGTTACAGGATAGGGTGGGCGGCAAGGTCAAGGTGGGATGTTCTTCAGAGGGTCGGGGCAGATTCAATGGGCGAAATGGTCTCTTTCCGCATGATAAAGATTTTATGATTCTATTCTATAATTCTATTTTTTCCCATCAACTTGCCTGCATGTCCCATTCATGTGGCCACCCATGAGTCATCTGCCACTGCTTATATCTGATTCCCATGTTCTAATATGCAAGTTTTGCTGTTGGATCCAATAACTTTTGTCCTTTTCCATTATGTGTCCTTCTTTCTTGCCACAAATATGTCATCAGAACTGAAATCTCCCAGATGGTCTGACACAATGCTTCAATGCTCTCCTAATTTTTTCTGATATCCCAGCTTTCATGATCACTCTTCTACTGGTGTGTAAGGCATTTGAATAGTGCAAAAAAATTGAGCCGACTGAAGTTCTTTCCAGGGTTGGAGCAATGAATACAATCTTGGGTACCAACCATATTCTATTTGGTATAGGCTATGTACAGAAAGCTAAAAGGGGACAATGAAATGATACTGGCAGGCAAAATTAGGGAAACTCCAAATTTGTTTTACAGATACATTAAGGATAAACGGATAACAAGAAAGAGTATGGCACATAATTATAAGAACCACAGCAGTCATTTGTGCATGGAGCCAAAGCATGTAGGTAGGGTTCCAAATTAGTTCTTTAGGCCATTGTTCACTAGTGAAAGGGATCAAATGGGAATAGAAATCAGGTTGAAGGTCTATGTTCCAATCAAGAAATTAGCATTGATAGAGAGGACGTTCTGAGTGGTTTGGTAGGCTTAAAATTAGATAAATTTCCAGGGCTGGATAAAACGCATCCGGGGTTGTTGACTGAAGCATGGGAGGAAATTAGCAGGTATGTTTGCAAAAATTTTCAATTCCTCTCTGGCCACAGGAACGGTGACAGAGGATAACAAAATGGTACCATTATTCAAGAAAGGAGCAAGAGACAAACTAGGAAACTACAGTGGTGTGCCAACTGTTGGAAGCAATTCGAAGATTAAGATTAATTTGTGTTTGGAGAGGCAGGGATTAATCAAGAACAGTCAACATGGCTTTTGTTGAAGGGAGATCATGACTGTTCAAATTGATTGAAATTTTCAAAGAGGCATCTCCTTATATACTTGGACTTCAGCAAGGCCTTTGATAAGGTACCACTGGGAGACTGATACCAAAGAACCCATGTGATCTAAGGAAATTTGGCAAATTGGATCCAAAATTGGCTGAGTGGCAGGAAGCAGAAGGTGATGGTTGAAGGGCGTTTATCTGACTGGTCGTCTGTGTCAAGTGGGGTCCCACACGGGTTAGTGTTGGGGCCCTTGCTGTTTGTGGTTTACATAAATGACGACTTGAATATAGGAGGGTTCATCAGTAAGTTCACAGATGATACAAAAACTGGTGGGTTGGGAAACAGTGAGGAAGGTAGCCTTAGAGTACAGGAGGACACACAGGGCGCTTAGCTTGGAGCAGCATCCAGGAGAAAGTCGGTAAACCCTACAGCAGCAGTCGGAAGGTGGAGACACAGTAACCAGTAAGCCTATAAATTTACTGCGGTGCAAATTCGGATCTAATCTTTACAGAGGACTTAGCTTAGAGCAGCGGCCAGGAGGCAGGAATACAGTAATTGGTAAATTGTTGCAGGAACACCGAGAGAATCTCCAGTGCGGCTCCTAATGAATGATAGTTTCAAAAGGTGAAAGAGGCTCTGGATTGGTTAGTACTGGTCACCTGACAATTACTGGTTAACCCTTTCTTATCCCAACAAATTTAGTGGGAATTCTGTTGTGGCTATCGCTTTCACAACCTGAAAGGATTAATAGTTAGTGAAGATAAGTTTACCGAATTAACTAAGACCTTATAAGATTCTAACCCTTGAAGGTTTAGAATAGTGGGAACTTAGTTGACAGAGAACTAGGATAAAAAAAAATTGTTAGCAGGATACTATCCGTGTGAAGTTGAGTGAGAAATTGCTCAAGTGACCACCTAATTAACAAAAACCAAATATAATTTGTAAACATCGGAGATAGTAAGAACTGCCGATGCTGCCTGGCCTGCGGTGTTCCTCCAGCTGCACACTGTGTTATAATGTATAAACATATGTACTTTTCTTTATTAAACAGTAACTATAAGGTGAAAATGGTGGTCAGGGGCATCACGTGGTCTACCTATGACATGGGGCAACTCTGGGAGAGTTCAACTGTCCCCAAATGGCTTCATTTGCCGGAAGTGTGGAAAGTTGCAGCTCTTAAGATGTTGCTTAAATTGACTGGAGCTGCGGATAGGCACACATAGGAGCATGCAGGAGGCCGAATGGAATTTCAAGGAGGTGGCCACACCCAAGGTTGAGGCAGATAGATGAGTGATGGTCACAAGGGGCAAGCAAGTAGTGCAGGGCCCTCCTGTGACTGATCCCCTCAAACAAATTTACCGCCTTGGTTGCTGTTCAAGGGGATAATCTATCAGGGGATGACAACAGTAATAGGCAGAACAGTGACACCATAACTGGCTCTGTTGTACAGTAGGGCAGGTCAAAGTGCAGGCAAACAATGGTAGTTGGGGACTCAATAGTTAGAAGCACTGGGAAGGTGTTTCTGTGGCTGCAAATGAGACTCCAAGATATTGTGATGTCTCCCTGGTGCCATGGTTGAGCATGTCTCTGAGGTGGGTAAACAGCCAGAGGTCGTGGTACCAATGGCATAGACAGTGAGAATGACAATATACTGCAAGGACAGCCCAGAGAGCAAGGTAGTAAATTGAAAAGCTGGACCTCCAGGGTTGTAATCTCGCAGTAACTCCCCATGTTACGTGGTTGTGAGGCAAGGAATAGGAAGATAGTACAGCTTAACACATGGCTAAATATCTGATGCAGGGGAGAGGGTTTCAGATTTCTGGATCATTGGGATCTCTTCCAAGGCAAGTTGCATTTGTACAAAAATACAGGTTGCATCTTACCTGGAGGGGCACCAACATCCTGGTGGGGAGGTTTACTAGTGCAACTTGGGTGGATTTAAACTAATAAGGCAGGGGATGGGAACCAAAACAACAGGTCAGAAAGTGAGCAGAAGGTACAGGTTAATAGGATAAACAGGCAGGGCCAGTCTAACAACCATGGCAAGGGAAGCAATCATAAAAGACAAAATGTGAGTTGAAGGTTGGAGTAAATAATAGAGTTAAAGCTCAGTGTTATCAGGGATTACGATAACAAATATAACCTTGTACCTAAACCTTGTACCTAAATGCAGGCAACACAATATTCAGAATAAAGTTGATGAGCTGATGGTATAAATGGAGAAAAATGGGGACGACCTGGTGGGGATTACTGAAACATGGTTACAGGAAGATCAAGGCTGGGAGTTAAACGTCCAAGGGTATTCGATATTCTGAAAGGATAGACAAGAAGGAGCAGGAGGTGGAGTTGTTTGATTGGTTAAGGATGACATCAAGGCTGTATTAAGAAGTGATACTGGCACTGGAGACCAAAATATTGAATCAGTCTGGATGGAAATAAAAATCAAAGAAAGAAACCCCTTGGTAGGAGTAATTTACAGGCCCCCGAACAGTACTTCCGAAATAGGGCATGTAAACCAGGAAATAATGAGGACTTGCGAGAGGGCACAACGGTAATGATGAGTGATTTGAACCTGTCTATTGATTGGAATAATCGACTTGGCAAGGGTAGCCATAAATAAAGGTTCATAGAATGAATGAGGGATTGTTTCTCAGCACAACATGCCATGGAGCCAACCAGAGTCCTGGTGACTTTAGATTTGGTATTATGTAATGAGGAAGGATTGATAAATGGTCTTGTAGTTAAGGATCCTCTTGGAAGGAGTGACCACAAGAAGCTAAAATTTCAAATTCAGATTGAAAGAGTGAAGACACAGTCGCATATGAGAATTTTAGCACTGGGCAAAGGTAATTATGCAGGCCTGAGGAAGGAGTTGGCCCAAGAGGATTGGGCAAATATATTAAAGGGCAGGACAGTTGAAGTACAATTTAGGGAGATACTAAATACCTCACATTAAAGTCTATTTGTGAGAGGAAGAGGAATTGTAAAAAGGTGAAAAATCATCCATTGCTTAACAAGGAAGTCAAGGATAACGTAAAGGCAAAAACTAGGGCATATCATACTGCAAAAGTTAGTGGCACTGTGGAGGATTGGGAGAAATTTAAGCGTCAAGCAAAGTGTTACTAAAAATAAAATCAAAAGAGCTAAGATGAACAATGAAAGGAAACTAGCAGAAAATGTAAGCACTGATATCAAAAGCTTCTATAACTATGTAAAAGGAAGAAAATAGTGTAAGTAAATGTTGGCCTTTTATAGCACGCAAATGGCAAGGTAATAATTAGAAACTCAGAAATGGCAGAACCCTGTTTTCATGGTGGAAGATAATAATTTCTTCCATAAAAAGTGCAGTTACTACAGAGGAACTTGGTGAAATTACTGAACCAAGGAGAAGTACTAAGTAAACTGATGGGATTAATGGCAGCTTAGTCTCTGGGGCCTGATGGCCTGCACCCTAGGGTATTAAAGAAAGTGGTAGCAGAGATAGCAGATGCATTATGATTTTCCAAAATTTCCTGGATTCTGGAAAGGTACCAGTGGATTGGAAACATGCTAAAGTGACACCTTTACTCTAAAAAGGACATAGGCAAATACTGGAAAACTACAGACCAGTTAGTTTGACCTCTGTAGTGGGGAAGTTGCTGGAGCCAATCGTAAAGGAGATAACTAAACATACAGTCATGGAGTCATACAGCATAGAAAGAGACCGTTTGGTCCACCTATCTATGCCAACAATAATCCCAAACTAAATTAGTCCCACCTGCCTGTACCTGGCCCATATCTCTCTAAACACTTCTTATTCAAGTACCTATCTCAATGTCTTTTAAACATTGTAACTGTACCCACATCCACCACTTCCTCCGGAAGTTCATTCCACACATAAACCACTCTCTGTGTAAAGAAAACTGGCCCTCATGTCTTTTTTAAAATCATTCTTCTCCTACTTTAAAAATATGACCCCAGTCTTGAAATCCCCCACCCCAGTGAAAAGATACCTGCCATTCACCTTATCTATACCCCTCATAATTTTATAAACCCATATAAGGTCATCTTTCAACCTCCTACACTCCAATAAAATGTCCCA
>NC_063340.1:30278608-30297453 GCF_021869965.1 Rhincodon typus | reverse complement strand
TAAATTTGTTCTGAACCCTCTCCAGCTTAATAATATCCTTCCTATAACAGGACGGCAGAACTGGACACAGTACTCAAGTAGAGGCCTCACCAACATCTTGTATAACTTCACCATAATATCCCAACTCCTATACTCAAAGGTCTGAGCATTGAAGGCAAGCATGCTAAATGCCTTCTTAACCACTCTATCAATATTTGATGGAAACGTCAAAGAATTATGTGCCTGAACCCCTAGGTATCTCTGTTCTACAACACTACCTAAGGCCTTACATTTAATTGTATAAGTTCTGCCCTTGTTTGTTTTACCAAAAAAAAACTTGGAAAAACAAAACTCAGTTTACCAATATCAGCACTGTTTCATAAAGGGCAAGTTATGCTTGACTAACTTGCTGGAGTTCTTTTAGGATGTAACTAGCAAGGTGGAGATCCAGTGGATATGGTATATCTACACTTCCAGGAGACATTTGACAAGGTGCCGCATAAAAGACTGATCCAAAAGGTTAGATCGCTGTGGGTTAAGGGTAGAGTATTGACTTGGATAGAGGATTGGCTGACTGACAGAAAGCAGAGGGTTGGAATAAATGGTTCCTTCTGTGGTTGGCGAAATGTAACTAGTGGAATGCTGCAAGGCACAGTTCTCAGACCTCAACTATTTACAATCTATATAAATGATCTGCAAGCAGGGATAGAGTGTAACATAGCAAAGTTCACAGATGATACTAAAATAGGTGGGAAAGCAGGCAGTGATGAGGGGATAAAGAGTTTACAGATGAATATTGATAGACTAGGAGAATGGACCAAAATCTAACAGATGCAGTTTAATGCGGGTAAGTGCCAGATTGTCCATTTTGGTCAGAAAATTAAAACGGCAAATGATTATTTAAATGGGAAGCAGATTCAAAGTGTGTCAGTGTAGAGAGATCTAGGCATCTGTGTGCATGAATCACAGTGAGTGGGTATGCAGGTACAGCATATCATAAGAAAGGCCAATGGAATCCTGGCATTTATTGCAAAAGGATTGGATTATAAAAATAAAGAAGTGTTCTTACAATTATATAAGGTGTTGGTGAGACCACATCTGGAATATTACATCCAGTTTTGGTCTCCTTACTTGAGGAAGGATGTGGTGGCACTGGAAGCATTTCAGAGGAGATTCACCAAGGTAATTACAGGAATGAAAGGAACAAGGAGCAGTTGAAAAGCTTGGGCTTGTACTCACTGGAGTTCAGAAGAATGAGGGTGGATCTGATTGAGATATGTAAAATGCTAAAAAGAATTGATAAAATGGATGTTGAACAGCTGTTCCCCCTTGTGGGACATCTGGAACAAGAGGGAGAGAAGGTAGGAATTACTACTCACAGAGGGCTATGAATCTGTGGAACTCACTGCCCCAGATTGCAATGGAGGCAGAATCAATTAACAGGTTCAAGAAATAAATAAATATGTATCTGATGAAAAACAGGGTGTAGGGCTGTGGGGAGCAGGCAGGAAAGTGAAATTGAGACTAGGATAAGATCAGCCATGATCGTATTAATTTATGGAGTGGGCTTGAAGGGCTGAATTGCCTACTCCTGCTCCTAATTGCTATGTTCCTATGATAAGATCAGATGGGCTAATTCGAGGCAAATGGAATTTAATCCAGATAAATGGTGAGGTGATATACTTGGGCAGACAAACAAGCCAAAGGAATACATGATGAACATTAGCACCCTGCGAAGCACCAAGAATCAGAGGTACTTGGGTGCGCACGTACACTGGTCCTTTAAGACAGGTGGATAAAGAAGGCATTTGGTACACTTGCCTTTATCTTTTGAGCCAGAAAGTTTACCAGCAGGGAGATTGTGCTGGAACTGGATAAAATGTTGGTTAGGCCAGAGCTAGAGTACTGAGTGCAGGTCTGGAATTCACAATATAAGAGAGATATTATAGCAATGGCGAAGGTGCAGAGATTTACCTGGATGTTGTCTAGGCTGAAGCATTTCAATTATGACAAGAGATTGGACAGACTGGGGTTGTTTGCCTTAAAGCAGAGGAGATTGAGAGGGGATACGCTTCAGATGTATAAAATTATGAGGGACATAGGATAGACAGGAAAAACCTTTTCTCCTTGATGCAGGGTTTAATGACCAGGGGGGCATTGGTTCAAGATAAGAGGCCAGAAGGTTTAGAAGAGATGTGAAGAAGAACCTTTTTACCTACAGGGTGGTAGGAATCCACAAGTCACTGCCTGAAAGAGGCAGAAATCACCATAACATTTAACAGGGGTTAGGCGGAGGTGATAGCCTCGTGGCATTATCGCTAGACTATTAATCCAGAGACCCTCGTAATGTTCTGGGGACCAGGATTTGAATCCTGCCATGGCAGATGGTAGAATCTGAATTCAAAAACATCTGGAACTAGGAATCTAATGGTGACGGTGCAACCATTGTTGATTGTTGGAAAAACTCATCTGGTTCACTAATGTCCTTTATGGAAGGAAACTGTCAGCCTTACCTGATCTGGCCTATAAGTGACTCCAGATCATGGCAGTGTGGTTGACACTTAACTGCCCTCTGGGTAATTAGGGATGGGTAATAAATGCTGGTCTGGCCGGTAATGCCCACATCTTGTGAATAGAAAAAAGATGTGCACTGGTAATGCCAAAGCTAAGTACCAAGTGCTAGAAAATAGTGTTAGAGTATTTTGGTGGTTGTTTTTGACTGGTGTGGATGCAATTGGCTTAAGGACCTTTTTCTGTCCCGTAGATCTCTGACTCTATGAACCCCAGCCATCTATAAGGTTTTTTTGCATATACTGCCTATGCCAGTGCCATTTGAACTTACAGTTCAGCTGATTTGCCAGTATATTGCATAACATCTCATCAAATATTGCATGGTTTCTTTCACACAAGCCATTGCTTAATGGATTTTCTGCAACAGTTCGCACACATATTCTGAAATTCGATACTTTGCATTAAGAATTTTATTGCTGACTCAATGCCTGCGCTAACCCTCATTCTCATGACTTTGTCCACTATAATACATCCTATATTTTAATCACTGTGGAGATGTTAAACCAGGCCACCATATCAACAAAATTCTGAACTTAATCCTTATTTTCTGATCTATGATTGTTTTGTCATTAAATTCTCAGGCTAAAGAAACACTTACAATTGGGCTTGTTGTCTTACAACATTCAGTGCATACATCACATTGCGATGTGATTTGTATTACCAGGATCCTTTTATTGAAAACTCCAGCTCCCTTTAACAGTAATTTTAACAGCAAATTGTTTGTGATTTCAATTTGGTAATCTTTTCAGCTAGACTCACGTCTGCAGAGGCCAGTAACACTTCTTGGACTATTGACAGGAAACAGTCCTCAATGGAAGACAATGATGTCCAGATACCAAAAATTGCAAGCTTAACACTTTACCAGACATAAATGCCTTATCATTCTTTGACTCCAAATACATTTTCGCTTTTTCCATTGAAGGTTTATTCAGCGTAATGGTATGTCAAGCTGGATGACTTCAGTACTTGTGAAATAAGGCTGTTGTGCAATTTCACAGGGGAAAACTATTTGCTTTAAAGATGGTAACGAATTACCATCCTTGAATTGAGAACAGCTTTCATATTCTCTGACCCTGTTTTTGTTTGCTTTGCCCAGGGGTTCCAAATAACAGTTTAGCCAATCAATGTCACACTCTGTCGAGGTACAGCCATGACTTAATACATCAGCTGAATGATGCAAAAGCTAAGATACTTAGTCATCAACTTAAGTCTTTGGCCATGAACACAATATTTTCACCCTCAAAACTACCTGTTTCATGAGTTGCTTCAAATACTTGATGCTTATTCTTGGACATTTCCTGGTAGTAATAAGTCATTGTGGAAATCCTGTGGATTTCTGGGATTCATCCGTTGTCGGCTATCACACTAATTTCCCTTGATTTAAAATCTATTAAGTCTTTCAGCAATCCCATTCATACACAGGTGTTTGCAACCAGGGCCCTTTGACATTAAAAGTCAGTAACCATACAATCTTCCATTTTCTGAATCACATAGTTGGAAATGATTTTCTCCCTACAAATCTTAATCTTTCATCCAGCAGCCATTTGTTCAAAAAGATGGTCATTACCATGAAATTGAACATCTGTCAAAAATAAAGGTCTGTGTATGAGTTTTGTGCACAAAACTAATAGTTTAAACTCTAGTACAGACCAGAAGTTCTGGAATATTTAGTCTTTAGCCTTTTATATAACCATGATATTTTTTTCCATGGACTAATTGTCCATGTTATTAACTTTATGTAAGATTGACTCAACAGGTCAGCCTTTTTGTAAACTCTGTCCATAAGTTGTATTAGAATCTCCAAACCCTTTTCAATATCCAGCTCTGTTTCATCCAGTTTCTAAAATATTTCTATTTTGCTCCTTCGTGTTAGGGATAAAGCCAAAGCCATGTTTTTCTTTTCAGCTAAGGAAGTGGCTGCAATCTCCACCTCATTCCTCTACTGCCTGTATGTCCCCAATTATGAAAACACTGTTGGATAATCTTAACTTGTGATGATACAGCATGAATCAGCCATTTCATTCTAGGAAAAAAAACACTGGGAGCTTTGCTTCTGCCAGAAACAGGAATGCAAGGTTAATCCTCTGCTACCACATTTAACACATAAATATCCTTATGTTGAATGAAACAGTAAGAGTCTCAGAGATTTACAAGGGTTTTATTCTAAGTCTATGGCTTAGCACAAACATTGGTTTCCAACTTTCGCTATCCAGAAGTCACACCTCACTGGGTAGAACTGAATTTATTTTTAAATCAACCTGTTCTTAGGTGTTAGATGCTTTCAGGATCTGCAGCAGATAGGATTTAAACCCAAGCCTTCTGGATCAGAGGCAGGGATACACCCAAGGTAGGGACACTGCACCACAAGAACCCTCAAGAACTAAATTCTTTTTAAAATATATTTTCTAATCAACCTGTTCAGAGATGCACCTGGGTCTTTTGGCTCAGAGGTAGGGACAGTAATGATGCAGCACAAGAACCTTCAAAGAATTGGGTTCTTTATTTTACAACCAGACGTGTTTGAACTGAACACAACTGAATGTTTTCTTTTTCCCATCACCAAATCACCCATTATCTAACACCACTAAATCACCTGAACTCTTAATTAATCAAGTTACTTGCAGTGCCCAGCAAGGGCAATCCACGGAACTGAGCTCTTAAATACAAAGTCCACTGAGCATCACTTACTTTCAATCAACATTGGAGATGATCTGTTTGAACCTTAAAGGGACTTGCGTTTCAAACTCTGACAGTTCCCCTCTCGACTGTCTCCTTTTTCCTGACCTGCATATGTCACAGAGCAAGGTGCTTTGCAACTATCACCCTCATTTTCATCAAAAGTGAAACAGCCATTGGCATGTTAACTCTACTAGTATGTCTACATGACATCGTTAGAGACAACATTACAAGAATAAAAGTTTTATACCAACTAGGTCTAACTTGTTATATTTTAAGGTATGTAATTCATTATTCATAGCATTAATAGGGTGAATTTTACAGGGCCATTGACCAAACCTGTTACTAAGCAGCATAACAATTTTTGAATTCCTACCTGCACCCAGATTACTTGGTAGAAATGGAGCCAGTCCCACAATCTTGAACTTTGTCCCCCAGATGTTAGATGTGACTTGAGCAAGATAGTTGTGCTGAAACAACAGGTATATTTTCTCTCAAAATGCTATGTTATATTGTTATTAAATTTTAATGATTATCTGTAGAAAAAGGCACTGATTTGAACTTGATATTAGTTGACCTAAGTCAAGCTTACAATTAACCCAATGAATAACATTCATTCTGCATTTAAAGAGGCTAATGCTCATTCTCTAACAAGAACAGCTATGGATCTGAACACATGTTCCAAAATTTAAGTCTAGACAATTATTCAATTTACAGTTAATATTTTAAGTAAGCATTTGTTCTTTAGCCCTTCATTTTTTGTTCTTCTGCCCATGATATATGTACTTACTAAAAGTAGATTTTGAAAGTCAAATTGCACTCAATATTTAGCTTTAATAGATTAAGAATAACTCTAGTAAAGAATCAAACAAACCCATCCAGTTTCATACCTGAGTGACATCTTCTAAAGGAAATTCTTTCCGGGTTAAGCTTGGGGATCCAATAGAAGGTTTCCTAATTGGTAGTCGTGGAGACTTTGATATCTCCTGACTAGGTCGAGAAAGTTTGGGTGATTTTCTAGCATCGAGATTAATTCTGGTGAAAAATGTAAATGGATTAGCATTTCATTTCTAAAAACGTGACAGTTGTAAAGTTTTCACATTCCTCACCGACTACGGCTAATTTTAACTTGCTGCTGTCCTGGCTGAAATGAAATTTAGAATCACACTTGGGGCATAGTTTGATAGCCAAAAAGTGAGAAGAACAATGGCTTTTCAAGTTATCAGGAGGCCGTATGAAATGCTTTCAAAAATGTTACATGCATTCATTTTTGGTACATAATCAATTTACTGAAAACTGGCACTGAATCTCACTCCCTTTAAGGGGACCACCTGTTAAAAAAATTCATCTTGACACGCCCAATTATATTCTCACAACAACTGCTATCAATCACTCCACTTGATTTTTCTTCCAACATCCTTGGCATCCACTATCACGTATGCAGAAATTTCCTACAACTAAATACTTGCAGGACCAAAACTTTTGATTAGGACTAAAATCTATGTTCCCCAGAGAGTGAAATAGGAGAATTAGATCAGACAAATGCATGACTGGAGAAATGATGTAGGAGGAAGGGATTTAAAGTTACTGGGACTTATTCTGGAGCAGATAGAATGTATGTATGTAGCAGGAGCAAAAATCCTTGTAGGGACATTCATTGGTACTGTGGAGGATGGTTAAAACTAGATCTGCAGGGAGAAAGGAACCTGAGAAGGGAGACACAAGAAAATGAAGCATATCGAGAAATGAAAGAGAGATAGATCTTCAGTAAAGTCGAATGCAGAAGGATGACGGGAGAAAAATGTGTAAAAATGTTAAAAAGACAAATCTAAAAGGTACCATATCTGGAAGCATGGAACATTTGTATTAAGATAGATGAGTTTACAATACGAATAGTTGTAAATGAATACAAAATCATTGCGATTACAGAGACATGGTGGCAGGGTAAGAAGGCTGGGAACTGAATATCCAAGGATATTCAATATTTTGTAAGTGCAGTCGAAAAGGAAAGGGAGGTACGGTAGCTTTGTTGATGAGATCAGAGGGATATTGGTTCAGAAAATCTAGATTTGGAATTAGTGTGGCGGAGGTATAAAGCAACAAAAGGTGGAAAACACTGAACTAGTGTTGTTTATAGACCTCCAAACAGTGGTAGCAAGGTAGGAGGCATTATTAAACAGGAACTGAGATATAGGCCACAAGGGTGCTACTGTAATCACGTGACTTTAATTTAGACATAGATTAAGCAAACAACATGCACATAATAATAGTTGTGGATGGATTCCTGGAATGTATATACTTTTTTTTTTCAGATGAGTATGTTGTGAGACTAACTGCAGAGCAGACTATTGTAGACTTGGTATTGTGCAATGAGAAGGGAGTTAATTAATACTCATGTTGTGTATGATGTGGAAGTGCCAGTGTTGGACAGAGGTGGACAAGGTCAAAAGTTATAACACACCAGGTTATAGTCCAATAGGTTTATTTGAAGACACAAGCTTTTGGAGTTTTGCTCCTTCTTCAGGTGTCAGTGAGAGAGGAGGCATCAGACACAGGATTTACAAGCAAAAGATCAAAGTGATGCAAATGTGTTGAACAAACCTAAGATGGCTGTTAAATCTTTAATCAGTTAGAAGGGATTAATATGCAAATCCCAGAATTTCTTTCAAGTCACTGTCCCGAGACAACTAAAGGACTTATCAGTATACCAGAGGTAACACCTCAGGTCAGACAATGCATTTTACGTGTGAGGCCTTGTTTAGAATCTCGCTGTGTATCAACTTGGAGCCGGACTGGTTTTATTTCCAAAATAGGAATTTGTAAAATGCCACATTGACTGTCTACATATTGTGTGCTTTTTGAACAAGATAGAATGTATCTGCAATTACAAACCTGCAAATGGGAATTCACCCCATAGATTTGTGTGTGTGAGTGAGAGAGAGAGGGAGAGAGAAAGACAGCGTGTGTATGTGTTTGTGTGAGGAAAAGAGAGAGACAGAAAGTGTGTGTGCGCTTGCATGAGAGGGAAGGAAAGAAAAAGAGAGACTGCGTGTGTATATTTGAGAGAGAGAGGGATAGAGAGGGAGGGAGAGAGAGAGAGTGTGTGAATGTGAGTGTGTATACGAGAGTATGTGTGAGTGTGTGAGAATGTGTGTGTGTGTGAGAGAGGGTATGTGTGTATGTGTGACAGTGTATCGTGTGGTGGGGTCACCTGTAGTGCGACATGAACCTGAGATTCCAGTTGAGGCTGTCCTCATAGGTACCCGACTTAGCTATCAGCCTCTGCTCGCTGACTCTGCATTGTTGTGTATTCCAAAGACCACCTTGGAGGACAGTTACCCAAAGATCCAAGGCCGAATGCCCTTGACCACTGAAGTGTTCCCCCACTGGGAGGGGGCATCCCTTTCTGGCGATTGTTGTGCGGTGTCCAATCATCTATTGTTGTAGCGTCTGCATGTTTTCACCAATATACCATGCCTCGGGATATCCTTGCCTGCAGCATGAGATATACAACGTTCGCTTAGTCACATGAGTATCTGCCGTGCATGTGGTGGGTGGTGTTCCCACGTGTGATGGTAGTATCCATGTCGATGATCTGACATGTCTTGCAGAGGCTGCCATGACAGGGTTATATAGTGTTTTTATTGTTGTCTTGAAGGCTGGGTAGTTTGCTGTTTAAGGTTTGGCAGTTGTTTGAAGGTGAGAAGTGAAGGTGTAGGGAAGATCTTGGCAAGGTGCTCATTGTCATTGATAATGTGTTGAAGGCTGCAAAGAACATGGCGTAGTTTCTCCGCTCGCGGCAAGTAATGGAAGACAGAAGGTATCCTATCGGTCGTATCCCGTGACTGTCTTCTGAGGAGGTCACTACTATTTTTCACTGTGGCACGTTGGGACGGGCGATCTTTGATTTGAGCATCGTATCCCATTCTTATGAGGGCATCCTTCAGCACCCTCAGACGTCTGTCATGTTCCTCCTCACCTGAACAGATCTTGTGTATGCATTGGGCTTGTCCGTAGGGGATGGTTTGTTTAATATGTTTAGAGTGGAAGCTAGAGAAGTGCAGCATCGTGAGGTTATCCATAGGCTTGCAGTAGAGTGAGGTGTTCAGGTATCCATCCTTGATGGATGGGACTGATTCTAAAGAGTAGTCCATGGTAAATCTGATGGTGGGATGTAGTTGTTTCAGTGATTCCTCACCACGAGTCCAAAGGAAGAAAATATCATCAA
The DNA here is from genome assembly GCF_021869965.1 of Rhincodon typus. Taxonomy (NCBI): domain Eukaryota; kingdom Metazoa; phylum Chordata; class Chondrichthyes; order Orectolobiformes; family Rhincodontidae; genus Rhincodon; species Rhincodon typus. Next base: position 30,287,999 of record NC_063340.1, on the reverse strand, counting down.
TGTATCTGGTGTTTAGCGTTGGTCAGAGGTCCTTTGCAACAAAGAAGTCTTTACAAACTTGTGCATGAAAATGTTGGCATCTTGAGGTGCAAATCTGATTCCCATGGCTCTTACGTGTGTCTGGAAGAAGAACTGGTTGTTGAAGGTGAAGATGTTGTGGTTCAGGATGAAGCAGATGAGTTGTAGGATGGAGTGTGGAAATTAGCAGTTGTTGGTTTTGAGTACTGAGGCTGTTGCAGCGATGCTGTCATCATGGGGGATGCTGGTATAGGGTGCTGAAACACCCATTGTGATGAGGAATGTGCCTGATTCGATTGGGTGCTGAGTTTCTGTAAGAAATCTGTAGTGTTGCGACAGAAGCTGGAGGTACCTTGTGCAATAGGTTTCAAGAGGCATTGGCCTAGTGGTATTATTGCTGGACTGTTAATCCAGAGAACTAAAAGAACTGCAGATGCTGTAAATCAGGAACAAAAACCAAAGTTGCTGGAAAAGCTCAGCAGGTCTGGCAGCATCTGTGAAGGAGAAAACACTGGGGAACACAGAACTGGACTTCCTCAGTTCTGAGGAAGGGTCACCGGACCCGAAATGTTAACTCTGTGTTTTCTCCTTCACAGATGCTGACAGACCTGCTGAGCTTTTCCAGCAAATTTGGTTTTTGTTAATCCAGAGACCCAGGAAACATTCTGGGGACCCAAGTTCGAATCCTGCCACAGCAGATGGAGGAATTTGAATTCAAAAAAAGAAATCTGAAACCTCCACGCCCTTCATAATCTTGTCGACCTCTATCAGGTCGCCCCTCAACCTCCGTCGTTCCAGTGAGAACAACTTAAGTTTCTCTAACCTCTCCTCATAGCTGATGCCCTCCATTCCAGGCAACATCTTGGTAAATCTTTTCTGTACCCATTCCAAAGCCACCACGTCCTTCTGGTAGTCTGGCGACCAGAATTGAACACAATATTCCAAATGCGGCCTAACGAAGGTTCTGTAAAGCTGCAACATTACCTGCCAATTTTTAAACTCAGTGCCCTGGCCGATGAAGGCGAGCATGCCGTATGCCTTGTTGACTACCTTCTCCGCCAGTACTTCCAGTGACCTTGTACCTGTACATCCAGATCCCTCTGCCTATCAGTACTCTTAAGGGTTCTGTCATTTACTGTATATTTTCCATCTGGATTACACCTTCCAAAATGCACTATCTCACATTTTTCCAGATTAAACTCCATTTGCCATCTCACTGCCCAAGTCACCAACTGATCTGTATTTAGCTGTATCCTTTGACGGTCCTAATCACTATCCGCAATTCCACCAACCTTTGTGTCATCGACAAACTTACTAATCAGACCAGTTACATTTTCCTCCAAATCATTTATATACATTACAAACAGCAAAGGTCCCAACACCGATCCCTGAGAAATGCCACTAGTCACAGCCCTCCATTCAGGAACGCACCCTTCCACTGTTATCCTCTGTCTTCTATGACCGAGCCAGTTTTTTTTTTATCCATCTTGCAAGCTCACCTCTGACCCTGTGCGACTTTACCTTCTGTATCAGTCCGCCATGAGGGACCTTGTCAAAGGCCTTACTGAAGTCCATGTAGACAACATCCACTGCCCTACCCTCATCGATCATCTTCGTCACTTCCTCAAAAAACACAACCAAGTTAGTGAGACATGACCTCCCCTTCACAAAACCATGTCGTCTCTCGCTAATACGTCCACTATGGTAATCGTTAGATTGGACAGATTGGACAGTCAGAAGCTTTTTCCCAGGGTGGAAGAGTCAGTTACCAGGGGCCATGGGTTTAGGATGCGAGGAGCAAGGTTTAAAGGTGATGTATGAAGCAAACTTTTTACACAGAGGATGGTGGGTGCCTGGAACTCACTGCTGGGGGAGGTAGTGGGAGCAGATATGATAATGACTTTAAAGGATATCTTGACAAATCCATGAATAGGATGGGAATAGAGAGATACGGTCCCCAGAAGGGTAGGGGGTTTTAGTTGTGACGGGCAGCATATTGGTGCAGGCTTAGACGGCCGAAGGGCCTGTTCCTGTGCTGTAATTTTCTTTGTTCTTTGTTCTTATGCTCTCAACATAGCCAGAGAGGTTCTCACACGGGGTCCAATTGCCTGATACAATGGGACGGAGGTGTGTTGGCTTTGTGTATCTTCAGAAAATGGTAGAAGTCCCCTACATGAGAAGTATGTGAGATGAGAGTGCGTAGGTACTCTGAAGGAGTGGATGAAAAGTCTTGATCAGTCTGTTCAGTTCACACGTGTGTTCTTTGGTTGGATCGGCAGGTACTTGCCTGTAGAGTTCCTTGTTCAGTTGTCTGTACACTTCCTTGCAGTAGTCCATCTATTCTGTGTGACGATGGCCCCTCTTTTGTCTGCTGGTTTGATGACAATGTGCCAATTGGTCTTGACAGCGTGGATGACATTGCTTTGTGCTTGGGTGACATTTTGCGCTATCTTGTGGGTGCGGCTGATGAGGCTGGCATTCAAGCAATCCCTGATGGCTCGAGCATACATGTCAAGTCCAGTACTTCCCAGGAGCAGAGAAATTACGCATGTTCTTCACAGCCTTCAACACATTATCTATTACAATGAGCAAGTCGCAAAGATCTTCACTACACCTTCGTTTTTTGCTTTCAAACAACCGCCAAACCTTAAACAGACCATTGTTCACAGCAAATGTGTTTGCACACACACATACTATCTATCTCTCTCTCTGGCACTCTCCCTCACACACACACACAAACACAGATTTTCTCTCTCTATCTCACACACACACACACACACACACACACACACACACACACACACATACACACAGTCTCTCTGTCAAACACACACAGTTGCTCTCTCTCACACACGCACAAGCACACTCTCTCACACTCTCATACACACACATTCTGTCACAGACACACACACTCTCTCTCAGCCACACACTCTCACTGTCATCCACAAACACACACTCTCTCTCACAGACACACACACATACACTTTTTCATACACACTCTCTGTCACATACACACAGACACATACTCTCTATCTCTCTCTTTCTCTCACACACGCACTCACACTCTCTCACGTATACACACACAGACTCTCTCTCACACGCTCTCATACACACATTCTCTCACAGACACACATACACTCTCTCTCAAACACACTCACACATACTCCCTATCTCTGTCTCTCTCTCTCACACACACACCCACACTCTCGCTCACACACACACTCTCACACAAACTTTTTCTCTCACCTACGCTCACACAATCTCTCTCTCACACACACACTCTCTCACACAAAAAAAATTTGTCTCACCCTCTCACATACACACTTTTTCTCTCACCCACATACACTCTCTCAAACACACACACACACACATACTTCCTATCTCTCTCTCACACAAACACTTTCTCTTTCACCCACAACACTCGCTCTCTCACACACACATTCTCTCAAACAGATACATACACACAATCTCCCTCTCACTCACACACACTGTCTCTCACGCACAGTTTCTCTCTCTTACACACAGCCACACACTCTCTCATACACACACACTCATGCTCGCGCACACATTCACGCTCGCTCGCGCACACACTCATACTTGCTCGTTCGTGCACACGCTCATGCTCATTCGCGCGCGCACGCTCTTTCTCACAATTTCACATGCACACCCACAAACACACATACTCTCTCCTTCTCTCACACACACACACACACACAGACACACACACACACACACACACACACACAGGGTTAGCGCTGCTGCCTCACAGCTCCAGGGACCCAGGTTCGATTCCACCCTTGGGTGATTGTCTGTGTGGAGTTTGCACTTTCTCCCTGTGCCTGCGTGGGTTTCCTCCCACAGTCCAAACATGTGCAGGCTAAATTGCCCGTAGTGTTCAGCAATGTATAGATTAGGTGGGTTATAGGAGAATGGGTCTGAGTGGGATGCTCTGAGGGTCGGTGTGGGCTTGTTGGGCTAAAGGCCTTGTTTCCACATTGTAGGGATTCTATGATTCAAACTCTCTCTCTCGCACACATACTTTCTCTCTCGCACACACTCTCTCATACACACACAGACACACACACACACACAGACTCTCTCTTCAAACACAAACACAGTCACTCTCACACATGCACACTCTCTCTTGCACACAGACACATACTCTCCATCTCTCTCTTTTTCTGTCTCTCTTCCTCACACACACACGCACTCACTCTCCCTCACACAACACTCACGCTCAGTCACACTCTCTCTCTCTCACACACATGCAAACGCTTTTTCTCTCACACGCAGAGTTTCCCTCTCAGATACACATTGTCTCAGATACACACACACTCTGTCTCACACAAACACTTTTTCTCTCACCTACGCTCTCACACGTTCTCTCTCTCTCTCTCACTCACACACACTCACTGTCATCCCCATACATTCTCTCTCACACAAACACTTTTTCTCTCACCCACACACTCACTCTCTCACATACAGAGGCAGGAATGATTGTTGGATGTTCCGGGGTATAGATGTTTCAAAAGAAATAGGGAGGGAAGTAAAAGAGGTGGGGGAGTGGCATTGCTAATCAGGGATGGTATCACAGCTGCAGAAAGGGAGGTTGTGGAGGAGGGTTTCTCCAAAGAGTCAGTATGAGTGGAAGTCAGAAACAGGAAAGGAGCAGTCACTTTATTTGGAGTTTTCTATTGACCCCCCAGTAGCAACAAAGACACTGAGGAACAGATTGGGAGACAGATTTTGGAAAGGTGCAGAAGTAATTGGGTTGTTGTCATGGGCTACTTCAACTTCCCTAATATAGACTGGAACCTCCTAAGTGCAAATAGTTTGGATGGAGCAGATTTTATCAGGTGTGTCCAGGAAGGATTTCTGACTCAGTATGTAGATAGGCCGAATAGAAGGGAGGCCATTTTGGATTTGGTGCTCGGCAATGAATCAGGTCAGGTGTCAGATCTCTTGATGGGAGAGCATTTCGGTGATAGTGATCACAACTCCCTGACTTTTACTATAATCATGGAGAGGGATAGGTGCACATAGTATGAGGAAGTATTTAATTAGGGGAGGGGGAATTACAGTGCTATTAGGCAAGAACTACGGAGCACCAATTGGGATCAGTTGTTCTCCGGGAAATGCACGATAGAAATGTGGACGTTGTTTAGGGAGCAGTTGCTACAGGTACTGGATATATTTGTTCCACTGAGACAAGGAAAGCTTGGTAAGGTGAAGGAACCTTGGATGACAAGACATGTTGAACACCTAGACAAGAGGAAGAAGGAAGGTTGAGGAAGCAAGGATCGGACTGGGCTGTAGAGGTCTACAAGGTAGCCAGGAAGGAACTGAAGAATGGATTTAGGAGAGCTAGAAGGGGGTATGAGAAAACCTTGGCAGGTAGGATCAAGGAAAACTCCAAGGCTTTCTATACTTATGTGAGGAACAAGAGGATGGCTAGAGTGAGGGTAGGGCCAATCAGGAAAAGTGGAGGGAACTTGTGTGCAGAGTCGGAGGAGGTAGGGGAAGTCCTTAATGAATACTTTGCTTCAGTATTCACCAGTGAAATGGACCTTGATGTTTGTAAGTACAGCATGGAACAGGCAGATATGCTCGAACAGATGGTTGTTAGGAAGGAGGATGTGTGAGAAATCTTGAAAAACAGGAGGGTAGATTAGTCCCCTGGGCCAGATGGGATACCTAAGGTTACTATGGGAAGCGAGGGAAGAGATTGCTGCCCCTTTGGCAATGATCTTTGCGTCCTCACTGTCCACTGGAGTAGTGCCAGAAGATTGGAGGGTGGCAAATGTCATTTCCTTGTTCAAGAAAGGGAATAGGGATAATCCTGGAAATTACAGACCAGTCAGTCTTACTTCTGTAGTGGGCAAATTATTGGAGAGGATTCTGAAAGATAGTATTTATTATTATTTGGAAAAGCACTGTTTGATTAGAAATAGTCAGCGTGGCTTTGAGAGGGGCAGGTCATGCCTCACAAGCCTTATTCAATTCTTTAAGGACGTGACAAAACACATCGATGAAAGTAGAGTAGTGGATGTGGTGTATATGGATTTTAGCAAGGCATTCGATAAGGTTCGACATGGTAAACTCATTCAGAAAGTAAGGAGGCATGGGATTCAGGGAAATTTGGCTGTCTGGATACAAAACTGGCTGTCCAATAGAAGACAGAGGATGGTAGTAGATGGAAAGTATTCAGCCTGGCGCTCCATGACCAGTGGTGTGCCGCAGGGATCTGTTCTGGGACCTTTGCTCTTTGTGATCTTTATGAATGACTTGGATGAGGAGGTGGAAGGGTGAGTTGGTATGTTTGCCGATGACACAAAGGTTGGTGCAGTTGTGGACAGCGTGGAGGGCTGTTGTGGGTGCAAGGGGATATTGACAGGATGCAGAGCTGGGAAAAGAAGTGGCAGAGGGAATTCAACCCAGAAAAGTGTGAAGTGATTCATTTTGGAAGGTCGAATTTGAATGCAGGATACAGGATTAATGGCAGGATTCTCAGCAGTGTGGAGGAACAGAGAGATCTTGGGGTCCACATCCATAGATCCCTCAAAGTTGTGACCCAAGTTGATAGGGTTGTTAAGAAGGCGTATGGTGTGTTGGCTTTCATTGGCAGGGGAATTGAGTTTAAGAGCCGTGAGGTTATGCTGCAGCTCTGTAAAACCCGTTCAGTTCTGGTCACCTCATTACAGAAAGGATGTGGAAGCTTTAGAGAGAGTGCAGAGGAGATTTACCAGGATGCTGCCTGGACTGGAGGGCAGGTCTTATGAGGAAAGGTTGAGGGAGCTAGGGCTTTTTTCATTGGAGCAAAGAAGGATGAGAGGTGACTTGATAGAGGTTTGCAAGATGATGAGAGGCATAGATAGAGTGGATAGTCAGAGATGTTTACCCACGGCGAAATGACTATTACGAGGGGGCATAATTTTAAGGTGATTGCAGGAAGGTATAGGGGAGATGTCAGAGGTAGGTTCTTCACACAGAGAGTGGTGGACGTGTGGAATGTGCTGCCGGCATTGGTAGTGGAGTCAGATATTTTAGAGACTTTTAAGTGACTCTTGGATAGGCACGTGGAGGATAGTAAAACGTAGGGTATGCAGGGTAGATTGATCTTAGTAGGATAATAGGTCAGCACAACATTGTGGGCCAAAGGACCTGTACTGTTCTATGTTCTATGTACACACTTTTTCTCACACAAAGACTTTTTCTCTCACACACCAAACGCTTTTTCTCTCACCCACACAGTTGCTCTCTCACACACAAACACACACACTCTCACACACACACTCGCCCTCTCACACACAAAGACTCTTCCTCTCTCTCACCTACACACGCTCTCTGTCAAACACAAACACATTCTCTCACTCATGCACTCTCTCACACACGCATACTCTCACACACTCACTCTTTCACACACACACTCACTGTCATCCACTCATACTAACGCTCTCACACACATACGCTTTTTCTCTCACCCACACACATGCTCATACACAAACACACATACTTTTTCCACACATACTTCCTCACAAACTTACACAGTCACACACACACACACACATATTCTCTATCTATCTCTTTCTCTCTCTCACGTACACACTCTCTCTCTCTCACACACACACTCGCTATCTCTCTCTCACTCTCTCACACACACACACACTCTATCTCTCTCTCTTACACACACTCACTCTCACACACACTCACTCTCTTGCGCACACACACACACTCACACTCTCTGTCGCACAAACACACACACTCTCTCTCGCACACACTCGCATACACACATTCTCTCACACACACACACTTTCTCTCTCTCTCACACATACACTCTACACACACAAACACTCTCTCTCTCTCTCTCTCACACACACACACACATACACCCACACTTACACTCTCTCTCACACATGCTCACACTCACACATTCTCTCTCTCTCTCACATAACACTCTCTCTCTCACATACTCTCTATCTCTCCCTCACACACTCACTGTCATCCAGACACACACACTCTTCCTCACACACAAATGCTTTTTCTCTCATCCACACACACTCTCATACACACATACATTCTCACGCACACACTTTCTCACAAACTCACACAAACACACACACACACAAATACACACGCACTCTCTCTCTCATATACACACACAGACACGTACTCTCAATCTCTCTCTCTCACTCACACATCACACACGCACACACACTCTCTCTCTCTCACATAACTCTCTCGCTCGCTCACATAACACTCTCTCTGTCACCCACACACACTCTCTCACCCACACTCACTCTCATGCAAACTTTTTCTCTCACACACACTTTGTCTCTCACACAGTTTCTCACACTCTCACAATCTCTCTCACACAAATACACACACACTCACTCACTCTCTCACACATAACGCTCTCAAACCCTCTCCCTCTCTCTCTCACACACACACACACGCTCACACACACTCTCTCTCTCCTCTCACACACCCTCACCCACACTCTCTCTCACACACACACACTCTCACACGCTCCCTCTCTCACATAACACTCTCTCACACATACTCTCTATCTCTCCCTCGCACACACAACACACACACACACCCTCTCGCATACACACACTCACGCTCACATACACACTCTCTCTCAGATACACACTCACTGTCATCCACACACTCTCTCTCACACACACACCAACACACACACATACACACACACACTCACTATCATCCACACGCTCTCTCTCTCTCTCTCACACACCAATACACACACACACACATTCACTATCATCCACACACTCTCTCTCACACACACAATTTCTCTCACATAAACACTTTTTCTTTCAGCCACATACTCACAATCGCACACACACAAATACGCGCAAACATTTTCTCTCATCCACACACTTCTTCTCTCACACAGACACTCTGTCACAATCTCTCACACACAAATACACACACACTCTCTCTCTCACACATAATCTATCAATCTCTCTCTCACACGCACTCTCTCTCACACACCAGCACACGCACTCTCCCTCACACACCAACACATGTACTCCCTCTCACAAACCCACTCTCTCTCTCTCATACACACACAGACACGTACTCTCAATCTCTCTCTCACATCACACTCTCTCTCACAACACACTCACATACTCTCTATCTCTAACTCACATACACACACTCACTCTCGCTCACGCAAACTTTTTCTCTCACCCACACTTTGTCTCGCACACAGATTCTCACCCACACACTCTCTCACAATCTCTCACACGCAAATACACACACAAACTCACTCTCTCTCTCACACACCAACACACACACACTCTCTCTCTCTCACACACCAACACACACACACACTCTCTCTCTCTCACAG
>NC_063340.1:30277939-30278508 GCF_021869965.1 Rhincodon typus | reverse complement strand
CACACACTTTCTCACTCTCTCTCTCACACACCAACACACACACACACTCACATACCAACACACACACACACTCCCTCTCACACACAAACACACACACACACTCTCTCCCTGTCTCACACACCAACACACACACACACTCCCTCTCACACACAAACACACACTCTCTCCCTGTCTCACACACACACTCTCTCACTCTGTCTCACACACCAACACACACACACTCTCTCACTGTCTCTCTCTCTCACACACCAGCACACGCACTCTCTCTCACACACCAACACACGCACTCTCTCTCACACACCAACACATGTACTCCCTCTCACAAACCCACTCTCTCTCTCTCATACACACACAGACACGTACTCTCAATCTCTCTCTCACATCACACTCACATACTCTCTATCTCTCCCTCACATACACACACTCACACTCGCTCACGCAAACTTTTTCTCTCACCCACACTTTGTCTCGCACACAGATTCTCACCCACACACTCTCTCACAATCTCTCACACGCAAATACACACACAAACTCACTCTCTCTCTCACACACCAACACACACACACTCT
>NC_063340.1:30192574-30192939 GCF_021869965.1 Rhincodon typus | reverse complement strand
ACACACACTCACTCTCTCACACACACCAACACACACTCTCTCTCTCACACATACCAACAGTCACACTCTCTCTCTCACACACACCAACAGACACACTCTCTCTCTCACACACACCAACACACACTCTCTCTCTCACACACACACTCTCTCTCTCTCTCAGGCACACCAACACACACACACACTCTGTCTCTCTCTCTCTTACACACCAACACACACACACACTCTCTCTCACGCTCTCATACACACACACATTCAGTCTATCTCTCACACACCAACACACACACACTCTCTCTCTCTCACATAGTCTCTCACAGACCAACACACACACACTCTCTCACACACCAACACACACCACACACTCTCTC
>NC_063340.1:30138721-30192474 GCF_021869965.1 Rhincodon typus | reverse complement strand
CACACACACACACACACACACAGTCTCTCACACACACCAACACACACTCTCTCTCTCACACACATCAACAGACACACTCTCTCTCTCTCTCTCACACACACCAACACACACACACACACTCTCTCTCACACTCTCATACACACACATTCTCTCACAGACACACAGCTCTCTCTCTCTCTCTCTCACACACACCTTCTCATACGCATACACACACGGACAAACACACACACTCTCTCACACTTGCACACATAATCTCTATCTCTCTCGCTCACACACACTCCTACTCACTCTCACACACACACACACTCTGTTTCTCTCACACACACTCACTGTCATCCACACACACACACTCTCTCACACAAACACTTTTTCTCTCACCCACACACACTCTCTCACACATGGACACTCGCTCTCTCACATACACCAACACACACAAACTCTCGCACACAGGCATAGAAACTCTCTATCTCTCTCCCTCTGACATACATACACTCTCACCCACACTCGCACTCTCTCGCTCTCGCACACGCACACACACAAACATACACACTCTCTCATGCACATACTTTTTCGCAAACTCACACATACACAGACACATACACACACTCTGTCTCACACACAACACACGCATTCTCTCTCACCCACGCACGTGTGCACACACACACACATACATTCTCTCACAGACACACATACTCTCTATCTCCCACACAGACACACTCTCTCTCATACACACGCATTCTTTCACAGACTCACACACTCTCTCTCACACAACACACGCACACTCCCTCTCTCTCAGACACACACTCTCTCATACACATACATACACACACATACATAGTCTCTCACACAGACACACATACTCTGTATCTCTATCTGTCTTACACACACACACACACACACAAATACATACACTCTCTCTCACACGCAGAACCTTCTCTCACGCACTCTCTCACACATGCGCGCACACACACACACACACACACACACACACACACACACACACAGTCTCTCTCCCCCTCACACACACACATGGGCGCACACACTCACAATCTCTCACTCACCACTTTCTCTCTCACACACACACACTCCCACACTCACTCTCCCAAACACGATCTCACTCACACACTCTCTAACACATATTCTCTCAAACACACACACACATACACACACACACACTCTCTCTCTCTCTCACACACACACGCACAGAGTATTTCTCTCTCACATGCATACAAACTCTCTCACACACACTCTCTCACTCACACACACACCCACACTCTCTCCCCCTCACAGTCGCATACGCGCTCACACACACACTCTCTCTCACACACACGCACAGAGTCTTTCTGTCTCACACACATGCACAGTCTCTCACACACACGCACTCACACACTTGCATACACTCTCTCACATGCACACACACTCTCACTCACACACACAGTCTCTCTCTCTCACACGTGCACATGCACACTCTCTCTCTCCCCCTCACATCGTCGCATACACTCTCACACACGTGCGCGCACACACACTCACACACTCTCTCTCCCCCTCACATAGTCGCATACTCTCATGCACATGCACAGTCTCTCTGACACACGCACACAGTCTCTCTCACACACACACGCACACTCTCTCTCTCTCCCACACACACACACTCACATACACATACACACACACACACACTCTCTGTTTCCGCCTCACACACAAATGCACTCTCTCTCTTTTTCTCTCTCTCTCACACACACACACACACAAATAAATGGCGTGAATTTGAATTTGCAGATTTGTAATTGCAGATACATTCTATTTTGTTCAAAGAACACTCAATTTGTAGACTGTCACTGTGTCATTTTATAAATTCATACTTTGGAAAATGAGGCAGTCTGATTCCAAGTTGACACACAGCCAGATTCTAAACAAGGTCTCACACCTGAAATGCATTGTCTGACCTGAGATGTCACCTCTGGTATACTGATAAGTCCTTTAGTTATCTCGGGACAGTGACTTGAAAGAAATTCTGGGATTTTCATCTTAATCCTTTCTAACTGATCAAAGATTTAACAGCCATCTTAGGTTTGTTCAACATACTCACATCAGTTCTATGGTCCTTTGATAGTTTGCTAATAAATTATGTGTCTGATCCCTCCTCTCTCACTGACACCTGAAGAAGGAGCGAGACTCCAAAAGCTTCAGTCATCAAATAAACCTGTTTGACTATAACCTGGTGTCATGTGAATTTTGACATTGTTGTGTATAGTCCTTTAGGGAAGAGTAGTTATAACATGAGAGAATTCTTCTTTGGGACAGAAATTCACATGGTGCAATCTGAAACCAGGGTCCTAAAACTCAACGAAAATAAACCTTTAAGATATGAGGCATGAATTGGCTGTGATAAATTGGATACCCCATTAAAAGGTATAGCTAGAACTTTTTCTTTATGGAACAAATACGAACATTGCAACAATTAAAGCATTTGAGAAGGTCCCTCATGATAGATTGGTCCAGAAGATTACATCACATGGCATCCTTGGTGATTTGGCATGTGCGAGACAAAATTGGCTTCGAAACTGAAGATAGAAGGGTGTTTTCTGACTAGAGGTCTGTGATCAGTGATGTTCCACAAGTATCAGTACTGGGGGCTCTGTTGTTTGCAATGGCGGCACGGTAGCTCAGTGGTTAGCACTGCTGCCTCACAGCACCAGGGACCAAGGTTCAATTCCACCCTCGGGCAACTGTCTGTGTGGAGTTTGCACATTTTCTCCGTGTCTGCGTGGGTTTTCTCCGGGTGCTCCGGTTTCCTCCCACAATCCAAAAATGCGCAGGTTAGGTGGATTGGCCAAGCTAAATTGCCCATGGTGTTCAGGGGGGATGGGTTTGGGTGGGATGCTCAGAGTGTCGGTGTGGACTTGTTGGGCTGAAGGGCCTGTTTCCACACTGATTCTATGATATATAAATGATTTAGATGAAAATGTAGATAGTCTATTTAGTGAATATACAGATGAAATGAAAATTGGTGGAGTTGTGTATAGTGAAGAAGGTTAGCAAAAGATACATTAGGAAATAGGCCAGTTGGAAAGTTGGGCAGCTAAATGGCAGATGGGATTTTAATCTGGACAAGTGAGAGGTGATTTTGGGAAGAAAGTATACACTAAATGATCAGACCCTCAGCAGCATTGATCGATACAGAGGGATCTTGAGATCCAAGTCTATGGCTCCATGAAAGTGGCAATACTAGTGGTTAATATGGTAAAGAAAGTGTACGATATGACTGCCTTCATTGGTCATGGCATTGAATATAAAAGTTGGTCTGTCTTGTATAAGACTTTAGTTTGGCCACATTTGGAGTATTGTGTGTAGTTCTAGTCACCACACTACAGGAAGGATGTGGACACTTTGGAAAGGGTGCAAAAGAGATTTACTGGGATGTTGCCTAGACTGGAGTGTATTAACTATAAGGAGGGGTTGGAAAAACTTGGATTGTTTTCACTAGTGTTAGAGGCTGAAGGGCAACTTAATAAAAATATATAAAAGTATGAAAGACATGGATGGGGTAACGAATCTTTTTCCCAGGTTGGAAACTGCAAATACCAGGAGTCATGGGGTTAAGATGAGAGGGGAAAAGTTGAAAGGAGATGTGCGAGAAAAGCTTTTTTTTTTAAACAGAGCGTGGTAGATGCCTGGGACACGCTGCTGGGGAAAGTGGTACAAGCAGAGATGATAGCAATATCTAGGAGGCACTTAGACACATGAACAGACAGGCAATAGAGGGATATGGACCATGTACAGGCAGATGGGGTTAATTTAGAGTGATATCATGGTAGACTGAAGGACCTGTTCCTGTGCTGTACTGTTCCATTTTTATATATTCCTTTCTGGTGCAAAAATACAACAGGAAAAGTGACCCAACTATGGCTAACAAAAGAAATTAAGGATGCAAAGAGGAGTGATAAACGTTGCTAGAAAAAGGAATAAGTTTGAGGATTGGGAGCAGTTTAGAACTTAGCAAAGAAGTACCAAGAGGTTGATTAAGAAAGTAAAGTCCAGGATGCATTGCATCTTTTGGAGGCAGTCTTGCCGTGAGATCCAGTGGGTTTTCTCACTGTATCTTATCAAACTCGTCGCAATAAATGATGACCTCACCCCTACAGCATCCCTCATTGCCTATTTCTTCCCCATGTTACCATGTGGCATTCCAGAAAGAAGTCACCACTTGGTGGAAGAACGCTCTGAGACCAGCATCCTTTGCAATCATGCCATCTTTGAAAGCTTGCCGCTCACCTTCAGCAGTACTAACAATTGGCAGCCGCCCCACTTGTTTTTGAAGACTGTGAGGAGAGATGGCTGAGAAGGATATGTTGGCGTTACATTTCTCTGATAGGAACCTTAAAGCCCTGGTTGACAGGGTGGTGCATTGAGGAGATGTCCACTTCCTGAAGGACAGTCAGAGGAGGCTGCACCACTGGACAATGCCAGCTTGGTCAAAGATCACCAATGGCATCAATGGCATCTCAAGAGTGTAGAGAACTAGGGTGCAGCACCAAAAGAAGTTCAATAGCCTTCTCCACTCTACCAGGCTAAGTGCCATTCTCTGTTCTCTCCTACCTCATGCTTACTTTATCTTTGCCACTAAATCAACCTCCCACCAAGGCTCATGCTCTGACATGAAACTGTGGCATGAAACATCATCTTTATTTCGTAATCATCCCCCATCCTACTACACCACTAACCCTGCATACCCTCCACACTGCCTCTTCACTCCCTTTAGAACACGTCAATAATGCTCCCCTACAAGCACAAGAACTAACAGCCATGTCCTCCATTTTAATCAAACTCATTCATCTCTTTATGAAATTATAGGAGAAGACATCTCCTGACAGGACAAAGAACACTGTATGGGTCAGTGTCTAGTATCTGTGTCCTCACCCCACACGAGGAGAGAATCTTTGCTCTCGTTGAAGTGCAGCAGACTCAGTGGGCTAAATGGCTTACTTCTGCTTCTATGTCTTACAAGAGAAAACTGGGACCACTCTCGCGGGTATGCAGAAACAAACATGCCCTGGCAACGGAGTAAGTTCCACATGTAATTCCATTTGCACAACTGACATTAACCAGGCAGACAGTGTCATGTGTCAAATACCTCGAGTAACCACTGGGTGCAGTACCTTCTGTTGTCAATTATCTTGCAGGTGTAACCCAGGGTGGGGTTGATGGGTGCAAAGAATATAGAAGTTGAGGCCAGTGAGCACCACACAGTGACTTTTTTAAAGATGGGCAAGGAAGAAACACCCAAGGCCACTGGCACTTCGAGGATCGAAAGAGACCAGGCATCTGCTCAGCCACAGCAGGAGAGTACACTCTGGTCTTAACGCTGAGGGATTTTGTTCATATGCATAGTGCAGATCAGGACTGGCTGGCAAAGATACGGGACACACAGACACTCATTGCCAAAAAGTGCACCAGTGCTGCCTCATTGGACAGCTTAGCGCGACAGGTCCAATATTTCATCACTCCAGACACTGGTCCTCCGGACCAAAGGCACTACGAGTGGAGTAGCAGGGAATATTGACCCTATCCAGGTATCTCATCCTTGGATGACAACAAGGTGACAAAAGGAGGAACTCCTTCAGATGTGAAGCCACATGCACAGACCCTTCAGCAGGTTACACTCAGCAAACTATAGCGATGACTGGGCCCTCCAACTCCACTCTGACTTCCCCTCTTTGATACCTGGAACATAGGACCATGAGAAGGCCATTCAGCCTGTTGCCCCACCATGCAATATGATCAAGCCTGATCAAACACTTTACTGTCTTTTATCCACTCTGAAATAACTGCACAGATGCTGATATCCTGTTATCAAGACACCCTTTATATACATGTGCACAGCACACTGGCTGTGGCCAGCCAGCTAGGAATCCGTCCCTGAACTGAGGAGATTCTGAATTCCTTGTTTATATTTTTTCTTTCTTTTCCCCTAACTACTAGTGCTTATTACCACCCCACCGCCCGGCATTCATGTGGTGTGTGTATAAGTGCAGGGACTTAGTAAAAACACCACCGTGCAAATAATTTTCTTCAATATTTCCACCATCAGGAAAAACACCCATGTGGCCAGGGAACTAGTAACAAGTAAAGCCTGGTAGGGCAATGCTTAATCCCCTGTTTAGTGAGTCAGGACTTCCTGATTGGCCCAAATTAACAATCCCACTCAAGAATCCCATAGTCAATGGATCCACCTGATTCAAATCACTACACACTCCATCCCCATAACCCTTTACGCCATTGGTAATCAGAAATCTATTAATTTCTTCCTTAAACATACTCAAGACTAAGCTTCATCAAGCCCCTGCAGTACAGAATTCCAAGAGTTCACAACACTCCAAGATAAAAACAAATTCTGATCTTGCATCAAACTGGTACCCCCTATTTTTGAATTGTATCCCTGGTTCTAGATTCCCCAACAGAGAAAATATCTTACCGACATCTACTCAGTCTATCCCTTTCAGTATTCAATGAGATCACCTCTCCCAAATACCATAGAGGGAGTGCCAAATGGGCAGATAGTTGGCAGATGAATTTCAACACAGAAGAATGTGAGGTAATGCATTTTGGTAGAAGAAACATGAAGACACAATACAGGCTCAATAGAACAACTTTGAGAGTAGCACAGGAGCAGAGGGACCTTGGGTTCACATGCATTGAAATAACTCCCCAGAAGCTGGTATCCCTTCATCAAGTCACCTTTCATTTACACGTAGAAAGTCCTTGACTCTGGCACAACCTTGTCAGAGTTAGCATCCAGAGTGTGAGAATCTCTGATGCTCCTCTTTTATTCTGTCAACCAGGGCTCCCTGATTAGCCAAGATTAACAGCCCCAATCAGGGAACTCATATTCTATGGGGTCCAGCTGGCTGATCTCATTACAATCACTACATGCATGATTCTCTAAAGGTGGCTAGGCAAGTTGAAACAGTTACAAAGGCTTATAGGATCCTTGGATGTATAAACGGTGGAATAGAGCATTAAAGCAAGGAAGTGATGACAAATCATTGGTCAGACCACATTTGGAGTGTTGTGTTCAGTTCTGGACACCTTTATTTAAGGAAGGATGTTCAAAGAGATAGTTCAAAGAAGATTTACAAGAATGATACCAGGAATGAGGGATTTGAAACACAAGGAAAGTTGAGAGAAATTGGGCTTATTCTCCTTAGAACAGAGAAAATTAAGAGGATAAGAACACCTTATCAAGGTGTTCAGAATTATGAACAATTTTGATAAAATAAAGAAGAATATTCTGTTTCCACCAGTTGGTATTTAGCACAAGGAGTAAGATGGAGAGGAAGTTCTTTACTCAGAGAGTTGTTAAAGTTTGGAATATGCTTCCTGGGAGATCAACGGAAAGTTCATTGATTCTATGATTCTATGATTCTTCAAGATTCTAGCAAATATGGCCTAGTTTTCCCAATCTCTCTCATAGGACAGTGCTGCCATCCCAGGAACGAGATTTATTTGGTAAACCTTTGTTGCGCTCCCTCTATGGCAATAAAATCTTTCTTGAGAAAAGGAGACCAAAACTGCACATGGTATTCCAGATGTAGTCTAACCAAGCTACTAAACTCAACTTCTCTTGCAATAAATTCTAACATTCCATTGGCATTCTGAATAGCTTGCTGCACCTGCATATTAGCCTTCAAAGACTTACTGAAAAGGCCACCTAGCACCCTTTGTCCATCTACACCTTCCAACTGCTTACCATTTTAAAAATCCCCTGCACATATGTCCTTCTATTAATATGGATAACTTCACATTTTTCTAAAATATATTTCATCCGCATATTTTTGCCCATTCACTGAGCCTGTCCAAATCTTCTTGAAGCCACTTCATCACACCACACATTCCCACTTACAGATATGGACCATGTACAGAGAGATGGAATTAGTTTACAATGGCAACATGTCTGGTGCAGATTTTTTGGGCTGAGGAACTGTTTCTATGCTGTAGCATTCTATGTTAATTTCATATCATTTGTAAATTTTGAAATATTACTTTTGGTCCCCATCTCCAAATCATTGATATATAATTGTAAACACCTGGGGCCTAAGTACTGATCCTTGCAGTACTCCACTTGTCACTGCCTGCCAACTTGAGATGGGCCATTTATGCCTACACTCTGGCTAAGAGACAGAAAACAATCATTAATATTTTCCCAACTACTAACAAGTCTGTAGTGCCATATTTTCTCTTTCATTTCCTTCTTAAATAATGGGATATTTTTTGCTACCTACCAACCCACAGGAATCATTCCAGAATACCAAATTTTAGAAGATAATCACCAATGCAACTCTCTCTATAACCACCTCCATAGAATCCCTACAGTGTGGAAACAGGCCCTTCGGCCCAACAAGTCGACAACGACTAGACTCATTCCCCAAACCCACCTAACATACACTTTCCTGAACACTATGGGCAATTTAGCATGGCCAAACCACCTAGCCTGCACATCTTTGGATTGTGGGAGGAAACCGGAGCACCCAGAGGAAACCCATGCAGACATGGGGAGAATGTACAAACTCCACACAGATAGTTGCCCGAGGGGGAAATCGAACCCAGCCCCCTGGTGCTGTGAGGCAGCAGTGCTAACCACTATGCTGCCCCCAAGAAGACCCTTCAACACGACCTCCTTAAACACATTGGGATGTAGACCATCGGGTCCTAGATATTGATCAACTCTCAGCTCTATTAATTTCTCCAGTACAATCTTCTTAGTAACACTAATTTCTTTCAACTCCTCATTGCCATTTGGAATTCTGGTTCTGGGAGGTTTTTTTTTGTATTTTCCTCAGTGAAAACAGACCAAAAGTAATCATTTAGGTTTCTTTACCATAGTTCAATTCCCTATTCTAAATTATCCTGACTCAGCCTGTAATGGACCCACATTCACTGTTGCCAAACATTTTCTTTTTATGTACCATCAGAAGTATTTACTTTCTGTAATTATGCTTTTGCCAGATTGCCTTCATTTCTATTCTCCCTTTCCTTATCAGTTTCTTGACCTTCCTTTGCTGAACATGAAAAATGTCCAAATCCTCATATTTACTGCTATTTCTGGCAATTTTGTGGGCCCTTTCTTTAATTTTATACAATTCTTAACTTCCTTTGTTCTTTATACAACTTTTAACTTCCATGGTTGATTGACCTTTTATTAAGTTTTTGCACCTTTGAGGAATGTATAGTTGCTGAGAGTCAGCTAATAGTTATCCACTAAAACTGTCCATTCCCTATATACACGCCTTTTGATATACTTTCCCAATCTATCTTAACCAATTTGTGTCTCATGCCTTCATGATTTCCCTTCTTCAAATTAAACATCCTTGCTTCAGTATGAAGTACATCTGGTGTAGGAGGGAGGGCTTCAGATATGTGAATTAATAGAATATGTTATAGGGTAGTTGGGGCCTGTACAGGAAGGATGAATTGTACCTAAACTGGAGGGACAGCAATATCCTGGCAAGGAGGTTTGCTGATGTCACCAGGGAGGGTTTAAACTAGGGTAGCAGGGGACTGGAAACAGAGCAGTAGGTCAGCAAATGAAATGACTAAGGAGGGGTTGGAGATTAAGGCCAGTAAGACTAAGAGGAAGAACAGACTGGAGGTGGTTATTGAACATGGTGGGACTGGCGGTCTGAAGTGTATTTGTTTCAACATGAGGAGTATGACAGGTAAAGCAGAGTAATTTATAGCTTGGATTATTGCACATAATTATGATATTGTAACTAATACAGAGACTTAGTTGAGAGAAGGACAAGGCTGGCAGCTTAATGTTCTGGGATTTAGATATTTCAGGCAAACAAAGAACAAAGAACAAAGAAAAATTACAGCACAGGAACAGCCCTTCGGCCCTCCAAGCCTGCGCCAATCCAGATCCTCTATCTAAACCTGTCACCTATTTTCCAAGGATCCGTATCCCTCTGCTCCCTGCCCATTCATATATCTGTCTAGATACATCTTAAATGACGCTATCATGCCCGCCTCTACCACCTCCGCTGGCAACGCGTTCCAGGCACCCTCCACGTAAAGAACTTTCCACGCATATCTCCCTTAAACTTTTCCCCTCTCACCTTGAAATCAAGACCCCTAGTAATTGAGTCCCCCACTCTGGGAAAAAGCTTCTTGCTATCCACCCTGTCTATACCTCTCATGATTTTGTAGGCCTCAATCAAGTCCCCCCTCAACTTCTGTCTTTCTAATGTAAATAATCCTAATCTACTCAACCTCTCTTCATAGCTAGCGCCCTCCATACCAGGCAACATCCTGGTGAACCTCCTCTGCACCCTCTCCAAAGCAGCCACATCCTTTTCGTAATGTGGTGACCAGAACTGTATGCAGTATTCCAAATGTGGTCGAACCAAAGTCCTATACAACTGTAACATGACCTGCTAACTCTTGTACTCCAATGCCCCGTTCAATGAATAAAAGCATGCCGTATGCCTTCTTGACCATTCTTTCGACCTGTGTTGCCACCTTCAGGGTACAATGGACCTGAACACCCAGATCTCTCTGTACATCAATTTTCCCCAGGGCTTTTCCATTTACCATATAGTTCACTCTTGAATTGGATCTTCCAAAATGCATCACCTCGCATTTGCCTGGATTGAACTCCATCTGCCATTTCTCCGCCCAACTCTCCAATCTATCTATATTCTACTGCATTCTCCGACAGTCCCCTTCACTACCTGCTACTCCACCAACCTTAGTGTCATCGGCAAGATACAGAGGAATGTAAAAGAGTTGTATTACTGATTAAGGAGACTATCACAGTGTACTGAGGTAGGACACCTTGGAGGGCTCATCCAGTGAGGCCATATAGATAGAGCTCAGGAATAGGTAGGGGACAATAACTTCGTTGGGGTTGTACAGCAGGCAGTGGGTGATACAGGAACAGATATGTGAATAGGTCATGGAAACATGTCTAATCAGCAGGATTGTTGTGGTGGGTGATTTTAACTTACCCTGTATTAACTGGGGCTCCCATAGTGCCAGGGGCTCAGATGGAGGGAATTTGTTAGGGCCATCCAGGTGGGTTTCTTGAAGCAATATGTAATTAGTACAACTTGGGAAGGGGTCATACTAGACCTAGTAAAAACCGAAAGAACTGTGGGTGCTGTAAATCAGGAACAAAAACAGCAGGTCAGGCAGCATCTGTGAAGAAAAAGTCAGAGTTAACGTTTCGGGTCCGGTGACCGTTCCTAAGAACTGATGGTGGCTGGGAAAACGTCAGTTTATATGCAGAAAATAGGGAAGGGGATGGGGTAGGGAGTAAACGTTAGGATAGAGCCCAAAGAGAGAGAAGAACAGTTGGACAGACAAAGGAGTTAATAACGATCCGGCTGAGAGGGTGAATAGTTGTTAATGGGGACTGTTAGTGACTAACAACAGATGGTGTGTAATGGCAGGCTATGTGATAACAAGGCCTGGCGTGTGGGGTGGGGGGCTAGACATGGGGGAGTTTAGAGCCTAAAATAATTGAACTTGATATTGAGTCTGGAGGGCTGCAGGGTCCCTAAGTGGAAAATGAGATGTTGTTTTTCCAGCACCGTTGTCGACAGGGCTCTCAACAGGGTCTGATCCATCTCCTGCACTTCCACCCTCACCCCTTTTTTTCCCTCCCATAACAGTGATAGGGTTCCCCTTGTCCTTACATACCATCCCACCAGCATCCACATCCAGAAGATCACCAGACACCATTTCTGCCACCTCCAATGAGATGCCCCCACCAGACACATATTCCCCTCCCCTCCCTTGTCTGCCTTCTGCAGGGACCATTCCCTCCAGGACACCCTGGTCCACATTTCCTTCAGTCCCAACACCTCCCCACTGCCCTACGGCACCTTCCCCTGTAACCGGTGAAGGTGCAATGCCTGCCCATTTACCTCCTCCCTCCCCAGTATCCAAGGGCCCAAAAATACCTTCCAGGATGTGGTCTACAGGAACTTATCAAGGCCTTTGACAAGGTCGCTCATGGCAAGCTGATAGTCAAGGTGAAGTCACAAGCGATCTGCGGTGAACTGATTAGATGGATAAAGGACTGGCGTGGTCATAGAAAACAGAGAGTGGCAGTGGAAAGGTGTTTTTCTAACTGAAGACTTGTGACCAGTGGTCTTCCATACAGATCAGTGTTGGGACTCATATTGTTTATAATATATGTGTAAATGATTTGGAGGAGAAAGTAGGTGGTCTGAGTAGGGTGCAGATGCCACAAAGATTGGGCAAGCTGAGGACAGTGAGGATGATTGCCAGAGGATAAAGCAGGATGTAGATAGGCTGGAAACTTAGGCAGAGAAATGGCAGATGGAATTTAATCTGGACAAATGTTAGGCAATGCATTTTGAAAGGTCTAATGCTATATGGAAGTATACAGTACATGGCAGAACCCTTAGAAGCATTAACATTTTGAAAGATCTGGCATACAGGTCCACAGTTCTCTGAAAGTAGCAACACAAGTGGGGACGGTCATCAAGAAAGCTTGCCTTTATCAGTCAGGGCACAGAATTAAAAATTGGCAATTTATGTTACAGCTGTGTAGAACTTTAGTTAGGCCACATTTGGAATATTGCGCAAAGTTCTGGTCACCACACTATCAGAAGGATGTGAAGGTTTTGGAGAAGGTACAGAAACTGTTTACCAGGACGCTGCCTGGTTTGGAGGATATTAACTATGAGGAGAGACTGGATAAATGCGACTTGTTTTCACTTGAACATCCAAGGTGAATACCTAAAAGAGCCTGATTGTGCTGTACCCGCACTGGCTCTCCCAAGACGGCGGTGGGGAGTAGGGTCCTGACCACAGCTTGCCCGCTCCAACCACTTTTCTTTCTTTTTTTCTCTGCTTTTTTCTTTCTTTCTCTTAGTTCTTTCATTTTTTTCCCTCTACTCACCTTCTGTAAGTCTGGAGCGGCACCAGAGCGGGACCCTGCAGCAAGTGGCTAACACGGCAATGGAGCACGGAAGGGCCTAACACAAGTCAGGATGGTGATTGGTGGCGAAGGATGGCAGCAGCAGCCAGTTGTGGTTAGGTGGCGGCCAGCTGCAGGGGCGGTCAGCAATGAGGCGGCAGCAGCGGTGATCAGTAGTGAAGGATGGTGGCAGCTAATGTCAGTGGAGAACCGTCAGCCGGAGCCGGAGCCGGAGCCGAAGCCTCGCAAGTGGCAGCGAAGCATGGCATGCCTGATGAAGGTCATCAGCAGCAGCTGGTGGCGAAGACAGCTGGCAAGCATCGGCAGGTCTTAGCCAAGCACGAGGAAGAGCTCTTGGAGAAAGTCCAGCTTGGAGTGCAGCAGGCTCATGTCTTAAGAAAGGACTGTAATATATGACTTTTCAACTTTATTTCTTTATTTTTCCATTTTTATTGCAAGAAGACTGTAGTGCTGAACTTTTAAATTATTTCTTTATTTTTCTACTTTTGTAACAAGATTTTGTACCTAGATATATTGTACATAAGATGGCGTAGTGTGTGGTGATATTGTACAATTTTCACTGAGTCCTGTACCTGAGTACACGTGATAATAAAACCTAAATCTAAATCTAACATCAGAGGCTGAGGGACCTGAAAGAAGTTTACAAAATTGTCAGAGGCATGGCTAGAATGGAGAGTCAGAATCGTTTTCGCAGGGTAGAAATGTCAGTTAATGGGGGAGCACAGGTTTAAGGTAAGAGGTGAAAAAGTTTAAAGGTGATATGAGAGGCAAGTTTTTTTTTACACAGAGGGTGTTAAGTGCCTGGATTACACTGCCAGGGGAGGTGGCAGAAGCAGATACAATAGCAACGTTTAAGAAACTTGATAAATATATGAATAAGCAGAGAACACAGAGATACAGACCGTGTAGAGGCAAAAGGATCTTAGTTTAAAAAAAGCTTGTCATGTGTGCAGGCTTGGTGAGTCGAAGGACCTGTTCCTATGCTGTACTTTTGTTTGTTTGTTTGTTCTTCATACCACACTTTCAAACATAATGTAAAATTCTATCATATTGTAGTCACTCATCTCTAAACGTGCTTTTACAACAAGATTAACCATTTTTCAGTACATATTACATTTAACATGGCTTGTCTTCTAGTTGGCTCCTCAAGACACTGCCCTGGAAAGCCATCCCCAACACACACTAGAGGTTCATCCTCTGCAACTTCAGGGCTCAATTGATTTACCCAGTCCATACGCAGATTGAAGTCACCTATGATAACTGTGTTGCCTATACTAGATGCTTCTCTTACTCTTGATTAATTCTATACTACCACTACTATTTGATGGCCTACAAATAACTCCAATCAATGTCTGCTGTCCCTTAATGTTTCTGAGTTGCACTCAGATTCCACATATTATTCACTCAAGTTGAAATCCTCCCTTACTGTTGTAACTGGCCACATCCTTTAATAATAGTATAATTCCACCTCATTTTCCTTCTTGTCTTTCTTTCCTAAACATCGAATATCCTTGAATGTTTGCTTCCCAGTTCTGGTCAGCGTGCAGCCAAATTTCTCCGATAGCAATTAAATCATTCCCATGTATCTTTAATTGTAACTTTAGATCATCTACCTTGTTGCTGTGTACATTCAGGTACAGTGCCATTAACATTGTTATTTTGACATCACTCCACTCTTGAAGCATGTTTGACACTCAGCTTTGTTTCTCCTATTTTTTAGTTTCACGAGCATCTTCTGGACTTCTTGTTACCAGCTTTATTTTTTTCAAATCTGGATTATCCCTCAGTTTCCTATCCTCCTGACAAGCTAGTTTAAACTGACCCTGAAGTCTAACTTGAGAAGGGTCAATCTTCATCTGGCAAGACGACTCTCGGCATATCTAGATCATTCAGTCACAAATGCCCCTGGGGTCACCCCACCAAACCTTGTGGGTTAATAGGTTCCACTGATGAACAGACTCCCTCCAACCCATCTGCAGAACATAGAAGCTCACCACAAAACAGTGGAAAGGAGAAGAGGAAAGTGTACTAAAGGCACATCATTGACAGGGTGAGTTTATCCTGTAAATATTGAAATAAATATTACAAAGCATTTGATTTTCACCACTGGCCTCTCTGTGTGGGGCCCATACACTTCACTATACACTGTGCCATCACTTCACAGGCACTAACAAGACATAACAGATGGTAGTATGTGAGTGTCTAATATATCATGTTGAAGCAGGTGTAGCAATGTATATACATAAATGATTCAGACAGCTTAGACATTCCGCGCTCAACATACCCAGCTTTTCAGCTGGCTGTGTTCACAGGAAAGTAGCTCTCCTGAGTTCCTCAGCAGTGAATACGCCAGGGAGATGCAAACAGTGAAAGTTAATATTACAGGATGGCCAGGTAGTAGACACCCTGAGTGCTTGTGCCACGGGACAGTGCATGGGTCTCTGACCAAACCTGTAAAAGCCCAATCACTACCGACAGCTGCTGCTTCTTTTTCTCAAACATTGGTTATTCACCCCAATCATTCTGTGGGTGGTCGTGACTCAAAGCTCCCAAGAGCTTTGCTAACTCTTCTAACTGTTTCAGCAGCAGAACATTTATATTCTCAAAAGTAACTCCTTGGAACATGCTGACACCAATTGCAGACATTACTATTCTGTATCAAAGTAGACTCAGGAAAACCTTTTGTAGTTTTTTAAAAATAAATTGGTTTTGACGGAGAACTCACCCACCCTAATTCTTTTGTTTTATCTGTGGGTTCATATCGTGGCAAGAGTCTCCAATTTTTTACACTCAGGTCCTAGCAATTCCCCTACATTTCTAGATAGGTTACCACAAAATACAGGTGAAAAGGGATGAACTGGCTCCCTTTCATTATTCCTCTTGGTTGATTTGATTGGCATTTACAGCAGAGGAGGTGTATCTGTACTGGACAACAAAAATCTAACTACACTCATCTCATTTCAGTTCCTGGAGACTAGACAAAACAAGGGAATGTCTAAATACTGAGTCACTCAACCTCTTAGGCAGTGAATTCCAAACTGCCACAATTGTCTGGCTGAAACAATATCTCTGCAGCTCCTCTCTTAGCCTTCTGCCTTTTACCTGAGGTCTACGTCCCAGATTATGGAAAGCCTATCCATTTTAGATATATCACACATAATCACATCTTTCTTATAATGTGGTGGGAAAAGCTGTATGCAGTGTCCAGTTGTAGCCTAACCAACATTTTTTTTAAACAGCTCCAACATAATCTCTTGCTCTTGTATAGTACATCTCAGCTAATAAAGCAAGTATGTCTCATGCCCTTTTAACCACCCTAACTAGCTGCCTTGCCTCCTTCAGGGATCTTTGAATATGCACACCAAAGTCCCATTGATCTTAAGTACTTTCCAGGGTCCTACAATTCATAGTGCAATGCCTTGTTAGCCCTCTCCTCTTCCCAGTTGAATTCTATTTGCCACTGCTCTGCCTACCCCAACCAGTCTTACAGTTTATGGTTATCCCCTCTTCATTATTTACTACCGTAACAACTTTTTTGTCAGCAAACTACTTAATCCCTACGTTGTTAATATACACCACAAAACACCATTGGATTCAGTACCGAGCCCTGTGAAACCCCGCCTAGAAACAGACTTTGAGTAGCAGACACATCCCTCTACCATGACTCTCTGCTTCCAGCCTCTCAGCTAAGTTTGTATACAATTTGTCACTTTGCCTTGGATACTTCTTACTTTCTTGACCAATTGGCCATGAGGAATCTTACCAAAAGCCTTGCTAAAGACCATGTAAACCACATCAACACTTGTCGTTACCTCCTCAAAAAACTGGATCAAATTTGTCAAACATGATCTTCCTTTGACAAATTCATGTTGTCCCTAATTAATTTGTGTTTCTCCAAGTGCAGATGTACTTTGTGCCTTAGAATTATTTTTAAACTTCTCCATCTCCGAGGTTAGGCTGACTGGCCTATAATTTCCTGGTCTCTACAAAATTAATTTAGAAATGGATCCTTCCCTGGTAGATACCTTTCTCCCAGACCGAAACGATCTTGTATTTTAGAAGGAGCCAATTTAACCAGGCATGGGTTTATTTATTATTAAATACAAGAGGAATTAACAAGATAAAAGCTAAAAGGTACAGATATAAAGAACAGTCTCTAAATTGTTTATGAAGAGTGGATAGTTGAATGCTGTAGCAAATATTACCAGTAGTGTTATGGTGGTAGTTGAACCATTCTTAGTTTTGCAGAATGGTTCAGATTCTGCATTTCTGATTCCTTTCAACCATTACTTAATCCCCAGCATTCACGGTGAAAGAGAGTATTTCATTCTGTCCAGTTTCCATTTTGCTTGGATTGCAACACCCAGAGCAAGAGAGGGTCTTTACCTGCAACACAGTATTGACTAGGGGATCATTCATTGACTGCAGTCTTCATTGCATGCCAATGCTCAAACGAAGGCTGGTACACACAAGATGGTTCGGTTCCACTAGCACATTCCAGTCAAGTCGAAAATGGTGCTTGAATCCCTATCCTTCTGCATTTTTCAAAGGGAAAAAGACAAAATGTGTCTGCAGTTTGAGACATAATCTGAAGAGCTGTTGAGCAGGAGGTTGTTGGTGTCCTGTTATCTTAGCAGTCACAAATGATCACAGTTCCAGTCTGTTCTGACTTGACTCTTGCCCCATTTGAAGGGTTTTTTGTTTGATGTTCCTTTCATAATCATAGGCTTGACATTTTATGGTTTCCCTCTCTCTCTCTCTAGACAGCCACTTAATTTACATCAGCAAGCATTTCTGGCTGTTCCAGTCCTCTTATAAAAGAGACATTTTTGCACTACGGTTTAAAAATGTCCACACCACTTCGGGACTGACCCATAGTCATGAAATCTTAACTCACTGAGATCACCTGTTTCCACCTATCTCAGGTTAGGAAACCATTATCCTTCATTAGACCATGCTTTCCATAGAATATAGAACACAGAACAGTACAGCACAGTACAGGCCCTTCGGCCCACGATGTTGTGCCGACCTAAGATCAAACTACCCTGCATACCCTACATTATAACTATCATCCATGTGCCTATCCAAGAGTCGCTTAAAAGTCTCTAAAGTATCTGACTCCACTACCACTGCCGGCAGCGCATTCCACACGCCCACCACTCTCTGTGTAAAGAACCTCATATTAGTCATTTCTGCCCCGGGAAAAAGTCTTTGGCTATCCACTCTATCTATGCCTCTCATCATCTTGTACACCTCTATCAAGTCTCCTCTCATCCTTCTTCACTCCAATGAAAAAAGCCCTAGCTCTCTCAACCTTTCCTCATAAGACCTCCCCTCCAGTTCAGGCAGCATCCTGGTAAATCTCTTCCGCACTCTCTCTAAAGGTTCCACATCCTTCCTATAATGAGGCGACCAGAACTGAACACAATATTCCAAGTGTGGTCTAACCAGGGTTTTATAAGGCTGCAGCATGATCTCGTGGCTCTTAAACTCAATTCTCCTAAAAACGAAAGCCAGCACTCCATACACCTTCTTAATAACCCTATCCGCTTGGGTAGCAACTTTGAGGGATCTATGGACATGGACCCCAAGATCTCTCTGTTTCTCCACACTGCCAAGAATCCTGGCATTAACCCTGTATTCTGCATTCAAATTCAACCTTCCAAATGAATCACTTTACACTTTTTTGGGTTGAATTCCATCTGCCACTTCTCTGCATCCTGTCAATGTCCCGTTGCAACCTACAACAGCCCTCCACGCTGTCCACAACTCCACCAACCTTTGTGTCATCGACAAACTTACTAACACACCCTTCCACTTCCTCCTCCAAGTCATTTATAAAGATCACAAAGAGCAGAGGTCCCAGAACAGATCCCTGCGGAATACCACTGGTCACTGAGCTCCAGGCTGAATACTTTCCATCTACTACCACCCTCTGTCTTTTATTGGACAGCCAGTTTTGTATCCAGACAGCCAAATTTCCCTGAATCCCATGCCTCCTTACTTTCTGAATGAGCCTAACATGGGGAACCTTATCAAATGCCTTGCTAAAATCCATATACACCACATCCACTACTCTGCCTTCATCAATGTGTTTTGTCACATCCTCAAAGAATTCAATAACGCTTGTGAGGCATGACCTGGCCCTCACAAAGCCGTGCTGACTATTTCAAATCAAACTGTGCTTTTCCAAATAATCATAAATACTATCTCTCAGAATCCTCTCCAATAATTTGCCCACCACAGAAGGAAGACTGACCGGTCTGTAATTCCCAAGATTATCCCTATTCCCTTTCTTGAACAAAGGAATGACATTTACCACCCTCCAATCATCTGGTACTACTCTAATGGACAGAGAGGACGCAAAGATCATTGCCAAAGGGGCAGCAATCTCTTCCCTCGTTTCCCGTAGCAACCTTGGGTATATCCCGTCTGGCCCAGGGAACTTATCTATCCTCATGTTTTTCAAAATTTCTAGCACATCCTCCTTCCCAACATCAATGTGTTCGAGCATATCTGCCTGTTTCATGCTGTTCTCACAAACGTCAAGGTCCCTCTCACTGGTGAATACTGAAGCAAAGTATTCAGTAAGGACCTCCCCTACATGAAGGACCCGCTTTCCGAAGAACAACTCATCCAAAACTTTGATGCCACTGTCCTAATTCAAATTAAGTTCCATTCACCCATTCCCTTATGCCTTGAATTTAGACTTCTCATCCAACCAGTGTGAATCCCTTTATGGCATTCTCTCTTTCTATATCTTTATGATCTCCTCCAATCCTATAAACCTCCAATATTTCAATTGTTTCTTCAGTTCTTTATTCACCAGCAACAAAGGTAGTACTTTGGCATAACCAAGAAGAAGAGCTTGTAGATAAAAATGTTTTACTTATTATATCCTTTTTCACTTTAACAGAACTCAAATCATCAAACCTGTAAGTCTTGAGTAGTTTGCTTACCTGGGCAATTTGGGGGATTTGCTAGCCCGGGATATCTTTGGAGATTTCTTGCCAATCCAGTCATCACTTAGTTCTACATCACTGGAGTCAGAACAGTTACAACTATCAGTCATTGCTGACATCAGATTGGTCCCACAAATTTCATCTGGTAAAAATATGCAAGAAAAGAAAATTACAACTTGTTCAAAAGCACATCTTAAATACCTTGAAACTATTATAAAATGATCATAGAATGCTTTGTATTGCATGAAAAATAAAATTCACGCATCAATGTTTGTAAAAACAAAACAAATAGTTGCTAAGTCTGTAACAAAAGTCATGTTGGTCATTTCTGTTAGATTAAATAGCACTCTGCCATCTAACAATTAGTTGTTTCGAAACAGGAAAGACAAATGCCATGACCAAAATATAAGATTGAATGAAAAGAAGAGAAGGCTAGAAATATTATATCAAGTCTTTTAAACTTATTTAACTTAAACTTAACGTTAACTGTTACAAGACAAATAAAATAGGTTATATATATTATTTTAAAACAAAGAAGACAAAAAAAAATCAATGCTAATATCATCAGAAATTACTTCTAGACTATAGCTGCACCTTTGTAATGTACATATAAAAATTAATTTGTCTTCAACATTTATCTGTGTGGGCAAAAGTGTTGCTCAAGCAATGCACCAAATGGAAAATCAAACAGAGAAGAATATAAATCATTAACAAATCCCACACTATTAAAATGGTAAGGATTCTCCCCAGCTCAAAGGATAATGCAGTCACTGCCATAACGCCAGTTCATACTCAAACAGTACAGCTAAAATATCTATATAAACTCAGACCAGCAGTTTGGAATATTAATTTTAGAACAATGAAGCACTTGTGATAATAAAAATTGATAAATATATTATGGCCCTGCCTTAAATTAAATATTGCCTATAAGTTTATAAGTGGCAATATAAAATAAGCATGTTTTATGTTTTCCCAATACTGATATGCACATAATAATGAAAAAAAACATCAAATTTTATGGACAGGGCTTGCCGGAGCCTGTTGGGAACTTTGAGACTCTAATATTCAGGTGTAATATGTAGAAGAAACCTGGAGAACGCTTCATTCTCTATAATACAGGGCCATCATTCAATTCTGGTCATCACCCACAGCATCACCTAGAGATGTCAACAATCAGGCAAAAAGTAGCACAACACTTTGGCAATGAATCCACACAGGTTCTCCCAAAAGTTGTCTGTGAGAGAAGGACAGTCCTATTCCCTATGGATGGCAACAAGAAGCCATTCCAAATGACAAAGGCAGCCTGGAAAGAAGTTGTTCAGAAGTCAGCACCAGTGGAGCACTCAAATAATCTGGTTCCAGCGACACAAGAGGATGATTGATCTTTTGCAGGATATGTATGAATATGTAGTCAATTCTTCATGCTCCTATGAGTCAGGGTTATCATTTTAAGCTTGCCACTGCACAGGACTGGCACACAGGAGACTAGATGCCAGGCGTTTCCAACAGATACCTCATGTATGATCAATGTTTGTCACTTCTTTGCAGCTAAAAATGTAGCACAAGTCACAGCACAGCAGGACTGTCAGGGTTCACTCTTAAAAGTGAAGAGAGCTACAGCACTCAGCAACTTACGCATCATCAAGTCATTGACGTTTATTACCACTATGAGAACATTTACGTCTGATAGCTTGTCACCAGAGGCTTACAAAGAACAAGGACACAAAAACAAAAAGTTGAGCCCCTTTACATTTTAGTGCTAGACAGATTTGCTGGTGTCAGCCAATGTAGTTGATGAATTTGGGCAGACTTGTTGGCCTGGTCAGGCTTTAACCCTACCACCATACATGCTTGGGCAAAGAAATGCCTTAGTTATGAAGGAGACAAATTAAAGAAGATGTCTGTACCTAGTGGAGCTTGGAGCATGAAGTCTACCCTGCCAAGTACGTAATTCATATATACATGTTGGTTTTGAGAACACATGTATTTCCCATTTTTGGCTAATAGTATGGTGCCCATGAATGTTTATTCAGCAGGCTGGACACCCTAATGAATGAGAAACAAGAAAGTTTGGGAATGCCGACCCATCTGAAAGGCGGGAACTTAGAAGCAAAAACTTTAACCACCATTTGGAAACTGAACTTTTTGTTTTACCTCCCATTCATTTAAATCCCCCCACCATGCTAAAAGTTCTAAGTAAGCACGAAAGTTTGTGTTTTACATGATATTTCCTCACCAGGGCGGCTCAGTGGTTAGTGCTGCTGCTTCACAGCGCCAGGGACCCGGGTTCAATTCCACCCTCGGGTGACTGTGTGTGGAGTTTGCACATTCTCCCTGTGTCTGCGTGGATTTCTGCCTGGTGCTCTGGTTTCCTCCCACAGTCCACATTTGTGCAGGTTAGATGGATTGGCCATGCTAAATTGCCTGTAGTGTCCAGGGATGAGTAAGTTAGGTGGATTAGACATGGGAAATGCAGGGTTACAGGGAAAGGGTAGGGAGATGGGTCTGGGTAGGATGCTCTTTGGAGGTTTGGTGCGGACTTGAAGGGTCCAATGGCCTGTTTCCACACCGCAGGATTCTATGAAAACCAAAACAAGAAGTATGGCATTTTGTTTTTAAGGGAGTAGACATAAACAGTATCAGGGAGAAATTAGAGTTCCCAGGAACCAAAGAGGTAATTGGATTGAAACAGAATGGCAGAAGTTACTCT
The DNA here is from genome assembly GCF_021869965.1 of Rhincodon typus. NCBI lineage: Eukaryota > Metazoa > Chordata > Chondrichthyes > Orectolobiformes > Rhincodontidae > Rhincodon > Rhincodon typus. The sequence goes on along the minus strand of NC_063340.1, from coordinate 30,169,832 downwards.
GAGATCTGGTATTACAAAAAAAAACCAAAAAGACTTTGGACATTACCTGGTTCACTTATAACTCATTTATGTGTTGATCACTCTGAAAGTGATCTCAAGTTTTTGAAAGCTCAACATGTGCAGAAAAAGTAGGATTTATTGGATCTGATAACCTAAAGTCTGATGACAGTGCTAGGGAAATTATCAGAAAAAATTTTGAGGGACAGGATTAATCAAAACTTGGAAAGGCAGGGATTGATCAGGGATAGTCAGAATGAATTTGTTAGAGGGAGATCCTGTCTGGCTAATTTAATTCAGTGGTTTGAAAAGGTGACCGCACATATTTAAGAGGGTAATACCATTGATATGGTTTATATGGACTTTAGTAAGGCCTTTGACAAGGTCCCACATGGAAGACTGGTCCAAAAGGTAAGAGCCCATGGGATCCAAGACAAGTGGGCAAACTGGATCCAAAATTAGCTTGCAAATAGGAGGCAAAGATCCATGACGAGTGGTGTTCCGCAGGGATCCGTACGAGGACCTCTGGTGTTTGTGATATGAATGACTCGGATGAAGATGTAGATGGGTTTGTAAGTTTGTAGATGATACAAAGATTGGTGGAATTGTGGATAGTGTAGAAGGTGATCAAAGAATACAGCAGGATATAGATCAGTTGCACATATATGGGCGGAGAAATGGCAGATGGAGTTTAATCCGGGTAAGTGTGAGGTGCTGCACTTTGGGAGATCAAATTTTAATGGCAGAACTCTGAACACCACTGATGTACAGAAGAACCTTGGGTTCAAAGTCCATAGTTCCCTGAAAGTGGCCACACAAGTAGATAGGGCGGTAAAGAAGGTGTTTTGCATGCTTGCCTTTACTGGTCGGGAAATTGAGTACGAGAGTCAGGATGTCATTTTGCATCTTTATAAGACTTTGATTAGGTCACACTTAGAGTATTGCATTCATTTCTAGTTGCGACAATACAGGAAGTATGTGGAGGCGTTGGAGAGGGTGCAGAAGAAGTTTACCAGGATGCTGCCTAGATTACAGCATATGAGTTACAATGTAGTGGCTAGAAAAACTTGGATTGTTTTCTCTGGGGTGGTGACTTGAAAGAAGTGTACTAAATTATGAGATGCATTGATAGGGTTGGCGGTCAGAATCTTTTTCCCACAGTTGAAATGTGTAATACTAGGGGGTAAGGTGAGAGGGGAAAGTTCAAAGGAGTTGTGAATGGCAAGTTTTTTTACACACAGAATGGGAGGAGTCTGGAACATGCTGCCAGGGCTAGTGGTAGAGTCAGATACAATAAGGGCATTTAAGGGACTTTTAGATAAGCACATGAATATGCAAGGAATGGATGGATATGGACCAAGGGCAGGCAGAAGGGATTAATTTCATTTGACATCATGTTCAGACAACATTGTGGTCCGAAGGCCCATTCCTGTGTTGTACGGTTCCATGTTTTATGTTCTAAAGGGTAATCGTGGAGGGTTGTTTTTATGATTGGAAGCCTGTGACCAGCAGTGTGTGCCAAAGGGGTCGGTTGCTTGGGACACTTGCTGTTTGTAATATACATTAATGACTTGGATGTGAATATAGAAGATATAATTATTAAGTTAGCAGATGATATGAAAACTGGTGTTGTTGTTGATGCTGAGGTGGATGGTCTCAGGTTACATATTGATCCGCTGGTAAACCGGGCAGAGCAATGGCAGATGGAATTTAATCCTGATAAATGTGAGGGTTTGATGCATTTTGGGAGCTCTTATAAGGACTTTTCCTCACATAATGAATGGTAGGTCCCTAGGGAGTACTGAGGAACAAATAGAATTTAGTGTATAAGTCCTGAAGGTGTCAGCACAAGTGAACAGGATGGTGAAGAAGGCATAAAGGATACCTGCCTTCATTAGCCAGGGAGCAGAACACAGGAGCAAGGAAGTCTTGTTACAAACAAAAACAGATGTTGCTGGAAAAGCTCAGCAGGTCTGGCAGCATCTGTGAAGAGAAATCAGAATTAACGTTTTGGGTCCAATGACCCTTCTTCAGAAACTCTACGTTACACCTGTGGGAAAGGCAGGGACCTCAGAGCTGTCATTTGCATGAAGGACATAGCCGAAACAAATCGACTGGTGTAATTCGGTAGTTAGGGACAGAAGCACACAGACAGGTTCCAAATCATGCCTGAAGAAAGGGCGGGGTTACCTCTGAGAAGTGCCAATTACTGGCCTTACGAAGGAAGCAAACAATGAAAAGTTGGGCCATAGAAGAAAAGGAGGACCAGAGGGATCCCTTACACAACTCCTAGCAGAAAAACACGAAACTAATTGACTGAATGATTAAAACTAATTGGAACCCTATGAATCCACCCACCCACCACAAAAGGTGAATGGGAGGATGAAGAAAAGAAAGAAAAGGAAGATTAGTGTTAGTACTTTGAGTACATGTGGAATTAACAAAACCCATAAATCAATTAATAGAGAGACAAAGTAATGCCAGCTGTGCCAGTATTACTGGCCCTTGAATCAAGCCCAACAGCCCTGCCTCTGCAAGAGATGGAACTGATTGGAGCATACTGGAAGAAGGAGCAAAGAGGCATAATGGTGGCCAAGGGGATGGCCCTCCGCCATATTTACCCATCACTGTCCCCATCCCGAGAACGGGGGATATTCAGACTCGTGGGATTCTGGCCCAGGGACCATACCCAAGCATACCACCAATATCAGCAATTCAATCTATTCCAGCCAAACGCGTCCAGCTGTGTATGACTTACATATCATTTTCACCTGGAGATATGTTAAAGTTACCAGACAAGCTGTCCACTTTAAAGCCTAGACATCATAATGGGATGTTCTGGGAAAATGCACATTTCCCACAATCTACATGATAGGGATTTTGCAGGATTGGTCCGTAAGCTTTTCCACCTATTTCACAGTATCAAAGAGATGTAGTGGCCTGATAATATGTAATCTGTAACTTATTTTTCAACTGAAAAACCTGAGTAGTCCAGAGACTTCACAGATATGTTGCCATGTTAAATTGTGCTGCTTGGGCAGTGAAGGTAAGTGAGCTTAACATTATGTCAGGACAAACCAGACACTCCTGGTGGAACTATTGAATACTGGGAGGTTAAAACCTGTATCAGATTTTTGAAGAGCAATGTCAAAGGCGTCAAAAGGGCCAAAGGACCAATTACCAAAGGGATAAGTTGGTTAGGATAGTCTGAGATGATAAATACAATGCCATAGAAAACAAACTAGCAGAAGGGGAACCTAATCACTGTCAGGCAGAGACAGATTAGGACACTACAGATGGAATTTCAGATGAACCCCTAAATGACCCAGATCTGACGTTATATGTAGATGGATCTAGATCACTCATTGACAACATTTTGAGATGGGCAGGACTGTCGTGGACCACCGTGGGAGGTGACAGTAAAATTGGGCTCAGAGGGAGCTCTTTCAGCCCAGGTAATGGAATTGATAGTGTTGGCAGAAGCTTTAAAACTAGCAGAGAGAAAGAGAGTTAATGTTTACACAAACAGCCCTTATGTCTTTGGTGTAGTACATGACTATATGATGGCATAGAACAAGAGGGGTACATCACTTTGCGGACGGTCACATGAAACATAAGAACATAATTTGAGAAACAGTGGAGGAAACACAATATCCTACCAAAGCAGCAGTTATAAAAATAAAGGTACATAGAAAAGTGGAGACTGAAGCATAATTTTGGGAATATGCAAGCAGACATTGCAGCCAGAGAGACACCAGAAATAGTGGTCCCCAGAGCTATTAATGTGACAATTGTAGGTCTGGAAGAGGTGAATATCCAAAAATTATAGGCAGAAGTATGAATCATAGAATCCCTAAAGTGTCGAAACAGGCCCTTCGGCCCAACAACTCCACACCGAACCTCAGAGCATCCCACCCAGACCCAGCCCCCTATAACCCACCTAATCTACTCCTCCCTGAACACCAAGGGCAATTTAGCATGGCCAATCCACCTAACCTGCACATCTTTGGACTGTGGGCGGAAACTGGGGCACCCGGAGGAAACTCACGCAGACACAGGGAGAATGTGCAAACTCCACACACAGACAGTCGCCCGAGGCTAGAATCAAACCTGCGTCCCTGGCGCTGTGAGGGAGCAGTGCTAACCACTGTGCCACCGTGCCGCCCATGTCTGTACAGAGGAAACACTAAGATGTGGACAGAATGAAATGAAATGAGGACATTGCCATCACAGAAACACAGTTGAGGAAAGGGCTGGACTTGGCAACTCAACATTCCAGGGAATAGGAGCGTTTGGCAAAACAGGAGGGTGTAAAAAGGGTAGTAGGTAGCACTATCATTAAGGAGTCAATTACTGCAACAAGGAGAGATGATATCTTGGAAGGAAGGAGGCAGCCACTTTACTGGGAGCATATTATGGGCCCCCTAAGAGTCAGCAGGAAATACACGAGCAAATATGTAAACAGTTCACAGAGGCATATATCTTTCTGAACATAAATTGGAATAGTCGTACTGTTAAGGGTTTAAGAGGGGGCGGATTTCTTGAAATGTATTCAGGGAAATTTTTTTGTATCAATATGTAGACACCAACAGGACAGAGTTGTGCTGGATCTGCTTCTGGGGAAAGACATCGAACAAGGGTTCGATGTGGCAATGGGGGACAGTTTAGGTGATAGTGACCACAACATGGTAAGGTTCAAATTCATTCTGGATAAGGAAAAAGATGGATTTGACTGGGGGAAAGCAGATTTTATTAAAACAAAGCGAGATCTGGCTATAGTTGGCTAGGAACAGCTCCTTGCGGGTAAGTCTACAGGAGTGCAATTGGGGGAGCATTCAAAAAGGAGATGGAGAGTGTACAGGTCCAACATGTACCCTTTAGAAGGAAATGTAGAAGCAATAAGTTCAGAGAACCCTGGATGTCTAGGACAATTCAGGACTGGATGAGGAAGAACAGAAGGATATCTAGCAAGTTTAAAAGGAGCAAATCAGCTGTGGCCCTAGAGAAATTCAGGAAGGAACTGAAGAAAGCAATTAGAAGGACAAACAGGGGACATGAAAAAGGGCTTGCGAACAGGATCAGGGAGAATCCTAAGATATTTTATAAATATATAAAAGGGCAGAGGTTAACCAAGGAAACAATAGGGCTCATTAGGGACCGGGGCGGGGCAACCTGCACGTGAAGCCGGAGGATCCTGGAAGCATGTTAAATGAATACTTATCTTCAGTCTTCACTCTGGAAAAGCAGAACATTGCTGCGGAATTCAGTGAGAAACTTGCACAGTTTGACATTGGACGTGGGGAAGTATTGAAGGTTCTGATAGGCTTAGAAATGGACAAATCCCCTATCCGAGGTGAACTGCATCCCAGGCCGCTGAGGGAGGTGAGGCAGGAAATTGCAGAGGCTCTGACACAAATTTTTAATTCCTCTCTGGCCACGGGGGAAGTGCCAGAGGACTGGAGGATGGCTAATGTCCTTCCATTCTTTAAGAAGGGTGATAGAGGTGAACCAGAAAATTACAGAGAGTGAGTCTCACATCAGTGGTAAAGAAACAATTGAAGAAAATTCTGTAGGAGCAAATTAATACCCACTTGGAAAGGCATGGGTTAATTAGGGATAGTCAGCATGGCTTTCTCAGTGGGAGATCATGCCTAACAAATTTGTTAGAAGTTTTTGAAAATATGGGCAGCACGGTGGCATTGTGGTTAGCACTGCTGCCTCACAGTGCCAGGGACCCGGGTTCAATTCTACCCTCGGGGGAACCTCTGTGTGGAGTTTGCACATTCTCCCTGTGTCTGCGTAGGATTCCTCCGGGTGCTCCGGTTTCCTCCCACAGTCCAAAGATGTGCAGGCTAGGTGGATTGGCCATGCTAAATTGCCCGTAGTGTTCAGGGATGTGTAGAGTACGTGGGTTATAGGGGGATGGGTTTGAATGGGTGCTCTGAGGGTCGATGTGGACTTGTTGGGCTGAAGGGCCTGTTTCCACACTATAGGGGTTCTATGATCAAGTATGTGGATGAGGGAAGTTCAGTTGATGCAGCTTATATGGAATTCCTAGAAGCATGGCACTCCATGAAGCATGCTATTAATAAACACATTGAACTCGACCCCATATACATTCCACTACGAAGGAAAACCGGAAGTGAGGCAATCCATCTCAACGGACCCCAGAGTTTAAAAACCAGGCGGGAAAACACACCGACGCTTCATCAGAGGCTGCCCTGAGGATGTTACCAAGCATGGTAACGAAACATCTGCGAAACAAGAAAGCAGCTCGGCGAGGCAACCAAGCTCAACAGCTTATATGGATCTTAACAAAGTTTTTGATAAGGTCCCACTAGGAGACCGATTGAAAAGGTTAAAGCACATGGAATTGAAGGAAACTTGGTGATAAGGATCAGAAACTGGCTTCATAAAAGGACATAAAACATAGTGATAGAAGGGTATTCGAGAGACTGGAAGCCACTGTCTACTACAAGGATTAGTATCATAGAATCCCTACAATGTGGAAACAGGCCCTTCGGCCCAGCAAGTCCACACCAACTCTCAGAGCATCCCACCCAGACCCATTCCCCCTATAACCCACCTAATCTATACAATCCTGAATACTAGGGCAATTTAGCATGGCCAATCCACCTAGCCTGCTTGAATTACATACCACCAGGAAAGGAAAGGAGAATGAAGGAACTACAGTGGCTGTGGAGCATGGCATTAGTATCCAGGAGATTAGGATAACTGCAGGGAAGAATGAATGAGGAAGTAGAACCAAATGATATAAAGGATATCGGAGACTTCGTGGATTATGGGACACTATATAATGCGTTACATGCAACATGAATACCAGGTAATAATGACTGGAGTAATGACAGAACATATTTACAGAGCAGTCAAGTTCTACCATCAGTTGCCAATGAAACTAGACATTCTTGAACAGGATAAAGAACAGCAACTTCAATAATGGTGGAAAAAGGTGTGGGATTGTGGGATGGATGTTAACACACACTGCTGGAGCAAAATAACATCACACTTAGCAGTAGGAGTGCAACTAATTTTGGCTCTGACATGGGGAATAATGGTCTCTAGGTCTTGTAAGCAATATGGGTTAAAGAAAAGCACAGGCCCTAGAAAGGAAACAACAGGAAGTGTCAACAACAGCAGGGCATATATTGATTTGACTTAACCTAGCCAAAATTCCTCAAATCACAAGACAGGTCCACACAAATGAGGCAAGGAATAGCAGGTGAAATAAATCGAGCACTGGGTTCAGTTAAAGGGCCTTTTCTAGCCGGCTCTCACCGTAAAGGGAAATTGTTAAGGCTGCCCGTGGCTGAAGCAGTATACACTGGCCAGAACACCAGCTTCTGTAGTCTGCTGTTTGAACTTAGTAAATTAGAATAATTCACTGCCTTCATAGAAGGAGTATATCCAAAGTAATTAGATTAAGCTAACACACAAAGGGTCTTTTGAAATATATACAATGGGCCCTGTTGAACAGAAGCAGATGTACCTGCTTGTGTACAGACAGTTAGATAACTTGAGGAATGCTAATACAAGCCTCACTATGAGGCTGATCCAAAGTCTAGAGTTCACCATGGGATAGAAGAAAAGGATCTAACCACGTACTGATCACATTTTCACATGATATCATAATCCCTAGGTAACTAGAAGAGTAGTTAGATGGTAGCCAGTCGACATTGGCTCAGTAACTGCATTTAAACTGCATGTTTTCCTTTGTTAGGTGGAAACGTCCCTGGAATGCCCAGAGGCTCTCTCCCACTGGTGTAAAACATCAAACTCTTTGATTCTTGAAGTGGATCTCAGTGTTGAGTGATTCATTTAGTCATTCCAGCCCAACAGGCAGGTACTCTCACAACATTTAAGAGCATCTTAAGCATAGAATGATAGAGTCATACAGCACAGAAACAGACCCTTCGGTCCAACCAGTCCATAGAATCATCATAGAATCCCTACAGTGTGGAAACAGGCCCTTCGGCCCAACAAGCCCACACTGACCCTCAGAGCATCCCACCGAGACCCATCTCCTTATAACCCACCTAAGCTACACATCCCTGAACACTAAGGGCAATTTAGCATGGCCAATCCACCTAACCTGAACATCTTTTGGACTGTGGGAGGAAACCGGAGTACCCGGAGGAAACCCACGCAGACACGAGAACGTGCAAACTCCACCCAGACAGTTGCCTGAGGCTGGAATTGAACCCGGGTCCCTGGCGCCGTGAGGCAACAGTGCTAACCACTGAGCCACTGTGCCGCCCCTAATGTTGAACATAATCCCAAACTAAACTAGTCCTACCTGCCTGCTCCCGGCCCATATCCCTCCAAACCTTTCCTATTCATATATCCATACAAATGTCTTTTAAACGTTATAATTGTACCTGCATCCACCACTTCATCAGGAAGTTCATTCCATAGGCAAAACCACCCTCTGTGTAAAAAAATTGGCCTCAAGTCTTTTTGAAATCTCTCTCCTCTCACCTTAAGAATGTGACCCCCAGCCTTGAAATTCACCACTTTAGGGAAAGAACAACTACCATTGACTCCATCTATACTCTCATTACTTTATAAACTTTTATCAGGTCACCTCTCAACATCCTGCGCTCCAGTGAAAAAAGTTCCAGCCTATCCAGCTTCTCCTTATAACTCAAACCTTCCATACCCAGCAACATCCTGGTAAACCTCTTCTGAACCCTCTCCAGCTTGATAATATCGTACTGAGTGCTGAGAAACAACTGACAGTCTTTTCCACTACCAAAATCACCATGACTTTTCTTTGTCTTTAACCATTAACCACCATATGGAGTTTGCACATTCTCCCCGTGTCTGCATGGGTTTCCTCCCATAGTCCAAAGATGTTCAGGCTAGGTGGATTGACCATGCTAAATTGCCCGTAGTGTTTCAGGAACGTGCAGATGAGGTGGATTACAGAGAGATGGGTCTGGGTAGGATGCTCTGAGGGTCAGTGTAGACTTGTTGGGCCAAAGGGCCTGTTTCCACACTGTAGGGATTCTATGATACCACCAGTAATCACCCACACAGACAATTAAAGATTTACAAGCAAAGCTCATTATGGGCAAAGCAAACCATCAAAGATAGGAGGAAGTAGGGAGAGAGTGAAGGGGCTCAACCAAAGTAGAGTTGGAGGAGGAAATAAAGTGCTAAATCCCCTGCGGTGCCCACCTCTCTCTCCCTCTGATGGACACTGCATGCTCCCTCTCCAATGACACCCAGGCATGAATGTAACCGCATAAGAGGGGCATACGGTCGGCATATATGGCTCCCTCCACAGGCCGCTACCTGGACCTATTTATAGCCAGCCTGCCCAGGTCCAGGAGCAGACGCACAAGGAGGTCCTCCAATCTGCCCACATCCCTCCAAACCAGATGCCCAAAGATCAGGAGCATGGGGCTGAAGTGCAACCGAAAACGCACAAAAGATATTTCAAATAACTAAAAAGGGGGTGCAATCACCCACAACCAATATATACACGGTCCACAGATTCAACAGTGCCACAAAATAAACATATGGGCTGGGAGTCCATGAATCACCACAATCTGCAGTTGTAAGGAACTGTGTGCAACACCCGCCACCCCAGATCCCTGAAGGAAAACAGTTGAATGGAAAGCCTTCCACTGGGGTCACCATCATCCGGCAGCAAATAAGCATGCCAAGGCGTGTCTGGGCACCAGATGTAAGATTCAACGTGGATGGTATACAGCAGCAGTGTGTAGAAAAATGCCTCTTTGCAAGATGGAAAGACACAATACACATACTCAAGAGGTGGCTCAAGTTGTGGGACGCAAACTCCTGACAGAGGTTCAGGACCCTGGGGCTGGTGTGAAATTCCAATTGAGCAAGGGTACGCACTTATGGGATTCCACTGCACACTTGAGCATCCTCCAACTGGTGCACAACTTTGGGTCTGAGCGCCGCCATTTTCAGGCAATGGATGGCTGGATGTCCACCACCTCCCTGCTTGCCAATTCCTGCAGCAACATCCAACTCAGGCTAGATCCCTCTACATGTTAATGTTACTAAGGGTTCTGCCATTTTCTGTATACTTCCTTCTGCATTAAATCTTCTAAAATGCATACCTCGCATTTGACCTGATAAAACTCCATCTGCCATTTCTCTTCCTAAACCTCCAGCCTATTTATTTCCTGCTGTATCCTCTGGTAATCCTCCTCATTATCTGCAACATCTCAATCTTTGTAGCATTCACAAACTTACTAATCAAGCCACTTACATTCTCTCCAAATCATTTATATATATATTTCAAAGAACAGGAGTCCCAGCACTGATCATTGCAGAGCACCATTAGTCACAGATTTCCATTCAGAAAAACACTCTTTCCGCTGCCTTCCATGACTAAGCCGAATCTGTATCCATCTCACCATGGAGCCCATGTGACTTTACCTTTTGTAATGGCTTGCCATGAGGGATCTTGTCAAAGATCTTGCTAAATTCCATGCAGACATCTACTGCCATGCCCTCATCAATCACCTTTGTCACTTCCTCAAAAATCTCAACCAGGTTTGTGAGACATGACCTTTTCCACACAAAGCCATGCTGCCTATCACTGATAAGTCTGTATTTTTCCAAATGTGAGTAAATCCTATCCCTAAGAATCTTCTCCAATAATTTCCCTACCTAATTTCCTTACGTAAGGCTCATGGACGTGTAACTTCCCGGATTATCTCTGTTGCCCTTCTGAAACAAAGGAACAATGTTGCCTATTCTCTAGTTCTCTGGGCTTCCAGTTTTCTCCTGTGACTAAACAGGATACAAAGATTTCATACAAAGCTGCAGCAATTTCCTCACCCACATCCCTGATCATTCTAGGATAGATTTCATCAGGTCCTGGGGACTTACCTACCTTTATGCTTTCCAAAACACCCAACCCTACCTCCTTTTTTGACACTGACATGCCCTAGAATATCAACATACCCCTTCTAAGGCTTACTATCTAACATGTCTTTTCTCCTCGTGAATACTAATGCAAAGTATTCATTAAGGACCTCACCCACTTCCTCTGACCCCACACATAAATTCCCTGCTTTGTCTTTGAATGCACCTACTTTTTCCCAAGCTACCCTCTCGCATCTTATATACATATAGGTATAAAACACCTTGGGATTTTCCTTAATCCTGTTTGCCCCTTTTAGCCCTCCTTAGTTTGAGTTCTTTCCAGCTATCTTTGTATTCTTTGAGGACTCTGTTTGTCTTCAGTTTCCTAAGCTGACAATTTCTCTTGTCATCGAAGGTTCTCGATCTTGCCATCTTTATCTTTCATTTTCATCGGAACATGCTGGCCATTAACTCTTATCAACTGGCGTTTAGAAGATTCTCACACATGCCATATGTGGATTTACCATCAAACAGCTGCCCCCACTCTACATTTCCCAGTTCCTGCCTAATATTGTGATAATTAGCCATCCTCCAATTTAGAATTTTTCATCCGAGGACCATTCTTAACCTTATCCGAGTCATTTTAAAATTACAGAATTATGGTCACTGTTCCCAGAATGCTCCCTCACTGAAACTTCGATCGCTTGGCTGGGCTCATTCCCCAGTATCAGGTCCAGAATGGCCCCTTCTTTAGTTGGACTATTTGCACATTGTTTCAAACAAACATCCTGGCCATACCTAACAAATTCACCCCCATCCAAGCTCCTGGCACCAAGTGAGTCCCAGTAAATATTGGGAAAGTTAAAATCACCCAGCACAACCACCGTATTGTTTTGACATTTTTCAGTAGTCTGTCCATAGGAACATTTCTGTACATAGTACAATCCCATCAAAGTGACTGCATCCTTCCTATTCCTGAGCTCTACCCACAAGGCCCCAAGGTGTCCTCCCTCAGTATGGTTGCAATATTCTCCCTTATTACTAATGCAGCTCCCCCACCTCTTTTCCAACCCTCTCTGTCTCACCTGAAACATGTAAATTCCAGAATATTAAGCTGACAGTCTTGTCGCTCTCTCAACCCAGTCTCTGTAATAGCTGCAACATCATAGTTACATGTATCAATGCAAGCTCTAAGTTCATCTGCCTTACCTGTCGTACTCCTCCCATTAAAACAAATATACCTCACACCTCCAGTCCTGCCCTGTTCAGTAACTTCTCCCTGTCTCTTAGTCTTATTGGCCATAGTCTCCAACTGCTTCTTGGTCATTTCACCAATTGACCTACTGCTCTGGTTCCTGCCCCCTGCAACATTAACTGAAACTCTCCCAAATGGCACTCCCAACCTTCCCTGCCAAGATATTGATGCTCCTCCAGTTTACTTGCAAATTGTTCTTCTTGTATAGGCCCAATCTGCCCTAGAAGACATCCCGATGATCGGCATACCTGAAGTCTTCCCTCCTCCACCAGTTCTTTGGTCACATATTTAACTACTATCTTTATATTCCAGGCTTCACTAGCATGTAGCACAGCAAGTAATCTCAAAATTACAACCGTAAAGGTCCTGTTTTTCAACTTCTTACTTACCTCCCTGAATTCCCTTTGCAGGACCTCATCTCTCTTTCTGTCTATGCCGTTAGTATCAGTATGGACCACAACCTCTGGCTGCTCATCCTCACCCTTCAGAATATCCTGTTACTGCTCGGAGACATCCTTATCCCAAGCAGCAGGGAGGCAACACACCACAATATCTGTGCCCCTGACTAGAGTCCAATCACTACTGCTCATCCATACTTCGACCCTTCCTGCTGTACAACAGCGCCAGTTGTGGTTCCTTCGGAGGGTAGTTGTGGAGGGGTAATTTTGTGATTGGAGATTTGTGACCAGTGGTGTTCTAAATGGATCAGATTTGGGACCTCTGTTGTTCGTGACTTATAATTTGGATGAAAATGTCACTGGTCTACTTAGTGAGTTTGCAGATGACATGAAGATTGTGGAGTTGTCGATAGTGAGGAAGGATATCAATAGATGCAGCAGGATACAGGTCAGCTGGAAAGTTGGGCAGAGAAATGGCAGATGGAGTTTAATCCAGACAAGTGTGAGGTGATGCATTTGGGAGGTCAAATGCTAGAGGAAAATAAACTGTGAATGGCTGGATGCCTAGGAGCATTGAGATACAGAAGGATCTTGAGGTCCAAATCCGTAGCTCCTGACAGTCAGAACACAAGTGGATATGGTGGCAAAGAAGGCAATACGGTATGCTTGTCTTCATAAATCAGGGCATTGAGTATAAAAGTTGGCAAGTCATGTTGCAACTGCATAAAACTGAGGAAGGGTCACCGGATTTCAAACGCTAACTGATTTTCTCTTCAAAGATGCTGCCAGACCTGCTGAGCCTTTCCAGCAACTTCTGTTTTTGTTCCTGATTTACAGCATCTGCAGTTCTTTTGGTTTTTATTCAGAGTAATGAGTGCACTTTTGTCACAGCCCTATAGGAAGGATGTGAAGGCTTTGGAGATGGTAGACAAGAGGTTTACCAGGATGTCGCCTGGGTTGATTTTATTAGCTATGAGGAATTATTGGACAAACTTGGACTGTTTCACTAGAGCGTCGGAGGCTGAGGGGCAATCATAAAATTATGAGGGGCATACATAGGGTGGATAGTCAGACTCTTTTCCCAGGGTGGGAATGTCAAATACTAGGGGACATAGGTTTAATGGTTTGGTGGGGGGGGGGGGGACGTTTAATGGAGGTATGTGAGTAAAGTTTTTTACACACAGGTGCCAGAAACGTGCTGCCAGGGAAGCTGGTAGAAGCAGATACGCTAGCAATGTTTAAGAGGCATTTAGATGGACACATGAATAGGCAGCGAAGAGAGGGAAATGAACTATGTGTAGGCAGATGGGATTGTTTTATAATAGCATTATAGTTGGCACAGACATGGTAAGTCAAAGGGCCAGTTCCTGTGCTGTACTGTTCTATGTTCTAAATTAGGTCTGTTTTATCTAGAAATTAGCAAGTTAAGGGGTGATCCGATTGAAGTCTTCCAAGATAGTAACAGGAAGAGACATGGTAGATAAGGGTAAACTATTTATAGATGTTGGGGATTCTTGAACTAGGAGGTGTAGCCTGAGAATTAGGGCTAGGACAGTTCAGGAGAGATCATAGATCATGGAATCCCGAGAGTGTGGAAACAGACCCTTCGGCCCAACAAGTCCACACCGACCCTCAGAGCATCCCACCCAAACCCATCCCCCTAATCTACACATCCCTGAACACTATGGGTAATTGAGCATGGCCAATCCATCCAGCCTGCACATCTTTGGACTGTGGGAGGAAACCAGAGCACCTGGAGGAACCCTACGCAGACACGGGGAGAACATGCAAACTCCACACAGACAGTTGCCGAGAGGTGGAATTGAACCTGGGTCCCTGGCGCTGTAAGGCAGCAGTGCCAACCATTGAGCCACCATGTTTGGAACTCTTCCACCAGCAACAGTAGATGCTGGATTTGTTGTTAATTTTACATCTGAGGCAGATAATTTTTTGTTGAGGTTGGTTGGCTCACTGAGCTGGTTTGTTGTTCTGCAGATGTTTCGTTACTGTGCTTGGTAACATCCTCAGTGCAGCCTCTGATGAAGCGTCGGTGTGTTTTCCCGCCTGGGGTCCGTTGCGATGGATTGCCTCACTTCCAGGTTTCCTCCGTAGTGGAATGTATTTGGGGTCGAGTTCAATGTGTTTATTAATAGCATGCTTCGTGGAGTGGCATGTTTCCAGGAATTCTCATGCTTGTCTCTGCCTAGCCTGTCTCAGGATCTTGGTGTTGTCCCAGTCGAAGTCGTGGTTCTCCTTGTCCATGTGGATTGAGATGAGTGAGTATTGGTCGTGTCTTTTTGTAGCCAGTTGGTGTTCATGTACTCTTGTTAGTTTCCTTCCTGTTTGTCCGATGTAGTGTTTCTCGCAGTCTCTGAGGGGGATCTTGTAGATGACATTGGTCCTGTCCATGGCGGGGAGTGGGTCTTTAGTTCGGGTGAGCACTTGTCGTAGGGTTGATGTGGGCTTGTGTGCCACACTGATGCTCAGCAGTCGTAGAAGTCTTGTGGTGAGTTCTGACATGTTCCTGATGTAGGGTAGTGTGATGAGTGTGTCGGGGCGTGTAGAATCTTTCTGATGCTGTTCCTGTAGGTATCTCCTAACCCAGTTCTTTGGATATCCATTATCCTTGAACACTTGGAAGAGGTATTCCTCCTCCTCTTGGCGTAGTTCCATGTTGCTGCAGTGTGTTGTTCCCCTTTTAAATATTGCTCACACGCAGCTTTGTTTGTGTGTGCTGGGATGGTTACTATTGAATCCACAATCCACATGGACAAGGAGAACCACGACTTTGACTGCGACAACACCAAGATCCTGGGACAGGCTAGGCAGAGACAAGCACGAAGGTTACAAAAAGACACAACCAATACTCACTCATCTCAATCCAAATGGACAAGGAGAACCACGACTTCGACTGGGACAGCACCAAGATCCTGGGACAAGCTAGGCAGAGACAAGCATGAGAATTCCTGGAAGCACGGCACTCCACGAAGCATGCTATTAATAAATATATTGAACTCGACCCCAAATACATTCCACTATGGAGGAAACCGGGAAGTGAGGCAATCCATCGCAATGGACCCCAGAGTTTAAAAACCAGGCGGGAAAACACACCGACGCTTCATCAGAGGCTGCACTGAGGATGTTACCAAGCACGGTAACGAAACATCTGCGGAACAACAAACCAGCTCGGTGAGCCAACCAACCTCAACACCCACAACTCGAGCTACAGATCTACTCCAAAACCTTACAGATAATTTTTTGTTAAGCAAAAGTATTAAGGGGTATGGGGCAAAAGCAGATATTTGCAGGTATACTAGCCATGATCTCAATGAATGGTTGAGCAGGCTTGAGGGACTAAACAGCCTGCTTTTGTTCCTGTGTTCCCTAAGCAGATCATTACATAATTTGGTGATCTTGGCATGGATCATGATCGCTCCCAGCGTAGAAGAGTGGCATTGTGAAATTTACTTTTACATTGGTATATTGAGCGCTCATTTGAGAGCAGTTGAGTTAAAAATTTCAGTCAGATTTATTTAGTGCTCAGTGCAGGAAGTGTTGGTGGATATCTTCACGGACAATTCACGCTCTGCCCACCAATGAGAAAGTTTGCCAGATCAAGCTCAAATCAGCCAATTAAGAGCTGATTAGCAATTGTTTCAACAAATCAGGAGTTCCAATAGTGAAATGCTACTTTGTAGAAGCCGCCCATCACAGGCCTCCAGCTTCTGGGTTCCAGAGTTTGAGGCTTTAGGGGATCAAACGATAAGAAGATAGGCCATAAGACCATCAAACGTAAAAGCAGATTTAGACAATTCGACCCATCAAATCTGCTCCACCATTCAATGAGATCATGGCTGATCTGATGCTTCTCAACTCCACCCTTAACTTAACCTCTATCGCCCTCTGCAGTGAAGAATTCCACAGATTCATTAGCCTCAGAGAAGAAATTCTTCCTCATTCCTGTCTTAAATGGGTGACGTCTTATTCGCAGGTTCTGTACTCTGGTTGTAGACTTTCGTATGAGAGAAATCACGTTGCTGCATTTATCCTGTCAAGCCTCCTCAGAATCTTATATTTTTTGATAAAGTTTCTTCTCATTCTTTTAAACTGCAATGAATACACGTCCAACTTACTCAACCTCTACTCATGAAAAAAAACCCTCAGATGTCAAGGATTGATCCAGTGAACCTTCTCTGGACTACCTCCAATGTGAGTATATCTTCCCTTAAATGAGAGGACCAAGACTGTTCACAGTATCATTCCTTTTGAAGTAAAGGCCAACATTCCATTTTCCTATCTGATTACCTGCTGAACTTGTATGCTAGCTTTTGTGATGCCTGCAAAAAATTCCAAATCCAAATCCCTCTATGCTTTATCTTTGTAATCCTTTAACACTTCCCCAATGGCACATATCTTTGTACTGAGTCATCAATTATTTTCTTAAATTCTGCCATTGTTCAACAACCATTTTTCTGCTCAGCTAATTTCACATTTCACTTCAGCAAACTCTCCCTTCATTCTTTAGTAATTAGCCTCATTTAAGTTTAGCACAGTTGTTTCTGACCCAGCTTTCTCACACTTAAATTGAATAGTAAAGGCCACTGTTTTATATGCGATCTTTTCATCTGAAATCATTTATTAATGGCTATGTCTGTCAATATGCCCAATCTAGAAGAAGATTAAACTCACCCTCAATTAATGTCATTTTTTATATGTTCCAATTATCAACTGATTTATCCTCTGTCCTACTGGATAGCTGCTGTTAGATGGGCTATAGATTACTTCGAGCAATTGCTGTCTTGTTTGTTCTTACCTCCATTCTATGTCTTCCATTTCAAGATTATTTCTTGATATTGCATTTATTACCCCACCACCCTATCCTTTTCTTCTGTCCTTATTAAAAGTCACATACCCCTGAATATTTAATTCCCAAATTTAACCTCCTTGTGATCGCATCCCATAATAGCTTCAAGATCATAGAATCCCTACAGCGTGAAAGCAGACCACTCGTCCCATTGAGTCCACATCAACACTCCGAACAGCATCCCACCCAGACTCACCCCCTACCCTATCCCTGTAACTCTGCATTTCCCATGGCTAATCCACCTAGCCTGCAGATAGACACTGTGGATAACTCAGCATGACCAACCCACCAAACCGGATAAGCTGGAGGAATGTGCAAACTCCATACATAGTTGCTTGAAGGTAGAATTCAACTCTGGACCTTGGCTAACCACTGAGCCACCGTGCTATACATAAAATGATTATACCCATTAACCTCTATTTTTGTTGTTAATTACTTTGCTTCAAATACTATGTGCATTTAAGAACCATTAATTTTGCCATTTTACCGTATCTTGTCCCTTTGACTATCTGATGTTGTTTTTCAATATTTTTTACACTCAATCCCTTCCTGTTCCACTCTGGGTAAAATTCCCTAAATAGCAACCTCACTTTATCCTTTTGCTTTATAAGCCTACATCTCCCCTCTTTTATTTAGTTTAAAGCCTTATTTTAGCCCTACTTATTCGATTTTTTAGAACACAGTTCTCGGCATGGTACAAGTGATGTCCGCTGCGTCAGAATACCCCCTTCTACTCCAGTGCCACTGCCCCACAGAACTCATTCCAGTCACATCAAGCTTTGACCCATGCTTTAAACTCCTTGGCGAAATATACTCTGGTCATTTGCCCTTACCTCAATAAGCCCGAGATTATTATCTTTTCTTTATTCTCTGATAGGACATGGGTATCGCTGGCTAGAAAGCATTTTACTAACCATCTCTAGTTGCCCTTCAGAAGGTGGTGGTGAGCTGTCCTCTTGAACCGCTACAGTGCACGATGCCATGAGGGTAGGAATTTCAGGATTTTGACCTAGCGACTGTGAGGGAACAGTGATATATTTCCAAGTGAGGGTGTGAGTGGCTTGGAGGGGAACTTAATCAGTGGTAGCGTTCCCATGTACTTGCTGCCCTTGTCCTTCTACATGGAAGTGGTCATGGGTTTGGAAGGTGTTGTCTAAGGATCTTTGGTGAATTTCTGCAGTGTATCTTGTGGATGGTACACTCTGCTGTCACTGAGCATCTGTGATGGAGGTAGTGGATGCTTGTGAATGCGGTACTGATCTAGTGGGTTGCTTTGAGTCAAGCTTCTTGAATGTTGTTGGAGCTGCACCCATCCAGGCAAGTGGGGAGCATTCCATCACATTCCTAACTTGTGCCTTGTAGAGGTGGACAGGTTTTGGGAAGTCAGGAGGTAAGTTACTTGCCACAGTATTCCTAGCCTCTGACCTGCTCTTGTAGTCAGTGTTTATGTGACAAGTCTAGTTGAGATCCGGTAAATGGTAACCCCAAGATTGTTGAAAGTAGGGGATTCAGTGATGGTAACACCATTGAATGTCAAGGGATGGTGATTAGGTTATCATTTATTAGAGATGCTCATTGTCTGGCATTTGTATAGTGCAAATGTTACTTGACAATTGTCAGCCCAAACCTGGATATTGCCCAGATCATGTTGCATTTGAACATGGGCTGCTTCATAGTGCAATCATCAGCGAACATCGCCACTTCTGACCTTACGATGGAGGGAAGGTTGTTGATGAAGCAGCTGAAAAATGATTGTGCTCAAGGTTCTGCTTTTTAATTTAGCTCCTAACTGCTCAAAATTGTTCAGTGGATATTTTTTTTTAGACTTATCGATGTCATACCAACATGGTAAACAACTGGATCTCTCCTCTTCAGTCATAGATATGCCTAACCCCGGTGCCATGCAGGAAATACAGCCTTCAGGATTCATGCTTGTGGCTGCAGAGAACAGCATACATTTCCCTCATTATACTGTCCCCTATCACAACAATGATTCCATTTCCCCCCTCCGCTTAAATGGTTTCCTGTACCACGTGCCATGGTCAGTTCATTCAGCCTGCCTGCAGTCCCCATTCTTGTCCACACAGCTTGTAAGAACTTTGTAAATGCTGTACAACTGCAGGGACTGAGGTTACTTGAAACAATTCCCTGGGCCCCTATACTGCCTCACCCACAGTCATACTCTCCTGTGCTGATCATAAAAAATCTGAATTATCTAATCAGAGACATGTGACTACCTCTTGGAGCAATGTGTTCAGGTGACTTTTCCTCCCTTTAATGTGTCACAATATATGCAACTTGGGCTCAGATCCAAAGATCTCTAAGCTGCAAATACTTACCACAGCTTTGTCTGCCTTGAATCACATTGGTGTCCAGTAGCTACCTTATGCACGGGTTGTTTTCTTTTGGGTCACATGCATGTCAGGAGATTAGAGGCAAGGACAAGGGTGTGGCCTTCAATAATCTCCCCATTCCTACAGCACACTGGCCCCAAATTGAGGCAAATTGAGTCCAGCAGACAGTCATTTCTTTCACCTGTCAGAAGAGAATCAGGCCAATGGAGAATTGAAGACCTTATTGCCAATAATTGACAACATAATGGTCTTAATCAATGGAATGTCAAAAAGATCGCCATGGACCTTGTCATCCATGACTTAAGCCGAGTTGGCAATAGGGGTGGGTGGATAGCCCTCTGGCGCCAACTCAACCAATTTTTTTTGCTGTTCTCGCCACCTTCGGAGCTACAAACTAAACTGGAAAGGTAGTCAGCTGTGGGTGCAGCCATCAGTGTATTTTAACCCTAAAAATTATGGACAACGAATGCCCATGAATGCCTAAACATCAATACAATGACAGCCCCCTTCCACAAGTTGTACTGCTTCCCTCTCTAGAACATATTTCAACAATATAAACTAATTAAGTTAGTAATAATTACTACTACTACCGCCATCAATCCAATAACTGTTGTCGACGGTTTCTTTATACCCTGTTAGTTGCCTCCTCCTATACAAGTGACCATTACCAGAAGTTGGAGGTTAAGTGAGTTTAGTAAGTGTTTAGGGCACATTCTGTTGCAGCCATCCTCAATCAGAATCAACTGGAACCCAAACCCATTGGCACATGTTCTATTGGAATTTTAGTTCTTACTCCTTATGATAAAAGTAAACATTGTTCAGAAATAATAGAGGCAATCACAGCGCCAGGGACCCGAGTTCGATTCCACCCTCGGGTGACTGTTTGTGTGGAGTTTGCACATTCTCCCCATGTCTGCGTGGGTTTCCTCTGGGTGCTCTGGTTTCCTCCCACAGTCCAAAGATGTGCAGGCTAGGTGGATTGGACATGCTAAATTGACCATAGTGTTCAGGGACGTGTAGATTAGGTGGGTTATAGGGAGATGGATCTGGGTGGGATGCTCTGAGGGTCGGTGTGGACTTGTTGGACTGAAGGGCCTGTTTCCACATTGTAGGGATTCTATGATCTATGATTCTATGATGATCTCTGGTAGCAAATAGTAAGAAATCTGATGCTTTGTCCCAATCCTACAGGTATTGATGACAGTATGCATTAACCATCATTTTAAAGAGTCTGAAAGTGTTTCTGCAAAGCTGCTTGTGTTTGGAGATTATACACAGTTCACCTCAGTTGCTTTACATCTGCAAATACTTCCTCAAAAGTCAGTTAGAACCCTGATCGGACTGTATCTCATACAGAGAAATAGAGTAATAGACTAATACAGGATGGAAACAGGCCCGTCGGCCCAAACTGGGGTCCATGCTGAACATGGTGCCCTCTCAGCTAGTTCAAATTGCCCGCATTTGGTCCATATCCCTCTAAACCCTTCTCATCCATGTACCTATCCAAACGTTTTTAAATGTTCCTATTGTACCTGCCTCAAACACTTTCTCCAGTGGCCTTTTCCATATATGCACCACTCTCTGCATGAAGAACTTGCCCCTAAGATCCTTCTTAAATCTATCCCTTCTCACCTTAAGCCTATGCCCTCTAGTTTTCAATTCCCCATCCCTGGGAAAAAGACTATATGTATTCATCCTATCTATGATCCTCATGATTTTATAGACCTCAATAAGGTCACCCCTCAATCTCCTATAAAGTCCTATCCTGGTCAACCTTTCCCTATAACTCAGCCCTACGAGTCTTGACAACACCCTCATAAATCTTCCTTGCACCCTTTCCAGTTTTACTATGTCTTTCCTATAACAGCGTGACCAAAACTGTACACAATACTCCAAGTGCAGCCTCACCAACTACTTATACAACTGTAACACAACATCTCAACACCCATACTCAATGCCTCAACCGATGAAGACCAGCATGCTAAATGCCTTCTTCACCACCCTGCCTACCTGTGACACCACTTTGAACAAACTATGTACTTGTACTCCTCTGTCCCTCTGTTCCACAACACTCCTTGGGACCTTGCCATTTATTGTATAAGTCCTATCTTGGTTTGACTTTCCAAAGTGCAACACCTCACATTTATCTGTATTGAATTGCATTTGCCAATCCTCAGCCCACTTCCCCATCTGATCAAGATCCCTCTGAAATTTTTGACAACCTTCTTCACTATCAAAGATACCTCCTGATTTTGTATCATCTGCAAACTTACTAATCATGCCTAGTACATTCACATCCAGTTCATTTATATAATTAACAAATAACGAAGGTCCCAGCACCAACCCCTGTGGCACACCATTAGTCACAGGCCTCCAGTCCAAGAAACAACCTTCAACCATCATCCTCTGCTTCTTACCATTGAGCCAATTTTGAATCCAATTAGCTAACTTTCCCTGGATCCCATGCAACCTAACTTTCATGATTAGCCTCCCATGCAGGACCTTGTTAAAGGCCTTACTTAAGTCCATATAGACAACATCCATTGCCTTACCTTCATCAATCCTCTTGGTTACTTCTTTGAAAAACTATAAAAGATTTGTAAGACATGACTTACCACACACAAATCCATGCTGACTATCCCTAAGCAGACCTTGACTATCCAAATGTTGGTTGATCCAATAATTTGCATACCATTGATG
Organism: Rhincodon typus; assembly: GCF_021869965.1. Lineage (NCBI taxonomy): Eukaryota > Metazoa > Chordata > Chondrichthyes > Orectolobiformes > Rhincodontidae > Rhincodon > Rhincodon typus. The sequence continues at coordinate 30,147,398 of NC_063340.1, read as the reverse complement.
TCAGGCTCATTGGACTGTAGCTCCCTGGCTTGTCTTTGCTCCCTACAATGGAACAACATTAGCCACCTTCCAGTCTTCCAGAACTTCACCAGTGGTTAAAGATGAAGCAAAAATCTCTGCAAAGGCCTCTACAATTTCTTCCCTAGCCTCCCACAGCGTCCGAGGATGGATTTGATCAGGTCTGGGGGTTTATCCACCTTAATGCTCTTTAAGGCTGCAAACACCTCCTCTCTGGTAATGTATATGCAGTCCAAAACATCCCCACTTGTTTCCCTTATTTTCTAAGCACCCATGATTCTCTCCTCAGTAAACACCGAGAAGAAATATTCAATAAAAATCTCCCCCCAATCTCCTGTGGCTTCAGACAAAGACACCTTGCTAATCTTTAAGGGGACCTATTCTCTCCCTAGCCACTCTTTTACTCTTAATATACTATAAAACCTCTTGAGATTATGTTTAACTTTATCTGCCAAATCAATCTTATAACCTCTTTTTGCTCCTCTGATTTCCTTTTTGAGTGTGTTCCAACACATTTTATAGTCATCTAAGGATTCATTTGAGCCCGATAGTTTAAACCCAATGAATGTTTTCTTCTTTTTCCTGACCAGAGTCTCAATAGCCCTCGTCAGTTAGGGATCCCTAAACCTGCCAGCTTTTCCCTTCACCCTAATAGGAATATATTGTCCCTGGACTCTTGATATTGTGCTTTTAAAAGCCTCCCATTTGCCAGTCGTTCCTTTTCCTTCAAACAGACTCACCCAATCGACCCTGCCTAATGGCCCCAAAATTGCCCCTGCTCCAGTTTAGCACCTTAATCTGTGGACCTGCCCTATCTTTTTCAATAACTAAGTTAAAGCTAAGAGTGTTACGGTCACTGCACCCAAAACACTCTCCGACTGACACTTTAGTCATTGCCCAACCTCGTTTCCTAAGAGAAGGTATAGTGTTGCACCCCCCCGAGTAGGGCCCTCTACATATTGATTTAGGAAACTTTCTTGGACGCATTTGACAAATTCTCCCCCGTCTGGGCCTTTTACACTCTGGGTGGCCCGGTCAATACAGGGGAAATTAAATCTCAAACCAATACTACTTTATTATTCCTACAGGTATCTTAGAGGAGGTATCTGCAATCTGTCTACAGATCTGCTCCTCTAGTACCCGCTGACTATTTGGGGATCTATAATACAATCCCAACAGAGTGACCATCTCCTTCTTGTTTCTAAGTTCTCACCATATGGCCTCATTTGATGATCCCTTAAGAATATCCTCTCTAAGCATTGTTGTTATGTTCTCCCTTATCAAAAAGGCAACTCCCCCTCCTCACTTACTTGTATTTCTGTCACCTGTAGTTTCTGTATCCTGAAACACTGAGGTGCCAGTCCTGCCCTTCAACCAGCCATGTTTCTGTTATGGCTATAATATCCCAGTCCCCAGAGTCAATCCATGCTCTAAGCTCATCTGCCTTACCAGTCAGGCCTCGTGCATTGAAATAAATGCACTTTAAACCAGAAGTCTTTTCCCTCCCTTTACTGTGCCCCTGGCTATCCTGAATAGTAAATTTGCTCTAGATAGCTAATGAATTTTCTCCTGACTTCTCGATGGCCCCTATCTTATTCAAAGTCCCACACTAGCAAATCTCCCCATAAGGATATTGAATCCCCTCTGGTTCAAGTGCAACCCGTCCCTCTTCTACAGGTCACCTCTACCCCAGAACAGATCTCAATGATCCAAGAACTGAAAACCCTGTCCCCTACACCAGCTACTCAGCCACACATTCATCTGGCCTATCTTTCTATTTCTTTCCTCACTGGCACAGAGATCACTACCCTTGAGGTCCTGCTTTTCAACTTCCTACCTAGCTCCCTACACTCATTTTGCAGGACCCCACCCCTTTGTCTACCTATGTCATTTGTACCGATGTGCAAAATGACTTCTGGCTGTTCGTCCTCCCCCTTCAGAATGTTCTACAACTGCTCAGAGACATCCTTGACCCTGGCACCTGGGAGGCAACACACCATCTTGATTGGTAGGCCATAACAAGTAAAAGGCTGAGCATGCTTTTCCATCATTACCCTAGAGATAATCATCCATAAAGGAATAGTTTCTGGGAATCAGGTTATCATTAACATAATTGTAAAGATATACAGATGACCTGCTTTCATTTTTGGTAACTACACAATCTACTCAATTGAATGTTTCTTCAAAAATTGGCATGGCTATTAATGATGTTGGTTTGATTACAGGTTGAGATTTTCCTACACCTGAACCCATATGACAGGTTTTACAGAACTGCACCACAGATTCATTAAGTTTCAGCCATGTGAAATATCTGTCTAGCAATGCCTGTGTTTTCCATGTTCCTATTTGCTCTGCCATAGAGATTTCATGTACTTTTCTCAATATCTCATGATGTCTAGCTGATACCATGATTTGGTGAATAGTACTTAATGGTAGGGCCCTGGGAGAAACCTAGGGTTGCGGGTGTGTAGTTCCTTGAAAGTGGAGTCGCAGGTGAAGAAGGCACTTGACATACTTGCCTTTATTGCTCAGAACATTAAGTATTGGGGTTGAGATGTCATGTTGTGGCTGTACAAGATGTTGTTGAGGCCACTTTTAGAATACTGCATACAATTCTAGTCGCCCTTCTATAGGAAAGATGTTGTTAAACTTTTGAGGGTGCGGAAAAGATTTACAAGGATGTCGCCAAGACTACAGAGTTATAGGGAGAGGCTGAACAGGCTGTGGCTTTTTTCCCCTGGAACAGCAGAGACTGAGGGGTGACCTTATAGAGATTTATAAAATCATGAGGGGCATGGATAGGGTAAATAGCCAAGGTATTTTCTCAAAGGTGGGGAGTCCAAAACTAGAGGGCATAGGTTTAATGTCAGAGGGGAAATATTTAAAAAGGACGTGAAGGCCAACTTGTTCACACACAGGGTGGTGGGTGAATGGAACGAGCTGCCATAGGAAGTGGTGGAGGTAGGTGCAATTACAACATCTAAAAGCATCCGGGAATAGGAAAGGGTTAGAGGGATATGAGTCAAATGCTGGCAAATTGGGATGTTTGCTCAGCACCAATGAGTTGGACTGAAGGGTCTGTTTCTGTGCCATATGACTCTATGACTCTATTACCACTCTTCGTCTGCAGATCTGAGAGCATATCTCCACTTCATCAGAACTTTAATCTCTGGAACTCCAACCTCAAGTTCAGTATGAGCTGTCCGTGCAAACTTAATCAACGAGACGCTACAGTAAAACAGATTGAAGAGAATTGATATAACATCCGGAGGGAGAATGTACCTCTTTTACCTCAGTGAATGATTTGAAAGCAGACTGTTTGATTTATTGTATCCAAAACTCAGACCTGACCTTTGAATATAGGAGTTGGGAAGTCATATTGAAGTTGCACAGGACATTGGTGGGGCTCTTCTGTAATACTGTGTCTAGTTCTGGATGTCCTGTTATAGGAAGGATATTATTAAGCTGGAGAGGGTTCAGAAGAAATTTCCAGGATGTTGCCAGGAATGGAAGGTTTGAGTTATAAAGAAAGGCTTGAAAAGGCTGGGACCTTTTCCACTGGAACATAGGAGGTTGAGGGATAACCTTTTGCAGGTCTGTAAACTCATGAGGGGCATACATAAGGTGAATGGCAGGTGCCTTTTCCCTAGGGTGGGGGATTTCAAGACTCATAATATATTGTTATTCAATTTTCTGCCCACCAAATTGCATCACCGTACACCTCTCTGCATTGAAACTCATCTCCACCAATGTGCCTGCGCCCTTTTGGATTTCCACACTGCCCTCCTCAGTTTACAATTTTTCCAAGATTTATGTCATCTGCAAACTTTTAAGGTGTCCCCTACATACAAAGATCATAAGATCTAGGAGGAGTAGATAATTCAGCCCCTTGAGCCTGCTGTGACATTTAATATTTCATCTTGGCCTCAACTCCACTTTCCTGCCTGCTCCCCAGAATCCATTAACTAATTAAAAATATGTCTTTCTCCTCCTTACGTTTGTTTATTCACTGTCCCAGCATTCATGACACTCTGGGGTAGTGAATTACACAGATTCACAAGCCATTGAGAGAAGCAATTCCTCTTCATTTCCTCAAATTTTGAGAAGTACAGTCATTTGTTTTAAATCTGTCACTCCTTAGCCTGCAAGTTTGACTTCTCATTCGAGACTTCCCCACAAGGGAAAACATTTGCTCCATGTCAACTTTGTCTATCCCCTTTAGTATCTAATATACCTAAATTAGACCTCCTCTCATTCTCCTCAACTCAAATATACACCTAAACTGCTCAATTTGTCTTCATAAGACAAGCCTTACATCTCTGCAATGAATCTAGTGAACCTTCTCTAAATTGCCTCCAATGCTAATGCATCCTTTCTCAAATGAGCAGACCAAAACCGTATTCCGTACTCCAGACACAGTCTCATAAATGCCTTATGTAATTGCAACAACACTTCCCTACTTTAGTACTCTATTGCTTTCACAAGAAATGCCGAAATTCCGTTTACCTACTGTACCTGCATACTAACTTTCTGCAACTCATGCACAATGACACGCGGAACTCTCTGCACCAAAGCATTTTGAAGTTTCTCTCCATTTAGATGAGAAGTTGCCTTTTTATTCTTTTGACAGAAATGGATAACGTTACGCTGATTCACACTTTACAGAAGCAGTTGGGAGAATGCAATTCCACAGGGTGATACAAGCGAGAGAGAGAGAGAGAGAGAGAGAGAGAGAGAGAGAGAGAGAGGTCCTGGAAATTCAACACATTGGGGAAGAGGGAGTTTTTGGGTTTTTTTTGTTCATATTTTGTATGGCATAATCTTCAACTTCAACTGAGCACAGAGGAGGGAGTCCAAGTTTAACAGCTGCAGCTTCATGTGACTGCTGAATGGGAAAACAATCAAAACAGTAACAAAGCAAAATTGTTTTGTTGATTGGCTCATGATTTAAAAGCAGTGTATAGATTTTGAAGAAAGTATTAACTGAGAAACAACAGGAACAAGTGAAAGTCAGGTCGATATTAGAAAGGAATATAAGTAGGCAAAGCTGGGTAAGGAAACTACAGTTAGCTTAGGTATTTTTTTTAAGAAAAGACAGTTACTCAGGGGCATAAAAGTAGTCATGGCAGCAGAGCCCGCACTAGTGATATGCTATGTGGCAAATCGTGGAAGCTTCAGTTGTCAATGATGAACACGTTTGCAGGAATTATGTCCGCCTGCAGCTACTAGCTAACCACATTTCAGAGCTAAAACTGTAGGTGATGGATAGCATTTTCAGTGAGGTGGTCACACCGCAGACGAAAAGGGTCTGGATATCCACCAGGCAGAGTAGAGGAAGGTAGGTAGTGCAGGAATCTTCTGTGGCCAAGCCCTCTCTAACAGATATACTATTTTGGATACTGCTGGGGGACATGACTGTGTAGCAAAAAGCAGTAGCAGCCAACTTCACAGAACCATGGGTGGGTCTGCTACACAGGGGCCTGGGGGGGAAACAGCAAGGCTATAGTGGTAGGAGATTCAATTGTAAGGGAAACGAGCAGGCATTGCTATCCTGTTACTACTTCCTTCATAATTGATTCTAATAATTTCCCGACAACAGACATTAAACTAACTGATCTAGAGTGTTCTACTTCCTGCGTCTCTCTCTTTTTTGAATAAGGGTGTTACAGTAGCATTTTTTAATCCACTGTAACCTTTGTGAATGTAATAACAAAACCTGAGACTTTTAACCACTACAAATAACTGATTCAACAGTTAACGAACTGAACATGCATTTCTGAAGCACTACTCCCTGTTAGTATTTAACACTTAATAGGGTGCTAAATACCAGGAATTAAAGATGACAAGGCAAACAGGTGTAGTGAACTAAGGTCTAAAGTGGCACCTGTGTAGTGGTAGTGCCCCTATCTCAGAGTCAGGAAGCCATGTTTTAAAGTTCTACTTGCTCCAGGGGTGTGTAATAACATCTCGGAACACATTTATTTGGAAATATCTTTACATATAAAGGCTAAGACTTCTTGTGGCACAGTGGTAGTGTAGCTACCTTTTAGCCAGGTGGCCCACTTTCAAGTTTCACCTCCTCATGAGGTGTGTAATAATAATGTCTCTGAACAAGATAATTAGAAATTAACTATGACTGCCCAACTATGGCTAATGAGGGAAATTAGGGATAGTATTAGATCCAATTTTGGCCGAAATAAACCACTCCTAAGGACTGGGAGCAGTTTAGATTTCAGCAAAAAATGACAAAGTAATTGTTTAAAAGCGAGAAAATAGATTACGAGACTAAGCTTGCGAGGAATATACAAACTAACTGTAAAAGCTCAAAGGGTCACACCACTGATGGGGATGTATTAAACAAACTTAAGATGCTGTTAAATCTTTAATCAGTTGGAAGGTTTTAATTGGTTAGTATGTTTATGTAAATCCCCGAATTCCTTTCAAGTCACTGTCCTGAGAGAACTAAAGGATTTGTCACTGTAAAGAATAGGTAACATTTTAGGTCAGATGTGACCCTTTGATCTTTATTTATAAATTCTGCGTCTGATACTACCTCTCTCACTAACACCTGAAGAAGGAGCAAGGCTCCGAAAGCTTGTGTTTTCAAATAAACCTATTGGACTATAACCCGGTGTTGTATGATTTCTGACCTTGTCTGTCCCAGTCCAAAACCAGCATCTCCACTTCAAAAAGACACAAATAGCATCCTAAAAACACTAGGGAAAACAGGGGTTAGACAGAGGAAGGAACTGAAGGAAATCAATATTAGCAAGGAAATTGTGTTGGGGAAACTGATGGAATTAAAGGCTGATAAATTCCCAGGGCCCAATAATCTGTATTCCAGAGTAGTTAAAGAAGTGGTCTTTATAATAGTGGATGCATTTGGTGGTCTCTTTCAAGATTCTATAGACTCTAGAATGGTTCCCATGGATTAGAGGGTAGCTAAATAGAACCCCACAGTTTAAAAAAGAAAATAGGGAATTATAAACTGGTAAGCCTGACATAGGAAGTGTAAAATACTAGAGTCCATTTTAAAAGACTTAATAGCAGAGCACGTGGAAAACAGCGACAGATCGGACGCAGTCAGCACGCATTTACAAAATGGAAACCACACCTGCCAGATCTACCTCAATTTTTCGATGATGTAACGAGTAGATAAGGGGGTACAAGCAGTTTACTTGAGCTTTCAGTTAAGGTGCCACAAAACAGATTAGCATTAATGTAAGATAACAGAGATAACAAGGTTAGAGCTGGATGAACATAGCAGGCCAAGCAGCATTAGAGGAGCAGGATAGCTGACGTTTCGGGTCTAGACCCTTCTTCAGAAATCTTAGCATTAATGTACACTGGATTGGGGGCCGGGGGTGTTGGTGTACTGATAGGGATTGAGAATGCTTAACAGACAGGAAACAAAAGCATAGGAATAAACAGATCTTTTTCTGGATGGAAAGCTGTGATTGCTGGAACACTGCTGGAATCAGGGCTTACACCCCAGCTATTCACAATATATATCATGGTTTACATGAGGAGACTAACTGTAATATTTTCAAGTTTGCAGGCAACACAAAACTGGGTGACAGTTTGAACTATGAGGAGCTTACAGAGATACATGGCATGGTGGGTCAGTGGTTAGCATAGTTGCCTTACAGCACCAGGGATTTGGGGTTGATTCCACCCTTGGGCGACTATCGATATGGAGACTCCTGAATTTCCTCCAGGTGATCCAGTTTCCTCCCACAGTTCAAAGATGTGCGGATTAAGAGGATTGACCATGGGGAATGCAGGGTTACAGGGATGGGGTGGGTCTGGGTGGGATGCTCTTTGGAGGATTGGTGTGGACCTGACGGGCTGTATGGCCTGCTTCCACACTGTAGGGATTCTATGAGATGTCCAGTGTGATTTGGGCTTACTGAGGAAATATAATGTACAAAAATGTGAGGTTATCCACTTTGACAGCAAAAACAGGTGGGCAGATTATCGTTTGAATGGTTATAGGTTGGGAAAGAGAGAGGTGCAATGAAACCTGGGTGTCTTTGTAAGCTAGTTGCTGAAAGTAGCAGCAGGTAGTGAAGGCAAATAATATGTTGGCCTTCACAGCGAGAAGAGTACAGGAGCAGGAATGTCTTATTGCGGGATCCTGTGCAGTTTTGGCCTCCAGATGGTGCATTGCCTCCATTGCCAGTGTCAAGGATGTTTCTGAGTAGGCACAGGATATTCTGAAGGGGGAGGGTGAGCAGCCCGAGATCGTGGTCTACATTGTACTATAGACATAAGCAGAAAGTGGTGAGGTCCTGCAAAGGGAATTTATGGAGTTAGGTATGAGGTTGAAAAGCTGGACCTCTCGGGTTGTAATCTCAGGATTACTTCCTGTGCTATGTGCTAGTGAAGTCAGAAATAGGAACGTAATAAAGTTAAATGAGGGGCTAAAGAGGTGGTGTAGGAGGGAGGGCTTTAGGTATGTGGATCATTCAGATCAAAAACAAAGTTGCTGGAAAAGCTCAGCAGGTCTGGCAGCATGTGTGGAGGAGAAAACAGAGTTAACGTTTCGGGTCCGGTGACCCTTCCTCAGAACTGGCTGAAACAATGGTTCTGAGGAAAGGTCACCAGACCCAAAACGTTAACTCTGTTTTCTCCTCCACAGATGCTGCCAGACCTGCTG
>NC_063340.1:30076920-30108721 GCF_021869965.1 Rhincodon typus | reverse complement strand
TCTCTGCCCAACTCTCCAATCTATCTATATTCTGCTGTATTCTCCAATAGTCCCCTTCACTATCTGCTACTCCACCAATCTTAGTGTCATCTGCAAACTTGCTCATCAGACCATCTATACCTTCCTCCAGATCATTTATGTATATCACAAACAACAGTGGTCCCAACACGGATCCCTGTGGAACACCACTGGTCACAGTTCTCCATTTTGAGAAAGTCCCTTCCACTACAACTCTCTGGCTCCTGTTGCCCAGCTAGTTCTCTATCCATCTAGTTAGTACACCCTGGACCCCATGAGACTTCACTTTCTCCATCAGCCTATCATGGGGAACCTTATCAAACGCCTTACGGAAGTCCATGGATATGACATCCACAGCCCTTCCCTCATCTATCAACTTTGTCACTTCCTCAAAGAATTCTATCAAGTTGGTAAGACATGACCTTCCCTGCACAAAACCATGCTGCCTATCACTAATAAGCCCATTTTCTTCTGAATGTAAATAGATCCTATCCCTCTGTATCTTCTCCAGCAGCTTCCCCACCACTGACGTCAGGCTCACCGGTCTATAATTACCTGGATTATCCTTGCTACCCTCCTCAAACAAGGGGACAACATTAGCAATTCTCCAGTCCTCTGGGACCTCACCCGTGCTCAAGGATGCTGCAAAGATATCTGTTAAGGCCCCAGCTATTTCCTCTCTCACTTCCCTCAGTAACCTGGGATAGAGCCCATCCAGACCTGGGGACTTGTCCACCCTAATGCCTTTTAGAATACCCAACACTTCCCCCCCTCCTTATGCCGACTTGACCTAGAGTAATCAAACATCTATCCCTAACCTCAACATCCATCATTTCCCTCTCCTCAGTGAATACCGATGCAAAGTACTCATTAAGAATCTCACTCATTTTCTCTGACTCCTCGCATAACTTCCCTCCTTTGTCCTTGATTGGGCCAACCCTTTCTCTAGTTACCCTCTTGCTTCTTATGCACGAATAAAAGGCTTTGGGATTTTCCTTAACCCTGTTTGCTAAAGATATTTCATGACCCCTTTTAGCCCTCTTAATTCCTCATTTCAGATTGGTCCCACTTTCCCTATATTCTTCCAAGGCTTCATCTGTTTTCGGTCACCTAGACCTGATGTATGCTTCATTTTTCCTCTTTGTTAGTCTCTCAATTTCACCTGTCATCCATGGTTCCCTAATCTTGTCCTTTCTATCCCTCATTTTCACAGGGACATGCCTGTGCTGCACTCTAATCAACCTCTCTTTAAAAGCCTCCCACATATCAAATGTGGATTTACCCTCAAACAGCTGTTCCCAATCCACATTCCCCAGCTCCTGCCGAATCTTGCTATAGTTGGCCTTCCTCCAATTTAGCACTCTTCCTTTAGGACCACTCTCGTCTTTGTCTATCAGTATTCTAAAACTTATGGAATTGTGATAACTATTCCCAAAGTAATCCCCTACTGAAACTTCAACCACCTGGCCGAGCTCTTCCCCCAACATCAGGTCCAGTATGGCCCCTTCCCGAGTTGGACTGTTTACATACTGCTCTATAAAACCCTCCTGGATGCTCCTTACAAATTCTGCTCCATCTAAACCCCTAACACTAAGTGAATCCCCGTCAATATTGGGAAAATTAAAATCTCCCATCACCACCCCCCTGTTGCTCCTACATCTTTCCATAATCTGTCTACATATTTGTACCTCTATCTCATGCTCACTGTTGGGAGGCCTGTAGTACAGCCCCAACATTGAAACTTACCTCCCGGCAGCCCCCTGGTCCTCGCTCTCCACCGCTCCCGCTGCTGCTGCAGCAAAAAATGGAGGCCGCTGATTCAACGAGGTAAGTATTTAACTGGGAAACTTACCTCCCGGCAGCCCCCGGTCCTCGCTCTGCACTGCTCTTGCTAAAAATGGAGGAGTTTAGCACTCCAAGTGCGAAAACAAAAAATAAAACAAGTGTCAATCTCTTGGTTTTTTCCGCATTTCCTTAGATGTTATTTTCATCCAGGTAATCATTCAATGCCTTAATTGATTCTGCCTCCTCCATATTTCCTGGGAGTACGTTCTATACCCTAACTATTTGCTGAGTGAAAAAGACTTTCTCCACTTCGCCCTTGCTTTTATTAAATCTATGCCCTGTGGTTCTTGTTCATTTTATGAGTGGGAATAGTTTATCCCCATCTACTCTATTCAGCCCACTGATGATTCTGAAAAGCTCCATTAGATCTCTTCTTAGCCATTTTCTCACCAAAGAGAGCAGTTGTAACTTTTTCAGTCTATCCTGATATTTGAAATTTTTTCATCCCTGGATTCATTCTTGCAAACTGCCTTTGCACACTCTCCAGTGTGTTCACATCCTTCCCATAATGTGCTCACAATTCGACACAAACTCTCCAGCTGAAATCTAAAGTTACAGGATATTCTGGAGGAGGAGGGTGAACAGCCAGTAGTGTGGTATATGTTGACACAAATGACATAGGTCTAAGAAAAAGATGAGTTCCTAAAAGGAGAATATAGGGAGTTAGGAAGTAATTTGAAAAGTAGGACATCAAAAATAGTGATCTCAAGATTACTGCCTTGTTAGAGTATCCCAGTTAGAGTAGAAATACCTGGATATATCAGATGAATGCATGGCTGAAGAGTTGTGCGAGAGTGAGGGTTTCAGATTCTTTGGGTTTTGGGACTGGTTCTGGGGGAGGTGGGACCAGTACAAACTGGGCAGGTTATACCTGGACAGGATTGGGGCTGACATCCAAGGGGGAGTATTTGTGAGAGTGGTTAGGGAGGCTTTAAACTACAAAGCAGGGGATGGGAAATTATGCAAACAATACACATAAATTATAAAGGCCACACATGGGGTAGACAGGAAGAAACCTTTCCCCTTGATGGAAGGATCGATGACCGGGGCCATAGATTTAAGGCAAAGGGCAGAAGGTTTAGAGGAGATGTCAGGAAAAACTTTATTACGTACAGTTTGGTGGGACTTTGGAACTCACTACCTTTAAGGATGGTAGAAGCAGAAACCCACATAACATTTAAGAAGTATTTAGGTGTGCATTTGCGATGCCAAAGCATACAGGGCTATGGGCCATGTTCATTTTTGACTATTGCAGATGTAATGTGCCGAAGGGTCTTTTTCTGTGCTGTAGATCTCCATACCTAGAGGAAGGACAATCAAAGACAAGAACAAACTACAGAAACGGGAGTAAGGGAAGTGATGGGCAGAGAAATCAAGGGCCAAGATCAAATAGGGTGACATTGGAAAATAATGGGAACTGGTAATGTTAAAAAGACAAACCTTAAGTGCCTTAATGCATGGAGCTTTGCGATGAAGTGGATGAGTTAACTCTGCAACTAGATGAAAACGTTTGATAAGTTTCCCCATGGTAGGCTGATGGAGAAAGTGAAGTCGCATGGGGTCCAGGGTGTACTAGCTAGATGGATAGAGAATTGGCTGGGCAACAGGAGCCAGAGAGTTGTAGTGGAAGGGAGTTTCTCAAAATGGAGAACTGTGACCAGTGGTGTTCCACAGGGATCCGTGTTGGGACCACTGTTGTTTGTGATATACATAAATGATCTGGAGGAAGGTATAGATGGTCTGATGAGCAAGTTTGCAGATGACACTAAGATTGGTGGAGTAGCAGATAGTGAAGGGGACTATTGGAGAATACAGCAGAATATAGATAGATTGGAGAGTTGGGCAGAGAAATGGCAGATGGAGTTCAATCCAGGCAAATGCGAGGTGATGCATTTTGGAAGATCCAATTCAAGAGCGAACTATACGGTAAATGGAAAAGCCCTGGGGAAAATTGATGCACAGAGAGATCTGGGTGTTCAGGTCCATTGTACACTGAAGGTGGCAACGCAGGTCGATAGAGTGGTCAAGAAGGCACACGGCATGCTTTCATTCATCAGACGGGGTATTGAGTAAAACAGTTGGCAGGTCATGTTACAGTTGTATAGGACTTTGGTTCGACCACATTTAGAATACTGCGTACAGTTCTGGTCGCCACATTACCAAAAGGACGTGGATGCTTTGGAGAGGGTGCAGAGGAGGTTCACCAGGATGTCGCCTGGTATGGAGGGCGCTAGCTATGAAGATAGGTCGAGTAGATTAGGATTATTTACATTAGAAAGATGGAGGTTGAGGGGGGACCTGATTGAGGTCTACAAAATCATGACAGGTATAGACAGGGTGGACAGCAAGAAGCTTTTTCCAGAGAGGGGGACTCAATTACTAGGGGTCACGATTTCAAGGTGAGAGGGGAAAAGTTTAAGGGAGATATGCGTGGAAAGTTCTTTACGCAGAGAGTGGTGGGTGCCTGGAACGCGTTGCCAGCGGAGGTGGTAGAGGCAGGCACGATAGCGTCATTTAAGATGTATCTAGACAGATACATGAATGGGCAGGGAGCAGAGGGATACAGATCCTTGGAAAATAGGTGACAGGGTTAGATAGAGGATCTGGATCGGCGCAGGCTTGGAGGGCCGAAGGGCCTGTTCCTATGCTGTAATTTTCTTTGTTCTTTGTTCTTTGTTTAATAAGCTAGTGAAGATACATTGGGCCAAATAGCCTGTTTCAGCACCATAACATTTTTGTGATTCTGCTGCCTTCAAGGATCTATGGACATGGACACCAAGGTCCCTGTGAACTTCTGCACTTCCTGGTATCCTACCACTCAACAGGTACTCTTTTGCCTCATCATCTCTCTCAAAATGTCTCACCTCGAGATTGAATTCCATTTGCCACTGTTCAACCCATTTGACCAGCTTATCTACATCGTCCTCTCGCCTAAGGTTTTTCACTTTTGTATTTACCACACAACCAATTTTCACTTTATCTGTGAACTTATAAAGTATATCTCTTAAATTCATGTTGCAATCATTAATATATACTTCAAACAGGAAAGGACCCAACACTGAACCCTGTGGTATGTCACCGGACCTAGATATCCAGTCACAAAAACACACTTCAACCATCACTCTCTGCTTCCGTCACTAAGTCAATTTTGGATCCAATCTGACAAATTGCCCTGGATCCCACAGGCTGTTAGCTTTTTAACCGGTCTGTCATGTCAAGACCTGTCAAAAGCTTTACTGAAACCTACGCAGATTTCATTAACTGCACTACTGTCAGTCACACAAGTCAGCTTCTAGAAAAATTCAAATTTGTTAGACGTGATCTTCTCCTTACAAAGCCTTGCCAACTACCCTTCATTAATCCATGCCTCTCCAAGTGGAGTTTAATTCTGTCCCTCAGATTCTTTTTCAGTGGTTTTTCAACCACTGATGTTAGACCCATTGGCCAATAGTTTCCTATCTTATCCCATCACCTTTCTTGAATAATGGTAGCACAGTAGATGTCTTTCAGTCCTCTTACCACCCTCCTGCGGACAGAAAAGCTTTAAAAATTAATGTCAGAGGACCTGCAATCTCCTACCTTGCCTCCTACAGCAGTCTGGAATACATTTCATTTGAGTCTGTAGATTTATCCAGTTTCAAGTCTGCCAAAACTGCTAGTACCTCCCCTTGAACAAAGCTACTTTATTAAGGTACATCACTGATACTTACAACTGCATTCCTCTACAGCTTCAGCTATGTTGTTCAGCTCCACGCACACATTACTATGTTGGTCCCTAATAGGCCCGACTCATTCTCCGGTTATGTTCTTACCCTAAATATACCTATAAAATACCTTTGAGTTTATTTTTTAAACGTTACCTGCCAGTGTTTATTTATGTCCCCTTTTTGCTCTCCTAATTTCTTTTCATCGAAGTAACTTCCTGCCATCATTTCAGGCCAGATTTACCTCAACCCAACTGGAAATAGTTTTACAAAGCGGAGGTTGACCCCCCTCTGAGAACCAAAAATGAAACATCCAAAAAGGAGCACTTCACCCTATAATCTGTAAAGAGAATGTGAAAAGTGGTGTAACCTGCCTCTCAGCAACTTCTAGTGGTTAAATAAAAATAAATCCCTGACACTCACTTAAAAATCAACAAGTAACAATTAATTAATTTAACTCTAACAGTGAACAAATTAACTAAACTACTAACAAACTGAATAAATCTCTTCTAACTACCAACTATTCCCGAATAAACAAGATTCAAATGGTATGTTATTCCAATAAATACAAGTCCCACTTATATTAAGAAAAAGAATTTAGTCCCTCAAATTTACAGCCAGGTTACGAGTCTTCCGGAAAGCTCTGTGCCTTCTCCCAAGATTCTTCTATCAGGAATGCCTTCTCCATCAATTCTTGTGTCAGGAATGTTAACGAGTTGTGCTGTGGGTACCATTTTTATTTAGATAGTGTTTTCTCTAAGACATAGAGGAGGCTGTGAGAGCCAGTGATTCTCTCAAGAGCTGAGCGCTGTTAGCTCTGGCGGATAGCAGTTAGCTCTGGGGCTTTGTCCAACTGTTCCCTTCTTTTATTCCAGTGATGACATATCAATATTTCTTAAAGTAGAATTGGTCCTATGTTGTCAAAACCATCAGATTTAAATTTAATTGGTTTTTGGTATCTAAGTATCTGGTTCAAATAGATTGGTTAAATTCAAAATTTGTTGTCTTGGTAAAAACTGCTGCTTGGCCTACTAACCATACAGCCTTCCAATATAAACGTTTCAACTCAGGCGCTCTCTGTGTACTTGCCAAATTTCAAGTTGCTGCTCACAGACATCCATTTTAAATCTCTAAGCATCGAGAAAGCACATCAGCTTTTAAAGGGACCACACAATGCTTTCCTACCAGCATTTGACAAACACCAAGCTCTAACTTCCTGCCTCCCGATCCACAAGTACTCTACCCAACTTCACAATACCTCCCCCCTTAAGAAAAAGATGAACCATAATTATGAAAAGATGGCTTCATTTTTTTTCTCTTAAAATCTTAACTGCATTATATTACTAGATCCATAGCTCATTAATCTACAGTTACACATTTTATATTAATTCTATTCATACGCAACATTGAACACTACCATTTCTATCTTATATAAACATTTTTCTTTCAAACCTCAATAAAGCATCCATAATAATATTCTCATGACTCGCAGCATGTACAATCTGTAAATGAAATGCTTGTATATGATGCTCAACAAAACTTTCTGGCGCTCTTGGCCTTAAATCTTTCCAGAAATGTCAAAGAAGTGTGATCGATATACACAATCGTCTCTGATGCATTATTTGCAATGTAAACATTAAAATGTTGTAAGGCCATTACCAAACTCAATAGCCCTTTTCAATGGTTGAATAGTTTTTCTGGTGCTATTGAGTTTTTTTTTGAAAAATAACTGATTGGTCTTTCAATTCCACAGTGATCCTTCTGTAACAACACAGCTCCAACACCTACATTGCTTGCATCGATGGCGACTTTGAAGGATTTCAAAAACTTTAGCATGGCTAAAATTGGTGCAGTGGTTAGCACTGCCTTTAAATTCTCAAATGCCTCCTGGCACTGTTCTGTCCACCAAAATTTTGTGTTCTTTTTTAACAAATCCGCCAACAGTGCCACTACGCTACTGAAGTTTGGTACAAATGTCCTGTAGAATCCGCTCAATGCTTCCTTCTTCGAGGATGGACTTTGAAATTCCTCGATGGCCTTCATCTTCACGTTCCTCAGTATCATCCGTCTGTTTCTGACGTTGTGCCCGAAAAATGTCACACCCTTGTTCAGAAATAGATGCAAGGACAAAATCAACAATTACCGGCCAATTAGTTTAAACTCAGTGACAGGAAAGCATTTAGAAATGGTGATTTGGAGCACAAGTTAGCAGTCATTCAGTCAAGTCTGGGTTGTTTAAGGAATGCCCATAAGGACTGGTTAAAGAGAATTCATAATTAACAAACTTGATGAGGTAACAGAGAGGATTGACAAAGTATGCAGCTGATGTGGTGTACCTGGAGAATTGAACCCATGCTATTGGTGTCACACTGCATTACAAACAAGTCATCAGCCAACTGAGATAAACCTCACCAATATCACCATTATATTAGATAAGCTGAAATTTTAATCACTTCAAACCAAAATATTAAAAACAAAAGCAATTGGCTGGGTTCTGCAGCACGAGATGTGCTTTGAAAGCTAACAATGTTATTAAGCTCAACCAGGGTGTAGTGAGTCAGACATAGCTGTTGTGTCGGTGCAATTGTGAAGAGTGAGTGATCGTTTTTAATTTTTCTGATCACCTGCTCAGAAAGATATTATTATACACCTCTGGAGCAGATGGGGCTTGAACCCTAGCCTCCCTGTCCAGGAGTAGGGAGACTACCACTGTGCAATAAGACTGCCTTACTCAGAATACATTTTCTTCCTCCACTTCTCTAGAGACACAGAACAATCATCAATTGTTAAAAACGCTTGCAACAAAGCGTCTCTTCTAACTGGTTTCACACTCAGAAGGAGACACTATAAGTCATTTTCATGGTTATTGAGACCAAACGCTCCAAAACCATTTCTACAGAAATGATCCCTAAGGTTATACTATGCGCTTAAAAATATTTAAATGTGTTATAACGGAGTGTTATTTTTCCAGGTGAAGCAGCATTTCAGTTGTACTTATTCACTGCTCATAAGGCAAGATTTGCCAAAGGTGACTGTTTGTGGAATTTCTCCACTCTTTCATAGGACCCTGACCTCGCAGTTGCTTGCAATTTCAATAAACCACCATGTACTTATGCTAACATTTCTTCCCTAGGTCTGCTGCAATGTTTCAACAAAGCACAAGCTCAAGAAACAACACCTCATTTTCCACTTAGGTACTTTACAGCAGTAAGTCTCAAAACTGAGTTCAGTAATAGTAGAAAATGATCGCATTATGTCTGTTATCTATTTTTCTTATGTTCTACATATGGCAATAATGAGGGGATTCAATATTTAGGTGGACACGCATGCTCTGCAGTTAAGAAAAGGAAACTAAAAGGATTCTTTTCTTCCTAAAGATCACAAGGAAAATATTATCCAAGTCAAGTGTACATTGGTATATTGGTCAGGAGAAGCAAGATTGAAAGGTGTGAGAAAGAGGAATCTCTTTTCATGCGGGAGCAAATTGCTGCAGATGCTAGAATCTGTCCTGAAAACAAAAAATGCTGGAAATCACAGTGGGTTAAGCAGCATCCATGGAGAGAGCAAGCTAACGTTTCGCGTCTGGATGACTCTTCATCAAAGCTGATGTGAAGTTATGCAATAATGGGGAAGTGGAGTGCTCCGGGAAAAAGGGTGTTAATAGTGCAGATTAAGTGATCAGTTAAAATTTGTAAAGTAGTTCGCACGCAAATTTTTGTTTTAAAAGCCTTAGATGGAAATTGGACCATTAAAGGATAGATAGAATAATATCATAGGTAATGATAAAGAAATGGCAAAAACATTTTTTTTTGCTTTGGAATTTAGCAGCAATTAGGATAAATGAACTTGACATTAAAGTATGAGATGAGTAATGAGGGAAGTGCATTTAAAATATAAAAAATGTATTGAATAATCAAACACAGAAGAGTACAAAACCCCAGTCCAGATGGATTGTATATGTGCATTTTAAGAGATAACAGACGCATTTGGGAACATGAACTTGCGATTTCAAGAAGTAATTGGATATAGTACTTGGGGCTAAAGGGGGAGAATGAGCAGCCAAAGGTTGTGGTCCCTATGGGTACCAATAACATAGGCAAAAAGAAAGATGAGGTCCTGCAAAGGGAGTTCAGTGAGTTAGGTAGGAAGTTGAAAAACAGGACCTCTAGGAATGTTATATCAGGATTAGAGATAGTAGGAACTGCAGATGCTGGAGAATCTGAGATAACAAGGTGTAGAGCTGGATGAGCACAGCAGGCCAAGCAGCATCAGAGGAGCAGGAAAGCTGACGTTTCGAGTCGAGACCCTTCTTCAGAAATGGGGGAGGGGAAGGGGATTCTGAAATAAATAGGGAGAGAGGGGGAGGCGGATAGAAGATGGATAAAGGAGAAGATAGGTGGAGAGGAGACAGACAGGTCAAAAAGGCGGGGGTGGAGCCAGTAAAGGTGAGTGTAGGTGGGGAGTTAGGGGGGGATAGGGGATAGGTGGGAGGAAGGACAGGTTAGGGAGGCAGGGACAAGCTGGGCTGGTTTTGGGATGCGGTCGGGGGAGGGGAGATTTTGAAGCTTGTGAAGTCCACATTGATCCCATTGGACTGCAGGGTTCCCAAGTGAAATATGAGGTGCTGTTCCTGCAACCTTCAGGTGGCATCGTTGTGGCACTGCAGGAGGCCCAGGATGGACATGATATCTGAGGAGTGGGAGGGGGAGTTGAAATGGTTCGCGACTGGGAGGTTCAGTTGTTTGTTGCGAACCAAGCATAGGTGTTCCACAAAGCGGTCCCCAAGCCTCCGCTTGGTTTCCCCGATGTAGAGGAGGCCACATCGGGAACAGCGGATACAGTATACCACATTAGCAGATGTGCAAATGAACATCTGTTTGATGTGGAAGGTCTTCTTGGGGCCTGGGATGGGGGTGAGGGGGAGGTGTAGGGGCAGGTGTAGCACTTCTTGTGGTTGCAGGGAAAAGTGCCGGGCGTGGTGGGGCTGGTGGGGAGTGTGGAGCGGACGAGGGAGTCACGGAGAGAGTGGTCCCTCCGGAAAGCAGATAAGGGTGGGAAGGGAAAAATGTCTTTGGTAGTGGGGTCAGATTGCAGATGGCGGAAGTGGCGGAGGATGATGCGTTGGATTTGGAGGTTGGTGGGGTGGACGAGGGGGATCCTGTTTTGGTTGTTATTGCTGGGAGGGGTGTGAGGGATGAGTTGCTGGAAATGTGGGAGACGCGGTCGAGGGCATTTTCAACCACTGTTGGGGGGGAGGTTGCGGTTTATGTCAGGATTACTTCCTTCGAGGTTAGGAATAGGAAGATAGTACAGCTAAATATTTGGCTAAAGAGCTGGTGAAGGAGGGAGGGCTTCAGGACCAGAATGCTCTTGTGAAAATGAAGGATAAGAATGCCAAGATTCAGGAATCATGGATGACAGGAGAAATTGAAAGCTTAGTCAAGAAGGAAAAGGAGGTATATGAGAAAACTGAAGACAAAGACTGCCATCAAAGATATAAGCATAGCAGGTAAGAACGCAAACAAGGATTTAAGACGGCTATAAGGGGCCATGAAATGTCTTTGACAAATAGGATTAAGGAAAATCCCAAGGCTTTTTATACATATATAAAGAGCAAGAGGGTAGCTAGGGAAAGGACTCAAGGTCAAAGGAGGGAATTTATTCATAGGGCCGGAGGGAATGGTTGAGATCCTTAATTAATACTTTACATCGGTACTTATATAGGTGAAGGACATGGTGGATGGTGAGTCTCAGGAGGAGTATGTTGATATTCTAGAGCATATCAATACAAAAAAGGAGGTGGTGTCGGGTGTTTTGAAAAACATTAAGGTAGACAAGTTCCCCGGGCCTGATAGGATTTATCCCAAATACTGAGGAAGGCGGATGAGGAAATTGCTGGGGCCTTGTACGAAATCTTTGTATTCTCTGTAGTCACAGGAGAGATCCCAAAAGATTGGAGAATAGCCAATGTTGTTCTTTTGTTTAAGAAGGGCAACAAGAATAATCCAGGAAATTATAGGCCATTGAGCTTTACGTCAGAATAAGATTCATTCTCAATTAGAAAATATGGACTTATTAGTGATAATCAGTATGGCTTTGTGCAGGGAAGCTCATGTCTCACAAACTTGAGTTTTTTGAGGAAATGACAAAGGTGAAGTCACATGGGATCTGCGATGAGCTGGTAAGATGGATACAGAACTGGCTTAGTCATTGAAGACAAAGAGTAGCATTGCAAGGGTGTTTTTCTGACTGGAGATCTATGACCAGTAGTATTCCACAGGGATCAACGCTGGGACCCCTGTTATTTGTAATATATATATAAATGATTTGAAGGAGAATGCAGGTGGCCTGATTGGTAAGTTAGCAGATGATTTGGAGATTGGGGGAGTTGCAGACAGTGAGGAGGACTGCGAGAGGATACAGCAGGATATAGATAGGCTGAAGATGTGGGCGGAGAAATGGCAGATGGAGTTTAATCCAGATAAATGAAAGGTGATGCATTTTGGAAGATCTAATGCAAGAGGGAAGTATAGAATGCTTAGTAGTATCATCATACACAGGGATTTAGGTATGCGGGTCCACAGTTCCCTGAAAGTGACAAAACAAATGGATAAGGTGGTCAAGAAGGCATATAGCATACTTGCCTTCATCAGTCAGGCATAGAGTATAAAGATTGACAAGTCATGTTGCAGCTGTACAGAACTTCAGTTAGGCCACATTTTGAATATTGCAAACAGTTCTGGTTATCATACTACAAGAAGGATGTGGAGGCTTTGGAGAGAAATGGTTTACCAGAATGTTGCCTGGATTGGACAATATTAGCTGTGAGGAGAGATTAGATAAACTTGGTTTGTTTTCACTGTTGGAAGATGAGGGATGGCCTGTTAGAAGTTTACAAAATTATGACAGGCATGGATAGAATGGATAGTCGGAGTCTTTTTCCCAGGGTGGAAATTACTAGGGGACACAGCTTTAAGGTGAGCTTAAAGGAGATGTGAGGCAAATATTTTATGTAGAGGGTGGTAAATGCCTGGAATGCGCTGCCAGAGGTGGTGGAGGAGAGGGACACAACAGCAAAATTTAAGAGGCATTTTATTTGAATACGCAGGGCATGGAGGAGTACAGAGCGCTTAGAGGCAAAAGGTTTTTAGTTTAGAAAGGCATCACATGTCAGCGCCATTTTGGTGGGCCAGAGGGCCTGTTCTTGTGCTTTTTTTTGCTCTTTGATATGGGGGAAAGGTGGGTGCAGTCTACTGAATTGGATGATCAACCATGATAATAATGAATGGTGAAACACACTCAAAGGGCCAAGGGGCTTAGTCCTGTTCCTAGCTTCTATGTTTCTAACATGAAGGTGTATTCATTAATTAGAAATAGCAGACAAAAAAGGAACTGGAAATGGGATAGCATTGTTAGTGAATGAGTAAAATCAATGCAATTGTGAGGAAAGATATCGTTGATGAGTTCATAGAGGCATATAAGAGAATGGGCCTCAGACTAAACATAGAATCAGAGAATTTTACAGTACAGAAGGAAGCTGTTCGACCCATTCATGTCTGTACTGGCTCCGAAAAGAGCTACCCAGCTAGTCCAACTCTCCAGCCTTATCTCCATAGCCCTCTAACTTCATCACTTTCAAATATATATTCTGCTCTCTTTTGAAACCTCCTATGGAATCTCCCTCCACCACTCTCCCAGACAGTGCATTCCAAATCCTAACAACTCTGAGTAAAGAAGTTCTCCTCATCTCATAGATTCATACAGCACAGAAAAGGCCCTTCAGCCTGACGACTCTGCACTGACAATAACTACCACTGAAGGTGCGCTAATCCTAATTTCCTGCACTTGTCCTATATCCTTGAATGTTATGTTATTTCAAGTGCTCATCCAAATATTTTTTAAAGGTTGTAAGGTTTCCAGCTGCCACTACCATCCTAGGCAGTGCATTCCAGAAACACACCACCCACTGAGTGAATTTTTTTTCCCAAATCCCCTGTTAATCTCCTGCCCCTTACCCTAAAACAATGCCCTCATGATTGACCCCTCAACCAAGGGGAACAGCCGCTGTCCATTCACCCTGTCCATACCCTTTATAATCTTATATACCTTAATCATGTCCCCCCTCAGTCTTCTCTGCTCTAAAGGAGAGCAATCTAAACCTATCTAATCTCTCCCTGTAGCTCAATCTCTCCACCTCAGACAACATCAAGAACCTCCTCTGCACCCCTCTAGAGCTATCCCATTCTTCCTGTAGCAAGGCGACCAGAACTGCACACAATACTCTAGTTGTGGCCTGCCCAACACTCTGTACAACTCCAATGTTACCTCCTTGCTCTTATATTCTATGCTACAACCGATGAAAGCAAGTGTCCCATATGCCTTCTTAACTATCCTATTCACATGCTCCCTCACATTTTCATCTAGATGAATAATAGATAAAGCAAACAAAAGGGTCCCAGTACTGATCATTATGGTACACCCCTGGACACCAGCCTTCAGTTACTAAAACAGCTGTCTACCACTACCCTTTATGTCCTATTATTAAGCCAATTTCTGTTCCATCTCGCCAAGTTTCCTTCAATTCCATGTGCTTTAACCTTCTCAATCAATCAGTCTCCCATGTGGGCCTTTGTCAAAAGCTTTGCGAAAGTTCGTATAAACTACATCAACTGAACATCCTTCATCCACACATTTGATCACGTTTTCAAAAAAATCTAACATATTTGTTAGAAGTGACCTCCGTCTGACAAAGCCTGACTATCTGTAATTAACCCATGCCTTTCCAAGTAGGTATTTATTTGCTCCTTCAGAATTTTCTCCAACAGTTTCCCTACTACTGGCGTGAGGTCTATAATTTTCTGGTTCATCTCTATTACTGTTCGTGAAAAGTGGAATCACATTAGCTGTCCTCTAGTCCTCTGGCACTTCGTGTCAGAGCCCCTGCAATTTCCTGCCGCACCTCCCACAGCAGCCTGGGATGCAATTCATCTGAGCTGGGGATTTGTCTATTTTTAAGCCTGATAGAGTCCCCAGTACCTCCCCATATTCTATGTCAAACTGTGTTCTTCACAGTCCCTTTTCCTGAATCCTGTACTTATGTTCTTCTTTTCCAGAGTGAAGACTGAAGAGAAGTATTCATTTAACACCCTCCAGTATCCTGCAGCTTCACACACAGGTTGGCCCCTTGGTCCCAAATGGGCCCTATTCTTTCCCTGGTTAATCTCTTACCTTTAATGCATTTATAATGTATTTTAAGGTTCTCCTTAATCCTGTTCATAAGGCCTTTATCATGCCCCCTGTTTGCTCTTCTAATGACTTTCTTAAGCTTTCTGCTGCACTTCCTGCATTTCTCTAGGGGTGCAGCTGAATTGCTCCCCTTGGATTTGCTAGATGTCCTTCTCTTCTTCCTCACCCAGTCCTGAATTGCCCTAGACATCTAGGGTCTCTGAACTTACTGTTCCTACATTTTCCTCTAAAGGATACATGTTGGATCTGTACTCTCCCCAGCTCCCTTTTGAATGACCCCACTACTCCGCTATAGACATATCTGCAAGCAGCTGTTCCCAGTCAACTGTGGCCAGATCCTGCTTTATTTTAATAAAATCTGCCTTTCCCCAATCCAAAGTTATTTTCTGCAGGCCATCTTTTCCCTTGTCCAGAACAAATTTGAACAATACCATGGTGTAGTCGCTGTTGCCTAAATGTTTCCCTGCTGCCACATTGAACACTTGTCTGCCTTCTTTCCCCAGAACGAGATCCAGCACTGTGTTGTCCCTGTTGGATCTTCTAATGTATGCACTGATACAAAAAACTCTCCTGGATGTTTTTCAAGAAATCTGCCCCTTCTAAACCCTTAACAATATGACTGTTCCAATTTAAATTAGCAAAATTGAAATCTCCTCATATAATTACTCAATTATTACTCTTAAATACCTGTAAATAGTCTACATATTTGCTCCTCTATTTGCCACTAACTCAACTCTTTGGGGGCCTATAATACACTCACAGAAAAGTAGCTGTCCCCTTGACATTCCTATATTCTACCCACAAAGCCTCATTTGAGGACCATTCCAAGAATCATCTCTCATTATTGCAGACTCCTTAATTAATACTGCTACACCACCACCCTTTTTACACCCTCCGCTGTCTTGCCCAAAGATCCTACACCGTGGAATGGTGAGTTGCCAGTCCAGCCCTTCTCTCAACCCATGTTTCTGTGATAGCAACAATAACATACTTCCATACGTCAATCCGTGCCTTTAGTTCATCAGTCCTACCTATCACATTCCTAGCAATAAAAGGCCATCCAGCCTTGCCTTACTCTCTTGACACTCAACATGGCTGAACTCACTGTGACTTGCTTCCTTGGTTGTAGCATGATGTGTCTCTGTTTCATCGATATTCTGTGTCCCCTCCCCCTGCTAGACTAGTTAAAACTTCTCCTAACAGGACTAGCGAGCCTACCTGCAAGGATGTTGGTCCCAATCTGGTTCAGGAGCAGAATATCCTGTTTGTACAAGTCCCACCTTCCTCAAAGAGGTCCCAGTGATCCAAGAATCCAAAACCCTCCCTCTTGCACCAACCCTTGCCATGTATTCATCTGCCTTATTTTCCTATTTCAAAACTTGCTAGCATGTGACACCAGGAGTAATCCAGAGATTACGACCATGAATGTCCTGCTTTATAATCTACTGCCTAACTTTCTGAATTCTTGATACAAAACCTCATTCCTCACTTTGCCCGTACCATGATCTCTAACTCATCACCCTCCCCTGCAGCCATTCAGTTACATTCCTTAACCTTGCACCAGGTAGACAACACATCATTCTGGAGTCCCATGTTAGGCCAGAGAAACACCTGTCTGCCCCCGCTGACTGCAGAATCTCCTATCACTATTGTTGTTCCTTTCATCTTCCTTCCCCACTGTACAGTCAAGCCACTTGTGGTACCAAAAGCTTGACTCTGACTGCATTCCCCCGAGGTACCAACTCTCTCATCAGCTTCCAAAATGGAATACTGGTTAGTGAATGAGACCCCAGGGGACTCCTGCCCTACCTGCCTGTTCTTTCAGGGCTGTCTAATGGTCATTCATTCCTTTCTTTCCTCTAGTCCCTTGAGCTGCATCCATGTGACCACTTCTCTAAACTTGCTATCCATGTAACTCTCAGCCTTGCGGATGCGCCACAGTCTCCAACTGTTGCTCAAACTCAGAGACCCAGAGCTCCAGCTTCTGCAGCTCGGAGCATGTCCTGCATATGTGGTCATCTATGATACTGACAGTATCCAGGACTCTCCACATATGACAAGCTACACATTCTGCTCAGTGGGCCTCGCCTGACATCTCCGAAATTTACAATTAATGCCTTAAAATAGAATTATTAGACTTATTTTGTTAGACTTCCTACTCTACTGCTAAGGTTGTGAAAATGGTTAACTGTATTAAGTTCACACTGCTTCAGATCTGTAGGATAAGAAAGGGTTAAGCAGCAATTGCCAGGTGCCCAGTATTCACCAATCCGGAGCCTTTCTCACCTTTACAAGTTACAACATCAACAGGATCTGCACATCAACTCCAATGTGCCAGTGCAGCCTTTGGACAGCCTAAGCAAGGAGTGCTCAAAGTCCAATACTTAACCACATTTGGCCAGAGGGATTGCCTTAGCCTGAATATACATGCTTAGCTGAAAGTCCAGACTCCATTAGATTGTTGAAACACAAAGAAAACATGACTTATGCGTTTTTTTGCCCCTGTAATCTATTTTGTCACTGGCTCAATGTTAATTTATGCACAATAAAAAGGTGTCTAGTACATGTAGTTTGTTATTAATACTTTAAAGTGTGGTTGATTGACACATTTATAGGGTTGCAATAACAACATGCTTTAAAGAAAGTTCAGAATATTTGTTGTTTTAAACATTTTCACACAATTCATTGCTATTAAAGAATTCATTCGTTTGTTTTGTACAGAGTGTACAGCGAATAAATTCATATGAAAGTACAATGAGTTGGTATAACAGACAATTGAGGGTAGGTTGCAGGCATGAGTTCGCCATGAATTGGTACGATTCACACGATATAAAGATGCCACTTCAACCATCAAATCCATTCCAAAAGATCAGCCTAATCTATCCACACAGCTCTTGATCCCAGTCAGAAGTAAATATTATCTAGTAAGTAATTAACAATAAATATTCAATTAGTTGAAGAGGAGTTGAAGCTACAAGGAGGGTAATTATATCTCAAAAACATCGAGACAGAGGTGCCCGATTTACGAATGTCTGACTTATGAATGTAAACTCATACAAGGGTGTAACTTTAAAGATCTGACATATGAATATTTCCTGAACTTATATTGTTCTTTATATTGTCCCGCATTGCGATCTGACTTATGTACAAGCAACTTGCAAACAGACTCCAAAACAGAACTCCTTCGCAACCCAGGAGCTATACTGCAAAATGCTGAGTTATGGTTTAATCAAGGGAAAACAAAGCACAACACTTTGGAAGAGAATTCTTGATCTTGTACTTTAATGTTTAGCTTTTAACTATATTTCCCTATTTTTGTACTTTGTACCTAAGATTTCATACATTGGTACCTTTGGACATAAGATGGTGCCAGAAATGGCGACATTGTACACTTTTCACTGTACTCCTGTATCTCTGTATTTGACTAAACATGACAATAAAATCTAATTCTAGTTGCAAAGATTACATGTGAATATTTGAAACAGAGTATTAACCTTTAAAGCAAGTCTGCTGTAGAAATGAAAGTAATATCTTTTTCATGTTTAACTCTCGATACCATAAGATTTTTGATGCTTTCGGTAAAAATACTTAATAAATACCTTAATTGTTGATACAAAAGCAGCAGTGACATACGAGCAAAGGCGAGGTGGTAGTGTTAATTTACTGAAGTCTTTTTCATCACGGAGAGAAACAGCTATAGCCTGTTGACATAATAATTGCAGGTTGGCAATCCTATGCTCCACTCGAACAACATATAGTGCAGGTCCAGAAGCAAGGAACAAACGTGAGTCACGGTGACCCCAGCAGATGGCTGTAATGAGGCGCTGAAAATGGAAAAGTACAGTTTTGCTACACTGTATAATTCAAGGCATTTAATGAGCTTAATATGAATCCTGTTTATTAAACATGAACAAAACACATTTAAACAAATCGTCTTGGATTGAGTGCAGACAGACAATGAGTCAGGATATTCTTGTCAGTACTTTTATAACCTTGTCTTTTTTAAAACATAGGACATACAGCAAGATGTTAGCAAACAAAATTCAAAATTGACTGTGGGCAATTCTACAGTTCAGGAGGTTGACAAATTCTGGTAACATGCTACATGGGGAACAAAAGGCATTAAAGTTTACATCAAAATCTAAAATGCCAATCTTGGGTTTGTTAGCTGTGTCTCAGTTTAGTAGCTCTAATGACATTGCTTCTAAAATGGGTTATTTTTGAAGTGTGAGTAGGCGTAAGGAGGGGAGGTTTAGGACTAGTATTATGAAGAAGGGGCTTCTCTATCTGCAGCAGAAACGGTATTGGTGAGGCAGAAGAATAAATCACAAGGTCTGAGGAAAAAATAAAAGGCTTTTTTTTGCTGCTTATTTTCATTTTATTTATATAACTAGCGCTCAAATTATATGGAGACAGAGGGGAAATTCTCCTCCAAAGCCTCCCAAAAACCTTGAAAATTCAATAATATCGGATGACTGAGGATTATCTTTCAATCTCAGGCTGTTTCTCTCCCACATTTGCTGCTATTTTCTGGAACAGCGAGAAGTTAGAAAAGTCAGCATAGTTGGCTGTGAGTGAGCTGCCAGGGTGGCCTTTTGCACGGACTAAGAATGCCATTTGCCCAGACCAGGTGGAATTTTGTCAGGATACAGATGGTGGGTGGTTCATCTGGCAGAGAGGTTGTCTGCTGCGATTCATCCATTGCCAAGTCTAGGATGGTGTAGGTCTAGGAAGGAAGCGGCTGCAAAAAGAGTGCAGGGATCAGGAAGGTGTGAGGGGTGTGGAAGGGAGGAGGAGGCTGCAAGTGGGGTGTGAGGGAATGAGACTCCAAGGGATTGGAGAAGAATAGGGCTGTAAATAGAGTTAGTAGGAACTGCCGATGCTGGAGAATCTGATATACCAAGGCGTAGAGCTGGATGAACACAGCAGGCCAAGCAGCATCAGAGGAGCAAGAAAGCTGACATTTCGGGTCTAGACCCTTCTTCAGAAATCATTCAGAAATTTCCTCAGATCCCTGAAGAAGGGTCTAGACCCGAAACCTCAGCTTTCCTGCTCCTCTGATGCTGCTTGGCCTGTTGTGTTCATCTAGCTCTACACCTTGTTATATGGGGACAGAGTTGATGTTATGTCCCCAGGTGATGGTATTACTAAGTCTAATCCAAGAATTAAATCTTGCTGGATACATCTTTTTAAAAGTTTTTATTAACATGATCTGTCACTGAAACAGTGACACAACACTACAGAATTTATTTAACAGCAGAATAGAGGTTTATTACACAAAAAATGAGAACAAAAAATCAAAGAAGACTTATTAGAAAATACTTAAAACACAATGCAAGACAAAGTTATCCAAGTATTTCCAATCTAGTTGCTACCTAACTGGTTCTCTCTAGTTTCTTAGTTAAAATAAAACACTATAGTAACTTATGACAGGTAGATAAGCATTGAAAACCATTAGCTTTTGTTTTCAGTTCAGGATAATCGGGGATTAATTTTTGTTTAGAAAACTCAGGGAGTGAAAGCTTTTAGGACAGTTTCGAGGAGACCTGATTAGGGACAGAAACAAATATAGCTTCTCTCCTAGAATTTTTTCAGAAAAATTTTCTGAAGAAGGGTCCAGACCCAAAACGTCAGCTTTCCTGCTCCTCTGACATTGCTTGGCCTGCTGTGTTCATCAAGCTCTACGCCTCGTTATCTCAGATTTTCCAGCATCAGCAGTTCCTACTATCTCTTAGCCTTGTGTGTATGCAGTGGAAACACATTAGCTGTGAGCTCACCAATCTATGGAAGATGTGTTTAGAGTGTGCTACAGCTTTTATGTGTACATATGTCTGTTATTTTGAAACTATGCTTGTTGACGTGTGCCAATTTAAATAATGTGGTGTCTATTAAATTAATATTGTCTCTGTGCTGTTACTTAAACTTTAATGGAAGGTTGATTACTGTTGAGAATACTGATGAATTATTCAGAGAATGCTTCGGTGGTAATCCAAATATCAGCACAAATATTGGAGGTATTGTTACTTGACTGTATCACCTAAGAACTGAATCAGTGATGTTATGAAGCGGAGGTCAACCCCCCTCTGATAACTAAAACCGAAATACACAGAGAAGCTCGCCTCGCCTCAGAATCTGTTAAAGGAAACATGAAAAGTATAACCTGCCTCTCTCCTCCCAATTTGTTATAAAGGGAAGGTTAAATGAAATGAACTTATTACAGTCACTCTATAATCACCAATTAACAATTTATTTATCTAACTCTAACAGTGAACAAATTAACAGAACTAGTAACAAGCCAAACAATTCCCCCTTAACTACTGACTATTCCCGAATGGAACAAAATTCTAATGGTATGCTGTTCTAACAAATAAAAGTCCCACTTACATAAATCAAATGAATAAAAATGCTTAAAACTTAGTCTCTCAAAATTACAGCCAGGATACATCTTCCAGAATGTTCTGTGCCTTCTCTGCTGATCTTCAGTCAGGAGAGCCATTCTCCATAAAATTCTTGTGTCAGGAATATTAGCTAAGAGTGCCATTATACCTTTAGTCAGACGATGGCTTTCTGAGAATTCTGCAACAGGCAGTGATGTTCTCCTCAGAGCTGCCGGTTGTTAACTCTAACAGATAGCAGTTGCTCTCTCAGTGATTTTCAAAAACCCTCTTCTTTTATACCCTTGATGATTTATCAATTTCTTACAACATGATTGGTCCTAGCTTGTCAAAACCATCGGATTTAAATTTAATTGGTTTTTAGTCTATAAGCGTCTGGTTTAAAATAATTGGCTGATATTCAAACAGGTTGCCTTTATAACGAAACATGAGTACTGTCCTGGGTTGTTAACCATACAGCCTTTTGATACAACTGTTTCAATTTCAGGAGCTCTCCATCCACCTGCACATTTTTGTTTCTAATCTCTAAGCCTAGAAAAAGCACATAATCTTTTAAAGGGACCATGCACGCTTTCCTCCTATCATTTTACAAACAAATTCTAACATCCTGCCTTCCAATCCACAAGAGCTGTACCCAACTTCGCAACAGTGAGCAAGAAAAAGCAGTTCCTGAAAAAGTAGCCCCAGAAAATCAAAAAGTAGCTCTCAGTAAAATATTTTGACATCCGACCTTCCAAACACGTTTTTGAGCAAGCTCTGGATTCCAACATAAACAATCCCAGGTCACCTTGGTCCATGTTGGAAGGGACCAAAATCATTTTTCATGGATAACAGTTTTGGTTATAAACTTATTAAATGCATCCAATTGTGTTGTAAGTTCATCAAGCTAGAGGATTTACTTTAATTGCAAAGATGTTGCCTAATTTGCTGGATATTTCCATCATGTTCTGTTTATATGCCCTGATATTAACTTACACTTAGTTACTGGCCACCTGCAGAATTCATCTATGGCCTATCCATTGCTCCGATGATTTCAAACAAAATTCTTGATTTTAAACAAAGTCAGCAAAGTAAATATTTATTAATTGACAGTGTAAAAAACCACCCAGAATCTGATCGAGCTGGTGATCAAATACCTTAGGGGAGAGGTGCAATAGTGTTGTAAGGATGCTCAACAGTGCCTGAAATAGGAAGAATCATTATTGCTTCACAACACACCACTGCCAAGACTGACCTCAGTTTAATGTTTCTAGACTATTTCACGTGGGATGGAAGGGGCAGATGACACCAGTGGTCAGATGACACCAGTGAGCAGGGTTTGAAGGGTATGGGGTGGGTGATGGGGTGGGGAGGAGAGAACTCTGGCAGAGGTTGTGTAAGTGGAAAGGCTGACAATAGTTAGGCAAGACTTCTGTGGTGGTCCTTGTAGTCTGGCAGTATTTTGGGAAATGATGTAAAGCAAAAGTCTACCATCATTCCATTCTAAGCCCTGCAAACTATATCTCCCCTTCCCTCTCTTTTATCCAGTCCTTCTCACCCAATCTACTGCACAGTTGCAAAAATCGCTTTGTGATCCAGTGACATCATTTCAAGTCTCATCAATGGAGCTGTTAAGTTTAAATTCAATTAAGTAAACAAAATATGGAATAAAAAGCTCATTTTCAGTAATGGTGACCATAAAACACCAGATTGTCATAAAAATGTATTTAGTTTACTAATGTCCTTCAGAGAAGGAAATATGCTATATTTACCAGGTCAGGCCTATGTAGGACTCCAGACCGACAACAATGTGGTTGGCTCATAACTATTATCTGAAGTGAATTTGCAAGCTTTATTCAATCAACAAAAAAACACCCAGAAACATCTTGAACTCTTCCTTAAATGTACTTTCAAAACATAGCAGTTCGAAAAGGCAACTCATCACCACTTTCTTGAGTACAATCAGGGATGAATAAAAAACACTGGCCTTGCCAGCTATGCTCAAGCCCTATGAACGCATTTTAAAAACTTTAGCCTTTTTTCAAGACAGAAAACTTGCAACTGGTTTAAAAGTTTCTACTAGGTGATAATAAATCTTGTATCAATCTAGTAAATGTTTTTGCCCTTCTCCTGTGCTAACATATCCATGGTTATAAAATGAAGACCAGGATTGTTCAGTTCTCCAAGTGTGATATAATTAGAATTCTATACAAGTTTAACGTAACTTTTTTGCCTTTCAGTTGTATCCCTCTAAAATGAACACCGCTGTTGCGTTTTTTAGAGCCCTTCATAAACTTTCAGCACTTAATTTTTTTTTCCCATTTGAACATCCAGATCCCTCTACTCCCCAACCAAATTAATATTCATTTTTCCTACCAAAATGTACCACGTCACAATTACCTGTAATGAAGTTCATTTACCAATTACATACCTGATCTGAATTGTTATATATGTCCGCATTTTGTTGAAGTTCTATTCTATATGAACTCCAATTTGGAGTAAATTGTAAATTTTAAAATTGTAATTTCAATTCTCAAATCCAAATTGTTTATATATAAATTGGAGAATAGCAGTACCCATCCCTGAGTAATATCAGCCTTCCTCCTTAATCTTATCAAACATCTTTAAGAAATATAACTTTGTTATGTCTACTACCCTTAGAAACCTTTCTGTTCCTTTCTCAAATAAATTTTTCATTTCTTGTGTGTCTCCAGTTGCTGGCAGCTCAGATTCTAATGTGCAAGCCTGCGGGATGCTGGAGACCAATAGGTAAAAGGTACAATTAGGGAGTTTGTGAGAGACAGAATGTGCTGGCCTGATGGAAAACAGTGCCAGAGACCAAAACTCTAAGTGGCATCAACACAACAAAAAGTGCAGATTGGTGAGAAGCTGATGATTTTCAATATTTCGTTAAGTTTAGTTAGTCTAAATAATAGACTTGGCTTGACACCTCAGTTCCATAAAATGCACAGACCATGAAACTCCAGTCATGGACAAAATTTATTGAAAAGGTTGTCAGTAGCAGTTGCTCAACCGTCAAATTTCACAACTCAGAACACCGCAGCAGTATCCATAAAGTTGAAAGTTATATGGATAACTTCCTTCTGAATGTAGTCACCCTTTAAGGGATGGCACTAATATGTCAGTTTAAAGGGCCTGTCTGTGACAATTTTATGGCACTATGAATTCAATGATTGATCAAGCCTGATGCCACAAAGTGTATGTTTACATTTTTTTATTACATCTTTGAGTAAGGATTAAACTATTTGCCTGCCATGGGGAGTAATCTGTATGCCATCCAAAGGACAGAGAATAAAACCAAGTATAGACTCAGGAACAGTCCTGCAGATTGGAGGGTAACTAATGTCACTCCAATATTCAAAAAGGAAGGCACAGAGAAAACAGGGAATTATAGACCAGTAAACCTAACATTGGTAGTGGGGAAAATTCTCGAATCCATTATCAAGGTCTTTATAGTGTAGCATTTAGAAAGCAGTGGCAGGATCAGACAGAGTCAGCATGAATTTATGAAGGGGAAATAATGCTTGCCAAATCTGTTGGAATTCTATGAAGATGTAACTAGTACAGTTGACAAGGGGGGAGCCAGTCAATGTGGTATGTTTGGACTTTCAGGAAGTGTTTGACGAATTCCCACATATTGTGCAAGATTAAAGCACATGGGATTGGAGAAAGTGTATTGAGGTGGATACAAAACTGGTTAGCAGAGAGGAAATAAATAGTAGGAATTAATGGGAGCTTTTCAAATTGTCAGGCAGTAACTAATTGGTGCCACAGGGAGCAGTGCTGGGATCCCAACTATTCACGATATATATTAATGATCTGGTTGAGGGAACAAAATGTAACAGATGATACCAAGTTGGGTGGGAGGGTGAACTGTGACGAGGATGCAGAGATCCTTTGATCTGGACAGGTTGGGTGAGTGGGCAAATCAATGGCAGATGCAGTATAATTTGGACAAATGTGAGGTTGTTCACTTTGGAAGCAAAAACAAGAAGGCAGATTATTACCTGAATGTCTGTAAATTGCGAGAGGGGAGTGTGCAGCAGGACCTGGGTGTCCTTGCGCACCAGTCACTGAAAGTAAGCATGCAGGTACAGCAGACGGTAAAGAAGGCAAATGGTATGTTCGCCTTCATTGCGAGAGGTTTCGAGTGCAGGTGCAGGGATGTGTTGTTGCAGTTGTACAGGGGTCTGATGAATACTGTGTGCAGTTTTGGTCTCCTTTTTTGAGGAAGTATGCTCTTGCTCCCTGCTGCGAAGGTTTACCAGGCTGATTCAAGGGATGAAAGAACTGATGTATGAGGAGAGACTGACTAAGAAAGGATTGTTTTCGCTGGAGTTCAGATTAATGAGGGGGGGATCTCATAGAGACGATTAAAATTTTAACAGGACAAGACAGGGTAGATGCAGGGAGGATGTTCCCGATGGTGGGCATGTCCAGAACCAGAGGTCACAGTATGAGGATTCAGGGTAGACGATTTAGACGGAGTTGAGGAGACATTTCTTCACCCAAGGAGTGGTGAGCCTGTGGAATTCATTACCACAGGAAGCAGTTGATGCCAAAACATTGAACGTATTCAAGAGGCAGCTAGATATAGCTCTCGGGGCGAATGGGATCACAGGTTATGGGGAGAAAGCAGAATTAGGCTATTGAGTTGGACAATCAGCCATGATCGTGATGAATGGCTGAGCAGGCTCGAAGGGCCAAATGGCCTCCTCCTGCTCCTATCTTCTAAAAAAACAGGCTGTAGTTTAATCATGGGTGACTTGAATCTTCATGCAGATTGGAAGATTCAAATTGGCACATGAGGCCAAGGCAACCGGCCATGAGAAAGAATTTATAAAGTACATTCTGGACAGTTTCCTAGAACAATATATCATGAATCCAACCTGGAATTCGGGTATTTTGGATCTGGTACTATGGAATGAGACAGGTTTCAAAATAATCTGACTAAAAGCTCCCCTACGAAACAGTGACCATAACCTGATAAAGTTTAGCATTCAGTTTGAGAGGGGGAGACTTAGGTGAGCTCATCATGTCTGCACCGACCCTCCAAAGAGCATTCCTCCCAGACCTAGCCCCTGACACTATCCCCATAACCCTACATTTAGTTCATAGATTCATAGAATCCCTACAGTGTGGAAACAGGCCCTTCGGCCCAACAAGTCCACACCGACCCTCACAGCATCCCACCCAGACCCATCCCCCTATTAGCCACCTGATCCATTCATCCCTGAACACTATGGGCAATTTAGCATGGCCAATCCACCTAGCCTGCACATCTTTGGACTGTGGGAGGAAACCGGACCACCCAAAGGAAACCCACACAGACACAGGGAGAATGTGCAAACTCCACACAGATAGTTGCCCGAGGGTGGAATCAAACCCAGGACCCTGGCACAGTGAGGCAGCAGTGTTTACCACTGAGTCGCAGTGTCGCTGATTGCCGCACTTTGCAGGATATACAGCATCAAGAACAAAATAAAAGCAATAGCTGGTATTTTAATGCTACGCCATTTAACCAGAAGACAAACACCTCCCAAAAAAAGACAAAGCATGAAATACTTGAAAGCAGCCTACTCACCAGGGCATTTGGCCTAACACAAAACGTATATATCTGGATTTTGACTAAAGTTTTCTCTCCCTCAATGGTTCTGTAACTCACACTACTCTAGTGGGTACGACTAGATTCAATCATCAGCTGTTGGGTAGCAGTGTAGACCTATGTAGTATCACTACATTATTGTATGCAGAGTGTTACAAAATACAATATAATTATTTTGGTGTTATGTGAACCAGAATATCAAATCTTAAAATAAAAAACTGATAGCACAAATTCATGTTAACTTTGTTAAAAACAGCAGTATACGGTAAAAGTTGTTATTAACAGTATCCTACAGTAAAGGTTATCCTGTCATTTTACAAGACTTTGAAGTGCGTAATAATATGCCTGCATTCCAGAATGATACAAAAAAACTAACATTTTCAAGAGGTCTACTACAATAATAGTACAACACTATACTACATATCACTGGGAGACAATGAGCTGAAAATGCTCAGTTTTGGATGACTTGAATATGCTATATTTGGTTGAATCTCCTACAGGTTAGAACTGACAAAAAGTCTATTTTTAAGTGAGAATGGCTAATCCAACTAACCTGCACATCCTGGACACTACGGAGCAATTTAGAATTGCCAATTCACCTAATCTGCACATCTTCAGGCTGTGGGAGGAAACCAGAGCACCAAGAGGAAATCCATGCAGACACACGGAGAATGTGCAAACTCCACATAGACAGTCACCCAAGGCTGGAATCGAACCTGAGTCCCTGGCACTGTGCTGACCACTGAGCCAACTTGCTGTCCCTAGGTAGGGTATAAGTCAATTGTAGTTAACCAGTGAAGTTACCAAAAGCATGAAACTGAAAGAAAAAACAAAATGTGGCAAAGATTATTGGTAAGCTTAGAGGCTCAGAGGGACTGGAAGTCTGGAATGCATTTACTTCAATGAAAGAAGTATAACAGGCAACACAGATGAACCAACATACATGGATTACTGCATGGACTTATGATGTTACTGCCATAACAGAGACATGATTAAAGGAGGGGCAAGACTGGCAGCTTAACATTCCAGGATAATGCTGTTTTAGACAGGACAGAAAGAGAAACAAATGGGGTGGGGGAGTTGCATTGCTGATTAAGGATCACATCACAGCTGTGTTGAGGGAGGATACATCGGACAAATCTTGCAGTGAGGCATTATGGGTGGAGATCAGGAATAGGAAGGATGAAACCACAATGCTGGGAGTTTTCTACGGGCTTCCCAACAGCCCATGTGAGACAGAGGAGCAGATCTGTCATCAGATACTAGAAAGGTGTGAAAAAAGCAGGGTAGTTGCATTGGGTGACTTAAACTTTCCTCTTATTGACTGGGACTCCCTTAAAGCCTGGGGCTCAGATGGAGAGCAATTTGTTAGATGTTCCAGGAAGGTTTTTTGAGACAGTATGTTGACAATCCAATCAGAAAAGAGGCCATACTAGATTTGGAATAGGGAATGAGCCTGGACAGGTGATCAATGTTTCGGTAGGAGAGCATTTTGGGCTTAGCGACCATAACTCCATTAGACTTAGTCATGGACAAGAGCGGCCCTTGGGTGAGAGTGTTTAATTTGGCAAGGGCCAATTCCACCCAAATTAGACAAGAACTGGGGAATGTGGATTGGGAGCAGTTATTTGAAGGCAAATCTATGTCTGGCATGTGGGACACTTTTAAAGACCAGTTGATTAAAGTGCAGGACATGCATGTCCCTGCAAAACTGAAAGATAGGAATGGCAGGATACAGGAACCATGGATGACAAGGGAAATTGTAAACTTAGTCACAAGGAAAAAGGAAGCATATGATAGGTCTAGGCAGCTACAAACTGATAAAGCCCTTGAGGAGTATAGCGAAATTAGGAACTTAAATGCAGAATTAGGAAGGCTAAAAGGAGACACGGTCAAGGAGGATCCCAAGGTTTTTATGCGTATATTAGAAGAAAGAGGGTAAGCAAGGGGAAGAGTATGCCCCCTCAAGGACAAAGGAGAGAAGTTATGCGTGGAACCACAGGAAGTGGGAGAGATCCTTAATAAATACTTTGTATTGGTATTCACCAAAAAAAAAGGCATGACTGATGTTGAGGTCAGGGATGAGTGTGTGAACACTCTAGAGAATATTAAAGGAGGAAGCTTTCAGTATCCTAATCTGTATTAAGGTAGACAAGTCCCCAGGACCAGATGGGATCTATCCCAGGTTTATGCGAAAGGCAAGAGAAGAAATAACTGGAGCATTAGCAGATATCTTCACATCCTCCTTGGCCACAGGTGAGGTTCCAGAGGACTGGAGATTAGCCAATGTTATTCCCTTGTTTTAAGAAAGGAAACAGTGAAAATCTAGGCTGGAGAGTCTCATATCTGTGGTGGGGAAGCTCTTGGAGAAGATACTGAGATACAGGATACATGCACATTTGGATGACATTGGACTAGTTAGAGGTAGGCAGCATGATTTTGTACAGGGAAGGTCATGTCTCACCAACCTGATCAAAATTTTTGAAGAGGTGACAAAGTTAATTGATGAGGGAAAAGCTGTGGATGTAGTTTATATGGACTTTAGTAAGGCATTTGATAAAGTCCCACATGACAGATTGGTACAAGAACTAATTTCACTGGGATTCGGGGCGGATGGATAGATGGATATAAAACTGGGTTGGTCATAGAAGATGGAGAGTAGTGGTGGAACGATGTTTTTCAGAATGGAGACTGGTAACTAGTGGTGTTCTACAGGGATCAGTCTTAGGTCTTCTGTTGTTTGTAGTATATATAAATGATCTGGAGGAAGATGGTCTGATTCATAATTTTGCAGATGACATGAAGATTGGTGGAGTTGCTGATAGTGCCGATGATTGTAAAAGGATACAACAGGATATAGATAGATTGGCGACTTGGGCACAGAAATGGCAGATGGAGTTTAATCCAGACAAACTGGAGGATCAAATTTAGGTGTGAATTATACTGCTAATGGCAGAACCTTTAGGAACATTAACATACAGACGGATTGGGTGTACAGGTCCACAGTTCCCTAAAAGTGGCAACACAGGTGGCCAAAGGGATTAAGAAGGCACATGATATGCTTGCCTTCATCAGCTGGGCATGGAGTAGGAGAGTTGGCAAAACATGTTGCAGCTATATAAAAATAAGAGATAACACAGTGTGGAGCTGGAGGAACACAGCAGGCCAGGCAGCATCAGAGGAGCAGGAAAGCTGACATTTCGGGTCAGGACCCTTCTTCAGAAGGGTCTTCACTGTAATACCTCTGACTCCAGCATCGGCAGTTCTTACTATTTCGCAGCTATATAAAACCCTTGTTAGGCCGCATTTGGAGTATTGTGTGCAGTTTTGGTCACCCAATTACCAGAAAGACATGGAAGCTTTGGAGAGAGTGCAGAGAAGATTCACCAGGATGTTGCCCGGTCATGAGGGCATTAGCTATGAGGAAGGTTTAAAAAGACTAGGATTATTTTCACTGGAAAGACCGGCTGAGAGGAGACATGATAGAGGTCTACAAAATTCTGAGAGGCATAGATAGGGTGGATAGTCAGAGACTTTTTCCCAGGGTTGAAGTTTCAGTTACAAGGGGGCACAGATTAAAGGTGAGAGGGCAAAAGTTTAAGGGAGAAGTACAAGGGAAGTTTTTCACACAGAGAGTGATAGGAGCCTGGAATGCACTGCCAGAGGTGGTGGTGGAAGCAGGCACGTTGGCGACAATTAGGAGGCATCT
Organism: Rhincodon typus; assembly: GCF_021869965.1. Classification (NCBI taxonomy): domain Eukaryota; kingdom Metazoa; phylum Chordata; class Chondrichthyes; order Orectolobiformes; family Rhincodontidae; genus Rhincodon; species Rhincodon typus. Next base: position 30,078,199 of record NC_063340.1, on the reverse strand, counting down.
GGATGGTTAATGTATAGGGAGGGATAAAGGGAAACGGACCAAATAAGGGCAGGAGGTTTGTTTTTTTGTTTAGTCAGGGCATGATGACCAGCATAGGCTTGGAGGGCCAAAGGACCTGTTCCTGTGCTGTACTTCTCTTTTGTTCTTTTGTTTTGATGTTCTGTTCTGCATATTCACACCTCTTTCCAGTACCAACGACAGATACAAAAAAAACATGCTGTTAGCAAAGATTTCAATCATCTAACAACCAAAATTATTGATATTTAAAATATGGCTCATTGATGAGATAATGGACAGATATTGAGGGTTTGGCTAGAGGTGGTGGGGTGGAGGTATTAATTTCCCTCTAAAGGGCTTTAACTTGCATTAATGGAGGACATCTATCCATGACCATTCCCATCAATGGGCTTGCTTAGGTCACAGATATGTTGGTGGAGACCTTCAGGTAGAGAGGTAGAAAATTGCTTTCCTACCTCCAATAGTTTGCACTGATTTCATCATCAAAGTTGTTCTGACATTCTGAACTGAAAGCAAACAAGTTATCCCCCTTGGTTTCAGGTGTGAAAGAAATAAATCAGGAAGAGTTCAGTGAAAAGTAACTGGTAATTCAAAAAGCCCTCAAAGATTTAGGACAGCTTAACACATATCATTTATTTTCAATACCAATGTAAACCTGAGATAAACAAATAAAATTCTTTATATGGCAATTGTGGAGCATATACTTCAATACTGCTGCAAAGTAACAGACTGAGTGAAGGATAAATAGGGAAAAGAAACATTATTACAAGAGCTTTCCCCAGTTTGGAGTTTTGCTTGGATGGTTACAGTTGATGGTCATACAGAATGGTCATACAGGTCCTAGAGTAGATGCCAGCTCGATATATCTGTGTGCTCTTTGCTTACCTTGGTGGTCAATTACCGAAGGTACTGACAAGAGACTGCCACTGTACTTTTAACAAGAGAAAATAAAGGTCTACGCCTCATTCAAGAAAAAGAACACCAACTGTGTCGAACGATAGAAGCAGTAATTGAAATGGTCTCATTACAATTAGCATAAATAAAGATTTCACCCTTATACCCTCAAGAACAGCCTTACAGATTGGCTAAACAGTGAAATGCCAGGGATGAGGGAGGTAGAGAATATGACGAAGGAAAAGGGTGTAGGAAGCACGTCTAGTGAATCTTTCAAGCAGGAAGCAAGTTGAATAGAGCTGGATGAACACAGCAGGCCAAGCAGCATCAGAGGAGCAGGAAGGCTGACATTTTGGGCCTAGACCCC
>NC_063340.1:30050028-30071920 GCF_021869965.1 Rhincodon typus | reverse complement strand
CTATGTCCCTCTGTAACCTGCAACATCCTTCCGCACTATCCACAACTCCACCGACTTTGGTGTCATCCGCAAATTTACTAACCCATCCTTCTACGCCCTCATCCAGGTCATTTATAAAAATGACAAACAGCAGTGGCCCCAAAACAGATCCTTGAGGTACACCACTAGTAACTGAACTCCAGGATGAACATTTCCCATCAACCACCACCCTCTGTCTTCTTACAGCTAACCAATTTCTGATCCAAACCGCTAAATCATCCTCAATCCCATGCCTCCGTATTTTCTGCAATAGCCTACCATGGGGTACCTTATCAAACGCTTTACTGAAATCCATATACACCACATCAACCGCTTTACCCTCATCCAGCTGTTTGGTCACCTTCTCAAAGAACTCAATAAGGTTTGTGAGGCACGACCTACCCTTCACAAAACCGTGTTGACTATCCCTAATCAAATTATTCCTTTCTAGATGATTATAAATCCTATCTCTTATAATCCTTTCCAACACTTTACCCACAACCGAAGTAAGGCTCACTGGTCTATAATTACCAGGGTTGTCCTTACTCCCCTTCTTGAACAAGGGGACAACATTTGCTAGTCTCCAGTCTTCTGGCACTATTCCTGAAGACAATGACGACATAAAGATCAAAGCCAAAGGCTCTGCAATCTCCTCTCTAGCTTCCCAGAGAATCCTAGGATAAATCCCATCCGGCCCAGGGGACTTATCTATTTTCACACCTTCCAGAATTGCTAACACCTCCTCCTTATGAACCTCAATCCCGTCTAGTCTAATAGACTGTATCTCAGCATTCTCCTCGACTACATTGTCTTTTTCCTGTGTGAATACTGACGAAAAATATTCATTTAGCGCCTCTCCTATCTCTTCGGACTCCACGCATAACCTCTCACTACTGTCCTTGACCGGCCCTAATCTTACTCTAGTCATTCTTTTATTCCTCAAATACCTGTAGAAAGCTTTAGGGTTTTCCTTGATCCTACCTGCTAAAGACTTCTCATGTCCCCTCCTGGCTCTTCTTAGCTCTCTCTTTAGGTCCTTCCTGGATAACTTGTAACTCTCAAGCGCCCTAACTGAGCCTTCACGCCTCATCACTACATAAGCCTCCTTCTTCCTCTTGACAAGAGATTCAACTTCTTTAGTAAACCACGGTTCCCTCGCTCGACCACTTCCTCCCTGCCTGACAGGTACATACTTATCAAGAACACGCAGTAGCTGTTCCTTGAACAAGCTCCACATTTCAATTGTGCCCAGCCCCTGCAGTTTCCTTCTCCATCCTACGCATCTTAAATCTTGTCTCATTGCCTCATAATTGCCTTTCCCCCAGCTATAACTCTTGCCCTGCGGTATATACTGATCCCTTTCCATCGCTAAAGTAAACGTAACCGAATTGTGGTCACTATCACCAAAGTGCTCACCTACCTCCAAATCTAACACCTGGCCTGGTTCATTACCCAGTACCAAATCCAATGTGGCCTCGCCTCTTGTTGGCCTATCTACATACTGTGTCAGGAAACCCTCCTGCACACATTGGACAAAAACTGACCCATCTAAAGTACTCGAACTATAGTGTTTCCAGTCAATATTTGGAAAGTTAAAGTCCCCCATAACAACTAGCCTGTTACTTTCGCCCCTATCCAGAATCAGCTTTGCAATCCTTTCCTCTACATCTCTGGAACTTTTCGGAGGCCTATAGAAAACTCCCAACAGGGTGACCTCTCCTTTCCTGGTGCTAACCTCAGCCCATACTACCTCAGTAGATGAATTGTCATCAAACGTCCTTTCTGCCACCGTAATACTGTCCTTGACTAACAATGCCACACCTCCCCCTCTTTTACCACCTTCCCTGATCTTACTGAAATATCTAAACCCCGGAACCTGCAACAACCATTCCTGTCCCTGCTCTATCCATGTCTCCGAAATGGCCACAACATCGAAGTCCCAGGTACCAACCCATGCTGCAAGTTCACCCACCTTATTCCGGATGCTCCTGGCATTGAAGTAGACACACTTCAAACCACCTTCCTGCCTGCCGGTACACTCCTGCGACCTTGAAACCTTATTTATGACCTCACTACTCTCAACCTCCTGTACACTGGAGCTACAATTCAGGTTCCCATCCCCCTGCTGAATTAGTTGAAACCCTCCCAAAGAGCATTAGCAAATTTCCCCCCCCAGGATATTGGTACCCCTCTGGTTCAGGTGCAGACCATCCCATTTTGTAGAGGTCCCACCTACCCCAGAATGAACCCCAATTATCCAGGTATCTGAATCCCTCCCTCCTGCACCATCCCTGTAGCCACGTGTTCAACTGCTCTCTCTTCCTATTCCTCGCCTCGCTAGCACATGGCACGGGTAACAAACCAGAGATAACAACTCTGTTTGTTCTAGCTCGAAGCTTCCACCCTCGCTCCTTGAATTTCTGCCTTACATCCCCATCCCTTTTCCTACCTATGTCGTTGGTGCCTATGTGGACCACAACTTGGGGCTGCTCCCCCTCCCACTTAAGGATCCGGAAAACACGATCCGATACATCACGGACCCTGGCACCTGGGAGGCAACACACCAACCTCGAGTCTCTCTCGTTCCCACAGAATCTCCTATCTGTCCCCCTAACTATGGAGTCCCCAGTGATTAATGCTCTCCTCCTCTCCCCCCTTCCCTTCTGAGCAACAGGGACAGATTCTGTGCCAGAGACCTGTACCCCATGGCTTACCCCTGGTAAGTCGTCCCCCCCAACAGTATCCAAAACGGTATACTTGTTTTTGAGGGGAATGGCCACAGGGGATCCCTGCACTGTCTGCCTGTTCCCTTTCCGTCCCCTGACTGCAACCCATCTACTTTTTTCCTGTACCTGAGGTGTGACTACCTCCCTGTAACTCCCCTCAATTACCCCCTCAGCCTCCCGAATGATCTGAAGTTCATCCAGCTCCAGCTCCAGTTCCCTAACACGGTTTCCGAGGAGCTGGAGTTGGGTGCACTTCCCGCAGATGAAGTCAGTGGGGACACTAGTGGTGACCCTTACCTCCCACATTCTACAGGAGGAGCATTCAACTGCCCTAACATCCATTCCCACCGTTCTGAATTCCCAAACAGACAAATAAAAAAAAACTCGTAGCATTACCAAATCAGCGCTCAGAACCTTTTTTTTTGGTTAGAGGAGGAGGATGGGTGGGAGACACTACCTAGGTATTGTTTCGGGTAAAGCAACCGCCCAAATATATTACCTCACTTACTCCAAAAATGGAGTCACGCGAGGTAAGACTTTTATAATCGAAAAGCTCACCTTCCCAGGCTGCCCTCGCGCTTCCTCCCGGACTCCCGCCGCTGAAACAACTGAAAGGCCGCAGTCACGCGAGGTAAGTCTTTTATAATCGAAAAGCTCACCTTCCCAGGCTGCCCTCGCGCTTCCTCCCGGATTCCCGCCGCTGAAACAACTGAAATAACTGACAAACTGTCCTGGACTTTCCACATAGATGTGATGGTCAAGAAGGCACAACAACACCTCTTCTTCCTCAGGCAGCTCAGGAAATTTGGCATGTCCATAAGGACCCTCACGGACTTTTACAGATACACCACTGAAAGCATACTGTCCGGGAGCACAACGGCCTGGTATAGCAACTGCTCTGCCCAGGACTACAAGAAACTACTGAAGGTTGTGTGCACAGCCCAGACCATCACGAAAACCAACCTTCCAGCCACAGACTCCATTTCCATGGCTCGTTGTCATGCTTTCCTACAACCACTTCCATCTGGCAGAAGATACAGAAACTTGAACACGCACCATCATGTTCAGGAGCAGCTTTTTTCCGGCCATTATTAGACTGATGAATGGGCTCATTAACTTCAAACAATGCTGATCTTGCTAATATTGATCTTGCCTAGCACACACCCTGTGCAACGTAACCTGTATGCCTGTAAGTTTTTTTTTAAACCGTATGATCTGTATATCCTTGTTTATCTGTCTGTACTGCTCATAAACAAAGCTTTTCACTGTACTTAGGTATACGTGATAACAAATCAAATCAAATCAAAAAAAGTTGGAAACAAAAAATTTATAAAAGAAAAACATCCACATACAAAAATACCAGAAAACTGTTTCATACCACTAGCCAAGTGACAGCAAGATGGGAAATTATCAGCTTTAAAGAAATATGACATACAACCAAACAAACTAAATTCTTGCAAATCATTTCCGTTCATTAGTTTAAAATCAATTTTTGAACATATTTGAACTTAAACTGCTTCATTACCTTCAGACAAACAACATATCCTAGAGATTTTCACAGTTAATTGCTAAAGCACTGTACTCATACACAAATACCACACCTGGGTAAACTTCTTTCTTTGCATTTCCTTTTCTTCAACTAAGATTTCTTTCCACTGTCCTTGAACCTGTCCATCCCATTTCTACTCTCATTAGTTCCTTTTGCACCCTGTCCCCAAAATCACAATTTGGGCATTTTAGGCCCTCACCTTTCAACTTCAATAGATTATTCAGCAGCATGTTAGTACTGTTGCCTCACAGTGCCAAGGATCTGGGTTCAATTCCACTCTTGGGCGACTGTCTGTGTGGATTTTGCACATTCTCCCCGAGTCTACGTGGGTTTCCTCCAGGTACTCCGGTTTCCTCCCACAGTCCAAAGATATGCAGGCTAGGTGGATTGGCCATATTAAATTGCCCATAGTGTAGGGATGTGTAGATTAGGTGGATGGGTCTGGGTGGGATGCTCTGAGGGTTGGTGTGGACTTGTTGGGCTGAAGGGCCTGTTTCCACACTGTAGGGATTCTACAAATAAAAAATAAATTGCCCACCATTTTTGCCAATTCCAGCTGTTACCAGCTAATGCATTTTCCCCTCCTGTCTCCATTCACTATTGTGAAGGGAACATTCTCTCTGTGGCACTGTGAGCAACTTTTCTATCATACAAATACCCTTTTCATGTAAAAGCAAGAGATGCAACACTTACCTATATATATATAAACTCTCTGCCCACTGTCGAAAGACCTAAAAACATAAAACTGAGATTCACAAGTACTTCTTTCAATCCAGAATACTACATTCCTGCAGTCTTTACTATATCATGGGGACCAAATGGAGATTGAGCGCTGGCTTTACAAAGTTCAGCAAAGGAAGTGTCACCTTGAGTTTCTGGCCATCTATCATTATAGTTAAAGTCTACAGCACAGAAAAAGGTCCTTCAGACCAGTCATTCTGCACTGAAAACGACGTACCTAACTATACTAATCCCATTCTCCAGCACTTGACAAGTGCATGTCTAAATACTTCTTAAATGTTATGAGGGTTTCTGCCTCTACCAACCTTGCAGGCAAATTCCCACCATCCTCTAGGTGAAAAAACATTTCCTCTCATCCTCTCTAAACTTCCTGTCCTGACCTTAAATCTATGCCCCTGGTCATTGATCCCTCCACCTTACCTCAATTTTATCTTTCTCAATTATGCCCTTGCCTCAGTCTCATCTGCTCCAAGGAAAACAACCCCAATCTATCCAATTCATCTTCATAACTAAAACTCTTCAATGATAAATCTCCTTTTACTGTAATCCAGTATAATCACATTCCTCCAACAATGTGGATTCTAGAGCTGCACACAATGCTCTAGCTCTAGCCTAACCAATGTTACAGCTCCAGTATAAGTTCCCTGCTCTTAAATTCTATGCCTCGACTAATAAAGGCAAGTATCCCATGTGCCTTCTTAACCACTTTATCTACCTAACTGTGGGAATGTGGTAACATGGAAGTGCCAACAATACCCAAGCGCAAAAACATACAACTGCTAACATGGGAAGTGAGTGCAAGGCAAATAGATGTGTTTCTTTTTATATCTCTTTTAGCTTCTAAAAGCTGGTAAGTGTTCAAGGCTTTAAAATGATGTCAGCACATTTGTCAGTTCTTTAGCATTTATCCCTCTAAACACAGGCAGTGGTACTGATGATGTATAATGTTTAATTTATAGCTTATGCAATTTAAACACTTGGTACAACTTCAAACAGCTTTTGTTTTTATTTATTTATTCACTCATGGGATTTGGGCATCACTGGCTTGGCTAGCATTTATTGTCCATCCCTAACTGCCAAAAAATTTTCAGGCCACAAAAATGGTGTTGTATTATATGCTATGTCAATTTGTTTGCTGAAATCTACAGTATAAAAATGTATAATCTTGCATCTGAAAGCTAACTGTGGATGTTCCACCACGTCTTCCCAGAAAGTAAAAACACTGAAAACTGTGCATGATAAAAAAAGGCACACATGCCTAAGAAGATTCCGCAAAGGGTCTCTCATTATTTTGACCAAGACCAATATGCAGAGTTGGTTTTAACTCTATATTCAACTTTATATTGTACAAGTTAAATCTATACTTTTAATGGTTGGAAAATTCATAAATCACTAAGCTTCTCTCTTAACCTAAATATTCGATAATGATCCACTTTTCAGAGTCAGGGTCCAGCATACCAGTGAATTCACATTTCTTTGATTCACAGACTTAGATGTCCTGCTTTGCCCTTTTGATATACATAAATATCAAAATTATGTTGAATTATATTCATATATTTCAGATCATACCAATTTTGGTAAAAGTACATATCCGACCACAAATTTTTAAACAATTTTCTGTGAAGCTTATATATAACTGTTATAGTGGAAATACTTTCTGGAGGTGTTTTATTAAAATGAAAATTACTGATCCAACTTCTGTACCTGAGTGGGACTTTCCAGTGTGTAAATGTGTTCTCCATGACTATTATAGAATTTAACTGCAGCATTTTTCACTACTGGAAGACTTCCTGACTCGTAAGTTTGACTCTGCTTTTCCATGCCTGCTACAGCAAGTAAGTTCCCCTGGCTGCTCCACTGTACGACTGCATCTAGAATAATAAGGCAGACAATAAAAGAATAACCACAATAAACTGACAAAAAAAACCAATAATTTTTGTTTAAGTCTTCAAAAATAACAACTGTTGAATGACTCAAAAGAATTATTTGAAGGCTAGGTGTCATTTAGTAAGTTCTGTATGTATTGAGCAATAGACCTGAAACCTATGTGCATGGGTATGGAGTTATTTATTATCATTACATACCGAAAGCATATATTCAAGTGATTACGTATGAAACACACAACTTATGTATGCAAAATAAGGGGGTGGCACAGTGACGCAGCGATTAGCACTGCTGCCTCACAGCACCAGTAACCCAGGTTCAATCCCACCCTCTGTGTGGAGTTTGCACATTCTCCCCATGTCTGCATGGGTTTCCTCCGGGTGCTCCGGTTTCCTCCCGCAGTCCAAAGATGTGCAGGCTAGGTGAATTGGTCATGCCTAATTGCCCATAGTGTTCAGGGATGTGTAGATTAGGTGGGTTACAGGGGGATGGATCTGGATGGGATGCTCTGAGGTTCGGTGTGGACTCGTGGAGCCGAAGGGCCTGTTTCCACACTGTAGGGATTCTACGATCTATGATCTAATTTTTAAAAATGTTCACGCTTCACATAAAATCTCAAACTAGAAACAGTATGCATCCAGCTACACACAATGATATTCAAGTATCCTTGCTTCTCATTTATCCTTGTGTTATTTCATCTGTGAGGCAGTCGGTGTACATGGTTACCAGCGACCTGTACTTTTCTTGCAGCCATAACCACCTTGTCTACGCTGAACTAGCCGAGAGGATTGGACCCGTTAAAGCCACCTCAGAAATCAAAACATGTGAATGACAGAAGGAAAGACGGAAGAACAACTCTGAATTATTTCATATAATGATACATCATCATTATCCATCCAAGGGCCTAAACAGCCTTTCCAGGTGAAGCAGCATTTCATCTGTACCTCCTCCAATGTTGTGTATTGTATTCGCTGTACCCAATGTGGCCTATTCTACATTGGAGAAACCAAACGCAGACTGGGTGACCACTTTGCAGAACACTTTCCTGTAGCTGGTCATTTTAACGCCCTGCTTGCATGCTCACATGTCTGTCCTACAGTGTTCCACTGAATCACAACATCTCATCTTCAGACTAGAAACTTTACAGTTTTCTGGGCTTAATATTGAGTTCAACACTTTTAAATTGTGAACCATTTCTTCCCTTTCTTTCAGCTTGTTATCATGTCCTCCCCTCCCTCCTGTCCCAGTTGCTGTCCTTTCAAGTCTGGCAGAAGACACACCATTGTTCTACCATTCACACATTCCAATCACTCAATCTGAACTATCAACATCTTTTCTTCACCAGCAGCATACACCCAGTACCCCCACACCACTTCCACCCTCCCAAAATATAGCGTAAATGCTCTGATGAAGTGTCATCTAGATTCGAAATATTAGCTTGCTGTCTCTCCATGGATGCTGTGATCTCCAGCATTTGTTGTTTTCAGTTCAAGAAATGAATACTTGACTTAAAGACTGGCAGGATAGAATAGATTTTGTTTCATTCAGAAGTGGTACCAGTACTGGGAAAAGTGAGTGCTGTACCATTAGCCGGTCAACACCTGAACGGTGCTGGGGCCAGGGCTGCATTTGGGGAATAGAGAGGGTTTTAAACTAAACAGTGGAACAGTATATTTGGGACAGTATAGTTAAGTCAAAGAGTATGAATATGGCAAGAAAGGAAGGTATTATACATAGGAATACATAGGATATATGCATTCCACCAAATTAGAAAATTCAAAGAGGAGAACACACATCCATAGTTTATTAAAAAAAGTCAAAGACAGTATCAAACTTTAATGAAAAACAAACAATTGTGCAAAGGAGGGTTGCACGTCCGAAGCGAGATAGAACATTATAAAAAAGTAAAGAACTAGTAAAAGACTATTAGGTGTAAAAAACTGGAAAACAAGGAAAAATTAGAAATATAAAAATAAACAGTAAAACATTTCTAGCTATTGAGAAACAGCATAAAGCATTGAGAAACTGCATACAGTTCTGGTCACCACATTACCAAAAGGATGTGGATGCTTTGGAGAGGGTGCAGAGGAGGTTCACCAGGATGTTGTTTAGTATGGAGGGCACTGGCTATGAAGAAAGGTTGAGTAGATTAGGATTATTTACATTAGAAAGACGGAGGTTGAGGGGGGACCAGATTGAGGTCTACAAAATCATGAGAGGTATAGACAGGATGGATAGCAAGAAGCTTTTTCCCCAGAGTGGGGGACTCAGTTACTAGGGGTCACGATTTCAAGGTGAGAGGGGAAAAGTTTAAGGGAGATATGCGTGGAAAGTTCTTTAAGCAGAGAGTGGTGGGTGCCTGGAACGCGTTGCCAGCGGAGGTGGTAGAGGCGGGCACGATAGCGTCATTTATGATGTATCTAGACAGATACATGAATGGGCAGGGAGCAGAGGGATACAGATCCTTGGAAAATAGGCGACAGGTTTAGATAGAGGATCTGGAACGGCGCAGGCTTGGAGGGCTGAAGGGCCTCTTCCTGCGCTGTAATTTTCTTTGTTCTTTATATAGTGCAAATGCAGTAGGCACGTCAAAATATTGGATAGTACATTAAAAAGGGCCAACCAAAAAGTTAATAAGCGATAAGTGGGGTTAAAAGGGTCTTTCTCAGATAAGCAGCCAGTGACAAGTGGTGTTCCACAAGGGTCAGTGTTAGGACAACAATTTTCACTTTATACATTAATGATCTAGATGGAGGAACTGAGGGCATTCTGCCTAAGTTTGCAGATGATACAAAGATACTTAGAGGGACAGGTAGTATTGAGGATGCGGGGAGGCGGCAGAAGGATTTGGACAGGTTAGGAGAGTGGGCGAAGAACTGGCAGATGGAGTACAATGTGGAAAAGTATGAGGTCATGCACTTTGGTAAGAAGAATAGAAGCATGGACTATTATCTAAATGGGGAGGAAATTCAGAAATCTGAAGTGCAAAGAGACCTGGGAGTTCTAGTCCAGGATTCTCTCAAGGTAAACCTGCAGGTTGAGTCAATAGTTAGGAAGGCAAATGCAACTTTGGCATTTATTTTGAGAGGACTTGAATATAAAAGCAGGGATGTACTTCTGAGGGTCTATAAGGCTCTGGTCATGCCACGTGTGGAGTATTGTGCGCAGTTTTGGGCCCCATATCTCAGGAAAGATGTACTGACCCTGGAGCAGGTTCAGAGGATGTTCACGAGAATGGTCCCAGGAAAGAAAAGCTTAACATATGAGGAAGGCCTGAGGACTCCAGGTCTATACTTGGTGGAGTTTAGAAGGATGAGGCGGATCTAACTGAAACTTACAGAATACTGAATGGCCTGGAGAGAGTGGATGTTGGGAAGATGTCTCAATTGGTAGGACAGACTCGTACCAAAGGGCACAGCCTTAGAGTAAAGGGAAGGCCATTTAGAACGGAGATAAGGAGAAACTTCTTCAGTGAGAGAGTGGTGAATCTATGGAATTCACTGCCACAGAAGGCTGTGGAAGTCAGGTCACTGACTATATTTAAGATGGAGATAGATCGGTTCTAGATTGTCAAGGGAATCAAGGGTTATGGGGAGAAAACAGGAGAACAGGGTTGAGAAACTTGTCAGCCATGATTGAATGGTGAAGCAGACTCGATGGGCTGAATGGCCTAATTTCTGGTCCTTAGACTTATGGTCTTATAGACAAATTAGAGCATGAGAGAAAGCTAGCCAGAAATATAAATCAGACAATAAATTACGACAAATATTGAAAACAGGAAAGTTAACAAAGTGATCACTTGTCCTAACTAAAATTTATCTGAAGAATGATTAAGTATTTTGCATCCATCTTTACCCAGAATCAGGAAATGGAAGGGGAGGTGATCTCAGGAACGTCATAATCATCATAGAATTGATCCTGAGCAATCTGTTTGAGCTGTAAGCTGAAAAGTAACTGGGTCCTGTTAGATTTCACCTTAGAGTCTTAAAAAATGTGGTTAGAGATATTTAATACATTGGTTTTAACTTTCCATAGTTCCCTATATCAGTAAAGGTCCCACTAGATTGGAAGGTAGTAAATGATGATAAAGACAGAAGACAGAAAGAACAGCATATAATATGGCCAAGCTTTTGGGAAGAAACTGCAACCATATTTGCAACCATGGAAATGATCAGCTCAAATAAAAGAAATGGGAGGTGGACTGTGTAGTGATTGTAATGAGATCAGCCAGGTGAACCTCAGAATATGAGCTCCCTGATTGGGGCTGTTAATAGATCATAGATCATAGAATCCTTACAGTGTGGAAACAGGCCCTTCAGCCCAACAAGTCCACACCGACCCTCAGAACATCCCACCCAGACCCTTCCCCCCATAACATACCTAATCTAAATATCCCTGTACACTATGGGCAATTCAGCATGGCCAATCCACCTAACCTGCACATCTTTGGACTGTGGGAGGAAACTGGAGCAAACCCACGCAGACACGGGGAGAATGTGCAAACTCCACACAGACAGTCGCCCGAGGGTGGAATCAAACCTGGGTCCCTGGTGCTGTGAGGCAGCAGTGCTAACCACTGAGCACTGACATTTACCTAGATGACATGCTAATAACAGGGAACACCAATGAGGAGCACTTAGAGAATTTGGACATAATTCTTAGACATTTCTCCCAGGTGGGTGTTTGCATTAGAAGGGAAAAACATGTATTCCAAACGACCTACCCGGGCTACAGAGTCAACAAGACTGGCTTACATGCGTTGGAAGATAAAGTGAGCGTGATCGAAGATGCAAACAGATCAGTGAAACAGTGTCAGCTGCCTTGACAGCGTTGGATGCACCCGCTCCCTCAGTCACCGCTGTAGACGTCAGATCAGCCTTCCTGAGAGTGAACCCATGGAAAGCGATTGGCACAGATGGAGTCCCCAGCCGTGCACTCAGATCCTGTGCGGACCAACTAGCGGGAGTATTGGCTGACATCTTTAACCTCTCCTTACTACAACCTGCTTCAAGAATACCACCATCATCTTTGTACCAAAGCAAAGACATGTAATGTGCCTCAATGTCTAACGCCTGCTGGCTCCGACCTCCATAACTATGAAGTGCTTGAAGAGGTTAGTCATGGCTCATATCAACTCAAGCCTCCCAGCGTGCCTTGATCCCTTGCAATTTGCCAAGCGGCACAACAGGTCCACGGCAGATACCATCTCCCTAGCCCTACACTCATCCCTGGAATATTTGTATAATAAGGATTCCTACGTCAGGCTTCTACTTATTGACTACAGAGCTGCCTTCAACACGATAATCCCAACCAAACTAATCTCCAAACTCTGAGACCTGGTTTCTGCTCCCCACTCTGCAACTGGATCCTTGGCTTCCTGACCCACAGGCCACAATCGGTTAAGACAGGCAACAGCACCTCCTCCACGACAATCCTCAACACCACTCAGTCCGCTTCCTGTACCCTCATGACTGTGTGGTCAAATTTCATCCAAACTCCATCATTGTAGGCTGGATTTCAAACAATGATGAGACAGAATACAAGAAACAGGGAGTGTGCTTGGTGTTAAGATAACAATCTCTCCCTCAACATCAACAAAACTAAAGAGCTGACCATCGACTTCAGGAAGCTAGGAGGAGGGCATGCCCCTATCTACAACAATGGAGCTGAGGTAGAGATAGTCAAGAGCGTCACATCCTAGGAACGATGATCACTAACAATCTGTTCTGGACCACCCACGTTGACATGATGGTCAAGAAGGCATAACAACACCTTTTCTTCTTCAGGAGGCTACGTAAATTGAGCATGTCTATAAGGATTCTCACCAACTTTTACAGATAAACCATAGAAAGCATTCTAGCTGGATGCATCACGGTTTGTTTCAGCAATTTCTCTGCCCAGGACCATTAAGAAACTACAGAAGGTTGCGACCACAGCCCAGTCCATACGCAAGCCAACCTTCCATCCATTGACTCCACCTACACCTCTTGGAAAGGCAGCCAACATCAAAGACCCCTCCCATCCAAGTTATAATCTCTTCCAAATTCTTCCGTCAGGCAGAAGATACAAAAGCTTAAACACCCGTACCAACAGGTTCAAGAACAGTTTCTTTCTCGCTATTATTAGACTTCTCAAATTTCAAATCTAATGTTGATCTTGCTTTTCATTCATAGAATCCCTACAGTGTGGAAACAGGCCCTTCAGCCCAACAAGTCCACATCAACCCTCAGAGCATCCCACCCAGAACCATCCTCCTAATCTAGGCATCCCTGAATACTATGGGCAATTTAGCATGGCCAATCCACCTAGCCTGCACACTTTTGGTCTGTGGGAGGAAACTGGAGCACCCAGAGGAAACCCACGCAGACAAAGGGAGAAGGTGCAAACTCCACACAGACAGTCACTTGAGGGTGGAATTGAACCCGGATCCCTGGCACTGTGAGGCAGCAGTGCTAACCACTGAGCCACCATGCCGCTTTTGTGTACCTTCTTTGCAGCTGCATCTTTGTATACCTCACTCTGTTCAATCACCTTCTGATCTCTGTATGTTATGATCTACCTGCACTGCATGCAAAACAAAACTTTTCATTATACTTAGGTACATGTGACAACAATAATAAATCAAATCCAATTAAATCTAAATCAAACCAAATCAAATCAAAACGACTGTACACGAACTTAGGTCATTCCTCGGGCTGCTGAACTATTACTACAAGTTCTGCATAACCTGGCCTCTATCCTGGCATCTTTGCATCAACTCGCAAAACGTGATCACATAGACAAGTCATGGCTTTCAGGGAAGTGAAGAAACAGCTATTGTATTCTAAGGTGGCTTATTATGATCCCAAGCAAGATCTGGTATTGACATGGAATCCTTTCCGTACAGCATCAGGGTAGTATTAGCTCAAAGGTGGCACAATGGAGAGGAACACCCTACTGCATATGCATCCAGGACTTTGGCTGATGCACATCATAAACACACCTAGATAGAGAAGGAAGATTTGGCGGTCATATTCGGAGTCAGGATGTTCCATCAATACCTTTACAGACACAAATTTCTAATAATAATGGACCACAAACCCCTGCCAGGTCTACTTAAGGAGGACAAGACAGTGCCACTCATAGCTTCAGGCCGAGTTCAATGGTGGGCTTTAATACTAAGTGCATAGAATTACAAGTTGGAACGCCATCCTGCAGGTCAAGTAGCAAATGTGGACGCATTGGTGAGCCACCTTCTCTTGGCAGATATAAAGTAGTGCTAGCACCACTGGAAGAGTCCATAATGGTTTTAAATTTTCTGGCCACTGAAGGAGGAAGAATGAGTCAAGGAGTTAGACTGAGTTGAGGTGGAAGGGAAGGAGGGAGAGAGGAAGAGGAGGAGAGAGCAGGAAGAGGTTGAAGAATCATTGGGGAGATAGAAATTGCAAAATAGTAGGCAACGTTAAGAATGGGGATGGCATTATGTCTCTCTGTGCAGGTTAAGCATCACTTGTGGCCAACTATTGAGACACTTCACCTGCTTGGGTCTGACTGGATGCCTGGTCTCCAGCAGTCCCCGGAAGGGTCAGCTTCTTCCAGCACCTTCTGCATTCAAGTCATGACGTGTTTGGATTGCATCCCAAATCTAATCTAGATACAAATGCTCACCAAAGTGAATACATCTGTGCTGTGGAAGTTCAAGTGAATGCCATACATATTTAAAGGGATCATAGGCTTCTTCCTCAGATGTTACTTCTGTGAGGGGCTCAGGTTGGAGCTGTTGCACTACATAGGTCCTTAGGTGTTGCTGGTATCTTTAGAAGAGAAAAGAAAAAGAAATAGCTCATGAAATTTCAAAATAGCTTCTGCTGACCAATGTGCTTGCCAGCCTCAAAGAGCACAGTGTAATGTTGCTTACTGGGTTGTTGGCCTATTGGCTCATTTGTGTTTCCTTGTCACTACAGGAACAATTCCTTTCTTCTGCAGCCAGCTAAATGGCCTTTGCTCAAAAGGGATAAAGATCCTTATATCCAGCAGCCAACATCCCCTGTCAGTCTTTCCCTTCTCACAATAGTTGTATGCCAATTTCTCCTGCAAAAAGATTAACAGAAGGAATGAGTGCAATGGTATGGGAGCACTTTGTGAGCATTGTGACTAAATGAGGTGGTGAACCACCCCCTGAGTAGGAAACACTGGAAAAAGAGTTTTAATAGTTTGAGAGAATGAAGTGGCTGCAAGCCTGAATGCACATCATGCATGTGATGCTGAAGTTTGTAGACTAAGAGATTTTGTGAGATGCCTGTGCAGTGACAGAGCTAGACTGAGTGATGCCCCTGCCGGTGTGTGAAATAGCAGACAGACGGTGTCCCGTATCCTTAAGGAGTGCAGGAGGTAATTCATTTTCCTGTAGCATTCCTTTCCATCCCTTCGGTGTGAACCACTGTCACTTTGCGATCTCAGCCCAGGCAAGAAAGGTCTAATGACATGCCTCCTAGCAAGGTCACCCAAGATAAGAATGGACCTTCCTTCGGTTGCCCCATCCAGCAGCTTTACAGAGCAGTATCAGTAAAATTGGGAGTGAGCTTTGACTTCTTGGGAGGTATTTCTGAGTTTCTGGGAGCAATCACCATCGGCTGAGCTAAGCTCCTGGCTTGCAGCTTCTCAAGTGGAATCCAGCTAGCCTTTTAATACAGTACCAGAATCTATGAGGCTGGAAGTCTCTGCACAACATCTTGCTTGAGATATTGAAGCCCAATATATCTGCCCCAGGCATTGGCAGATATGATGCCAATACCGTGCTTTAATTCAAAATGGAAAATCTACACCGTTACACCTAAATCACGATAATATCATGATATCAGTTTTCTAAATAGTATGACTGTGACTCATAACCTGAAAAGGAATAATTACCTGGACACCGAAATTCATCATCTTGATTATTTAGCTCACAACAATGCAGTCAAATGTTTCTGGAGACAATACTCGACTATCGATTTTGCTGAAACAAAGACTTAAAACTGGGGCAGAGATAGTAGGAACTGCCGATGCTGGAGAATCTAAGGCAACAAGGTGTAGAGCTGGATGAACACAGCAGGCCAAGCAGCATCAAATGAGCAGGAAAGCTGACATTTCAGGTCTAGACCCTTCTTCAGAAATGGGGGAGGGGAAGGGGATTCTGAAATAAATAGGGAGAAAGGGGGAGGCGGATAGAAGATGGATAAAGGAGAAGATAGGGGGAGAGGAGACAGACAGGTCAAGGAGGCGGGGTTGGAGCCAGTAAAGGTGAGTATAGGTGGGGAGTTAGGGAGAGGATAGGTCAGTCCAGGGAGGACGGACAGGTCAAGGAGGCGGGATGAGGCGCTAGTAGGTAGGAGATGGGAGTGGGGCTACAGGTGGGAGGAGTGCATAGGTGGGAGAAAGGACAGACAGGTTAGGGAGGCGGGGATGAGCTGGGCTAGTTTTGGGATGTGGTCGGGGGAGGGGAGATTTTGAAGCTTGTGAACTCCACATTGATACCACTGGGCTGCAGGGTTCCCAAGCGAAATTTGAGATGCTGTTCCTGCAACCTTCGGGTGGCATCGTTTTGGCACTGCAGGAGGCCCAGGATGGACATGTCATCCAAGGAGTGGGAGGGGGAGTTAAAATGGTTCGCGACTGGGAGGTGCAATTGTTTGGTGCGAACCGAGAGTAGGTGTTCTGCAAAGCGGTCCCCAAGACTCCGCTTGGTTTCCCCGATGTAGAGGAGGCCACATCTGGAACAGCGGATACAGTATACCACAGTAGCAGAAGTGCAGGTAAACATCTGTTTGATGTGGAAGGTCTTCTTAGGGCCTGGGATGAGGGTGATTTCAGAATCCCCTTCCCCTCCCCCATTTCTGAAGAAAGGACTTAAAACTGGGGACTGCCTTTCCACAAATATCCATTACAAGCCGACCACCTCCCAGTTACTTTGACATACATCCTCATGCCCTGCTTCCTGCAAGGACTCCATTCTACCCTCCCAGTTTCTCCATCTCGGTCACATCTGTTCTGACGATGCCACCTTCCACAGGGAGAGCCTCAGTCAAGTCCACCCTTTTCCTCACTGAGGATTCCCTGACACCGTGTTTGACACATTTCCCTCCGCCCTCTCTTCCGCAACAATGAAAGGGTCTCTTGCCCTCACTTTCGACCATACCAGCACATGCATCCAAATGGATCATAAGCCACCACCTCCAGTGGGATATTACCTGCCCTCTCTTCATAGGTCATAGAATCCCTACAGTGTGGGAGCAGGCCCTTCGGCCTAACAAGTCCACACTGACCCTCAGACATCCCACCTATACCCATCCCCCTATAACCCATCTAATCTACACATCCCCAAACACTATGGCAATTTAGCATGGCCAATCCACCTAGTCTGCAAATCTTCGGACTGTGGGAGGAAACCGGAGCACCCGGAGGAAACCCATGCAGACACGGGGAGAATGTGCAAACTCCACACAGAGAAGTTGCCTGAAGGTGGAATCGAACCTGGGCTCCTGGCGCTGTGAGGCAGCAGTGCTAACCACTGAGCACTGTGCCACCCCTCTTTTTGGCATTCCACAGGGACCATTTCCCTCCAGGACACTGGTCCACTCCAGCGCCATTCCCAGCATTATCTCATACCCTCAACGCACCTTCCATGCAATCACAGAATGTGCATCACTTGCCCATTTATTTCCTCCCTTCTCACTATGCAAAGTTCCAGGGATGCTTTCCAAGTGAAGCAATGCACTTCATTCAATTTAATCTATGACAGTCGCTGCTCTGAGCCTCCAGTTGCCTCCTACTTCAACACATCACTGTGTTCCCATGTCAACATTTCTGTCACAGACCTGCTGCAGTGCTCCAGCAAAGCTCAACGCAAGCTGGAGGAAGATCAGCTCATTTTCCCCATTGGTATCTTACAGCCCTCAGTACTAACATTGAATTTAACAATTTCAGAGCCTTAATACCTGCCACCATGTTTCCCTCACAACCCCAAGTCCTGTTATATTATGTTACTCTCCCAACAGAGCAAACCCATTTTCAGCTACTCACACTTCCCATAAGCACCCGTAAGTTTTTCTAGACTGAGACACACAGAAACATGGATTAGGATCCAGAACTTGCAGTAGTATCTAGAACAGGAGTTTCTCTCTCTTTGGAAGTGGTGCCCAACTCTGCAAAATGTGATAAGCCCCAAGAAAAAAATGACTGTCAGTTAAAATGTTTTCAATAACTGCAATATTTGTTATGACTAAATATATCCAAGAAACCAGCTTAACTACATTGGCCATAAATTAAAACCTTACACCTCAGAGACAAAGCACTCTAAACAAATTCTAATATCTTCCTTTGTATGAGACATTGCTTTCTTAATGCTGTACGTATGGACGTATGTTAATGCGCAAAGACCATATGCATGACATTGTGTTTTTCTTATTTTTCTCAGGTTTAACAGCTAATAAATGTGTTCTTTCCTTAACACAGCAAACACAGTTAAATTTTATTAACTGGATAGAGCCTCATGCAAAAATTAATCAAAAAGGTTGACTACAGGAGAGCCAGTTCACCCTTTCTCATGTTTCTCTTTATTCTTATATAGGCTATGGGCAGCACTGGCAAAGCTGGTAATGTTGTCCATTCCTGGTTTCCCCTGAATAATTGGCTTTCTTTATAGAATCCCTGGAGTGTGGAAACAGGCCCTTCGGCCCAACATGTCCACACCAACCCTCAGAGCATCCCACCCAGACCCATTCCCCATAATCCACCTAATCTGCACATCCCTGAACACTATGGGCAATTTAGCATGGCCAATCCAGCAAGCCTGCACATTTTTGGACTGTGGGAGGAAACCAGCGCACCCGGAGGAAACCCACGCAGACATGGGGAGAACGTGCAAACTCCACACAGACGGTCGCCTGTGGGTGGAACTGAACCCAGGTCCCTGGCGCTGTGAGGCAGCAGTGCTAACCACTGAGCCACCGTGCCGCCTAAGCAATTTCAGATTGCTGTGGGTCTGGAGTCCAGACCTTCTGGATGAAGGCCAGACAGAGAAAGATTTTCTTATCTAAAAGGATGGATACTAGTGAACCATTATTACATGGATACCATTAGTTTCAGATTTTTAGTGAAATTTGAATTCAATATCTGCCATGGTGGGATTCAAACCAATGTTCCCAGAACACCAGCTTGATTACTAGTCCAGTGACGTTACCATTACATCATCAACTCCTGGATTTAAAAACACACATATGGACTTGAAAGTCATAAAAAAAGAGTAATATCACACAAATGCAAGTTTTGAAACTTTGTTTGCAAGAGGAAAGAGTGCTATGTAATCTTAATTACAAAGGAATTAAACAAAATTTTTGACATGTTATTCCGCACTTGAAAATGAAAGAAATCTTCAATACTTTTTGATGAACTGCATTTCTCACCTTTTAAACCTGAGTGGATCACTGTGGGTGATAAATCATCATAGCTGTTCATCATGCTAATATCCCCAGATGTGAAACTAACAGTCAGCAGTGGCTTGCTATTCTGAATTGGTATGGGGTATATTGTTGGGCCATCTGTAATAAAAGTACATAACCATAACTTACATTTTAAAGGGCTAATTTTAAAAAAATGTTAACTTCTGAGTGCAAGAGCTAGCTCTGCAACCACTCAAAATGGCAGAGTCCATTTAAAATTCGTTGACTTTAACGGATTTAAAAAATTAGAATTTAAAACAAATTATTTAGCTTAAAATTAATGTAAATGTAGCTGCAAAAAATTATTTTTAATAATTTTGTTCATTCACTTTTGAGCAAATACTATGCAAAGTGTCAAATACTCTTGACTGAAAACTGGATACATCTGTTAATGGCTAAACAACATATCGGTAGAAAATGTTCAGAACCAATATCCGCATTAGTTAGTACCCCCT
Source organism: Rhincodon typus (assembly GCF_021869965.1). Lineage (NCBI taxonomy): Eukaryota > Metazoa > Chordata > Chondrichthyes > Orectolobiformes > Rhincodontidae > Rhincodon > Rhincodon typus. Next base: position 30,052,089 of record NC_063340.1, on the reverse strand, counting down.
ACAGTATAAAACTAAATAAAAATGAGTACAAACATGCAAAAGTGAATGATTCTGGAAATGGAAACTGTTCAGCAAAGCATAAGGAAGAAGTATAAAATGGGAGCATAAGAGCCTTGAGTGAGATATCAAAATCAAAACAAAAATTCATCAGGAATAAGAGAAAAACCAAGACGTTTCTATTGAAAACTCAGTGACATTGTAAATAAGAAAAAGGAAATGAAGGACATGCTGCTTACTTTGCATCAATGTATACAGCGTAAGAAAAGATCAGGCATGCCTAAGGAAAATAATACTGAATCAAGGAACTTCTAAACTTCCCTCCATTCAAGAAGCATTACTTAAGATTGGAAAATTGAACATCTCTTTAATATTTCAGAAAGGAAAAGGCAAAGAAGTCAAGGAATTATAGATCAGATAGTTTAACACCTGATTTCAGAAATTACCAGCATCTATAATCAGGATGAAAAATATCTAGAAAACAGCAGTTTTAAGGTTGTCAAAATGGATTTGTACAGGTCAATCATTTCGGATGAATCTAACTGAAATTTTTGAGAAGGTGAATAATGGTGACTAGATAAATTATTAATTTTGAAACTAACATTGATAACACTTTTTGATGAAGGAACAAGAGGGAAGGGTGGCAAGGGTGGAAGCTAGATCACAAATAGGCCAAAATCTTACTGTATGGCTAAACTAATTCAAAAGGACTAAACAGCCTTTTTTTTCCCAGTCCCAAGGATTCAAGTTATGAGTTATGATTTTAGAATTTATTTTTTTCCAGAATTCTAACACTCCCCAGTTCCTCTATCCATTCCCATGGGTATTTGTCTCCTCAGTTGACTGTTGGATAGCCCATGCCCAGTTCGTAATTTTTCCCTGATCAAAAAGTTCAGGATGAACTAGAAAGCTATTCCCAAATGCTAACTGTAAGCTATTCAATGAAGTTGAAGCTCCTTTCTTTAGAGGAAATTGTACACGTACAAAAACACATATGCACATGTAAAGGAGAATCAGGATTAGGCCATTCAGCCCTTCAAGCCGACAACAACATTCCACGTGATTATGGCTGATCCTCTACTTCAATGTTTTCTCTCCATACTGCTAAACATCTTTATCATATAAAAATGTATCTCTCTCTTTCTTGATTATACTTGGCAAGCACAGCGGCTCAGTGGTTAGAACATAGAACATAGAACATAGAACATTACAGCGCAGTACAGGCCCTTCGGCCCTCAATGTTGCGCCGACCTGTGAAACCAATCTGAAGCCCATCTAACCTAAACTATTCCATTATCATCCATATGTTTATCCAATGACCAATTAAATGCCCTTAAAGTTGGCGAGTCTACTACTTTTGCAAGCAGGGCATTCCACGCCCTTACTACTCTCTGAGTAAAGAACCTACCTCTGACATCTGTCCTATATCTATCATCCCTCAATTTAAAGCTATGTCCCCTCATGCTAGCCATCACCATCCGAGGAAAAACGCTCCCACTGTCCACCCTATCTAATCCTCTGATCATCTTGTATGTCGCTATTAAGTCACCTCTTAACCTTCTTCTCTCTAACGAAAACAGCCTCAAGTCCCTCAGCCTTTCCTCATGAGACCTACCCTCCATACCAGGCAACATCCTGGTAAATCTCCTCTGCACCCTTTCCAATGCTTCCACATCCTTCCTATAATGCGGTGACCAGAACTGTACGCAATACTCCAAGTGCGGCCGCACCAGAGTTTTGTACAGCTGCATCATGACCTCATGGCTCCGAAACTCAATCCCTCTACCAATAAAACCTGACATACCGTACGCCTTCTTAACAACGCTATCAACCTGGGTGGCAACTTTCAGTGATCTATGCACATGGACACCGAGATCTCTCTGCTCATCCACACTACCAAGCATCTTACCATTAGCCCAGTACTCTGTATTCCTGTTACTCCTTCCAAAGTGAATCACCTCACACTTTTCCGCATTAAACTCCATTTGCCACCTCTCAGCCCAGCTCTGCAACTTATCTATGTCCCTCTGTAACCTGCAACATCCTTCCGCACTATCCACAACT
>NC_063340.1:30049589-30049928 GCF_021869965.1 Rhincodon typus | reverse complement strand
ATCAGACACACACACACAACAATCAGACACACACACACACACACACACAACAATCAATCAGACACACACACACACACAATCGGACTCTCACACACACACACAATCGGACTCTCACACACACACACACACACACACACAACAATCAATCAGACACACACACACACACACAATCGGACTCTCACACACACACAATCAGACACACACACACACACACGCACAATCAGACGCGCGTACACACACACACACACACACACACACAATCAGACGCGCGCACACACACACAATCAGACACACACACACACATAACCACAATCAGACACACTCCTCAATGCTACACTT
>NC_063340.1:30039666-30049489 GCF_021869965.1 Rhincodon typus | reverse complement strand
ATAGCCCTGGCAAAACTCTGACTGAGGATCAGTGAGCAGGTTATTGCCACGCAATTGCTGTTTGAGTGCACTGTTCATGACCTCTACATCACTTTCACTGGATGATTGAAAGCAGACCGACAGGCCCGACTGAATATGTCATTTCTTTTCTACATTGGAAGAAACCTGGGCAGTCTTTTACATTGTCAGGGAGGTACAAGTGTTGTGGTTGCGTGGCTAGAGGTGCACATGCCTCCAGCACTATTGTCAGAATGTCTCAGTGGCCATAACTTTTGCAGTTCTTCAGCCATTCCTGGATACACAGTGGAGTGAACTGAAATGGCTGAACCCTGACACCTGTGATGCTGGCACTAACCAGAGAAGGCAGAGACGGATCATTCACTCAGCACTTCTGACTGAAAATTGTTGTAAATACTTCAACCTCATCGGGAATATTTGTGGCGTCTTCCTTCAGTGATTTATTTAATTGTCTGCCAATATTCATAACTGATGTGGCAGGACTGGAGAGTTTAGGTCTGATGTGTTGGTTGTGGAATCTCTTTGTTCTATCACTTGCTGCTTACACTATTTGCCATGCATGCAATACTTTGTTGTGCTTCACCAGGTTGATACCTCATTTTTAGGTTTGCCCTCCCGTATTCTTCATTGGACCACAATTTATTTCTTGGCTTGATGGCAACAGGACAGTGGGGAATGTGCTTGGCCATGAGGTTTGTGATAACACTATGGCTTTAAGAGGTGTATTTTGTCCTGCTTATTTTTTTGAAGAGAGATTTTAAGACAGAGGTAACAAGCTGTCTGTGCAATGCCAATGAAGTAAACAGTTTGTGAGGCCGTGGGTTTTTTTTGAAAGTTGGAACAATGGAAGCAGTATGAATGGATGGATTCAGACTCCCATAGAACAAGGGTTTTAGCTTAGGTTTCAGCAGTTGTTATGGTTTTGCAGTTGGCTGTGTAAGTTCTCTCTCTCTCTCTCCCCCTCCCCACCACCCCCCCCCCCCCCCCAGAAATTTCTCTCTCTGCTGCCAGAATCTCATGTGAGACAATTTATTTTACTGAATTTGTCTTTGCCAAGGGTGTGCTTAGTAATGCTACTATCTTGGAACATTTGCCATTTAGTAGTTAGATAACCTATTATTCTGTTAAGTTTTCCAATAGAGTTAAAGCTATACCAAATTTTCTTTCTTTTTTTCGTATTCTTACCCTACAGTTAAAATAAAATGTGTTTGCTTAAAGCCAAGTAGCGTGACCAATCAAATTACATCTGGAATTCAGCAACTTAACCTCACTTTTATCTTATTTTGAAAGGCAAGTATATCTAGGTTATCGCCTTGATAGATTTAAAGTAGCGGGGTTTGGTCTGGTCCATAACAGATTGCAGATTTTGCTTGAGTACAATTCTGCTGCACCTCATGCCATGCAGCATTTCATGGATGCCCAGTCCAGTTGAGCTGCTCAGTCCATTTAAAATATCGCCAATTCTGCATGGTAGTAGTGCCAGACAACAGGATGGATGGCATCCTCACCGTGATAATGACACTTGGGCTCCACAGGAATATGTGGATTTCACTCCTACTGATACATGGAGAGATCCATCTGCATTAGATAGAGTGGCAATGGTGAAGTCAAGTATGTTGTTCCCTCAAATTTGTTCCCTCACCACCTGCTGCAAACCCAGTCTAGTACTTATGGCCCTTACGACTCAACTACCTTGTGCAGTAGCAAGCTGCTCTCGATGGTGCACATTCATTTCTCCCAGCCAGTGCATGTGCCTTTTCCATCTTCAGTGTTTCATCTAAGCAGTGTGCAACACAAATGAGCACTCATGAGCTAAAGAGGGCAGTACATGCTAATCACCAGGAGGTTACTGTCCCCTTGTTTGACCTGATGCCAATGAAACCTCATTAGTCCAGAATCAATACTGAAGTCTCCCAGGGCAATTCCCTCCCAACTGTATGCTGCTTTGCTGGTGCTGCCTGTCAGTGGGGCAGGACTTAGCCAGGGATGCTGACGGTGCTGTCTGCAACGCTGTCTCCATGGTACAACTTAAGCATTGCTAAAGGACTCAAGTCAAAGCTTTTTGTCTTGCGAAAGAACCAGGCTTGAAAAAAGTGTGACACCTCTTTATGAAGCATGAGATGAGGATGCTGATTGCTAATTAGTTAATTATTGACATTAAAGATCTCCCCACAGTGCCCTTGCTTTTTCAAAGTGGTATTCAACAAGAAAAATAAAAATAGAAAGAGATGCGGATGCTGTAAATTATGAACAAAAATAAAGTTGTTGGAAAAGCTCAGCAAGTCTGGCAACATCTGTGAAGGTAAAAACAGAGTTAACATTTTGGGTCTGGTGACCCTTCCTCAGAACAAGAAGGGTCACCGGACCTGAAACGTTAACTCTGTTTTTTCCCTTCATAGATGCTGCCAGACCTGCTGAGCTTTTCCAGCAACTTTGTTTTTGTTCAACAAGAAGAAGCCTGATTCATCAGCTGAGGGAACAAGGAGGGTAACAATACCAGGTGGTTTCCTCGGCTGTTTTTGAAGTAGTCATGAGGATTCCCAGGTCCATCCCCACCTGACTGTAATTTGCAGTTCAACCACCCAGGGGAATCTGTCCTGCTGGTGGGATAGGCCACATCCAGGAATACAATGGAGAAGGCTAGGACAACTACTGTGCTAATCCTTGGTCAAAGTAATTCTACACTTACAATTCTAATACAATATTTAGTAACCACAGCAATTTAATTTCTAGAAGTTTGCAGTCACAACTGCTGTATATTAAATTTTTGCACAGATACCTTGTGGTGGTGAGTAATCATCAGAGTCTGTGTCACTTTCACTACTGTCCTCCACAAGAAAACTGGGATAATTCCAAGACATTCCCAGGATCCCATCGGATTCATGAAGCAATACATGAGCCAGCATACGTCCATGGCAGTCCATCACTATTACTTGTCCATCAGCTGTACCAAACAGCACCTGCATAAAGATACAAAAAAATGAAGAGCTATCAAGATACCAACAACCAAAGGTTTCTTTATCACAGAAAATTATTGCTGAGCTATTATTCCATTATTGTTTCAGTATAATACTGTTGCAATAATGGAAATGAACATGAAGACTCTATAAAAGAGATGTATGGGTCTCCCAGGACGTTAATTTTTGCTGATTGGTTTTAAGATCAATTTTGTGTACACAAACAAACAGTTGTTGCATGTCAATGATTTTTTTGCCCACACAAGGCTTTCTATTTTGACGTTTATCAGTCCAAGAACAAATGTAGCTACTCCCTACAGCGTGATTCATAGAGCTATAGATGCTTACAACACAGCAGGTCTATCCAATGCATTGTCAAAGATCTGACTACGTTTATCCATTTTACAGATTTTGGCTCACAGCGTGAACAGGCTATGGCAATGCAAGTGAATATCTGAATACTGCTTACAATATTACAATGATTTCTGACTCAACCACACTTTCAGACAATGAGTTTCAGACTACCAACAACCTCCAAGTGAAAAATATCTCCTCAATATTTCTTAGTTTAAATGTACACTCCTTGGTTCTTGACCCTTCTACTTACTGAAAACTGCTTTCCCATCCACTCTATTAATGCCCTTCAATCTTATACACCTCTATCAGGTCCTATCTCCACCTACACAATCTTTGCTCACAGCTCAGGCAGCAGCCTCATGAACCTCCTCTCCAATTCCTCGATTGCAATCATATACTTCATGCATTTTAGGTATTTTCTAATCAACCTGTTCAGAAAGGTTACTGCACGCCCTCTGAAGCAGGCAGAACTTGAGCCTGGGTCTCTGGCTCAGAGGTAGGGACACTACCACAGCATTTCATACATTTCCAGCACAATTTCCTTGCTCTTGCATTCTACACCTCAGCTAATAAAAGCAAGTATCCCGTACGCCTGATTACCTGTGCTGCAACCTTCAAGGATCTATGGATAAGCATGTCAAGGACCAATCTTCATTATTTTCCAGGATTCTACCATTTATACTGTAATCCCTTGCCTTGTTAACCTTCCCCCAGTAAATTACTGTACACAAAGGACTGAACTCCATTTGCCACAGCTCTGCCCACCTGATACCTCTCTTAAATATCCTCCTGCAGTTTTATAGCTCTTCATTATTTACCACCCTGTCAATTTGAGAGATTTGTAAATTTCTTAATCATACCCCTTACATTTAAGTCCAACTCATAAGTGTACACCACAAACACAAAGATCATAGCACCAAGCCCTGCGGAACCCCATGGGAAAAGACTTTCAGTCACAGAAACACTCTCTGCTTCCTGCCTTACAGCCAATCTTGGATCCAATGTGCCACTTTGCCTTGGGTCCCATGGGTTCTTACTTTCTTCAGCTGTCTGCCATTAGGATCAAGATCAAAAGCTTTGCTGAAGTCCATGCAGAGTCATAGTCATACAGTATAATAACAGGCCCTTTGGCCCACCATGTCTATGCTGACCAACGAACACCAAAATACAATATTGTATTTACCCGCAATTGGTCCATAGCCTGCTATGTCCTGGCATTTTAAATGCTTATCCAGACACATCTTAAAAGGTTGAGAGAGTATTTGCCTCCAGCATGCTCTCAGTGTGGCAACCAGAACTGCACACATCTGCAGCCTAATCAATGCTCTTTAAAGCTGTAACAAATTTTCCTTGCTCTTATTTCTACACCCCAGCAAATGAAGGCAAGCATCCCGAATGCCTTCTTCATCACCCTATCTACTGTGTCAACTCTTTCAGTTAAGTATGGACTTGTACGTCAAGGTCCCTATGCTCCTCAGTACTCCCTAGGACTTACCATTAATTGCATAAATCCTTTCTTTATTTGACGTCCCAAAATGCATCACTCACACTTTCCAGGATTAAATTCCATCTACCATTATTCTGCCCAGTTTGCCAGCTGATCAACAGCAGACTGTAGCCTGAGACCATTCTCCTCACCATCAACAACACCACCAATTTTCATGTAATCTGTAAACTTAACTGATTATACCTTCTACATTCATATCTAAGTTATTAACATACATTAAAATACAACAGCAAGGATCCCAGCATCGATCCCTGTGGTACACTGCTGACCACAGGCTTCCAATCACAAAAACGACCTTCCACCATCACCCTTTGCCTCCTATTTGCAAGTCAATTTTGGATCCTGTTTGCCAAATGGCCTTGTATCCCATGGTCTCTTACCGCTCAGACCAGCCTTCCATGTGGGACTTTGTCAACGATCTTACTGAAATCCAAGTAAACCAAATCAATTCCATTATCCCCATCAATATATATTTACAGGTAGTTCTGCTATACCACATGTTTTGTTAATGCAAATTGGCTGTAACGTGATTGATGAAGAGTGGAGACTGTTTGGATTCTGCTGTACAGGTATAGCGATTTCCCCGTAAGGTGATTTTCTATGGCGATTTTCTATAGCATGAATATACACAAGAACGCAACTATCGCGTTATAGGACAACTGTAGTCACCTTTTGAAAAAACTCAATTAAATTAGCCAGACAAGATCTCCTTCCAACAAATCCACACTGATCAATTCCTGCCTTTTTAAGTGTTGATTAATCCTGTCCCTCAGAACTTTTCTCAAAATTTCCCTACCACTGACATCAGTCTAACTGGTCTGTAATTATCTAGCCTACCCCAGCTGTCCTTCCTAAACAAAGGATCCACATTGGCTATCCTCCATTCATCTGTCACTTCATTTGTGGCCAGCGAATCATTAAATATCTCTGCCAGGACCCGAGCAATCTCGTCCCTTGTTGCCCATAGCAGTTTAAGATACATCTCATCACACCGTGAGAATTTACGCACCTTCATGCCTGCAAATAGCTGCTCCCAGTCTATGTCTGGCAGATCCTTTCCAATGATGAAATTGGCCTTCCCCTAGTGCATGATCCCTACCCGTTTCTATAACAAATTTGAAACTCAGTTTGGTCACTATCCCCAACATATTCTTCCAGCAACACTTCAACCACTTGACCGACTTCCCTAGGATAGTACTGCCGCACCTTTAGTGGAACTATCTGTGTATTGACACAAAAAACTCTGCTGGATACACTTTCAAAATTCAACCCTATCTAATCCTTTCACACTAAGGCAATCCAGTTAAAGTTGAAATCCCCTACTAACATAACCTATTCCTCTCACACCTGATTTGCCCACATATCTGCTCTTGTCATTCTGACTATTGGGAAGCCTGTAGTACTATCTCAGCAAGATGATCACCCTTTTTTATTTCGACCCAGATGGCCCCATTTTAACAGCCTTCTAAACATCCTCTCTCATTACCACAGTGATGGTCTTCCTTAATAATAATGTAACGTCATACCCACCATCACGCCGGAAACTTCTATTTTTTGGAATCTCAAGCTGCCAGTCATGCCTTTCCTTCAACCACTTTGCAGTGATTGCAACAATATCATATTCCCAACTGCTGATCAATGTTCTAATTTGATCCACCCTACCCAGCATGCTCCTTGCATTGAAATAGATACAATTTAGTTTTCTGATGTACCTTACTCATGTCTTCTCCACCTGCTAGACTGTTTTGGTAGTACTTCTATACCTTACTGAATGTTGCTCCCAACTTTACATGTACTACACCCCAGCCTCCTGACAAATTATTTTAAAACCTCCCTAACAGCATTAGCAAACTACCCAGTGAGGATACTGGACCCGTTTTAGTTCAGATGCAACCCATCCAGCTTGTACAGGTACCACCTATCTCAGAATTTGTCCCAATGATCCAAAAATCTAAAGCCTTCCCTCCTACATCAGCCATTTAGTCAAATGTTCATCAGTCCTAACTTCCTAATCCTCAACTCAATAGAATGTGGCATTGGAATTAATCTGGAGATTACAATTTTAGTTGTTGTTCTCTTTAACCGACTACTTAACTCTCTAAATTCCTGTTGCAGGACTTCATTGTTTTTTAATCAGTGTCATTGAGCCAACATGTACCACTACTCTTGGCTGTTCACCCTCTCAGCTGCTCTGAGACATCCTGGACCCTGGCACCAGGGAGGCAATATATCACTGAAAAGTCTTGTTTGGAGCCACAGAACTGCCTGCCAATTCCCCTTACAATCAGAGTTCCCAATCACTTAAGCTCACCCAGTCTTTTTCTTCCCCTGCTGTGTAGTGGAGTCAACCGTGGCACCTCAAACTTGTCTGTTGCTGCTTTCCCTTGAGAGGCCCTCCTCAGTATGCATATATCTTCTATTGTGCCTGTATCTTCTGGGTCCATACACACATTACATTCATGACCCCTAACAAGCACTACTCTTTCTTAAATTATTCTCTTGCTCTTCGTATATTTAAAAAGCTTTTGGGTAGTCCTTTATTGTACCCGCCAATGCTTTCTCACACCTCTTTTCATTCCTAATTTCCTTTTTTCAAGTTCACCCCTGCACTTGTTATACTCCTCTAGGGACTCTGCCATACTCAGTATCTGTCATCAACTTCTAATATTTTCTTACGCCTTTGACATCCAGGGTTCGCTGATCCCACCACAACTTTTGAGGAAGGGTCACCGGACCCTTCACAACTGAACAAGTCTCATTTGCCCGTGTTTGATCTATATCCCTCCATACCTAGCCCATCCATGTATCTGTCTAAATACTTCTTAAACTACAGAATTATACTCGCTTCCACCACCACCTCTGGTAGCCCATTCCAGACCTCACCACCCTCTCTGTGAAAAAGTTGCCCCCGGATCTTTTTGTGTTTCAGCGGCGGGAGTCCGGGAGGAAGCGCGAGGGCAGCCTGGGAAGGTAAGCTTTTCGATTATAAAATTCTTACCTCGCGTGACTTCGGCCTTTCAGTTGTTTCAGCGGCGGGAGTCCGGGAGGAAGCGCGAGGGCAGCCTGGGAAGGTAAGTTTTTCGATGATAAAAGTCTTACCTCGCGTGACTGCGGCCTTTCAGTTCTTTCAGCGGCGGGAGTCCAGGAGGAAGCGCGAGGGCAGCCTGGGAAGGTAAGCTTTTCGATTATAAAAGTCTTACCTCGCATGACTCCATTTTTGGAGTGAGTAAGTGAGGTAATATATTTGGGCGGTTGCTTTACCCGAAACACTACCTAGGTAGTGTCTCCCACCCATCCTCCTCCTCTAACCAAAAAAATGGTTCTGAGCGCTGATTTGGTAAGGCTACTAGTTATTTTTTTAATAGTCTGTTTGGGAATTCAGAACAGTGGGAATGGATGTTAGGGCAGTTGAATGCTCCTCCTGTAGAATGTGGGAGGTAAGGGTCACCACTAGTGACCCCAATGACTTCATCTGCGGGAAGTGCACCCAACTCCAGCTCCTCGGAAACCGTGTTAGGGAACTGGAGCTGGAGCTGGAGCTGGATGAACTTCGGATCATTCGGGAGGATGAGGGGGTAATTGAGAGAAGTTACAGGGAGGTAGTCACACCTCAGGTACAGGAAAAAAGTAGATGGGTTACAGTCAGGGGACGGAAAGGGAACAGGCAGACAGTGCAGGGATCCCCTGTGGCTGTTCACCTCAAAAACAAGTATACCGTTTTGTTTACTGTTGGGGGGGACGACTTACCAGGGGTAAGCCATGGGGTAAAGGTCTCTGGCACAGAGTCTGTCCCTGTTGCTCAGAAGGGAAGGGGGGAAAGGAGGAGAGCATTAGTCATCGCGGACTCCATAGTTAGGGGGACAGATAGGAGATTCTGTGGGAACGAGAGAGACTCGAGGTTGGTGTGTTGCCTCCCAGGTGCCAGGGTCCGTGATATCTCGGATCGTGTTTTCCGGATCCTTAAGGGGGAGGGGGAGCAGCCCCAAGTCGTGGTCCACATAGGCACCAACGACATAGGTAGGAAAAGGGATGGGGATGTAAGGCAGAAATTCAAGGAGCTAGGGTGGAAGCTTCGAGCTAGAATAAACAGAGTTGTTATCTCTGGTTTGTTACCCGTGCCAAGTGCTAGCGAGGTGAGGAATAGGGAGAGAGAGCAGTTGAACACGTGGCTACAGGGATGGTGCAGGAGGGAGGGATTCAGATACCTGGATAATTGGGGTTCATTCTGGGGTAGGTGGGGCCTCTACAAACGGGATGGTCTACACCTGAACCAGAGGGGTACCAATATCCTGGGGGGAAATTTGCTAATGCTCTTTGGGAGGGTTTCAACTAATTCAGCAGGGGGATGGGAACCTGAATTGTAGCTCCAGTGTACAGGAGGTTGAGAGTAGTGAGGTCATGAATAAGGTTTCAAGGTCGCAGGAGTGTACCGGCAGGCAGGAAGGTGGTCTGAAGTGTGTCTACTTCAATGCCAGGAGCATCTGGAATAAGGTGGGTGAACTTGCAGCATGGGTTGGTACCTGGGACTTCGATGTTGTGGCCATTTCGGAGACATGGATAGAGCAGGGACAGGAATGGTTGTTGCAGGTTCCGGGGTTTAGATATTTCAGTAAGATCAGGGAAGGTGGTAAAAGAAGGGGAGGTGTGACATTGTTAGTCAAGGACAGTATTACGGTGGCAGAAAGGACGTTTGATGAGGATTCGTCTTCTGAGGTCGTATGGGCTGAGGTTAGAAACAGGAAAGGAGAGGTCACCCTGTTGGGAGTTTTCTATAGGCCTCCGAAAAGTTCCAGAGATGTAGAGGAAAGGATTGCAAAGATGATTCTGGATAGGGGCGAAAGTAACAGGCTAGTTGTTATGGGGGACTTTAACTTTCCAAATATTGACTGGAAAGTACTTTAGATGGGTCAGTTTTTGTCCAATGTGTGCAGGAGGGTTTCCTGACACAGTATGTAGATAGGCCAACAAGAGGCGAGGCCACATT
>NC_063340.1:30026805-30039166 GCF_021869965.1 Rhincodon typus | reverse complement strand
CCCTTCTTCAGAAAATTTTCTGAAGAAGGGTCTAGGCCCGAAACGTCAGCCTTCCTGCTCCTCTGATGCTGCTTGGCCTGCTGTGTTCATCCAGCTCTACACCTTGTTATCTTGGAAAATAGGCGACAGGTTTAGATAGAGGATGGAGAGGGGTAGGAGCACACGGTATGAGGAAGTATTTAATTGGGGTAGGGGGAATTACAATGCTATTAGGCAAGAACTACGGAGCACCAGTTGGGATCAGATTTTCTCAGGAAAATGCATAATAGAAATGTGGAGGTTGTTTAGGGAGCAGTTGCTACAGGTACTGGATATGTTTGTCCCACTGAGGCAAGGAAAGCTTGGTAAGGTGAAGGAACCTTGGATGACAAGACATGTTGAACACCTAGTCAAGAGGAAGAAGGAAGCAAGGATCTGACAGGGCTCTAGAGGGCTATAAGGTAGCCAGGAAGGAACCGAAGAATGGACTTAGGAGAGCGAGAAGAGGGGTATGAAAAAGCCTTGGTGGGTAGGATTAGGGAAATCCCCAAGGTGTTCTATACTTACGTGAGGAACAAGAGGATGGCCAGAGTGAGGGTAGGGCCGATCAGGGAAACTGGAGGGAACTTGTGCGCGGAGTCAGAGCAGGTAGGGGAAGTCCTTAATGAATAATTTGCTTCAGTATTCACCAGTGAGAGGGACCTTGACATTTATGAGGACAGTGTGAAACAGGCTGATATGCTTGGTTGTTGTTAGGAAGGAGGATGTGCTAGAAATTTTGAAAAATATGAGGATAAATAAGTCCCCTGGGCAACCTCACTGTCCACTGGAGTAGTACCAGATGATTGGAGGGTGGCAAATGTTATTCCCTTGTTCAAGAAAGGGAATAGGGATAATCCTGGAAATTACAGACCAGTCAGTCTTTCTTCTGTGGTGGGCAAATTATTGGAGAGGATCCTGAGAGAAAAGCACAGTTTGATTAGAAATAGTCAGCATGGCTTTGTGAGGGGCAGGTCATGCCTCTCAAGCCTTATTGAATTCTTTGAGGATGTGACAAAACACATTGATGAAGGCAGAGCAGTGGATGTGATGTATATGGATTTTAACAAGGCATTTGATAAGATTCCCCATGGTAGGCTCATTCAGAAAGTAAGGAGACATGAGATTCAGGGAAATTTGGCTGTCTGGATACAGAATTGACTGTTGGCATCAGCACGGTGGCACAGTGGTTAGCACTGCAGCCTCACAGTGCCAGGGATCTGGGTTCGATTCCGCCCTCGGGAGACTGTCTGTGTGGAGTTTGCACATTCTCCCCGTGTCTGCGTGGGTTTCCTCCAGGTGCTCCAGTTTCCTCCCACATTCCAAAGATGTGCAGCCTAGGTGGGTTGGCCATGCTAAATTGCTTGTAGTGTTCAGGGATCGGTAGATTAGGTGGGTTAAGTGGAATGGGTCTGGGTGGGATGCTGCAAGGGTCAGTGTGGACTTGTCGGGCCGAAGGGCCTGTTTCCACACTGTAGGGATTCTATGATCTATAAGAAGACAGAGGGTGGTAGTAGATGGAAAGTATTCAGCCTGGAGCTCGGTGACCAGTGGTGTTCTGCAGGAATCTGTTCTGGGACCTCTGCTCTTTGTGATCTTTATAAATGTCTTGGATGAGGAAGTGGAAGGGTGGGTTAGTAAGTTTGGTGATGACACGAAGGTTGGTGGAGTCGTGGATAGTGTGGAGGGCTATTGTAGGTTGCAATGGGACATTGACAGGATGCAGAGCTGGGCAAAGAACATAGCAGATGGAATTCAACCTGAATAAGTGTGAAGTGATTCATTTTGGAAGGTCAAATTTGAATGCAGAATACAGGGTTAATGGCAGGATTCTTGGCAGTGTGGAGGAATAGAGGGATCTTGGGGTCCACGTCCACAGATCCCTCAAAGTTGCTACCCAAGTTGATAGGGTTGTTCAGAAGGTGTATGGAGTGTTGGCTTTCATTGGCGGGGGAATTGATTTTAAGAGTCGCGAGGTTGTCTTGCAGCTCTATAAGACCCTGTGGTTAGACCACACTTGGAACATTGTGTTCAGTTCTGGTCGCCTCATTGTAGGAAGGATGTGGAAGCTTTTGGTGCAGAAGAGATTTACCAAGAGGTTGCCTGAACTGGAGGGCAGATCTTATGAGGAAAGGCTGAGGGAGCTAGGGCTTTTCTCATTGAAGCAAAGAAGGATGAGAGGTGACTTGATAGAGATGTACAAGATGATGAGAGGCATAGATACAGTGGATAGTCAGAGACTTTTTCCCAGGGCGGAAATGACTATTACAAGGGGGCATAATTTTAAGGTGATTGGAGGAAGGTATAGGGGAGATGCCAGAGGTAGGTTCTTTACACAGAGAGTAGTGGGTACATGGAATGCGCTGCCGGCAGTGGTAGTGGAATCAGATATATTAGAGACACTTAAGCAACTCTTGGATAGGCACATGGACGATAGTAAAATGTAGGGTATGCAAGGCAGTTTGATCTTAGAGTTGGATAATAGTCGGCAAGATATCGTGGGGCGAAGGGCCTGTACTGTGCTGTACTGTTCTATGTTCTTTGTTCTTAAAACTTTCACCTCTATGCAGTCCATATCCCTCTATTCTCTGCCTATTCCTGCATCTGTCAAGATGCCTCAAACACTGCTACTGTATTTGCTTCTACAAGTTCTTCTGGTCGCAAATTCCAGGCACTTACCATCCTGTGTGTAAAAAAACTGTCCCTCATATCTTCTTTTAACCTTTCTCTGTTTTACCTTAAGCCTATGTCCCCTCGTAATTGACATTTCTACCCTAAGATAAAGACTCCAACAATCCATGCCTCTCAATTCTGTAAATTTCTGTCAGGTCACCCATCCGCATCCGAAGTTCAAGTGAAAACAAACTGAGTTTGTCCAATCTCTCCTCTTAGCTAATATCCTCCAAACCAAGCAACATCCTGGTAAACCTCTTCGGTACTGTCTCCAAAGCTTCCATATTCTTCTGGTAGTGTGGTGACCAGAACTACACACAAATTCCAAATGTAAACTAACTAAGGTTCTATACAGCTGCAACATGGCTTGCCAATTTTTATTCTCTATCTTCTGATCATTGACGGCCAGCATACCATATACCTTCTTGATCACCTTATCCACTCGTGATGCCATTTTCAGGGACCTGTGGACCTGTAGATCCTGCTGTATGCTTCTAAGAGGTCATTCATTTACTGTATTCTTCACTCCTCCATTAGATTGTCCAAAATGCATCACCTTGTATTTGTCTAGATTAAATTCCACCTGTCATTTCTCCACCCAAGTCTCCAGCTTATATCCTGTAGCAATCCTCCTCACTGTTGCAGTTTCCCCAATCTTTGTGTCATCCACAAACTTACTAATCAGACCACCTACATTGTCCTCCAAATCTTTCATATCTATTTAAAACAGCACTGATCCCTGCAGAACATGACTGGTCACAGATCTCCAGTCAGAAAAGCATCCTTCCATCACGACTCTGTCTATTATAATCAAGCCAGCTCTTTATCCATCTTACAAGATCACTGCAGATCCCATGTGACTTTACCTTTGTATCAGCCTGCCATGAAGGACCTTGTCAAAAGCCTTGCTGAAGTCCATGTCGATAACATCCACCATCATGCCCTCAATAATAATCTTTATCAGTTTCTCACAAAACTCAATCAACTTCGTGAAGCACAAATTCCCCCACTCAAAGCCATATTGCTTATCATTGATCAGTGTATATTTTTCCAAATGTGAGTAAATCCTGTCCCTAAGAACCTTCTCCAATACTTTCCTTATCACTGATCACCAGCATGTAATTTCCAAAATTATCACAGTTGCCCTTCTTAAACAAAAAAGCAACAGTGGCTATTATCTAATCACAGAGACCCTCTGGGACCGCTTCTGTGACTAAAGAGGATGCAAAGATTTCGTACAGGACCCCAACAATTTCCTCCCTCGACTCTCTCAGTATTCTGGAATAGATCGCATCAGATTCTGAGGACTTGTCTACCTCAATGCTTTTCAAAACATCTAACACCACCACCTTTTTTTTACATCAACTAAAAACTCTCTAAACTCACCATATCCTTCTCCTTTGAGAATACCAATGTAAAGTAAGGACCTCACCCACTTCCTCCAGCCCCACACATACATTCCCTCTTTTAGGAATCCAGAGATGTGGATTTAACCTCACACATCTGCCCCAATCGGCATTCTCCAGTTCCTGCCTAATATTGTCAGGGTTAACCTTTGCCCAGTTTAGTACTTTCACCTGAGGCTTACTCTTATCATTATCCATAAGTAATTTAACTTTACGGTTTTACGATTTTTGTTCCTAAAATGATCCGCCACTGAAATTTCGATCGCTCGACTGGCCTCATTCTCCAATATTCTACCAATATGGCCTCACTTGGTGAACCCTCCAAGGTGTCTTCCTTAAGTACAGCTGAGATATTCTCCCTAATCAGAAACAGAACTCCCCAACTTCTTTATATCCCTATCTTGTTTAAAACATTTAAATCCCTGAATGTTCAGCTGTCAGTCTTGTCCCTCTCTCAACCAGGCCTCTATAATAGTTATAACATCATAGTTATTGGTACTAATCTAAGCTCTATGTTCATCTACCTTACCTGTCACACTCCTTGCATTAATTGTTTGATCTAATATTTCTTTTTAATGGCCCTGATAGCACACATCCCTTTAAAATATTCTAAACTTCTATGTAAAACAACTTATTTAAACTGTCATCACATTATGACAACTTTTCTTCGAACATCTCCAACCAGAGGAAATCGTTATTCTTTGACTACCAATATTCTTCACAATATAACAAGTTTTTTTAAAAAGTCCCTTAATATTCTCTGCTAACATGTCTGTGCCCTCCTGATGGCTTTCAGTGCTCCATACAGACTGAAAAGTAGTAGGTTCTATATCGTTATAAATTTAGACAATGCACTCTCTACATTAAGTCCAAATCATCTACACATGCACAAGGAACAAGAGTGTTTTCATCTCTCAGCTATTGAAAGTACATTCATTCATCCCTGTTCTCTTTTTCATGAAAGAACAAAAAATATCCTGTATTTATACAGCATCTTCCACAACCTCCAGACATCCTAATTTCATTCAACCAATTACTTTGAAGCGTAGTCACAGTTGGATGGAACACACGGAAACAAGTTAGCTGATTTTCAAGTAGCAAAGTGTCACAATCAGCAATGAGATTAATGACTACTTTATCTTCTTCTTGTAACATTGCTTAAAGAACTGTCCTTTACTGCATGACATTTTCCACATTCACTTAAGACGACAAACAGGGCCTTGGGGTTTAAGATTTTATCTAAAAGTCAACTCATCTGACTGTAAAACACTCCTGCAATAGTTTAATGAAGCCTCAAAGCAGATCATACGTAACTCTACAAACGGCACACAAGTAAAATTCCATTAACACTTTAAATATACTGCTACATTTACACTCATGCTGCATACCTGATTTACTTTTCTCTTTCTAACCTACCGTGAAACATCTTATTGGCCAATCACGTTTTTCCCGAGACACTTGCAACTTAAGACCAGGAGGAGATGTCTGCTACAAGTTTTTCAAGCCTGTTCACAGACATTAAGTGAGTCCTCTAAACTAATATCTAATTTTGATACAAGCAAAAGCAGAAATTGCTGGAGAAACTCAGGCAGCGTCAGGCAGCATCTGTGCAGAGAAAACAGTCAATATTTCCAGTCTAGTGACTCTTCATTTAAAAGGGTTAGTCTAATTTTGACATATATCTGGTGATACTGTGAAAATTTTAACTTTGTTGAAGAGACAAAAGCTTATCTATGTCCCTCTGTAACCTGCAACATCCTTCCGCACTATCCACAACTCCACCGACTTTAGCGTCATCCGCAAATTTACTAACCCATCCTTCTACGCCCTCATCCAGGTCATTTATAAAAATGACAAACAGCAGTGGCCCCAAAACAGATCCTTGAGGTACACCACTAGTAACTGAACTCAAGGATGAACATTTCCCATCAACCACCACCCTCTGTCTTCTTACAGCTAACCAATTTCTGATCCAAACCGCTAAATCATCCTCAATCCCATGCCTCCGTATTTTCTGCAATAGCCTACCATGGGGAACCTTATCAAACGCTTTACTGAAATCCATATACACCACATCAACCGCTTTACCCTCATCCAGCTGTTTGGTCACCTTCTCAAAGAACTCAATAAGGTTTGTGAGGCACGACCTACCCTTCACAAAACCGTGTTGACTATCCCTAATCAAATTATTCCTTTCTAGATGATTATAAATCCTATTTCTTATAATCCTTTCCAACACTTTACCCATAACCGAAGTAAGGCTCACTGGTCTATAATTACCTTGGTTGTCTCTACTCCCCTTCTTGAACAAGGGGATAACATTTGCTAGTCTCCAGTCTTCTGGCACTATTCCTGAAGACAATGACAACATAAAGATCAAAGCCAAAGGCTCTGCAATCTCATCTCTAGCTTCCCAGAGAATCCTAGGATAAATCCCATCTGGCCCAGGGGACTTATCTATTTTCACACCTTCCAGAATTGCTAATACCTCCTCCTTATGAACCTCAATCCCATCTAGTCTAAACTTCCGGTTTGTATACTTTCGGGAGGCCATCGAATCGGGGGGTGTTAGTTCCTTCAGGTTTCATTCTTAAGAAGTCTGTTTTGTTGATCTGTCCCGTCTGTTTGAGTCTTTTTAGCGTGTTGAGGATCTTGTTGCCTAGTTGTGGTGTTGGGTTTATCTGCCCTTGCCGGTATGTGTTCTTGTCAGCTAGTAGTGCATGTGCCTTGGAGAGGTAGTCCCGATTATTTAGTATTACTGCCACGCGCCCTTTGTCTGCGGGTTGTATTGTGATGTTACCCCCCAATTCTACGGCCTCCTGAAAGTACACAAACTGGAAGTACTCCTTAGGCCCATAGTCTCCCTGCCAGGCACGCCATCACATAGATTAGCCAAAAGAGACTAAAGCGCCTCGTCAACAAGTCACCCCACTTAATTCACTCAGCCCAAGAGTTCCCCAACTCCATCAAGGACATAAAAATGATGATGACGAGACCATGGTATCGTTTGATGTTACTGCCCTATTCACTTTGATAGACATACCACTAGCAAGAGAAACAATGACAGCACTACTAAAACAAGAACAAGACCCCAGTGACACCATCTCCACAGACAACATGCTGAAGCTACTGGACCTATGTCTCACCACCCACTTCACCTTTAATGGCCAAATATATGAACAGATCAACGGGACACCTATGGGATCACCTATCTTCGGACTAATAGCCGAAGCGGTGATGCAGAGACTTGAAAGCACAGCCCTTCCGCTAATCCAACCAATACTATGGATACGCTATGTGGACAACACCTTCGTCATCATTAAATGGACCAAACTGGAGGAGACACATGAACTAATAAACAACACCGTCACTGGAATCAGAGTCACCAGAGAAGAGGAGAAGAACAAACAGCTCCCATTCCTGGACGTCATGGTAGAGCACAGGACAAATGGGGAATTCCTAACAAAGGTACACAGGAAAGCCACACACACTGGCCAAGTACTGAATTTCAACAGCAACCACCCTAACACACACAAATGAACTTGCACGAGAACATTATTTAAATGGGCAACAACACACGGCAGCAGCACAGAGCTACGCCGAGAAGAAGAAGAGCTTCCAGGATTCAAAGACAATGGATACCCGAAAAACTGAGTCAGAAGATGCCTATTACACAAATGACACCAGGAAGATACTACATGCCCCGACACACTCATCACGCTACCTTACATCAGGAACACATCTGAACTGACCACAAGACTCCTACGACCACTGGGCATCAGAGTAGCACACAAACCCACATCAACCCTACGACAATTGCTTACCTGAATCAAAGACCCACTATCCAGTATCGACAAGACCAGCGTCATATACAAGATTCCCTGCAGAGACTGTGACAAACACTACATTGGACAAACAGGAAGGAAAATAACAACAAGGGTACACAAACATAAATTGGCTACAAAAAGACATGATCAATACTCACTCATCTGTATCCACATGGATAGGGAGAACCACCAATTCATCTGGGACAACACCAAGATCCTGGGACAAACAAAGCAGAGACAAGCACGGGAATTCCTAGAAGCCTGGTACTCCATGAAGAAAGCCATCAACAAACACATAGAGCTCGACCCATATACACTCCACTGCGAAGGAAAACCGGAAGTGAGGTAATCCAGCTCAATGGACTCCAGAGTTCAAATAACAGGTGGGAAAACACAACAGCACTTTATCGGAAGCTGCACTGATGATGTTACCCAGCAGGTTAATGAAACGTCTGCAGAAAAACAACGAACCAGCTCGGCGAGCCATTACACTGCATTTATAAAATAGAAGCATATAACAAGTGATCTAAATTTTATTTTTAGAATTTCCATTAATAAAAGATGACAACAGGAATCTGTAAATATATTCAGATTCCCTTTTCTGATAGTTAACTTGTACAAGTAAGCTAGACTGACCAGAAGAAACTTTATTTGAACAGAAATCAAAATATGCCACTCGCATAGCTGTGCCATGCTGATATATAATGTACAAAATCACTTTGAACAAGTTAAAATAATAATCTATATAATTTTATAGCACCGTTTGCTGAAATTAGCTACTGTTTTGTTTCTAGTTTTCAGACATAGCATTTCCGGTCCATGGAAACAATCTTATGTGCTGAATACTTTGAAATAAGAAAATCGAAATAATAAATCTGAACGTTTTCACATGGGTCAGTGACTATTGGGGTACCGAATCAAGGATCAGTGTATACCCCAGCTATTCACAATACATATGAACGATTTAGATGAGGGAACTAAATGTAAAATTTTAAAATTTGCAGATGACACAGTTGGGCGTAAGGGTGAGCTGAGAGGAGGATACAGAGATGCTGTAGTGAGAGTTAGACAAGCTGAGTGAGTGGGCAAATATAGTGGGCAGATGCAGTATAATGTAGATAAATGGGAGGTTATCCACTTTGGTAGCAAAATAGAAAGAGAGATTATTGTTTGACTGTAAAGTGAGAGCGGGGAATATCCAATGAGACATGAGTGTCCTTGTTTACTAATTGCTGAAGGTAAACATGCTGAATTGCTGAAGGTGCAGCATTAGTAAAGGCAGAAATAATCTTCATAGCGAGAGAATTTGAATACAAGAGCAATTTTACAGGGCCTTGATGGGACCACACCTGGAATATAATGTGCAGTTTGGACTCTTTTTGTGGGAAAAAGATGTCCCTGCAGTAGAGGGAGTACAGCGAAGCTTTACCAGACTGATTCTTGGGATAGTAGGACTGACGTCTGATGAGAGATTGAATCAGTTAGGATTATATTTGCTGGAGTTCAGAAGAGCGAGGGGCTATCTAATAGAAACCTATAAATTGTAGCAACTAGACAGATTAGATGCAGGAAGGATGTAGCCAATGGCAGGGGAGCCCAGAAGCAGGGGCCACAGTCTAAAGATATGGGGTAAACCATTTAGAACTGAAATGAAGAGCAACTTCTTCACCCAGAGAGCGGTTTGCCTGTGAAATTCACTACTACAGGAAGCAGTTGAGGCCAAAGCATTTTATGATTTAAAGAAGGAGTTGGATGTAGCACTTTGGGTTAAAGGGATCCAAAGTTATGTGGGAAAAGCAGGAACGACTATTGAGTTGGATGATCAGCCATGATCATAATGACTGGTGGGGTGGACTTGAAGGGCCAAATGACATACTCCTCTTATTTTACATGTTTCCACGTTAGCTCCACTCCAAATTTACTCCAGCCTGACAAATATCCATTAATCATTATTCTCTGTTTCCACCACTAAATGAACTTTGTATCCATGTTGCTACTGACCTTTGTATTGCATAACCTATAAAGCCTGTTGTCGGTATTGTATTACATGCCTGCTGAAAGCCCATATGCACCAGATCAACAGTGTTACCCTCATCAAACCATTCTATTACCTTTTCAAAAGATTCCAGCAAGTTAATGAAATTTTGCCTTTCAAAATCTATACTGACTCTTACTAACCAACCCACCTTTTTCCATGTAACTACTAATCCTATCCCGAATAATTGTCTCTAGAAGCTTCTCCAGCACTGAAGTTAAACTGATTGGTCAACTTGTCCTCTCAGCCTTTCTTAAAAAACGCAATTTTGCAATTCTCCAGTCTTCTGGCACCTCCCTTGAGTCTGGGAAAGTCTGGAAGTCTGCGGCCAGCGCCTTTGCAATTTCAACTCTCACTTCCCTTAAAATCCTTGAATGCCTCTCAATCTGGTCCAGGTGCCTTGTCAACTTTTAAGTACCAACAATCTTTCCAACACTACTATTTGAAGTAAGCTTTTTACCCAGTGTGTGGTGGCTATCAGGAAGTCACTGCCAGAAAGGTGGTAGAGGCAGGAATCCTGAAGACATCTAACAAGTACTTGGATGAGCATGTGAAATACTATACGTCAAGGTTGTGGGACAAGTGCTGAGATTTGGCTTTAGAATTTTTGATGAATGGTGCAGTCACAGTGGACTGTAGGGTCTTTTCCCATGCTTTAAAAACTTTTACTCTAATTTTAACAGTATTTTTCAGTTGATTGCGCAAATGTGAAATGATGGTTAATGCTTAAGGGAACAACATTGTTGTAAAGTTAGCGTTAAAAGTTTTGTTGGGATGCTTTATTTCAACAAAGACTGGTTAGAATTGGGAACTTTTGCAATACTAGTATATTTTACATAATGTTTTCAATTTTATCAATTTCACATACCTCATTCAGTGTTTCAAAGTTTAAGAAAATGTTTTTGTAACATTGTTTTGGCTAAATTTTGTACCTTTCAATGATGATGAACTTGATGGTGAGCAATAGCTGAATCAGAATCGAACAGTTCATACACTTCACTAACACCTTCCACCCCAACCTTAAATTTACCTGGACCATCTCTAACACCTCTCTCCCCTTCCTGGACCTCTCTGTCTCCATATCGGGCAACCACCTCGAAACCGATATTCATTTCAAGCCCACCGACTCCCACAGCTACCTAGAATACTCCTCCTCCCACCCACCTTCCTGCAAAAATGCTATCCCCTATTCCCAATTCCTTCGCCTCCGCCGCATCTGCTCCCAGGATGAGGCATCCCACTCCCGTACATCTCAGTTGTCCTCGTTTTTCAAGGACCGTAACTTCCCCTCCTCGGTGGTCGAGAACGCCCTCAACCGTGTCTCCCACATCTCCCGCACCTCATCCCTCACACCCCGTCCACGCAATAAAAACCAAAAAAGAATCCCCCTCGTCCTCACGTACCACCCCACCAACCTCCGGATCCAACGCATCATCCTCCGACACTTCCGCCATCTGCAATCCGACCCCACCACCAAAGACATCTTTCCCTCCCCACCCTTATCTGCTTTCCGGAGGGACAACTCTCTCCGTGACTCCCTTGTCCGCTCCACACTCCCCTCCAGCTCCACCACACCCGGCACTTTTCCCTGCAACCGCAGGAAGTGCTACACCTGCCCCCATACCTCCTCCCTCACCCCCATCCCAGGCCCCAAGAAGACTTTCCACATCAAGCAGATGTTCACCTGCACATCTGCCAATGTGGTATACTGCATCCGCTGTACCCGATGTGGCTTCCTCTACATCGGGGAAACCAAGCGGAGACTCGGGGACCGCTTTGCAGAACACTTACGCTCGGTTCGCAACAAACAACTGCACCTCCCAGTCGCGAACCATTTCAACTCCCCCTCCCATTCCTCAGACGACATGTCCATCCTGGGCCTCCTGCAGTGCCACAACGATGCCACCCGAAGGTTGCAGGAACAGCAACTCATATTCCGCTTGGGAACCCTGCAGCCCAATGGTATCAATGTGGATTTCACAAGTTTCAAAATCTCCCCTCCCCCAACCGCATCCCAAAACCAGTCCAACTCGTCCCTGCCTCCCTAACCTGTTCTTCCTCCCACCTATCCCCTCCTCCCACCTCAAGCCGCACCTCCATCTCCTACCGACCAACCTCATCCCGCCCCCTTGACCTGTCCGTCCTCCCTGGACTGACCTATCCCCTTCCTAACTCCCTACCTACACTCACCTTTACTGGCTCCATCCCCGCTTCTTCGACCTGTTTGTTTCCTCTCCACCTATCCTCTCCTCTATCCGCCTCCCACTCTCTCCCTATTTATTTCAAAACCCCCTTCCCCTCCCCCTTTTCTGATGAAGGGTCTAGGCCCGAAATGTCAGCCTCTCTGCTCCTATGATGCTGCTTGGCCTGCTGTGTTCATCCAGCCCTGCACCTTGTTGTCT
>NC_063340.1:30025948-30026305 GCF_021869965.1 Rhincodon typus | reverse complement strand
TAGTCCACTGCATTCGCTGCTCACAATGTGGTCTCCTCTACACTGGGAAACAAAGCGTAGACTTGGCGACCGCTTCGCAGAACATCTACGTTCTGTTCGCAAAAAAGGAGCCTGAACTACCTGTTGCCTGCCACTTCAATGCACCACCCTGCTCCCTGGCCAACTTCTCTGTCTCTGGCTTGCTACAGTGTTCCAGTGAAGCCCAACGCAAGCTGGAGGAACAACACCTCATTTTCCGCTTGGGGACCCTACAGCCCTCCGGACTCAATACTGAGTTCAATAATTTTAGGGCCTAAACTCTTCCATGTCCCATAGCTGCAGAAGAGGAGCAGGCAGTTGGCACCAATGACTCCTTCC
>NC_063340.1:30009797-30025938 GCF_021869965.1 Rhincodon typus | reverse complement strand
GTCACTAACAGTCCCCATTAACAACTATTCACCCTCCCAGCCTGATCGTTAGCAACTCCTTTGTCTGTCCAACTGTCTTTCTCTCTCTTTGGGCTCTATCCTATCGTTTACTTCCTACCCCACCCACCTCCCTATTTTCCGCATATAAACTGACGTTTTCCCAGCCACCATCAGTTCCGAGGAAGGGTCACCGGACCCGAAACGTTAACTCTGTTTTCTCCTTCACAGATGCTGCCAGACGTGCTGAGCTTTTCCAGCAACTTTGTTTTTGTCCTTGATTTACAGCATCTGCAGTTCTTTTGGTTTCCATTTTGATTTAATTCTCTCTTTCCCTACCTGTCCTTCATCTTTGGTCTGCATTACCCTGCATATGCTTTGCATACAAATAAATGTATTAGAAAACATGGGTGACTTACTGGTGGTGGTTAATAGATGAAAAAATACTACGGATGATTCGGTGACAGAGAAAATATCTCGGTTGTGTGGGAGTGGACTTCTGGATATAAAAAAAGGGAAAATAAAACATTCAGAAATCATCAACTATGACCCTTCCACTGCCTGCTCTTGGCCATTAATAGGATCCTAGTTCTTGACTCTACTTTTCTGTGAATGTATTCATAGCCAATTGCCCTTGAAGAGGGGGCACATGACGTCTACCAATACTCTCGATTCCTTCAGAGGTAGGGAGGAACCTTAGGGGGTACAGCGCTTTCCCTCCCCTTCCAACTCGATTTTAATTTAGACCTCTCACCTTTAGTCGTTTGCAATGCCCTAATGAGTTTTGGATGTAAGTTGAAGAACATGGGTGATTTACTGGTGCTGGTTAATAGATGAAAAACAGACCACAGATAGGCGGGAAAAAATGTTTGGTTGTGTGTAAGAGCACTTTTAGATGTAGGGAAGGAAAGGGCTGGCTTTTCATTGGATGAAGGATGTTAGGATGTAGGGGTTTGCATGCAGCAGTGCAAATGTAGGTTAGGATGGTTCACAGGCTTGCAGCCCAACTGTTTATTTTGTAGTGCTGTGAAGTCTGTGTACCATGTATATATTGATTGCTGGGGGTTGTTGGTTACACTTCAGCCTGATGCTCCTGATCTTTTGGCATCTTTTGTGGAGATGAATGGGCGTGGAACCTAGGAATAGGAGTGAGAGTAGGTGATTCAGCCCTTCGGGCCTGCTCTGCCATTTAACACGATCATGGCTGATCTTACCCTGGCCTCAGCTCCAATTTCCTGCCTGCTCCCCATAGCCCTTTATCCTGTTTTTCATCAGAAACAGAACAATTTCTTTCTTGAATCTATTGATTGATTTTGCCTCCACTGCACTATGGGACAGTGAGTCTCACAGATTCACCACCCTTTTGAGAGTAGTAGTTTCTCCTCATCTCAGTTTTGTATGTACCTCCTCTCACTAAAGCTATACCCTCTTGCTCTAGACTGTCCCGTAAGGGGGAACATGTGTTCAACGTCCACCTTATCAATCTCCTTTAGCATTTTATATATCTCAATCAGCTCCCCACTCATTCTTCTGAACTCTAGCGAATACAAGCCCAAACTATTCAACCACTCCTCATATGACAGCCCTATCATTCCTGGAGTCAATCTGGTGAACCTCCTGTGAACTGCCTCCAGTGCCATTGCATCCTTCCTCAAGTGAGGAGACCAAAACTGCATGCCCACTTTCTGTGATTCATGCACAAAGACACTCATGTCCCTCTACACTGACACACTTTGAATCTGCTTCCCATTTAAATAATTTGCCCTTTTATATTTTTCTGGCTACAATGGGTGACCTCGCACTTATCCACATTAAACTCCATCTGCCAGGTACTGACCCATTTTCCAAGGCCATCAACATCCAGCTGTTAACTCTTTAAGTCTTTAACTCTTTACCTTCTCATCACAACCTGCTTTTTCACCTATTTTAGTATCATCAGTGAATTTTATACTCTGTCCCTACTTGCAAATCATTTGTATAGATTGTAAATGACTGAGGTCCAAGAACTGAACCCTGTGGCAGCACATTAATCATAGTTCGCCATCCAGAGAGGAACCCATTTATCCTGGCCCTCTACTTTCTGTCAGTCAGCTAAACCTCTGTCCAAGCCAATACTCTACGCCTAACCCCCGGGATCTAACCTTTTGGATCAGTTTTTTCTATGGCACCTTGTCAAACGTCTTCTGGAAGTCTAGATATATTATAGCTACAGGATCCCTGGAACCAAGTTGGAAGACCTCCTGTGGGTCTGCTTCTAGGCCTAGTGAGGTTGGCTTTGTTTTCATATCCCGTAGGGCCACCGCCTATGTCCAATAACATGGAATGTGACTTGGGTTTTTGCGAATTCACTGTTAGGCAGGTTTATCACCAAGCCTGCCTCCCAAAGTCGATCGAACAGTTCTGATAGATGCTGCAAATGTTCCTTCCATGTGTGACTGAAAATTACTAGATCGTCAATGTATACCATTCAGTTGGGTAATCTAGAACTGACTTTATTGGCTAGTTTTTGAAATGTGGCTGGTGCATTTTTCGTACCAAATGGCATGACTTTAAATTGGTACAATGCATTCAGTGTCACAAAAGCTGAAATTGTCTTCACTCTTTCGGATAAAGGTACCTGCCAGTATCCTCTGAGTAAGTCCAACTTAGAAATATAAGTTGCTTGTCCCACCTCCTTAACACAGTCTTCCAAACATGGAATAGGGTACGAATCAGACTTTGTAACTGCATTGACTTTGTGACAGTCCACACACAATCATTGGGTACCATCTGGTTTTAGCACCATTACTATGGGTAAGCTCCAGTCAGTGCAACTCCCTTCAGTTAGGTTATTTTTGAGCATGTGTTTAATCTTTTTTTATGAACCTGTGCCAACTTTAGAGGGTTAAGTCTATAAGGATGTTGCTTAATTGGAATGGCATTTCCTATATCTACATCATGTGTAATTAGATTAGTACTTCCCAGCTTATTCCCACATATCTCACTATGTGATTGTAATAACTCTTTCAGGCCATTTTGATTTTCCTCTGGAAGGTGACTCAGTAATTTATCCCAATTTTTGAGAAATTCCTCATTGTCCAATTTAATTTGAGCAATGATAGTAGGAACTGCCTCCTGCAGTGCCACAACGATGCCACCCGAAGGTTGCAGGAACAGCAACTCATATTCCGCTTGGGAACCCTGCAGCCCAATGGTATCAATGTGGACTTCACCAGCTTCAAAATCTCCCCTCCCCCTACCGCATCCCAAAACCAGCCCAGCTCATCCCCGCCTCCCTAACCTGTCCTTCCTCCCACCTATCCCCTCCTCCCACCTCAAGCCCCACCCCCATCTCCTACCTACTAATCCCATCCTGCCCCCTTGACCTGTCCGTCCTCCCTGGACTGACCTATCTCCTCCCTAACTCCTCCCTAACTCCCCACCTACACTCACCTTTACTGGCTCCATCCCCGCCTCTTTGACCTGTCTGTCTCCTCTCCACCTATCTTCTCCTCTATCCATCTTCTATCCGCCTCCCCCTCTCTCCCTATTTATTTCAGAACCCTCTTCCCCTCCCCCATTTCTGAAGAAGGGTCTAGGCCCGAAACGTCAGCCTTCCTGCTCCTCTGATGCTGTTGGCCTGCTGTGTTCATCCAGCTCTACACCTTGTTATCTCTTAATTTGAGCAATGTCCATTTCAGAATCCTCTGAAATTGGTTCTTCACCGTGCACTGTAGCCAGTACCACATTCTCCTTTTGCTTTCCTTCCCTCTCAAATACCTTTTGAGCATATTCACATGATATACTGTCGGATTTCTTTCTGTCTGGCACTCTTGTCAAATAATTCACCTCACTCAATCTCCTTTCAATTTGATAAAGATCACTAAACCTCGCTTTTAAAGGTTCACCTATCACTCGAAGTAACACATTAGTGTTTATCTCACCAGCAAAATTGTGAATTTTTCATTTCTGGTCTGCTTCCTGTTTCATCACATTGTGCAACTTTTTAATGCTGTTTAGCCAACTCACCTGCTCTATTTAATCTTACCCTAAAATTTGACACACAGTCCAAATATGTAGTCTCTGAACTCTGACTCACCAATTTCTCCTCAATTAATCCAGTGGTCCCCTTGCCTCATGCCCAATAACTAATTCAAATGGACTGAATTGGTATATTCATTTAATGCATCCCTAATTCCAAAAAGTACAAATTGGATTCCTTTACCCCAATCCTCTGGATAGTCTTAACTGTAATTCCTGAACATTGTGTTTAAAGTTTGATGTCACCATTCTAATACTCCCTGCAATGCTGCATGGTATGCAGTGGATTTGAATTATTTTATTTCTAAGCTATCGATAACTTCCTTGAGTAATTTTGATGTAACATCTGATCCGTGATCTGATTGTATCTGTGGGTGTCCATATCTAGTGAAAAAATTGCGTAACTCTTCTACAATCCTTTTGGCTGTGATATTGAGTAACGGAATGGCCTCTGGAAATCTAGTGAACACTTCCATTATGGGCAACAAATACTGATTCCCACTTTTTGTTTTAGGTGGGGGTCCTATGCCAGCATTCTTGTGAAAGGTTCCTCAAATGCAGCAATGGGTATTAAGGGTGCTGGTTTTATTGCTGCCGAAGGGTTACCAATTATCTCACACATATGACATGTTCAACAAATTTAAACTATATCCTTGTGCAGTCTAAGCGAGTAAAAATGTTTTTGTATTTTGCTTGCATTTTCCTTACTTTCAAATGACCTTCTACTGATAGTTCATGTGCTACCACAACATCTCCTTTCTATAACCCACCGGTAATACAACTTGATGAACTTCTGCCCATTTCTCATCCACCTGAATATGTGATAGTCTTGATTTCCTCATCAAGATGTCATTTTTAAGATAGTAACATTCTGGGATATACTCAGATTCTTAGAGTCTTATGTGTATACTTTTTGATACAATTGCTTTATGTTTTCATCTTTTTGTTGTAATTCAGATAATTTCTCTGAACTAAAAATATCCACTTTGTCCTCCACCTGTTCTTGTTTTTTTCTCACTATTTGATAAAACATGGTCTCTGATAATTCTACTTTAACTTCCTTATCTTTATTCTTAGATTTCTCCTCCTGCTTCAACCTGTGGCTTTGCAACCTTGTTATCTACAGTCAGGAAAAATCCCAGGATATATTTCTTGTAAGAGCTCAGTTGCTTGATTTTCCACTGGTTTTTCAACCACTGTAGGCAGCACTCCTACCTGTGATCCAGCTATATCATTACCAAAGACAAATTGTATTCCTGGAGCCGAGGGTTCCTCCAGTACTCCTACTACCGCTTCTCCACTTTTCACCAGACACTCCAACCTCACTTTACATAATGGAGCACTTCTT
This sequence comes from Rhincodon typus, assembly GCF_021869965.1. Taxonomy (NCBI): domain Eukaryota; kingdom Metazoa; phylum Chordata; class Chondrichthyes; order Orectolobiformes; family Rhincodontidae; genus Rhincodon; species Rhincodon typus. The sequence continues at coordinate 30,020,573 of NC_063340.1, read as the reverse complement.
GTATCACCATGAATTCTACATATTACCACTTCTTCTGGCAATTGTCCTTCTGAATTACATATCTCCTCATCTTTTACCATTGAAGATTGACATGCTCCTGTATCTCTTAAAATTGTAATTTTTTTACCTGCTCCTCCTGGCAAATGCGAGTAAACCTTACATTTGTGAGTAAATGGTTTAAGAGGATCTGACACCTTCTTCTCACCTAACCCCTGACCAGGTTGTACGTTATGGTGCAGTTTTTTAGCTTCCACCGTGCTTTTCTTTACCACTTCAACAAAATTCACTGGCTTATCTTGTTTCCCCACATTTGTCTTCCCAGTGCTTTTTCTCAATGATCAACACTGCAATTTCATGTGGCCTGCTTGATTGCAGTGAAAACACCTGAGCTTTTTTACTTCTCTTTCCCCATCATGGGTTTCCTTTTTACCCTGTGGTAAACTATCTTTACTATTTTCAATGAGATTTCCTTTTCCTTTACCACCTGAGGATTTCTGTTTTCTCCAATTTCTATCCTTCACGGATTGAAATTGATGTCGAAAACCGAACTTTGATTTATGAACCAACTCAAAACCATTGGCCATTTCTGCTGCTAACCTTGCAGTTTTAACTCTCTGCTCTTTCACATGAGTTCTCAACACCTCGGGAAGTGAATTTTTGAACTCCTCTGTGATAATGGTCTCTCTAAGAGCATTATATGTTTCATCTATTTCCAATGCCCTTTTAACCTAACCCTCCCTCTACTGACCCCTTCTCCCGCCTCCAACACACCCCGTCCTCCTGGACACCACCCCAAGGCCTCCTACCCTCCCTTGACCTCTTCATTTCCAATTGCCGTCGAGACATCAATCGCCTCAACCTCTCCACCCCTCTCACCCACTCCAACCTCTCCCCCAAAGAACGTGCAGCCCTCCGCTCCCTCCGCTCCAATCCCAACCTCAACATAAAACCCACGGACAAGGGAGGCGCAGTTGTAGTATGGCGCACTGACCTCTACGTCGCCGAGGCCAGACGCCAACTCTCCGACACCTCCTCCTACCGCCCCCTTGATCATGACCCCACCCCCGAGCACCAAACCATCCACAACCTCATCACCTCAGGTGACCTCCCACCCACGGCCTCCAACCTCATCGTTCCCCAACCCCGCACCGCCCGCTTCTATCTCCTTCCCAAAATCCACAAACCTGAATGCCCTGGTCGATCCATTGTCTCTGCCTGCTCCTGCCCCACCGAACTTATCTCCAACTATCTGGACTCCATTTTCTCCCCCTTGGTCCAGGAACTCCCTACCTATGTCCGTGACACCACCCACCCCCACCACCTCCTCCAGCACTTCCAATTCCCTGGTCCCCAACACCTCATCTTTACCATGGACATCCAGTCCCGCTACACCTGCATTCCCCATACAGATGGCCTAAAGGCCCTCCGCTTCTTCCTGTCCCGCAGGCCCGACCAGTCCCCCTCCACTGATACCCTCATCCGCTTAGCCGAACTCGTCCTCACCCTCAACAGCTTCTCTTTCAATTCCTCCCACTTCCTACAAACAAAGTGGGTGGCCATGGGTACCCACATGGGCCCAAGCTGTGCCTGCCTCTTTGTAGGTTACATGGAACAATCCCTCTTCCGTACCTACACTGGCCCTAAACCCCACCTCTTCCTCCGTTACATTGATGACTGTATCGGCGCCGCCTCGTGCTCCCACGAGGAGCTCAAACTGTTCATCCACTTCACCAACATCTTCCACCCCAACCTTCACCTGGACCATCTCTAATACCTCTCCCTCCTTCCTGGACCTCTCTGTCTCCATCTTGGGCAACCACCTAGAAACCGATATCCATTTCAAGCCCACTGACTCCCACAGCTACCTAGAATACACTTCCTCCCACCCACCTTTCTGCAAAAATGCCATCCCCTATTCCCAATTCCTTCGCCTCCGCCTCCGCCGCATCTGCTCCCAGGATGAGGCATTCCACTCCTGTACATCTCAGTTGTCCTCGTTTTTCAAGGACCGCAACTTCCCCCCGTCAATGGTCAAGAACGCCCTCAACCGTGTCTCCCACATTTCCCGCAACTCATCCCTCACACCCCGTCCCCGCAATAACAACCAAAAAAGAATCCCCCTCATCCTCACGTACCACCCAACCAACCTCCGGTTTCCGCCATCTGCAATCCGACCCCACCATCAAAGACATCTTTCCCTCCCCACCCTTATCTGCTTTCCGGAGGAACCACTCTCTCCATGACTCCCTTGTCCGGTCCACACTCCCCTCCAGCCCCACCACACCCAGCACTTTTCCCTGCAACTGCAGGAAGTACTACACCTGCCCCCATACCTCCTCCCTCGCCCTCATCCCAGGCCCCAAGAAGACTTTCCACATCAAGCAGATGTTCACCTGCACATCTGCCAATGTGGTATACTGCATCCGCTGTACCCGTTGTGGCCACCTCTACATCGGGGAAACCAAGCGGAGGCTCAGGGACCGCTTTGCAGAACACCTACGCTCGGTTCGCAATAAACAACTGCACCTCCCAGTCGCGAACCTTTTCAACTCCCCCTCCCATTCCTCAGACGACATGTCCATCCTGGGCTTCCTGCAGTGCCACAATGATGCCACCCGAAGGTTGCAGGAACAGCAACTGTATTCCGCTTGGGAACCCTGCAGCCCAATGGTATCAATGTGGATTTCACAAGCTTCAAAATCTCCCCTCCCCCTACCGCATCCCAAAACCAGCCCAGCTCGTCCCCGCCTCCCTAACCTGTTCTTCCTCCCACCTATCCCCTCCTCCCACCTCAAGCCGCACCCCCATCTCCTACCTACTAACGTCATCCCGCCCCCTTGACCTGTCCGTCCTCCCTGGACTGACCTATTCCCTCCCTAACTCCCCACCTACACTCACCTTTACTGGCTCCATCCCCGCCTTTTTGACCTGTCTGTTTTCTCTCCACCTATCCTCTCCTCTATTCATCTTCTATCCACCTCCCCCTCTCTCCCTATTTATTTCAGAACCCCTTTCCCCTCTCCCATTTCTGATGAAGGGTCTAGGCCCGAAACATCAGCCTTTCTGCTCCCATAATGCTGCTTGGCCTGCTGTGTTCATCCAGCTCTGCACCTTGTTGTCACTTACTTCCTTTTCTCTTTTTTTGTTCTGCCAGGGCTGTTCTTTCCTTTTCTTTTACCTTTAATTCAAGCTGCATCATTTGCAATTGAAGTTTAGCCATTTCCAATGGGATTTCCAGCAATTTTAAATTCTGCTCAATTGCCACTTTATCTCCCCTTTCTTTGCAGACCCAGGCAACCCGAACTCCAGCTTGTTTGCCAATTCGGAAAACTTTGCCTTCCTCACTTTTTGTAAAACTCCACTCTCTGAAAATTCCTAGTGACTGAAAGAGCCATTACTACATAAGGCACACCCTGTTTAAATCAACCGAATTCAACACCTGAAATTAAAGACACCAACAATTACCCCTCGCAGCCTTCAACTCCAACAGTCGTAAACCCAACTTGGAATTTATAGATTTCAATCCCAGACAAGCCCCAATTTGTTATGGACCAGATCAGATCCCTTCAAAAATATTTTAAGAAGGCAGACCAGACCCTCACTTTTTCTTATTTTTAAGGCAAATGTAATGTGTCTCAAATGCAGTACGACCGGTCAAACTACTCGGTGTTAAGGAAAAAATGATATCTTTAAACATGGTGGTTTAAATACAACGAAAGAAAGAAGAATTTATAATAACTTAACAGATTGGAAACTTAGTAGAATATTAATACAGTAACTATTACTTATTAACTGTTCCAATATAGTAACATCCCATAAACGCACCCCTGGGCAAAAAGGAAAAGTCAGACACAGTTTCTCACAATGCAGTTCTCCATTCCAGGAGGGGAAAAAAAACATCAAGGGAAGATTATGAGAGAGTAGCAGCCATTAGACATTCTCTGAAGCTCCAATTCTTTTGAGACCCTAGTATCTTCTGATGTTACTGTTAAAACCAAAACCCAGAAATCTGGATCAGTAAAAGCTGACCACACACATTCAGGCTATTTTTTAAACAAAAGCCGAAGCCTCCCAAGCAGTTTACTCAAGTGTCCTTCAGAAGGCAGCTCCTTACCCCTGCCTTACAATCTTCAAAATAAAGACAGAAAATCCTTTTAAAGTGACAGCATCATCACAACAGTCATTCCCTGCTGCTTTCTTATCATAAATCAGAAATTTTGCAGTGATACAGAAAATGGTGGACTCTGTGATTATTGACTTTCAGATTGCTGGGGCTCTAACAGGTGCTTGTACTAAGAAGGAGTTGCTCAAATACATTGAAGTAGATCATACTTTCAAGAGATTGCTGGATCAAGACAAAACATTGGGATGACACTTAAAAGCAAATTAAGCCTAGAAATGTACAGGTAATTAAGTTAATAGGTGATTTCAGTGTGACTCGAGGTATTATTACGCAAGGAATTTTCTGAAAACTAGGAAGCAAGTATTTGAAGTAAGTCATGATGCAGACCATCTGATGATAATGTAATGAAAATGAACAGTGTGGAAATATTGTGTTAGTTGCTGAAAGTTGACCATTAATGTTTTGGTTGCTGATTCATTCACTTATGCTTCAGGTTTTCAGTTTGTGGCATTGATTAGTTAAACTGTTGCTTCGAAGCTTGACAAGGCAGGTGAACATGAGTTTAAAGAATATGAAAGCAATACCTGTTTTCGGTTCGTGGCCAGTTAATACATTATAAGAAGAGTCATAGTCATAGAGTCAAAGAGTGATCTTTCCACATGAAATCACAGGATTGCATCATCAGCACTGATTTGGTTCCCAGTGACTTAAGTTATTAGTAAAATGTAATAACGTTTTGGAAAAAAAGAATGAGATTGGACTCGGGGATAAAAATGCTAAACTAGTAAAGCTGCAAACCCTCAATTCTCTGGATCAGATTTATTGAATTCTATTGTAGAAACCAATTGTTTCTCACTAAGGATTTCAAGAAGTAGTATTGACCTCCAGAGAAAAGAGTTACTAACAAGAAGAGGATTGTCTGGAAGTTGCATAGACAATTTTCCCATACTTCGTGACAAAAATTAAAGCTACTGCAGAAGGAGGCTGGAGTTATAGATATGGACAAGGATGCCTTGTTGAACAAATCTCAATGTGAGATGTCAGCCAAATATCGGAAGACACCACTGTGAGAACGTAAATCTTGTGGTTGTGAACTGTGCTGCAGAGAGTCTACTCTGAAATGGTTTGTATGAAAGAAATCATGCAATAATTGAAATGTCACACAAGATACAGGTCAGCTGAATTGCAAGCTGCACATGACTCTGGTAAATTCTTTGCAAATATTGGGGGTTGGGCAGCCTGTATCAATTGCTATATGGCTATGTTACAAAATTGCCTTCTGTGTTTTGTAATGATCCTCTAGTCCTGGAGGGAACGATCATTAGTTCCACTTTCAACCCTCATACATTGAGTTACAGCTACTGTCTGATACAGCACACTTGAATGAATTGACAACCAAGTATTAATGGTTGGCTTTCAGCAACTAATACAATATTTCCATGCTGATCATTTTCATTACATTAATCATCAGAACAGTCCACATCATGAGTTACTTCAAATACTTGATTCCTAATTTTTAGACAAGTCCTTGCATAATGATACCTTGAGTCACACTGAAAACACCTACTGATCATGCCCAGTGCATTTCTAGAATTCATGAAGATCATGGTTAGTGTGAAGGAGCTCTCAGCAATGTGGGCTGAAGGTTGATTTGTTTCATATGGGAATTTAGTGCAAAAAGGGACAAAGATGCTTTGGCCTCTGAAATGTGCACCACTTTCCTCAACTGAGGATTCCTCAGCACTGCATTGACAGGGCCCTCAGCTGGGTTCGACCCATCTCCCACACTTCAGCCCTCACCTCCTCTATCCTCTCCCATAACAATGATAGGGTTCCCCTTGTCTTTGCCTACCATCTCCCCAGGATCCATATCCAGAGGTGCCATTTCTGTCACCTCTAATGGCATGTCACCACTAGACACAAATTCCCCTCCCCTCCTTTGTCAGGCTTCTGCAAGGACAGTTCCCTCTGGGACACCCTGGTACACTCCTCCTTCACTCCCAACACCTTCCCCTGCAACAGCAGAAGGTGTAACATCTGCCTGTTTACTACTGCTTCCTCAATATTCAAGGACCAAACATAGTGCTTTACCTGCACTTCACTCAATCTAGTCTACTGCATACGCTGCTCACAATGTGATCTCCTCTGCATTGGGGAAGTGAAGTGTAGACTGGGTGGCTGCTTTGCAGAACACCCAGGGTCTATCTGCAAAATGAACTTGAACTTCCCATCTGTCTCAGGCTGAGATAGTAGGAACTGCCGATGCTGGAGTCTGAGATAACAAGGTGTGGAGCTGGATGAACACAGCAGGCCAGGGGAGTAGGAAAGCTGACGTTTCGGGTCTGGACCCTTCTTCTGCTATTACAACAGCCCATTGTTAGCCACTAATAGTTCCCATTAACAGCTATTCATTCTCCTAGGCTTGTCGTAATCCACTTCTTTGTCTATCCAGCTGTTTTTCTCAATCTTTGAGCTCTATTTCCACCTATTGCTTACTCCTTAGCCCCTTCCCCCAACCTATCTTCTGCATAAAAGCCAACTTTTCCATAGCTACCATCAGTTCTGAAGAAGGGTTCCTGAACCCAAAATGTTAACTCTGATTTCTCTTCACAGTTTCTGCCAGACCTGCTGAGGTTTTTCAGCAATTTGAGTTTCTGAGGTGATTATTTGCAGTTCGGGGAACTTTGGACCCGAGTTGAGGAGCTAGAGTTTGAGCTTCTGACATTGTTCTGTGTCAGGGAGGGGTTGGGTGTGAAAGGAGAAATGGCCTCTCAGGGGAAAGCAACAGCAGTATCCAGATCAATGGCACCATGACTGGCTGCATTGTATAGCAGGGAGGGTTGAAGTGTCGGTGAAGGATTGTTTTAGGGGACTCTGTAGTTAGAGGCACAGATGGGCGTTTCTGTGGCTGCAAGTGAGACTCCAGGATGGTGCATTACCTTCCCGGTGCCAGAGTCAACGTCGTTTCTGAGCATGCACAGGACATTCTGAAGGGGGAGAAGTGATCAGTCAGAGGTTGTAGCCCATATTGGGACTAACAATAGGCAGAAAGAGAGATGAGCTCCTGAAGAGGGAATTTAGGGAGTTAGGTAGGAAGTTGTAAAGCAGGACCTTCCAGGGTTGTAATCTCAGGATTACTCTGTGTCACTTGCCAGTGAGGTCAGAAATAACAAGGTTATAGAGTTGAATGCGTGACAAAAGGAAGGAAGGATTCAGATCATTGTGATCTCTTCTAGGGCAGGTGGGACCTCTACAAGAAGGGTGGGTTTCACCTAAACTCAAGGGGCACCAATATCCTTGCAGGGAGGTTTGCTAGTGCAATTTTGGAGGGTTTAAACTAGTGAGACGGGGGTAGGAGCAAGAGCAGCTGGTCATCATGTGGAGTGATTGAGGACAAGGTAGAAGTTAAGTCAAGAACAGGCAGGGCCAGGTTAATGAACATGGTGGGATTGGTGATCTGAGTATATTTATTTTAATGCAAGGAGTATGACAGGAAAGGCAGATGACCTTAGAGCCTGGATTAGTACATGGGATTACGATGTGGTAGCCATTTCAGAAACTTGGTTGAGAGAAGGGCAGGACTGGCAGCTCAGCATCCCAGGGAGTTTAGATTTTTCAGGCATGATAGGGATGAAGGGGGTGGGCGTGGAGTTGCAATGCTGTTTTAAGGAGAATGTCACAGCTGTATTAAGAGAGGACATTTTAGAAAGCTCATCCAATGAGGTAAGATGGGTAGAATTTGGGAATAAGAAAGCTGTAATCACTATTGGAGAGGATACTGAGGGACAGGATCAACCAACATTTGGATAATCAAGGTCTGATTAGAGATAGTCAACATGAATTTGTGCATAGGAAGTCATGTCTGACAAATCTTTGAGTTTTTCGAAGAGTTAACCAAGATGGTTGATGAGGGTAGAGCTATGGATATTGTCTGTTTTGACTTTAGTGGTCCTGCACAGCAGGCTGGTCATGAAGGTTAGATTGCATGGGATCCAGGGAGAGCAGCTAATTGGATTTAAAATTGGCTTAATGGTAGGAAGCAGAGGATGATGTTTGAAGGTTATTTCTTGGACTGGAGACCTGTGACTTGTGGTGTGTCTCAGGGGTCAGAGCTGGGACCTTTGTTTGTTATTTACATAAATGATCTGGATGAGAATGTACAAGGCATGATTAGTAAGTTTGTGGATGATACATAATTAGGAGGTATCATTGATAACAAGGAAGGTTATCAAAAATTACAGCGGGATCTTGGTCCGATGAGGAAGTGGGCTGAGGATTGGCAAATGCAGTTCAATACAGGTAAGTGTGAGGTGTTGTACTTTGGAAAGTCAAACCAAGGTAGGTCTTATATAGTAAATGGTGACGTCTGAGGAGTGTTGTGGAATGGAGGGACCTAGGAGTACAACTACATAGTTTGTTGAACTGGCATCACAGGTAGACAGGGTGGTGAAGAAGGTGTTTAGCCTTCATTGGTCGAGGCATGGAGTATAGGAGTTGGGATGTTATGTTACAGTTGTATAAGTTATTGGTGAGGCAGCATTTGGAGTGTTGTGTACAGTTTTGGTCACCCTGTTAAAGGAAAGACATAGTTAAACTGGAAAATGTGCAAAGAAGGTTTATGAGGATGTTGCCAGCACTAGTAGGCCTGAGTTGTAGTGAGAGGTTGGCCAGGATAGGACTTTATTCCTTGGAACGTAGGAGAATGTGGGGTGACCTTATTGAGGTGTATAAAATCATCAGGGGCGTAGATAGGATGAATGCATACAGTCTTTTTCCCAGGAATGGGGAGTTGTAAACTAGAGGGCATAGGTTTAAGGTGAGAGGGGATAGATTTAGGAAGGACCTGAGGGGCAACTTCTTCACACATAGAGTGGTGCGCATATGGAGTGGGCTGCCAGAAAAACTGGTTGGGGCAAGTACAGTAGCAACATTTTAAAAAAATTTAGATAGATACATGGATGGGAAGGGTTTAGAGGGATATGGACCAAATGTGGGCAATTGGAACTAGCTGAGTGGATACCATGTTCAGCATGGACCAGTTTGGGCCAAAGGGCCTGTTTCCATGCTGTATTACACTCTGACTATGACACTATGACTGTCATAGGGCTATAGTATAGGCCCCCCCAGTAGCCAGCATGAAGTAGAGAAACAGATATGCAAGCAGATCATGGAAAGATGCAAAAATAACAGGCAGTAGTGGGTGATTGTAATTTCCCGAATATTGACTGGGACTCCCTCAGTCCCAGGGTCTTACATGGGACATCACTTTGTTAAGTGATCCAGGAGGGATTCTTGAAACAGTATGTAGATAGCCTCAACTAGGGAAGGGTCCATACTAAATCTTGTATTGGGGAATGAGCATGGCCAAGTTTCAGTGGCGAGCAATTTAGGGAACAATGACCATGATTTGTTAAGTTTTATGATAGCTATGGAAAAGTATAAGAATGTCCTCGGGTAAAAGCGCTAAATTGTGGAAGACTAATTACAACAGTATTAGGCAGGAACTGGAAAAATTGGATTGGCAGCAGCTGTTTGAGGTAAATCCACATCTGATATGTGGAAATCTTTTAAAAGCCAGTTACCAGAGTTCAGGACCAGCATGCTCCTGTGTGGATGAAAGATAAGGATGGCACTCATCTCTGGAACATCTGGACAACAAAGACACCTATGTCAGACTCCTGATCACTGACTATAGCTCTGCCTTCAACACCACTATCCCTTCCAAACTGATCTCAAAATCGTGTGACCTTGGTCTCAGCTTCGCCCTCTGCAACTGGAACCTCAGCTTTCTGACTCCTAGGCCACAATCAGTGAGGATAGGTAACTGCACCTCCTCCACAATCACAATCAACACTGGAGCCCCCCAAAGATGCGTACTCAGGCCCCTTCCTTATTCCCCGTACACCTACGACTGTGTTGCCAAATTCCGAACAAACACTATCTACAAGTTCGCTGACGACACCACCTTGGTAGGACGGATATCCAACAACAGCAAGTCAAAGTACAGAAGAGAGATAGAGGGCTTGGTGATGTGGTACAATGAAAACAACCTCTCCCAACAGTTACCAGAAGGAGTGAACCTAACGCTCTTAACACATCAGAAAGGAAGGACTGAAAAAGGACAAAAACATCATAACACTACCAGTGGACAAAGAGTGCATGATGATAATATTAAACAAACGAGACTACCTCTCCAAAGCACAAACACTATTTGCCGATGAGAACACATACCGACAATTGCAGATAGACCCCACACCACAACTGGGTAACAAGATACTCAACACACTAAAGAGACTCAAACAGACTGGACAAATCAACAAAATAAACTACTTGAGAATGAAATCAGAAGGAACTGCCACCCCCCAATTCTATGGCCACCCGAAGGTACACAAGCGGAAGTACCCCTCAGACTCATAGTCTCTCTGCCAGGCACGCCATCACGCCAAGGAGTTACAACAGAGACTAAAGCACCTCGTCAGCAAGTCACCCCACTCAATCCACTCAGTCCAAGAGTTCCTCAATTCCGTCAAGGACATAAGAATACATGACGACGAGACCACGGTATCATTTGACGTTACTGCCCTATTCACATCGATAGACATACCACTAGCAAGAGAAACACTGGCAACACTACTAAAACAAGAACCGAGTGA
>NC_063340.1:29991455-30009397 GCF_021869965.1 Rhincodon typus | reverse complement strand
TTAAACAGACAACAACACACTGCAGCAACACAGAACTACGCCAAAAATTTTGGTTATTACCTCCTCCAAGTATTCACGGACAACGGATACCCGAAAAATTGGGTCAGAAGATGCCTATTACACGAACGACACCAGGAAGATACTACATGCTCCGACACACTCATCACACTACCTTACATCAAGAACACATCTGAACTAACCATAAGACGCTTACGACCACTGGGCACCAGAGTAGCACACAAACCCACACCAACCCTATGACAACTATTAACCTGAACCAAAGACCCATTACCCACTACAGACAGGATGAACGTGATATACAAGATCCCCTGCAAAGACTGCGACAAACATTACACTGGGCAGACAGGAAGAAAATTAGCCACAAGAGTAGACGAACATCAACTAGCAACAAAAAGACATGACCAGTACTCACTCATTTCCATCTACATGGAAAGGAAAACCACCAGTTTGATTGGGACAACACCAGGATCCTGGGACAGGCCAAGCAGAGACAAGCACAGAAATCCTTAGAGGCCTGGTTCTCCACTAAGAAGGCCATCAACAAACACATAGAGCTGGACCCTACATATACTCCACTGTGAAAGAAAACGAGAAGTGAGGTAACCCAGCTGAATGGACCCCAGAGTTTAAATAACAGGCGGGAAAACACAACAGCGCTTCATCGGAGGCTGCACTGATGATGTTACCCAGCAGGGTAATGAAATGTCTGCGGAACAACGAACCAGCTCGGCGAGCCAACCAACCATAATGAAGTACAAAGGAAGCAGAACAGAACTAGAAAAAGAAATTAGAAGGTCTTGAAAGGGCTATGAATTGTTCTTGGCAAGTAGGATTAAGGGGAATCCCACGGTATGTTATATGTACATGAAGTGCAAAAGGGTAACTAGTGAAAGGGTTGGTCACACAAGGGTAAAGGAGGGAATTTGTGTGGAGCCAGAGAAGGTGGGTGAGGCCCTAAATGTAAACTTTGTTTCAGTATTCACCAAAGAGACATGGATGATGGTAGGTTTGTAGAGAGGCGTTTGTTGATACTTTTAAGATATGTCAATTTTAAGAAGGAGGAGGTGAAGGGTGTCTTGAAAAACATTAAGGTAGATTAGTCCCCAGGGCCTGATGAGATCCATCCCAGGATACTGAAGGAGGCAAGGGAGAAGATTGTTGGTGCCTTGACAGAGAATTTTGTATCCTCTTTAGCCACGGGTGAGGCCTCAGAAAACTGGTGGATAGATAGCCAGTGTCATTCATAGAGTCATAGAGTCCTTCAGCACAGAAATAGGCCCTTTGGCCCAAACTTGTGCATGCCGATCAAAATTTCGATCCACACTAACTCCACTTACCTGCACTTGGCCCATGTCCTTCTAAACTTTTCATGTATGATACCATGGTCTCGTCTTGGTTGTCCAAATGCCTTTTAAATGTTATTAATGTACCCTGCCTCAACCACTTCCACTGGCAGCTCACTCAATATGCGTACCACCCTCTGTGTAAAAATGTTGCCCCTCAGGTTCCCATGTATTCTTTCCCCTCTTACCTTAAACTGATGCTGTCTTATCCTTGATTCTCCAACCCTGGGAAAAAGACTGAGTGCATGCACCCTATCCATGCCTCTCATGACCTTATACACTTCTATAATATTGCCCATCAGTCTCTTGCGCTCTAAGGGAAAAAGTGCTAGCTTGTCCAACTTCTCCCTATAACTCAATCCCTTGAGTCCTGGCTACATCCTCATAAATTTCTTCTGCACTCTTTCCAGTTTAATAACATTCTATCTATAGCAAGGTGACCAAAACTGAACACAAATCTCCAAGTGCGGCCTCACCGACATCCTGTACAACATAACTTTCCAACTTCTGTACTCAAGCCCTGACTGTTGAAGATCAGTGTGCCAAAAGCCACCTTCACTGCCCTGTTTGCGTGTGACTCCACTTTCAGAGAACCGTGCACCTGACCTCCAAGGTCCCTCCCTTCCACTACACTCCTACCTTGATTTGACTCTCCAAAATGCCGTACATCACACTTAACTATATTAAACTCCATTTGCCATTTCTCGGCTCACTTCTCCAGCTGATCAAGATCCTGCTGCAATTTCTGATAACCTTTCTTACTGTCCATGATACTGCCTATTTTAGTGTCATCTGCAAAGTTACTAATCATGCCTTGTACATTCTCATCCAAATCATTGATATAGATAACAAACAGCCGTGAGCCTGGCACCGACCCCTGAGGCACACGATTAGTCACAGGCCTCCAGTCCAACAAGCATCCTTCCACTATTACTCTCTGCTTCCTACCTTCAAGTCAATTGTGTATCCAATTTGCCAGCTCTCCATGGATTCCATGTGACCTAACCTTCCAGAGCAGCCTACCATGTGGAACCTTATCGAAGGCCTTACTGAAATCCATATAGACTACTGTCCTGCCCTCATAAACCTCCTGGTCGCTTCATCAAGGAAATCTAACAAATTTGTTAGGCGTGATCTCCCATGCACGAAGCCATGCTGACTGCTCCTAATCAAACCCTGTCTTTCTAAATGCATGTTTATCTTATCCCTCAGAATCTTCTCAGAATCTCCTCCCTTTGTTTTCCTTTGCATTCCTTTGTTTAACAGGGCAACAAGGATAATCCAGAAATTTTAGTCTGGTGAGCCTTATATGGGTGGTCGGGAAATTACTGGAGAGAATTCTCAGGGACACCCTCCAACCAGAGGGTGCTGAGACATCGTTCGTTTCCATTCTGGGAGTGGACTTTGCGGTCAGCGCGGGTGTGAAGGGTATTGTGGAAGACCCTGCTATTGAGGAACGGTTAGCCCGAAACATTACATTACTGTAGTGTTTCCATCCCTCCTCCCTCCTATAACCGAAGAAAAAGGAGTGGCAAGGTTCAGAGGAGAAGGGACAGAACATCAAGAGAGAAAGGTCGACAGTGAGAGTGCCAGCGGGTAAAGGAGCACAAGTCTAAACAGTTTCTGGAAACTGTTGTTTGTGACTAATAAGTAAGTTTTGAGAAATTGTTAATGGAGCAGAGAGCATCAGAAGTTGGGGGGAGACTTTGTGGTATTATCGCTGGAATGTTAATCCAGAGACCCAGATAATGTTCTGGGAACCCAGGTTCGAATCCTGCCACGGCAGATGGTGGAGTTTGAATTCAATAAAATATCTGGAATTAAGAAATCTAATGATGACCATGAATCCATTGGCGATTGTCGGGGTAAACCCATCTGCTTCACTAATGTCCCTTAGGGAAGGAAACTGCCATCCTTGCATGGTCTGGTCTACATGTGACTCTAGACCCACAGCAGTGTGGTTGACTCTAAACTACCCACTGGGCAATCAGAGATGGGCAATAAATGCTGCCTAGCCAGTGACACCCTCATCCTGTGAATGAGTAAAAGGAAAAAAAAATGGAAAAATAGTATTTGATATTGTTATGATTAATTAAGTTAAAGGGGTAAGAAATGGCAGGAGAGGTCAAATCGTAGTCAACATAGTGTGGAGCTGGAGGAACACAGCAGGCCAGGCAGCATCAGAGGAGCAGGAAAGTTGATCATCATCATAGAATCCCATTCGGCCCAACAAGTGCACACCGCCCCTCCAAAGAGCATCCCATCCAGACCCATTATCTGACCCCTGATTTCCCATGTCTAACCCACCTAACCTAAACATCCCTGTGCTGTATGGGCAATTTAGCATGGCCAATCCACCTTACCCTGCACATCTTTGGACTGTGGGAGGAAACTGGAGCACCTGGAGGAAACCCACACAGACATGGGGAGAATGTGCAAACTCCACACAGACAGTCGCCCAAGGCTGGAATCGAACCCAGGTCCCTGGCGCTGTGAGGCAGCAGTGCTAACCACTGAGCCACTATGCTGCTCCGTCCCGCACTGTGTTGGCTCTGACTCCAGCATCTGTAGTCCTTGCTATCTCCAAATTGTGGTCTGCTTCTCTTGCTCGATGTGGGAAGCCAGGCACATTTCCAGTGCCCACGACCTGCATATGTGAAAGAATTGTCTCCAGCTGCAGCTCTGGAAGCCTGAGTTTTGGAGTTGGAGCAGTGTCTGGTGACACTATGTAGCATTTACAAGGTGGAGAGTGTCATGGATAACATGTGTCGAGAGGTGGTCACACAGATTCAGACTCCACAGGCAGGAAGGCAATGGGTGACCACCAGATCGAGCAGGAGGTCTGAGCAGGTAGTACATGAATCTCTTGTGGCTAATCTCCTGCAAAATAGGTATCCTGTTTTAGATACTGTTGAGGGAAATGGCCTCTCAGAGGATAACAGCAGCAGCCAAATTCATGGCACCTTGGTTGTTTCTGCTGCTGAGGGAGGGAGAAATAGGCACAGAAATGCTACAGTTATAGAGGATTCAATCATAGTGGGAGTAGATAGGCATTTCTGTGGCCGCAAACGAGAGTCCAGGATGGTCTGTTGCCTCCTTGGTGCTATGGTCCTGGATGTCTCGGAGCGGTTGAAGGACATTGTGGAGGGGAGGGCAAACAGCCAGTGGTCATGGTATGCATTGGTATGAATGACATAGGTTTAAAAAAAGGAATGAGGTCCTAAAAGTAGAACAAAGAGAACTCAGAAGAAAGTTGAAATGTAGGACCTCCAAAGGTAGTTACTCAGGATTACTGCGAGTGACATGAGCTAGTCAGCGTAGAAAAAGTAGGATATATAGGATGAACATGTGGCTGAAAAGATTTGATTTGATTGATTTTTTATTTTATTGTCGCATGTACCAAAATACAGTGAAAAGTTTTGTTTACGAGTGGTGCAGGTAGATCACAGCAAGCAAAGGATGTACAGATCAAAAAGACTTAGAGGCATACATGTTATATTGCAGGTTACGTTATTTTAGGCTAGAGTCCATCCAACAGTCTGATCATGGCCAGAAAGAAGCTGTTCCTGAACCTACTTGTGCGTGTGTTCAGGCTTCTGTATCTTCTGCCTGATGGAAGAGGTTGTAGCAGGATATAGATCAGTTGGAGGCATGGGCAGAAAAATGGCAAATGGAGTTTAATCCGGACAAATGTGAAGTGATGCATTTTGAAAGGTCAGGTGCAGGTGGAAATTATAGAGTGAATGGCAGAACCCTTAGGAATATTGATATGTAGAGAGATCTGGGTGTGCAGGTCCACAGATCACTGAAGGTGGCAGCACAGGTAGATAAGTTAGTAAAAAAAGGCTTATGGCATGCTCGTCTTCATTGGAAAGAGCATTGAGTATAAGGACAAACAAGTTATGCTGCAGCTTTATAGAACTTTAGTTAGGCCACACTTGGAATATCGCATTCAGTTCTGGTCACCACACCACTAGTAGGATGTGGATGCTTTGGAGAGGGTACAGAAAAGGTTTATCAGGATTTTGCCTGGTATGGGGAATTTTAGCTATAAAGAAAGGTTGGATAGACTGGGTTTGTTTTCACTGGACACAGGAGGTTGATTGGTGACCTGATAGAAGTCTATAAGACTGTGAATGGCGTAGATTGAGTGGAAAGTATGAGGCTTTTTCCCAGGTAGAAGGGTCAATTACTAGGGTACACAGGTTCAAGGTGCAAGGGGGAAGGTTTAAAAGAGATGTGTGAGGCACGTTTGCCATACAAAGTGTGGTGACTGCTTGGAACATGCTGATAGAGGAGGTGGTGGAAGCAGTCACAATAGCAACATTCAAGAAGCATCTGGATGAATACATGATTAGGAAGGGAATAGAGTGATATGGATCCTGTAACTGAAGACAATTTGAGTATGGAAGAGCAAAATGTGTCGGCGCAGCCTTAGAGGGCCAAAGGCCTGTTCCTGTACTGTATTGTGCTTTGTTCTTTTGCTCTTTGGACAGGATTTACTTGCATTTGGAGAAGAGTGGACTTTTTAACGATAGTCAGCATGGCTTTATGTTGGGAGGGGGGTTCTTGTCTCACAAACTTGATTGAGTTTTTTGAGGAAGTGACAGATGATTGAGGGTAGGGGAGTGGATGTTGTCTGCATGGACTTTACGAAAGAATTTGACAATTTGACGTGGAATTTATTCTAGGGCTTGAATAATTTCAGGCTTGAGCACCTTCCCCATGCTTTCCCCACACACCAGGCCTTGTTATCATGTGGTCTGCTATTACACACAACCGCTTGTTAGCCACTAATAGTCCCCATTAGCAGATATTCAATCTCTTAGTCTGACAGTTGTCCACTCTTTTGTTTATTCACCTATTTTTCTCTCTCTTTGGGCTCTATCTCCCACCTATCATATACTATTTACCCCCTTCCCATCCTATCTTCATAAAAAATTCTGAATGTGTTGAGACATCATGTAATAGGGTGAGTCTTCATTTCTGGTGACTTAAAATCATCAGATCATACAACACAGAAGATGCCCTTTGGCTGGGTGAGTGTATGCTGACTTATCCACATGAATCCCACTTTCTAGCACCTGGCCATAGCCTTGAATGTTATGACATTTCAAATGCTTACCTACGTATGTTTTAAAGGTTATGAGGTTTCCTGCCTCAACTGTCCTCCCAGGCAGTTCTTTCCAAATTCCCACTGTCCCCTGGGTAAGAAAAATGTTTCCGGAAATCCCCTCTAAACCTCCTGACCTTCATTTTTAAACGATGTCCCCTCAAATAAGAGGAAAAGCTGCTTCCTGCCTCACTTGTCAATGTCACTCCTAGTCTTATTCAGGTCAGCCCTCCTCCTCCTTTCCTCTAAAGAAAACATCTTGAACCTATTCAGCCTGTCTCCATCACAGGCAACATCCTGGTGAATCTCCTCTGCATCCTCTCCTGTGCGATCACATGATTTTTATTGTGTGGTGATCAGAATTGCACACTGCTCCAGCTAACATACCCTTTCCTGTAGGACTTATTACAAAGAGGGTGTTTAAAGTTTTCGAGAAGATTTATAGGTTGGGGTGTGGATGAGGTTGTAGACATGCTTGCTGAGCCAGGTGTGTTTGGTTTGCAAACATTTCATCACCCTGCTAGGTAACATTATCAGTGCGCCTCTGGTGAAGATTCGGTGTTCTGTTCCGCTTGTTATTTCATATGCCTCGGTTTGCTGGGGTAGTTGGTATTACTTCCGGTTCTGTTTCTTAGTGGTTTGTACACAGGGTTTAATTCAATGTGTTTGTTGATGGAATTCCAGTTGGAATACCAGGCCTCCAGAAATTCCCTGGCATGTCTCTGTTTGGCTTGTGCGATTATGGATGTGTTGTCCCAGTCAAATTCGTGTCCCTCATTGTCCGTGTGTAGTGAGACAAGTGAGAATTGGTCGTGTCTCATGGTTTGGTGTTCGTGTATCCGTATTGTCAGTTTTCTTCTGGTTTGGCCTATGTAGCGTTTCTCACAGTCCTTGCATGGTATTTTGTATATTACCCCAGTTTTGCTGGTTTTGGATATGGGATTTTTTAATGTTCGTCAGTGGCTGTCGCAGCATGGTTTTTGGTTTGTAGGCTAATCTGATACCTAGGGGTCTGAGTGTTCTTGTGTTCATCTCTGAAATGTATGGTAGGATGATTAGTGAGTCTGGTCATTTTGTGTCTTCCTGTTGTGGCCTGCCTCTGAGCTAACAGCAGTTATCCATGCTTTTTGGGTATCCACGCCGGCACAGTGGCTGGGGATGGCATGGTGGATCAGTGGTGAGCACTGCTGCCTCACTGCGCTAGGGACCTGGGTTCGATTACACCCTTGGGTGACTGTCTTTGTGGAGTTTGCACATTCTCCCCATGTCTGCGTGGGTTTCCTCTGGAGCTCCAGTTTCCTCCCACAGCCCAAAGATGTGCAGGTTAGGTGGATTGGCAATGCTAAATTGCCTGTAGTGTCCAGGGATGTGTAAGTTAGGTGGATTAGACATGGGAAATGCCAGGTTACAGGGAAAGGGTAGGGGAATGGGTCTGGGTGGGATGCCCTTCGGAGGGGCGGTGTGGACTTGGTTGGCTGAATGGCCTGTTTCCACAGTGGAGGGATTCTATGATTCAGTGATTTCTGTTGAAGACTCCATATAGATCCGTGTGTTCTGCTTTGCTTAGTTCCAGGTTGCTGCAATGTGTTGTGGCTCGCTTAAATAGTGTCCTGATGCAGTTCCATTTGTGGGCATTGGAGTGGTTGCTAGTGTAATTGAGTATCTGGTCCGTATGTGTGGTCTTTCTATACACACTAGTCTGGAGTTCCCCTTGTTTTTGTGTTCTACCATTATGTTCAGGAAGGGTAGTTAGTTGTTGTTCTCTTCTTGTTTTGTGAAATTCATCCGGGTAAGGATGTTGTTTGTTTGTCGGTGGGTTTCATCTAGTTTTCAGCGTTTAATAATCGTGAAGGTGTCATCTATATATTGGACCCAAAGTTTGGGTTCAGTGCCAGGCACACCAACATATAGACTTGCCAAAGAACTATAAAAGAAATTGAAATAATAACTGGACAACACTACCCACTCCATCCACTCATCCCAAGAATTCCTCAACATCATCAAGGACACCAGGATAGAGGAGGATGAGATGTTGATATCCTTTGACGTAACAGCATTATTTACATCCATAAACATCGACCTAGCCAAAGAAACAATTGCCACACTGCTGGACGAATCAAGTAGGCAGGCTACCCAGGACACCAACAACATCAATACGGACACTACCATGAAACTACTAGATCTATGCCTTACAACCCACTTCACCTTCAATGACAGCATATACAAACAAATCAACAAAACACCAATGGGATCCCAAATATCAGGACTTATTGCAGAAGCAGTAATACAAAGGTTAGAACGGACAGCGCTCCCCACTATACAACCCAAACTTTGGGTCCGGTATGTAAATGACACCTTCGTGATTATTAAATACACAAAACTAGAAGAAATGGTACGGCACAGTGGCTCAGTGGTTAGCACTGCTGCTGCACAGCGCCAGGGACCCGGGTTTGATTACACCCTCAGGCAACTATCTGTGTTGAGTTTGCACATTCTCCCCATGTCTGCGTGGGTTTCCTCCGGGTGCTCTGGTTTCCTCCCACAGTCCAAATATGTGCAGGCTGGGTGGATTGTAAATGCTAAGTTGCCCGTAATGTTCAAGGATGCCTAGATTAGGTGGATGGTTCCGGGTGGGATGCTCTGAGGGTCGGTGTGGATTTGTTGGGCCGAAGGGCCTGTTTCCACTTTGTAGGGATCCAATGATGATTTGATGATGATGAAACCCACCTACTTATAAAAGAACATCCTGACTGGGATAAAATTCATGAAAGAAGAAGAGAACAAGAACCACTACCCTTCCTGGACATAATAGTAGAATGCAAAAACAATGGGGAATTCCAGGCCAGCGTATATAGACAGCATATCCACACATATGGACTAGATACTCAATTACACTAGCGACCACCTAAATGCCCACAAATGGAGCTGCGTCAGGACACTATTTAAATGATCACAATACGTTGCAGTGACCCAGAACTGCGCAAAGCAGAACAGGCACATGTGTATGGAATCTTCAAAAGAAATGGATACCCGAAAAGCTCAATCTGCCAGACCATAGCAGGAAGACACAACACAACCACACTCACTAATCACCCTACCATATATCAAGGACATTTCAGAGTTGACCACAAGAGTACTTAGACCCCTAGGTGTCAGAGTGGCCTAAAAACCGATAACCACCCTACGACAGCTATTGACAAACGTAAAGGATCCCATACCCAAAACCACCAAAACTGGGGTAATATACAAAATACCATGCAAGGACTGTGAGAAACACTACATAGGCCAAACTGTAAGAAACTTGACAATACCGATTCATGAACATCAACTAGCCAGTAAGAGACATGACCAATTCTCAACTTGTCTCGCTACACACAGACAATGAGGGACACGAATTCGACTGGGACAACACGTCCGTAATCACACAAGCCAAACAGAGACATGCCAGGGTAATCTAACCGGAACTCCATCAACAAACACATTGAATTAGACCCTATGTAGAAACCACTGAGAAACAGAACCAGAAGTAATACCGGCCATCCCAGCAAACTGAGCCATATAAATAACAAGCGGAAAAAAAACAAAGTTGCTGGAAAAGCTCAGCAGGTCTGGCAGCATCTGTGAAGGAAAAAAACAGAGTTAATGTTAACTCGAAACGTTAACTCTGTTTTCTACTTCACAGATGCTGCCAGACCTGCTGAGCATTTCCAGCAACTTTGTTTTTGTTCCTGATTTACAGAATCCGCAGTTCTTTCGGTTTTTAAATAACAAGCGGGACAGAACACTGACACTTCCCCAGAGGTGCACTGATGATGTTACCGAGCAGGGAGACGAAACGTTTGCAACCAAACCCACTGGCTCAGCGAGCATGTCTACATCCTCACAAAAAGGGTGTGTTAAAATACAATCCAAGGTTGATCATGCTTTTAATATAATTGTGGATCACGACAGAACATTAGTTAGGGATAGAAGTTGAACTCAAATGACCATAAGACGTAGGAGCAGAAGTAACAAAAACAAAGTTGCTGGAAAAGCTCAGCAGGTCTGGCGGCATCTGTGGAGGAGAAAACAGAGTTAACGTTTCGGGTCTGGTGACCCTTCCTCAGAACTGATGGTGGCTGGGAAAGCGTCAGTTTATATGCAGAAAATAGGGAGGTGGGTGGGGTAGGGAGTAAACGATAAGATAGAGCCCAAAGAGAGAGAAAGACAGTTGGACAGACAAAGGAGTTGCTAACGATCAAGCTGGGAGGGTGAATAGTTGTTAATGGGGACTGTTAGTGACTAACAACAGGGGTGGTGTAATGGCAGGCTATGTGGTAACAAGGCCTGGTGTGTGGGATGGGGGGCTGGGACATGGGAGAGTTTAGGCCCTAAAATTATTGAACTCAATATTGAGTCCGGAGGGCTGTAGGGTCCCCAAGCGGAAAATGAGGTGTTGTTCCTCCAGCTTGCGTTGGGCTTCACTGGAACACTGTAGCAAGCCAGAGACAGAGATGTTGGCCAGGGAGCAGAGTGGTGCATTGAAGTGGCAGGCAACAGGTAGTTCAGGGTCTTTTTTGCGAACAGAACATCGATGTTCTGCGAAGCGATTGCCAAGTCTACGCTTCGCTTCCCCAGTGTAGAGGAGACCACATTGTGAGCAGCGAATGCAGTGGACTAGATTCTTGGAAGTGCAGGTGAAGTGTTGCTTCACCTGAAAGGTATGTTTGGGCCGTTGGATTCTGGGGAGGGAGGAGGTAAATGCGCAAGTGTTGCACCTTCGCCGGTTACAGGGGAAGGTGCCGTAGGGCTGTGGGGAGGTGTTGGGGGTGATGGAAGTGTGGACCAGGGTGTCCCAGAGGGGACGGTCCCTGTGGAAGGCGGACAAAGGAGGGGAGGGGAATATGTGTCTGGTGGTGGCATCTTGCTGGAGGTGGCGGAAATGGCGTCTGATCTTCTGGATGTGGATGCTGGTGGGATCATCGGTGGAGGATAGCACTCTGTGCCAGTAAGTATGTATGTTGAATAACATTTTAAAAATAAAAGGAATCTGAAAATATTGAAAAAGTTGGCCCCTTTTAAGGGCATGTTGATGAGATAATAGAGAACAGGTGTATTCATTGGAGCACGTATTTTCATGCTGGTCATACTAGTCTGAAAATGCCTGAGTCTATCTGATCTTGAAAGCTAGGCAGACTCAGGCCTGGTTAGTACTTGGATGGGAGACTGCCTGGGAATACCAGGTGCAGTATGCTAGGGGAGATCCTTTTGTGTTGCACTGTATCCCTGGATCGGGAAGCATGTGTTCAAGCCCCACCTCAAAATGTGATATGAGGGAAAAATAATGCAACATTGGAACATACATAAAAATTCCACCTTGTCTCAGTCTTATCTTTTATTCTGAGACAGTACCCCTGGTTCTAGACCTCCCAGCCAAACAAAACATCCTCCTTCAATTCTGTTGAGCCTTGAGAATTTTGTACACTTCCATACCCCTCATTTTTCTAATATAAACCCATATCCAAGTCTTTAATATAGATTGTGAATAGTTGAATGCAAGCATCCTTACACTGCTCACCGGTCACAGAGTGCCAACCGAAGAATGATCGGTTCGTTCCAGTTCTGCTTTCTGCTGTTTAACTGTTATGACCGCAGGTAATGTCATTCTTGGCCAAGTCAGATCTGATTTGATAGATCATATTTGTTTCAGCCTCTCACAGAAACAAATGTTGCAGATTTGATTTTAGCAATAAAATTGAGGTTTTTTATGCAAAACTAAAGCAAGCTATTTGATAATTTGAAAGATTTTGAAACACAATAATGTACAATATTCTTTTGATCCCAAAAGCAAACGTTTATAATACCCAATCATAGGGTCACATAGTACGGAAACAGACCCTTCAGTCCAACCAGTCCTTGCCGACCATAATCCCAAATTAAACTAGTCCCACCTGCCTGCACTCAGCTCATATCTCTCCAAATATTTCTTGTTTGTGTACTTATCCAAATGTCTTTGAAACGTTATATACCCCTCATGACTTTATAAACTGTTATAAGGTCACCCCTCAACCACCTACACACCAGTGAAAAAGCTGCAGTCTCTCCAGCTTCTCCTTATAACTCAAACCCTTCATTTCTGGTAACATCCTCGTAGATCTCTTTCTGAACCCTCTCCAGCTTAATAATATCTTTCCTATAATGATGACCAGAACTGGACACAGTACTCTGGAAGAGGCCTCGCCAACATAACGTCCTAACTCCTATTCTCAAGGGTCTAGGTGATGAAGGCAGTGTGCTAAATGACACCTTAACCACCCTATCTATATGTAATGCAAACTTCAAAGAATTTGTACCCGAAACCCAAGGTCTCTCTGTTCTACAACATTACCCAAGGCCCTACTTTTAGTTGTATAAGTCCTGCCCTTGTTTGTTTTACTGAAATGCAATACCTCATATTTATCCAAATTAAACTCCATCTGGCAGTTTTCAGCTCCTTGACCCAATTGATCAAGATCTGTTTATAATCTTTGATAACCTTCTTCATTGTCCACTATATCACCAATATTGGTGTCATTTTCAAAATTACTAACCATGCCTTCTATATTCTCATCTAAATCAATGGTATAAATGACAAACAAAAGTGGACCCAGTACTGATCCCTGTGGAACACCTCTGGTCACAGCCTCCAGTCCGAAAAACAACCTTCCACTATCCTTCTGCCATTAAACCAATTTTGCGTCCAATTGGCAAGCTCACCAGAGAAAATTTCCTTCTGTCACATCAATAGTTTTGACTTAACTGTGACTAGCCCGATTAATCTATGCCTTTCTAAGTAACAGTTAATCCTGTCTCTCAGTATTGATTCCAGCAATTTGCCTACAACTACTGTCAGACTGACTGGCCTATAAAAATTTGGCTAATCCCTCGCATCCTTCTTTGAATAATTGTCCAACATTTGCAAACTTCCAGTCCTCTGGTATCTTGTCATTATGTGGTGAGAATTGAAAAATAATCCTCGATGCATATGTTATTTTTCCCTTAGCTACCTTTGCCAGCCTGTGATATTATTTATCTGGCCCTTATGATTTAGCCACCTTCAAAGAATTTTCCAGTATTTCCCTTCTCATGATGCTTATCTTATGTAATATTTCACACTCCTCCTCTCTAACTCGAATATCTGTGTTACCCCTCTCCTTTGTGAAGATAGAAACAAAATATTGTTTAAGAACTCTGCCTACATCATGTGCCTCCACACATATTGTACATTTCTGATGGCCCAACAGTTTCCTTAGTCATCATTTTGCGCTTAATGTACTGTTGAAACATCTTTGCATTTTCTTGATTTTACCAGCCAATTTCTTTGTATCTTCTCTGTTTTCCTAATTTCCTTTTGCACTGTGTCCCATGCTCCACTAAGCTTCCTGAAATACTACTTTATTTGAGATTGTCATAAGGTCTATTTTATGCCCTGTGAATCAAAGCCCATTACTCCCACACCAAATTTTACTACTTTTATAAGGTAGGGGTGGAGGTTAGATAGACTTTAGGATTAGGGTAAAAGTTTGGCACAACATCGTGGGCCAAAGGGCCGGTACTGTTCTATGTTCTAAACTTTGAACCACACATTTAACTCTTAGTCTTTACTATTACCCTTTGAAGTTCTGCTTTTAATTTAGTTTCCCTTTTGCTCATGGTCTCTAAGGAGAACCTGTTTCCTCATTATGCATGCATGGATCACAACATCTGACTTCTACCCTTTCAGTGCAAGTTTCTCTCCAACTCAGAGCAAATGTCCTGAATCTTGCATTGGATAGTGAAAACAACCTTCTGGTCTGTCGTTTTCTGCTAAAGAGAATTGTGCCCACCCTTTGATCGTACTGTTTCCCACTATTGCTACATTCCTTTTAACGCTTCTACCCCTCTTTAAAAAATGCTATCACCATCACCATCAGGACAAACCTGGCAGAGGTGGCGGCAGAATGGTATAAAATTGAAGAGACTGATGAATTCCCTCAGCCGATGAATTGATTGTGTTACGAAGAGGGGGGGGCAAGTCGAACCCTCTGATAATTAAACCAAAACACAAGCCCCAATCTGTTATGATGGGAGTAGAAGTTCCCTTCTAATATTTACCCCCGAAAACACCCAGAGAAGCACACCTTGCCCCTTGTAATCTGTTAAGAGTGATTGAAAGAAAGAAAATCCCTGATCTCCGCTTTATAATTCACAAGTAACAATTTATTTATCTAACCCTAACAATGAACAAATTTACAGAATTACTAACAAACCAAACAATTTGCCCCTAACTCCTAACTATTCCCTAAATCAACTAAATTCTACACTATGCTGTTCAAATAAACACAAGTCCCACTTATATAAACCAAATTAATAATACAACAATAAATTAAAACTTTATCTCTCCAACTTCTCACAGGATTTGTCTTCTGATACACCCTGCCTTGTGTTGCTCTCACGTTATAAAAGTCTTTCTTCTGCTGATTCTGTTGTCAGTGATGCTTTGTCAGTAATTTCTTCTGTGAGGACTTTAAGCTAGAAATTCTGTGGTGCCTTTGGTGATTTTTTTTAGAGAGCTTAATGATATTGTGTGAGAGCTAGATATATTTCTCAAACAGTGGTTCGTACCTCAATTTTCAGAAAACCCTCTCCTTATATACCTTCGATGACATAGCAATTTTCCTACAATAGCATTGGTCCGAGATTGTCGAAACCATCAGATTTAAATTCAATTGGTTTTCAATCGCTGAAGTATTTGGTTTAAATTAATTGGCTGATTCCAGCTCATTGCCAAAACATCAAAACAAGCCTAAGGTTTCCAATCACACAGCCAATCGATACATGTTTCCATTTTAGAACTGGCTGTACATCTTCAGCTGCATACAGAAAAGCTTAGAAAAACACTT
The DNA here is from genome assembly GCF_021869965.1 of Rhincodon typus. Lineage (NCBI taxonomy): Eukaryota > Metazoa > Chordata > Chondrichthyes > Orectolobiformes > Rhincodontidae > Rhincodon > Rhincodon typus. The sequence continues at coordinate 29,994,020 of NC_063340.1, read as the reverse complement.
TATCTCTTAAAGGGATCACACAAGCTACACAATTTCGTAACCGTTGTCCTCTATGTTGAACACCACTTGGAGAAGTACCAGAGGTTCAGAACGTATTCTAAGTGGGGGATTTCAGTGTCCACCACCAAGCTTAGCAGCAGCACAACTGATTGAGTCCTAAAGACATAGACTGCACCTTTGGCAGATTGTGAGGGAACCAACAAGAGAAGAAAACCTACTCGATCACATCCTCACTAATCTGCTTGCCGTAGATGTATCTTCCATGACAGTATTGGTAAATGTGGAAACAAAGTCTCATCTTCACATTGAGAATACCATACATTGTGTTGTGTGGCGTTATAGAACAGAGAACAATACAGCACAGGTACAGGTCCTTTGGTCCACCACTATCTGTGCCAACAATGATGCTATTCTAAACTAATCTTAGCTGCCTGCACGTGATGTGTATCCCTCTATTCTCTGGCTATTTTTGTGAATATGCAGTTGTCACCATACTATTTTGATAGACTTCAAACAGATCGAGCAACTCAGGACTGGGCATACATGAGACATCACAGGTCATCAATTGTAGCAGAATTGTACTCTTAATACAATCTGAAACCTCTTGGAATGGCCTATTCCACGCCCTCTCCACTGAAGAGTGCATGAGAAAATGCCATAAGTTGCATCAGGCATGAAGTCAGCATGGATTTACAAAAGGGAAATCATGCTTGACAAATCAAGGATGTTACTAATAGAGTTGTTCTGGAGGAGCGAGTGGATATGGCTTATTTGGACTTTAAGAAGGCTTTTGACAAAGTTCCACCTAAGAGATCATTATGTAAAATTAAATCACATGGGATTGGAGTTAGTGTATTGGAATGGACAGAAAACTGGTTAGCAGACAGGAAACAGAATAGGAACAAATGCGTCTTTTTCTGAATGGCAGGTAGTGACTAGTGACTACTGCAGGGATTGGTACTAGGACCCCAGCTATTTGCAATAGATGCTAATAATTTAGATGAGGGAACTTAATGTAATATCTCAAAATTTGCAGATGATACAAAGTTGGGTGGAAGGGTGAGCTGTGAGGAGATTGCAGAGATGTTGCAGTATGATTTAGACAGGCTGAATGGTTGGGCAAATGCACAGCAGACACAGTACGATGTGGATAAGTGTGAGGTTATCTACTTTGGTAGCAAAATAGGAAGGCATTATTATTTGAATAGCTCTAAATTGAAAGAGGGGAATGTTCAATGAGACCTGGCTGTCCTTGTGCACTAGTTGCTAGAAGTGAGTGTGCAGATACAGCAGCAGTAAAGAAGGCAAAATGTTTGTTGGCCTTCATAGCGAGAGGATTGGCATACAGGACAAGGATGTCTTGCATCATTTATACAGGGCACTGGTGAAGCCACAACAGGAAAACTGTGCAGTTTTGGTTTCTTTATCCAAGGATATATGCTCTTGCTATTGAGGGAATGAAGTGAAGTTTTACCAAATCAATTCCTGAGGTGGCAGGACTGCCACAAGAGGAAAGGTTGAGTCCATTAGGATTGTATTCACTGGAGTTTAGAAGAATGAGACTGGGATCTCATAGAAACCTGTAAAAGAGTAACAGAACTAGACAGGTTAGATGCAGGAAGAATGCCACTGATGTTGAGGGAGTCCGGAACCGGGGTCATAGTTTAAGGATAAAGGGTAGGGCAGCAGGGTGGCTCAGTGGCTAGCACTGCTGCCTCACAACGCCAGGGACCTGGGTTCGATTACACCCTTGAGTGACTGCCTATGTGGAGGTTTTTGAGTAGATTTGTAGCTTGGGTCGTGGATGTTGTGGTTGGTCGGCTCGCTGAGCTGGTTCGTTGTTCTGCAGACATTTCATTACCCTGCTGGCTACCATCATCAGTGCAGCCTCTAATGAAGCTCTGATGAAGGTGTTTTCCCGCCTGTTATTTAAACTCTGGTGTCTGTTGAGCTGGGTTACCTCATTTCTGGTTTTCCTTCGCAGTGGAGTATATATAGGGTCTAGCTCTATCTGTTTGTTGATGGTCGCCCTAAGGGAGAATCAGGCCTCTAGGAATCCCCGTGCTTGTCTCTGCTCAGCCTGTCCCAGGATCCTGGTGTTGTCCCAATCAAGCTTATCCATGTGGATGGAGATGAGTGAGCCTTGGTCGTGTCTTTTTGTTGCTAGTTGATGTTCGTGTACTCTTGTGGCTAATTTTCTTCCTGTCTGCCCAGTGTAATGTTTGTCGCAGTCTTTGCAGGTGATCTTGTATATTACGTTCGTCCTATCTGTAGTGGGTAACGGGTCTTTGGTTCAGGTTAATAGTTGTCATAGGGTTGGTGTGGGTTTGTGTGCTACTCTGGTGCCCAGTGGTCGTAAGAGTCTTATGGTTAGTTCAGATGTGTTCTTGATGTAAGGTAGTGTGATGAGTGTGTCGGAGCATGTAGTATCTTCCTGGTGTCGTTCGTGTAATAGGCATCTTCTGACCCAATTTTTCAGGTATCCGTTGTCCTTGAATACTTGGAGGAGGTACTCTTCTTTTTGGCGTAGTTCTGTGTTGCTGCAGTGTGTTGTTGTCTGTTTAA
>NC_063340.1:29980177-29990955 GCF_021869965.1 Rhincodon typus | reverse complement strand
CCTCCCTAACTCCCCACCTACACTCACCTTTACTGGCTCCATCCCCGCCTCTACGACCTGTCTGTTTCCTCTCCAACTATCTTCTCCTCTATCCATCTTCTATCCGCCTCCCCCTCTCTCCCTATTTATTTCAGAACCCCCTTCCCCTTCCCCTCCCCCATTTCTGATGAAGGGTCTAGGCCCGAAACGTCAGCCTTTCTGCTCCTATGATGCTGCTTGGCCTGCTGTGTTCATCCAGCTCTGCACCTTGTTGTCTTGGATTCTCCAGCATCTGCAGTTCCTACTATCTCTCATTCTCATCACTGTCTGGAGGTGCCCTGGAGGATGTAGCACACCCAGCAGAGGTCTTCCTCAGATCAAAAATGGGGAAATGTTGGATAAGGCTGAAGATGACAGGAACTGATAAGAGGCTGAACAATGGATTGTTATGTGGATGGAATGTGAATGAATTATGCAGGTCTGCTAAGAGTTAAAGCTGCAGGAAACCAGTAACTGCTGTCTCTACCAGATAAGGGATACATTTGGGCAAAATATTTGGGATCGCTCTCGTGCATGGCTAAGTCCAAATAAGGCATACATTTGGCCAAAACATTCAGGGTTGGCCATGTTTACAGAGAATCCCAAATAAGACATGCACTTGGCACAGAGACTTGTGTGTAATGAGTCTGAAGAAATTGTATTGTTCAGCAACACTTCAAAGATTCACATCGTATGAAGGTAACCTATGTCAGGAGGCATGGTGAAGACGTCGAGCAGAGTTTTAGCTGGCCAGCTACCAACTCTCCTAGGTAATAACATTTCGGTTTAGTTATAGAAATCAGGGTAGCGAAAGGCAGTGATTGAGATATTTCTAGTAGTTAGAAGTGTGTCCTATTTGTTGAAGTACTTAATAAATTGATTGCTTTTTATAGAGCTCCAAGTGTCTCTGTTGTAGTTTTGTCAATGTATGTACTGTTGTCTCTCAGTCAGGGCAACACAATGGAATGGATGTCATGGTGGCACAGTGGTTAGTAATGCTGCCTCAGAGTGCCAGGGACCAGGGTTCAATTCCAGCCTTGGGCAAATGTCTATGGAGTTTGCACGCTCTTCCCGTATCAGCGTGGGTTTCCACCCACAGTCCGAGGATATGCAGGTTAGACGGATTGGCCATGCTGAATTTCCCCATAGTGTCCAAGGATGCGTAAACTAGGTGGTAAATGCAGAATTACGGAGATAAGGTGGGAAGTGTGGGTCTGGGGGAATGCTCTTCAGCGGGTCAATGCAGTTGGCCTCTTCTGCACTGTAGGGATTCTATGAAATGCTTCCCCCGCTGACACATCTACCATTTGTTCTCAACTATTAGGTCCAGCTGTGCCCCCTCTCTTGCTGGCTTTCCACACGCTGGACTGACAAGCTCTCCATTTTAAGAATTCAGTTTTCTCTACGCCTTTCACACTTTGTCTATCGCAACTAATATTGGGAAAATTGAATTCCCTACAATTATTGGTCTGACTAATAATTGTATTAAACAAGGAAAAGCCGGTGATAATTTGAAATATGTAACTAAAGCCTGCATTGACACAGCACCCTTAATGCACAAACAACCCCCTGTCCTGACCACCAAAGCACCTCCAGGATGAATTACCTATCAAAAAATCTGACATGAAGCTACAGAAGATAATGTTACAATAGATAATTAAAAGCCTGAACAAAAGTGATTAGTTTTAGGTAACATCTTCGAGAAAGAGAGTTAATGGAGTGAATTTCAGTGCTGAGGGCCTAGGCAACTGAAGGCACAGCCATCAATAAGTGGAGTGTTTAAAATCAGAGGTAATGCATTAGAGACAAGAATTGGAGGAGCACTGAAATCTTGAAGGCTTCTCAGCCTGCAAGGAGGATCCAGAAATATAGAGGGAAGAGACCATCGAGGGATTTAAAATCAAAATCATAGAATCATTGAATCCCTACACTGTGGAAACAGGCTCTTCGGCCCAACAAGTCCACAGTGACCCACAGAGCATCCCACCCAGACCCATTCCCCTATAACTCGCCTAATCTACACATCCCTGAACACTATGAGCAATTTAGCATGGCAAATCCACCTAGCCTGCGCATCTTTGGACTGGGGAGGAAACTGGAGCACCTGGAGGAAACCCACGCAGACATGGGGAGAATGTGCAAACTCCACACAGACAGTCGCCCAAGGGTGGAATCGAACCCGGGTCCCTGGCACTGTGAGGCAGCAGTGCTAATCACTGAGCCACCGTGCTGCCCTAAAAATGAAAATTTTATGTGTGTGGTGCTACCAGACCTGGAGCTGATGTAGGCCAGTGAGTGCAGGGTGACAAGTGAATGGACAAGTGAAAATCAGAGTTAGACAAACTGTTGGAAAGATGGAAGGCAGAAGACTAACAAAAAGAGCACTGAAATGGGCAAATCAAGAGGGAAGAAAGGCATGGGTGAGGACTTCAGCAACAGTGCAGCTGAGTTGAGGTGGGACAACTCATAGTGTGTTACTATGTCTTGATGGAGTGGATATATAGTCCGAAACTCACTTTGGTGTAAAATCTGCCACCAAAATTGCAAAGAGACTGGCTCTACCTAGGGGAAAGGGGGCTGAGCTGGTGATTAAGAAACAATTTGCAACAGGGCCTGAGGAACATGAGTAAAGTTTTCTCAGAAATTTCTGCTCATCCAGAATTGGATGAGTAAAAAAACAATGACAAGTCAGAGTGACCGAGGTAGTTGGGTGGAAGTGGCTAATGGATGATTTGATGGATGATGCCGCTGATGATAGCTAAATGCAACAATGTATATTAAGATTTGGCAAGCCCAAAGAGCTAAACAATTCTGACTGTAATATTTTGCAGTTACCTTTTTTCGTTCAGTAAAAAAACTGAGAGCACTCCATCCTAGTAGCTTTTACTTATATTCAACTGAAACATTACAGTGATCACTAAAATTGAAGACAATTACAATACCTGTTGATCATCAGGTGTCCATATTCCACAAGTAATCTGGCTATCCAAATTAATCTCAGAAGACCAATGTCGCTGCCCACTGACAGATCCAACCAGCACAAAACCGTCTCGGTAAGAAATTAGTGCCTGTGTACCATCATGGCTCCAGGTAAAGTCACTGACCTGAGAAACAGAATCCAAGGGAAAAAAAGACTGAAGTGAAATAATTCATGCATTTTCTATTCCCTTTTCCTTTTTATTCCCACCCCCGCTGGACTAGACTATAACATACCCTCCTCTGTCTCACCCAAATGAACTATTTGATCACAAGTCGATCAAAGCTATGCCAACTGGTGGGGTTCTCCGTCGCTCGTTTTTCAAAGTGGAGGTACGTGTAACTAGAAGATGTTGTAAGAAACAGCTCCTCAAATAAGAATAAGGGCCCATTGGCGTTTGCTATCCACATCGATGATTCGGATGAGAATGCACAAGGCATGATTAGTAAGTTTGCGGATGACACTAAACTAGGCACTATCATGGACAGCAAGGAAGGATAGCAGAAATTGCAGCAGGATCTTGATCAACTGGGGAAGTGGGCCGAGAAATGGAAAATGGAGTTTAGTATAGATAAATGTGAGGTGTTGCACTTTGGAAAGTAAAATCCAGGTAGGAGTTTCACGGTGAATGATAGGGCCTTAAGGTGTGTAGTGGAAGAGAGGGACCTTGGAGTTCAGGTGCACAGTTCACTGAAAGTGGAGTCACAGCTAGACGAGGCAGTGAAGAAGGCTTTTGGCACACTGGCCTTGATCAGTCAGGTATTGAGCATAGAATTTACAAGGATGTTGTCAGGACTCAAGGGACTGAGTTATAGAGAGAGGTTGGGCAAGGTAGGACTTTTTTCTTTAGAGTATAGGAGACTGAGGGGCAATCTTATAGAAGTGTACAAGATCATGAGAGGCATGGATAGAGTGAATGCACTCAGTCTTATTTCCAAGGTGGGGGAATCGAGGACTAGAGGGCATCAGTTTAAGGTAAGAAGAGAAAGAATACATGGGAACCTGAGGGACAACATTTTTTACACAGAGGGTGGTACTCATACGGAAAGAGCTGCCAGCAGAAGTGGTTGAGGTGGGTACATTAACAACATTTTAAAGCCATTTGGACAAATACACGAATAGGAAAAGTTTAGAAAGATATGGGCCAAGTGCAGGGAAATGGGCTTAGCGTGGAAGGATATTTCGGTTGGCATGGACCAGTTTGGGCCAAAGGGCCTGTCTCCATGTTGTAGGACTCTATGACTCTATAAGTCACTTTCCTTCTGTTTGCTTCTGATAGTCTTGTGAACATATTGGCAAATACAAAAGGAAACACAGTCCATGATTTGAAAGCCGACACATGCCTGTGGCCTGTAGCGATACAAGTGATTCTGCAGGATGAGAACTGGGAGGTTTCCAAGAGACAGCAACTTGGAGAAAAGAGAAATGAAAGTCAAATCACTGCTTGGTGGTTGAGGAAAATTGGGCTACCTTTTGAGAGGAAATGAGAGTCAAGCTGCTGCCTGGAGTTGGGTTAGGCTAGTTGAGGAGCTAATGAGTCAAGCACCACAACCAATGCGGATGGCATGGAGGAAGTCAGAGAGGTACAAAAGAATCAGTGGTTGCAGCAAGAGCACGACCTGGCACAACTGAGGTGTTAGTCTGAACAGGAGGAAACAACCATATTTTAATTAAATTTTGCAGCTTTTTTTTAATCATTCACAAGATGAGGGCATCACTGGCTAGGCAGCATTAATTGCCCAGAGGACAGTTAAGAGTCAACCACATTACTGTGAATCTGGAATCACAGACCTAGTAAGGATGGCAGTTTCCTTCCCTAAAGGACATTGGTGAACCAGACAGCTTTTTTCAGCAAACGACAATGGATTCATGGTCATCATTAGACTCTTAATTCCACATATTCATTGAATTCAAATTCCACCATTTGCCATGGCGGGATTCGAACTCAGGTCCCCAAAACGTTACTTGGATCTCTGTATTAACAGTACAGCAATAATACCACTAGGCCATCACCTCCCCATCATAATGTGATATTAATCATCTAGCCTCCCCAGCCAGGGTGAATGCACAGTGAATTACAATGTGGTTGAATAGGGTGGTAGGGTATATGTGTGAAACATTTGCCCACCAAGCCCCTCCTTCCACAAAACAGGCTGGAAGAAAAAGGAAAATCCAGGCTGAAAGGCAAGCTATTTGCATGTAAATTCCACAGGGCAAACGAATGTCAATGTTATTTAAATCAACTCTTTAGCTCAGTGCTGGTCTCCAACCTCATCAGACTTGGGGGTCTATTCTTTTTCTCTCTTTAGCTCAGATTCTTAAATGAAAAGCAAAAAAGTTGTGTAAATTAGCACTGCAGCTGAGCACTTTTTAATGGCCATTTTTAACAGTCAATTAAATCATTGATTTATTGCTTTGGATTATTTTTTATGTAATTTGTTCACTCCCACTCCAAAGAGGAAATTGAAATGTGGTGCCTATGCAAAAAGTCTGGACAATCCTGTCATATAATCATTTATATCAGGGATTGCTGGATAGCAGCTATTCATTGGATGGGGTATTGAGTACAAGTGTTGGCAGGTCATGTTACAGTTGTATTGAACTTTGGTTCGACCACATTTGGAATTCTGCGTACAGTTCTGGTCGCCACATTACCAAAAGGATGTGGATGTTTTGGAAAGGGTGCAGAGGAGGTTCACCAGGATGTTGCTTGGTATGGAGGGCACAAGCAATGAAGAGAGGTTGAGTAGATTAGGATTATTTACATTAGAAAGATGGAGGTTGAGGGGGGACCTGATTGAGGTCTACAAAATCATGAGAGGTATAGACAGGGTGGATAGCAAGAAGCTTTTTCCCCAGAGTGGGGGACTCAATTACTAGGGGTCATGATTTCAAAGTGAGAGGGGAAAAGTTTAAGGGAGATATGCGTGGAAAGTTCTTTACGCAGAGGGTGGTGGGTGCCTCGAACACGTTGCCAGCGGAGGTGGTAGAGGCGGGCACAATAGCGTCATTTAAGATGTATCTAGACAGATACATGAATGGGCAGGAAGCAGAGGTTTACAGATCCTTGGAAAACAGGTGACAGGTTTAGATAGAGGATCTGGATTGGCGCAGGCTTGGAGGGCCGAAGGGCCTGTTCCTGTGTTGTAATTTTCTTTGTTCTTTGTTCTTAGAACAAGGATCACCTTCCAAATTAAGAAGTGAACTGCAGTTCGCCAACCTGCACTCTAAATCAGCACTGTAAACATTTTCAATAATATTTTAGTGACAAAAAAGCTTGTTAACAAATCATTCAGGAATTCAAGAGACATTACTTGCAAATCATCCTATCACTGCATTCAACTGACATCCTTCCACTAGCAGTTTCCCTCTTCTAGAGGTATCTAAAGGATTCTGGTAGGAAACATGCACAACTTTTTTAAAAATCTATTATTGGTTCAACTGACACAAAGACTCATGAGAACTTAAGTGCCTGAATACAAAAATTAAGAAAAATAGATAAAGAACAGTACTTCCAGGAAAAAGATGACCTTCTGTTCTGTGGAAAGAACTGGCAGCACAATGGTTAACTCTGCTGCTTCGCAGTGCCAGGGGTCTGGATTTGATTCCAGCCTGGGGTGACTGTCTGTATGGACTTTGCATGTTCTTCTCATGCCTATGTGGGTATCCTCCCACAGTCCAAAGATGTGCAGGTTTGGTGAATTAGCCATGCTAAATTGTCCCATAGTATGCAGACTAGATGAGTTAACTATATTAAATATGGGGTGGCAGGGAAAGGATGGAGGGTCAGTGAAGATTCGGTAGGTTAAATGGCATCTATCTACACTGTAGGGATTCTCAAAAAAAAGGAGCAGCTGGGGTAGTTCTTGAAAGAAGGCTCAGAAGAGATTTGGTACCAGTGTTAAAAACCATGAGGAGTCTAAACAGAGTAGATAGAAGTTGGTTCAAGTGATGGAACAGTTAACACTGACTTCAAGTGATTGGAAAATGAATCAACAGTATTGCAAAGACAAAGAGAAAGAGTGATAGACCAGATTCCATTATGGCTTTCAAAGGGGACTGGATAAGCAGCTATCGGAAAATGTCTACAGGACTATAGGTTAGGGATAGTAGGTGAGATTAACTAAAGTGTTCTTGTAGAATGCTGGCACAGGCTCACTTCACCAAATGGTCTTATACTAAGCTATAACTAATTCATTATTCTAAAAAAATGAACGCCCAAGTTATTTACTTCCAATCCACTCAAAAATGCATTAAGATGTAAACCAGATATATTGCTGGCAGAATAAAACTGTACACTAGCAGCAAAAGCCGGCAATTCTTGTTACACTCCTCTATAAAACAGAGATCATGATGTATCTGGATGACAGCTGTCTCTCAGTTTATTTTTATGGAGATAAAATGTCCTGTAATCACACATCCATAGTTGAAATTCAAAGCTTCACCCATAGTAACAGTACACACTAGAGGCCTAAAGCACTATATCAGAATGCCTCCAATATCAGTCGCATTTTTCTGTATTATTTTTAATTCATCCATGAGATGTGGTTGTTGCTGGCTGGGCCAATCCCTAGTTGGCCTCGAGAGGATGTTGGTGAACTGCCGCAGTCCAATTTGCTGAAGGTAGACACTCTCATTAGTTTTAGGATTTTGAGCCAGCAACACTGAAGGAATGGCAACCTATTTCCAAGTCAGGATGGTGAGTGGTTCAGATGGGGAGCTCGCATGTGGTGGTGTTCCCATGTGTCTGCTGTACTACGAGATGGAAGAGATCCTGAATTTGGAAGGTGCTGTCTAACTAGTCGTGGTGAATTTCTGTGGTTCATGTTGTAAATGATACCAACGTTCTCTCTTATTTTCTTTCCAGCTACTCAAGTCTCAGGGGTCCACACACAGCAGGAATTTCCAGAACTGCAAGTCAATGCTGCAATCAGTGAGCAGACACAGATAACCGTGCACAGAATCTTGAAGTGACTGCATGCACAGCTTAGGGGGAATGTTAGATGGTGCATGCTGCGGCTACTGAGCGTTGCAGGTGGAGGGAGTGGATGTTTGTGGACATAGTCTCATTCAAGCAGGCTGCTTCATCCTGGATGGTGTCAAGCTTCTTGTTGTTGGAGCTGCAAACAAGTGGGGACTATTCCATCACACTGTTGAGTTGTGCCATGTTGAGCAGATGTTTGGGGTGTCAGGAAGTGAGATATGCACCACAGTATTCCTTGCCTCTGATATGCTCTTGTAACCACAGTATTTATATGATTAATCCAGTTCAGTTTCTGGTCAATGGTACCCTCCATGATGTTGATAGTGGTGGTCCAGTGATGGTAACAACATTGAATGTCAACAAGTGACAGTCAGATTTTCTCTTTCTGGACATTGCCATTGGCTGGCTTTTGTGTAGCACGAATGTTACTTGACACCTTTTAGACCTAGCATGGATACTGTCCAGATCTTGTTGCATTCAGACATGCACTTTACTCCTCACACTTACGAGTGGTGCTGAACATTGTAAAATCATGGGTAAACCTCTCCATTTCTGATCTGATGGAGGGAAGATCATTGTGAAGCAGCTGAAGATGATTGGGCCTAGGACACTATCCTGAGGAGCTCCTGCAGAAATGTCTGGGAGGTGAGATGACTGATCAACAACAACCACACTCATCTTCCTATGTGCTAGGTATGACTTCACCCAGTGGACAGTTTCCCCAATTCCCACTGATAAACAGTTTTGCTAGGACTCCTTGATGCCACACTTGGTCAAATGCGGTCTTGACGTCAAGGGCAGTCACTCATATTTTCCTCTTGAATTCAATTCTTTTGTCCATGTTTTAACCAAGGTTATAAAGAGCCGAGTGGTGCTGGCCAAACCCAAACTGGTTGTCAGTGAACAGGATATTTCTAAGCAAGTGTTGCTTGATAGCACCTTCCATTAATTAACTAATGATCAAGAGCAGAGACTGACAGTGTGATAATTAGTTGGACTGGATTTGTCCTGTTGCATGTGTACAGGACATATCTATGCAATTATCCACATTGCCAGGTAGATGCTAGTGTTGTAACTGGAATGGAACAGTTTGGCATAGCAGGTTCTGGAGCCAGAATGTTGTCAGGCTCATAGCCTTAACAGAATCCATTGCCTCCAACCATTTCTTTATCTTACATCATGAGGAGTGAACTGAATTGACTCAAACCTAACAATTGTGATACAGGGGACCTCTAGAAAAGCCAGCGATGGATCATCCACTCTGCACTTCTGGCTGAAGATGGTTGCGAATGCTTCAGCCTTATCGTTCGTGCTAATGTGATGGGGATATTTGTCTCCTCTTTCAAAAGGTGGTTTAATTGTTCACTGCCATTCACAACTGGGTGTGGGATGACTTTGAGAACTTTGATCTGATCTATTCGTTGTGAAATTGCTTAACTGTATAACTTGCTGCATATACTGCTTAACAAAGTAGTCCTATTTAATAGTTTCACCAGGTTGCCACTTCATTTTTAGGTACAACATGGAAATACAGAAGATAGAAGAAGCCCATTGGACTCCTCAAGCTTGCTTTGCCATTACAATCATGGCTGATCATCAAGCTCAATACCATAATCCCACCACCTCCCCCACCCTCCCAATATCCTTTGAACACTTTAGCCACAAGACCTATATCTACCTCCTTCTTGAAAACACAATGCTTTGACCACAACCACTTTCTGCAGTAGTGAACTCCATAGGCTCACCACTGTCTGGCTGAAGAAATTTCTTCTCTTTTCAGTATCACAGTATCATAGGATCCCCACAGTGCAGAAACAGGCCATTCGGCCCAACATGTCCACACCAACCCATTCCCCTACCCTATCCCTGTAGCCCTGTATTTCCCATGTTAATCCAACTAACTTACACATCTCTGTACCCTATGGGCAATTTGGCCTGGCCAATCCACCTAACCTGCATATCTTTGGACTGTGGAAAGAAACCGGAACACTCAGCAGAAACCCAGGCAGACACAGGGAGAATGTGAAAACTCCACACAGACAGGACAAAACGCTCCCTGCCAGGCACGCCATCACATAGATTAGCCAAGGAGTTACAACGGAGATGAAAGCATCTTGTCAGCAGGTCACCCCACTCAATCCATTCAGCCCAAGAGTTCCTCAATTCCATCAAGGACATAAGAATACATGACGACAAGACCATGGTATCATTTGACGTTACTGCCCTATTCACATCGATAGACATACCTCTAGCAAGAGAAACACTGGCAACACTACTAAAACAAGAACCGAGTGACACCATCTCCAAAGACAACATGCTGAAGTTACTGGACCTATGCCTCACTACCCACTTTCCCTTTAACGGCCAAATATATGAACAGATCAACGGGACATCCATGGGATCACCTATCTCCGGACTAATAGCTGAAGCGGTGATGCAGAGCAAAGCACGGCCCTTCCACTAATCCAACCGAAACTATGGATACGATACGTTGGTGACACCTTCGTCATTATTAACTGGACTAAACTAGAGGAGACAGACCAACTAATAAACAACACTCTTACTGGGATCAGATTCAACAAGGAAGAGGAAAAGAACAAACAGCTCCCACTCCTGGACATTTGGGTAGAACGCAGGACCAATGGGGAATTCCTAACAAAGGTACACAGGAAAGCCACACACACTGACCAAGTGCTGAATTTCAACAGCAACCACCCTAACACCCACAAATGAAGTTGCATGAAAACACTATTTAAACAGACAACAACACACTGCAGCAACACAGAACTACGCCAAAAA
>NC_063340.1:29959808-29980077 GCF_021869965.1 Rhincodon typus | reverse complement strand
AAGAATGACTAGAGTAAGATTAGGGCCGGTCAAGGACAGTAGTGGGAGGTTGTGCGTGGAGTCCGAAGAGATAGGAGAGGCGCTAAATGAATATTTTTTGTCAGTATTCACACAGGAAAAAGACAATGTTGTCGAGGAGAATACTGAGATACAGTCTATTAGACTAGATGGGATTGAGGTTCATAAGGAGGAGGTGTTAGCAATTCTGGAAGGTGCGAAAATAGATAAGTCCCCTGGGCCGGATGGGATTTATCCTAGGATTCTCTGGGAAGCTAGAGAGGAGATTGCAGAGCCTTTGGCTTTGATCTTTATGTCGTCATTGTCTTCAGGAATAGTGCCAGAAGACTGGAGACTAGCAAATGTTGTCCCCTTGTTCAAGAACGGGAGTAGAGACAACCCTGGTAATTATAGACCAGTGAGCCTTACTTCGGTTGTGGGTAAAGTGTTGGAATGGATTATAAGAGATAGGATTTATAATCATCTAGAAAGGAATAATTTGATTAGGGATAGTCAACACGGTTTTGTGAAGGGTAGGTCGTGTCTCACAAACCTTATTGAGTTCTTTGAGAAGGTGACCAAACAGCTGGATGAGGGTAAAGCGGTTGATGTGGTGTATATGGATTTCAGTAAAGCGTTTGATAAGGTACCCCATGGTAGGCTATTGCAGAAAATACGGAGGCATGGGATTGAGGGTGATTTAGCGGTTTGGATCAGAAATTGGTTAGCTGTAAGAAGACAGAGGGTGGTGGTTGATGGGAAATGTTCATCCTGGAGTTCAGTTACTAGTGATGTACCTCAAGGATCTGTTTTGGGGCCACTGCTGTTTGTCATTTTTATAAATGACCTGGATGAGGGCGTAGAAGGATGGGTTAGTAAATTTGCGGATGACACCAAAGTCGGTGGAGTTGTGGATAGTGCGGAAGGATGTTGCAGGTTACAGAGGGACATAGATAAGCTGCAGAGCTGGGTTGAGAGGTGGCAAATGGAGTTTAATGCGGAAAAGTGTGAGGTGATTCACTTTGGAAGGAGTAACAGGAATACAGAGTACTGGGCTAATGGTAAGATTCTTGGTAGTGTGGATGAGCAGAGAGATCTCGGTGTCCATGTGCATAGATCACTGAAAGTTGCCACCCAGGTTGATAGCGTTGTTAAGAAGGCGTATGGTGTGTCAGGTTTTATCGGTAGAGGGATTGAGTTTCGGAGCCATGAGGTCATGTTGCAGCTGTACAAAACTCTGGTGCGGCCGTACTTGGAGTATTGCATACAGTTCTGGTCACCGCGTTATAGGAAGCATGTGGAAGCACTGGAAAGGGTGCAGAGGAGATTTACCAGGATGTTGCCTGGTATGGAGGGTAGGTCTTATGAGGAAAGGCTGAGGGACTTGAGGCTGTTTTCGTTAGAGAGAAGAAGGTTAAGAGGCGACTTAATCGAGACATACAAGATGATCAGAGGATTAGATAGGGTGGACAGTGGGAGCCTTTTTCCTCGGATGGTGATGGCTAGCATGAGGGGACATAGCTTTAAATTGAAGGGTGATAGATATAGGACAGATGTCAGAGGTAGGTTCTTTACTCAGAGAGTAGTAAGGGCGTGGAATGCCCTGCCTACAAAAGTAGTAGACTCGCCAACTTTAAGGGCATTTAATTGGTCATTGGATAAACATATGGATGATAATGGAATAGTTTAGGTTAGATGGGCTTCAGATTGGTTTCACAGGTCGGCGCAACATTGAGGGCCGAAGGGCCTGTACTGCGCTGTAATGTTCTATGTTCTATGTTCTATATCTCCCCTCTCACCTTAAACCTATGTCCTCTAATTTTACACTCCCCTAACATGGGGAAAAGCTGTCCACTATTTACCTCATCTATGCCTCTTATTATTTTTTAGATCTCTATAAAGTTACCCCTCAGTCTCCTACGTTTCAGAGGAAAAAAAGTCCCAGCCTATCCAACCTCTCCTTATAACTGAAAACCTTCCAGCCCAGGTAGCATCCTTTTCTGCACTCTTTCTAGTTTAATGGCATCCTTTCTATTGTAGGGCGACCAGAACTGCACGCAGTACTCCAAATGTGGCCCCACTAACGCCTGGTACAGCTGCAACAAGACGTCTATACTCCTATACTCAATGCTCTAACCAATGAAAGCAAGCAAGCTGAAAGCCTTCTTCACCACCCTGTCTACCTGTGACTCTACATTCAAGAAGCTATGAACCTGTGCCCCGAGATCTCTTTGTTCTATAACATTCCCCAGGGCCCTACCATTGACTGTGTAAGTCCTGCCCTGGTTTGACCCACTAAATTCAACACTTTGTGTTTATCTAAAGTAAACTGCCATTCCTCAACCCACTGGCCCAATCAATCAAGACCTCACAGGATTCCCAGATAACCTTCTTCACTGTCCACTATAACACCAATCTTGATGTCATTCGCAAACTAACCATACCTCCTGAATTCTCATCCAAATCATTCATACAAACGATGAATAACAGTGGACCCAACACCAATCCCTGTGGTACACTGCAGGTCACATGCGTCCAGTCTGAAAGACAACCCTCTATCACTACCCTCTGACTTCTACTGTCAAGCCAATTTTGTATCTAGTTGACTAGCTCTCCCTGGATCCTGTGAGATTTAACCTTACTCAACAAGCTACCATGTGGTACTTCGTCAAAAGCCTCGCTAAACGTCTACTGTCACCCCTTCAAAAAACTCAAATTTGAGAGTCACAGTTTCCCACACACACAGCCATGCTGACTATCCCTAATCAGTCCTTGCCTCTAAATGCCTGTAGGTTTTGTCTCTCAGAATCTCCTCTAATAACTTACCCACCACAGACGTTAGGCTTACCAGTCTGTAGGTCCCAGGCATCTCCCTCCCTGCAGCCTCATTTAAATTAAATACTCTTTTTGTTTCATCTTTGAATGTCTCAAATTCTATTTGAGGATCTCGTTTGAATTATTTTTGACACTGTGCTTGGTATGGGAAGGCCTCGTTAATAATGCCTGGATGAAATTTTATTTAGTGGCACATCCAAAATTGTGGGTGCTCAAAAAAAGCAGCATGTGACCTGCTCTCCACCTCCACACCAGGTCTCCCATTTGATTCATTTTGGCAGTTTGCAGATGACACAAGCTGGTTGTGAGGGTGAGCTGTGAAGAGGATGCAGAGATTTTGCAGTGTGACTTGGACAAGCTAGGTGAGTAGAGAGTCATACACAGGCAGTTCAACCCACCATTTTAATGCCTACTAACAAACACCAAAATACAATAATCCCATTTATCTGCACTTGATCCGCAACCTACTATGCTTTGGCATTTTAAGTACTCATCTAGATGCTTCTTAAATGTTGCAGGAGTAACTACCCCCACCACCATTCAGGCAGCACATTCCATTTTTTTCACCCTCTGGGTGAAAATATTTTTTTCTAGATCTCCCCTATATCACTTATTCCTCCCTTAAACTTATGGACCAGGCAAGTGCATGGCAGGTACAGTATATTTTGGATAAATGTAAGGTTATCCACTCGAATAGCAAAGACAATTATTATCTGAACGGCTATAAACTGAACAGGGGGTATGTGAAACAAGACGTGGATGCACTCAGTCACTGAAAGTAAGCATGCAGGTATGGCAGACAGCAAAGGTGGCAGATGGTGCTTTGCCCTTCATAGGGGCAGGGATTTCTTGCTGCAATTACACAGACTCTTGATGAGACCACACCTGAAACACTGTGCGCAATTTTGATTGCCTTATCCAAGGAAAGATGTTCTTGAGATTCAGGGAGTGCAACAAAGGTTTACCCATTGATTTCTGGGATTGCACAGCTGACGTATAAAGAGAATTTGAATTGGTTAGGATTGTATTTGCTGGAGTTCAGAAGAATGAGATGGGATCTCACAGAAACCTGTAAAATTTTAACAGGACTAGATAAGGTAGAAAGCCAGTCCAAGGTTACATGGTAAACCATTTAGGACTAAGAAAAAATTTCTTCACCCAAAGAGTGGTTAGTCTGTCAAATTCACTACCACAGAAAGTAGTTCAGACCAAAACATTGTAAAATTTCATCAATGAGTTGGATATATTGCTTGGGGCTAAAGGGACCAAAGGATATGGAGGGAAAAGCAGGAATAGGATAGATGATCAGCAATCACTGCAATCAATGGTGGAGTCGGCTCAAAGGGCCAATTTACTTATTCCAGCTCCTATTTTCCATGTTTTTAAAAGAACATGATCACATGGAAACATTTACTCCACACCTCCCTACAAGCCTTTAGAAATGAAAATTCCATACATTGTACTCTCAAATGTTACCACCCATTAAGATGAAAAATTGGAGGCTGCCGAGTTAGATCCAGGAGAGATTCCAGAAATAATAGAGCAAAAGCAGGAAGAATAGACGTTATAGGTCATTTTCTAGATAGGAAGAAAAACAGGTGAGAACATACTCACTTAACAAAGGAGAGATGTTAGTGGAAGGTAGCATTATCATCTATTCAAAGGCTGCAGATGTTACATTGCTGGGAATACTTAAATTGATGAGCATGATCAATACAGTTTTGGGTGCTGATGGTGGTTATGATGATGAGCTCTGATTTCAGTGAATGGTAGAGCAGGTTCGAAAGGAAAAATATCTTCTATTGTTGCTCTTATCTCATATGTTCTACTTCAAAATAGATCAAGAAAAAAAAGACACACTTTACCAGTCTACATCATCACACATATAATTTATGACTTTGACAAGGGTCGTTTGAGTGCTGGGTGGAGGCAAAAACTTAAATGGAGAAATTCAAATATTGGGTTGTGGGGCAGGCCATCAATTGCAATGTGAAAGGAAACAAAGTCCAAGGACTTTGTTAACTTTGAAGAGGAAAGGGTATTGTGGTTATGTGATCATTTGCAAGACTCTTGAGTGTTTAAAAAAAGGGAAAAATGATAGGAAGATTTGAACATGAGGGGAATAGTACCAAAGGAGAGGAAATCGTAAGGAATATCAGATGACATGTGGGGCCAGGAAGGAAAGTTAGATGGTCAACACTTTCATGGAAATAGGTCAATAAAGCAGGGTTTCAGGCACAAGATATGACCTGATCGCTTAAGGGAGAAAAGCTAGCAAAACCTGATATTCTCGGTTGGAGAGGTGTGAATCTTAAGGGAAACATTGCTTGGAGGGACGGGGAAGGAGGGAAATGCCAGCAACAACTATACAGATGGTTGTGATGTTGACACAGAAATGCATGAGCTACAGGCAAGTTGTTGAAGCCAGATTTGCATTAGGTAGGAGAGAAAGATTTAAATGGAGAGTTTCAATTCTGAAAGAAGTCTGACGTTATCTTTGCATTCCAAGATGCTCCACAATAAGCAGCATTTTTGGGAGCTAACAGCAAAGTCTGGTCACAAGTCACTCAATGAGTTGAACAAGTTGTCTTAGTCTCTTGCCCTGAAGTAAGGGCAACTGGCATTTGATTAGAAATTAATGGTTCTAGTGAAAACTACGCTCTTCAAAGATGGACATAAAGATTTTAACTGAGCCAATCAGTAATGGCAGAGATGTTATGGGAGATGGAGGGCAGTTCAGTTTGGAATCTGAAATGACAATGTGTCCTTTTTGTTTTCAATGGCAATACGCAGAAAGAAACATGGTTGGTGGGGTTTCTTTATTCGTTCTTGTAATGTGGACGTTGAACATCTCTGATTGCCGTCGAAAATGCTAGCGAGATGCTGGTTGTGATTGTTGGCCATTCTTGAACCACTGCAGTCCTTGGGGTATAGGGGCATCATTCAGTGCTGAAGGAAAGAAAGTTCCAGAATTTTTACCCAGCTACATTGAACAGAAGTAAGGATGTGACTTGAATGGGAACTTGAAGGTGGAGTTCCCATGCATCTGCTGCAGTGTCCTTCAAGATATTGGAGATCATGGTTTGAATGAACCAGCTTTGCCTCATTACTACACTACGTCTGACAGAGAATATACACTTCTGCCACTGCGTGTCAGTGATAAAGAGGAGTAATGTTGTTGATGATGGACGGCGTGTCAATTGAGCAGGCTGCTTTGTCATGTTTGGTGTCAAGATTCATGAGTATTGTTGGAGATGTACTCATCCTGGTAAGTGCAGTATATTCCATTACGCTACTAATTCTGGCCTTATAGATGGTGGACAGAGATTAGAGAGACAGAAATTGAGTTCATTCGCTTAAGAATTCACTGCCTCTGATCTGCTCAGGTAGCCAGTATTTTTTGTTTTGTCTGTCACTTTCTGGATGTTGATAGTGAAGGATTCAGTGATATTAATGTAATTGAATTTGAACATGCATGGTTAGATTCTCTCTTGTTGGAGATGATCAGTGTGCGTATGCAAATATTATTGCCATTTTACAGCCCAAGTCTGAATGTTGTCCAGGTCTTGCTGCATATCTGACTGTTTCAGTATCTATTGCTGTGAATGGTTCAGAACATTTAGCAATAATCAGTGAACATCCCCATTTCTGATGATAGAGGGCAGGTCATTGATGAAGCAGCTAAAATGGTCTGACCTAGGACACCAGCTTCAGGAACTCCTTCAATGGGCTGAGATGATTGCTATCCAATAATCATAACTAGCTTCCTTTGTGCTAAGTATGACTCCAACCAGCTCGAAGAATTCCCCTGAATCCTGTTTTGCTAGAGCTCCTCGCTGCCACACTCAGTTGAATTCTATCTTGGTGTCAAGGCAATTACTCTCACCTGGGGTCTGGAGTTCAGCTCTACTAACCATATTTGGACTAAGGCTATAATGAGGTCAAGAACTGAATGGCCCAGGTGAAACCCAAACAGAGTGTCAGTGAACAGGTTATTCCTTTGCAAGTGCCGCTTGATAGGACTGTCAACAATGGCATCCATCACTTTACTGATGATCGAAAATAGAGGGATGGGGCAGTAATTGATAGAGTTAGATTTCTCGTGCTTTTTCTGCACAGGTCATACTTGGGAAATTTTTCACAAAGACATAAGCTTGACTTGAACAGTTTGGCTTATGCAAATAATTCAAAAGCACAAGTTGTCAGCACTATTGCAAGCATTTTGTCAGGACCCACACCTTTTGCAGTATTCAGCATCTTCAGCCATTTTTTAATCAGGTGGAGGGAGTCAAGTTGGCTGGAAGACTGGCATCTGTGATGCTGGGAACCTCAGGAGGTTCATCCAATTGGCACTTCCGGCTGAAGCTGGATGCAAACGTCTCAGTCTTTTGCACTAATGTGCTGGGCTCCCCCAATGCAAAGGATGAGGCAAAGGATGAGGATATTTGTGCAGATTCAATCTGCTGTCCATTGTTTAACTGTCCACTACCATTCATGACTGGATGCAACAGAATTGCAGAGTTTAGATTTGATCCACTGGTTGCGCAATTGCTTAGCTCTATCTATTACATGTGTTTTTACTATTTGACATGCAAGTTGTTCTTGTGTTACAGCTTTATAAAATGGAATCTAGCATTATTTAGCAGTTCAGGGATGGGTGGGTTATAGGGAGATGGTCTGGGTGGGATGCTCCAAGGGTCGGTGTGGACTTGTTGGACAGAAGGGCCTGTTTCCACACTATAGGGATTCTATGATTCTATGATTATCCCAATAATAGATGTTAAGCAAATTGGCCTATCTCCCACTTCCTACTAACTAAGGGGGTGGCCACGGGTTCCTGCATGGGCCCAAGCTATGCCTGCCTCTTTGCAGGAAACATGGAACAGTCCCTCTTCCGCTGCTATACTGGCATTATCCCCCACCTCTTCCTCTGCTACATTGATGACTGCCTCATGCTCCCAAGAGGAACTTCCGAACAGTTCATCAACTTTACTAACACCTTTCATCTCAACCTCAAATTCACTTGGACCATCTCCAATAACTCCCTCTCCTTCCTGGGCCTCTCTGTTTCCATTTCTGATGACCGCCTCGTAACCAACATCTATTTCAAGCCCACCAACTCCCACAGCTACCTAGACTATACCTTCTCTTACCCACATTCCTGCAAGAATGCAATCCCCTACTCCCAATTCCTCCACCTCCATTGCATCTGCTCCCAAGATGGGGCGTTCCACTCCCGCGCATCGCAGATGTCCTCCTATTTCAAGGACCGTATCTTTCCCCCTCCGGTGATTGAAAATGCCCTCAAACACATCTCTTGCGTTTCACACACCTCTGCCCTCACGTCGCCTCCCCCAACAAAAATAAAAATCAAGACAGAATCCCACTTGTCCTCACATATCACCCCACCAACCTCCGCATCCAACCTATCATTCTCTGCCACTTCCGCCGCTACAATCCCACACCACAACCAAAGATATATTTCCCTCCCTACCCCTATCTGCCTTTCATAAGGACCACTCTCTCCGCAACTCCATCATCCTCTCCACACTCCCCACCAACCCTACTTAACCCCACCACCACCAGCACTTTTCTCTGCAACCGCAGGAAGTGCTACACCTGCCCCTACACCTCTCCCCTCACCTCCATTCAAGGCAAAAATCACACCTTCGACGTCAGACATGGATTCACCTGCACATCCGTCAATTTGGTCTATTGCATCCGCTGCACCCGATGAGGCCTCCAGTACATCGATGAGACCAAGTGGAAACTCAGAGACCGTTTTGTAGAGCATCTGCACTCTGTACGTGACAAACAACACCTTACAGTCGCGAAACATCTTCACTCCTGCTCCCACTCCCTGATTGATGTGTCCATCCTGGGCCACCTCTAGTGTCATAAAGATGCCACCCGCAAATGGAGGAACAGCACCTCATATTCCACCTCGGGAGCCTACAGCCCGATGGCCTAAACATGAATTTTACCAGTTTCAAAATCTCCCCGCTCCCAGCCTCATCCCATGACGAACCCTCCCTCTCACCCCCGCCTCCTTGATCTAACACAACTTTTCCATCTTCTCTGCCACCTATCCGCCACTCCCACCTCACTGACCAATCCTGACCACTGCCTACATGCACTCACCTATCACCATCTACTTTCCCCAGCCCCACCCTTCCTCTCTATTTATTTCTGAGCTCCCCTCCCCCTCCCCATTTCTAAAGAAGGGTCCCGACCTGAAATGGCAGCTTTCCTGTTCCTCTGATGCTGCCTGGCCTGCTGTGTTCCTCCATCTCCACACTTTGTTATCTCTGACTCCAGCATCTGCAGTTCTTGCTACCTCTGGCTTATAATTCCTTTTTTTAAAATCTCAGTACCTTTTTGAATAAATTGTTTGAATTATTGTTACATTAACAATCCTCCCACATTTTTCCAGAATCTAAAGATTCTTGTATGATTATGAGCAGTGCATTCACTACCCCTGTAGCCACCTCCTTTAATAGCCTACCATGCAACCCATCAGGTCCAGGGGATATACCTGTACTGGTCTTTAGCATTATTCATTTACCTGTATTTTTTTCTCAAGTAAAACTTATTGTATTATTTCTCTCCTCTCATTTTCCTCTGATTATTTAGTATTTTTGAAACACTATTTGTGGCTCTACCATGATGCAAAGTATTCATTCAACTCCTCTGCCATTTCCTTGTTCTCTATTATTATTTCCCCAGCTTAATTCTCTAAGGGGTCTGTGTCACTTCAGTCATCTTTTGTTGTAGTTTTTAAAACTTTCCCAATCCTCTAGCTCACCATTAATCTTTGCCATATTCTATGCTTTTCCTATCCCCTTCCTAGAATTCACTCTTGCTCACTGGAATATACCTATCCACCATAGGGATCTGCTCTGTCCATGCCCCTCATTATATGTGCAATGAATTATTGGTAAAGATACTGACACATATACAACTTACACTTCCACAACATTAAATCTGTTGCTCCTTTCCAGGCACTCCTCTTTAAGACCAATCAACTAACTTCTGCAAGTATAGAACAAAGAACAGTACAGCACAGAAACAGGCTCTTTGGCCTATCAAGCCTTTGCCAATACATGATACCTATCTAAACTAAAAACCTTTTGCTCCTATGTGGTCCATATCCCTCTACTCCCTGTTATTCGTGTACCTGTCAAGATGCCTTTAAATGTTGCTCCTCTGGCAGTGCATTCCGGGCACTTACCATCCTCTGTGTTAAAAACGTGCCTCTCATATTTCCTTTAAACTTATCCCCTTTTACCTTAAACCTATGACTTCTAATAACTGTCATTTCTATGCTGGGAAAAAGACACTGACTATCCCATCTATTCATACTTCTTAATTTTGTAAACTTCTATCAGGTCACCGCTCAACTTCTTATATTCAAGTGAAAATAAACTGAGTTTGTCCAATCTCTCTTCATACCTAATACCTATCAAACCAGGCAACATCCTGGTAAACCTCTTCTGTACCCTCTCCAAAGCCTCCACATCCTTCTGGTGGTGTGACAACCATAACTGTACGCAATATTCCAAATGTGGCCTAGCTAAAGTTCTATACAGCTACAAGGTAACTTGTCAATTTTATCCTCTATGCCTTCACTGAAGGCAAGCATGTCATATGCCTTTGTGACCATCTTATCCACTCATGTTGACAGTGAGAACTGTGGACCTGTACACTAGCTCCCTCTGTATGTTAACACTTTTAAGGGTTCTGCCATTTACTTGTATACTTCCCTCCTCCATTAGACCTTCCTCACATTTGTAGTGCCACCTGTTCAAAATGCTGCTCATTACGAGGGTCACCAGAGGATGCAGAAAAAGGATAGCAAAATGGGATACTTCACAAAGAAATAAATATCCTCTGAAAGAAGTTAAGTAAAATAAAACAATTTCCTCTGATAATACATAACAAAGTTTTTTGCAAGGTCAAAATGCTTAAATATTTCTCGTTTGAGCTAATTCTACAAATCTTACGACAGAAAGAGGAGCAAAAAAATTCAGTAACTTAATTTCTGGTCCATCTTTGTCCTTATCCATATTTGGCTTAAACACTACCAAGTTATTATCGATTATCAGTTGTTGGATAAGGCTGAAGATAACAGGAACTGATGAGAGGCTTAACAATGGACTGTTATGTGAATGGAATGTGAATGAGTCATGCAAGTCTACTCAGAGATAAAACTGGAGGAAATCAGTAACTACTACCTCTGGCAGATAAGGCATACATTTGGACAAAATATTTGGGATCGCTCACATCCATTCCAAATATGGTATACACTTGGCACAGAGGCTTATGTATGAAGAGCCTGAAGAAATCACTTTGTTCAACAGCACTTTGAAGATTCATGTTATAAGAAGATACCCTACATCAGGAGGCGTGATGAAGACGTCGAGTAGAGTTTCAGCCTGGTCAGCTGCCAACACTCCTTAGGTTTAGTTTCAGACATCAGGGTGGTGAAAGACAGTGATTGAGATATCTCTAGTGGTTAACTGTATGTGCTATTTAAGTACTTAATAAATTAATTATGTTTTATAGAGCTCTAAGTGCCTCCGCTGTAACTTCGTCTATGTATGTACTGTTATCTCTGAGAGACAGGCAACATAATTTTGGCATCCCTGGGTGAGCGTCGACAAGAAGTAGCTGTAAGTTACTCCGAAACTGGACCGGGTAACCTCTGAATTTTCCAATACCCAGCCTGAGCTTGAATTAAGAAGGCAACTGATGGCCAGGATTAGGATAGTAGGAACTGCAGATGCTAGAGAATCTGAGATAACAAGCTGGATGAACACAGCAGGCCAAGCAGCATCAGAGGAGCAGGAAGGCTGACGTTTCGGGCCTAGACCCTTCTTCAGGGCCTAGACCCTTCTACACCTTGTTATCTCTTATGATGGCCAGGATTAAGTGGGTGCTGGGAAGGAGGAGATGGAAATTTGGTACTGAGAAAGACAAAAAGAACAGAGGACACACTAAAACGTTAGCGCAACAAAGAATGGTGAGTCCGGGGGACAATGACCAGAGAGAATTTCTCCAACAGTACATGGCTGCGAAATGGCTGAAGTGCTGTAAGTATACCAGTAGGACTGGTATGGGATCAGGAACGCCTCAGAATACCCTCTGGAGTATGACAAAAGATGATATGAGAAAAAAGCACTTTAACAAAGGGCAGGAAATTGTAGAAATAGGCAGTATGTTAAAAGACTGTGCAGAAAAGCAGCAACGAGACCTGAGTCTGCGAAGAGGTTGCCAAGCTTAGAGAAGAGATAAAGAGACTGACTGAGAAGATAGGGAATTTATAAAGCCAGAGCTACAGATAATGCATATGAGCCAGTATCAAATGCAGTGTGAAAAACTGATAACGGAAAAGGAGAAAAGTGAAGAGGAAACTAAAAGGGCTCACGCACAGACAGAAGAGTTAAAGAAACAGTGTAGCGATTTGAAAACAGCTATGACTGTAGTGCATCAGTCAGCACAGGAGTGAAAAGGGACCTCAGGCGATTGTACCAAGTGTTTGAAGCAGATAACGAAGTTACAGAGTCAGATATCAGCCCAAAGAGGGATAATATGTGCATCTGCAACCCCACCCTTTGAGAAGGGATGGGAGGAAGATGGCGACGTTGGCTGGGGAGGGCTATCAGATGAAACGGCCAGATACGGAAAGGACGACCCAGGGGAATGGGATCACCCTCTGGAGGGAGGTGCAGAAGAAACGTCCGTTATCCCTATGGCCATCCGATCATCAGGTGACAACAGCCAGCATTGCTAGGAGGGCAACAGCAACCACTCAACATCACATATACCACCCCTCACGATGTTCAACGGCTAAGAGATATAGCAAAATGTATAGGGGATTATCAACCTGGGGTCAACCCCCAGCAGCTGATCCAAGGTACCCACAAGCAGCGAACCATACACGGGTTAGATAATGAGGAGGAGAAAAAACTAATGCTGACGTGTCGCCATCCCACTATAGATTCAGCTCTGCCCAAGCCTCAAAATACGGGACGGGGAACATTAGATCAGTTAAAGGAGGCTGTACTGATGGCCATGGGAGCTAATAGAGGGGCCCCAGTGGAAGCCCGAATAACTGCAGACAGTGGAAATGGGAGCACCCAGGTGCGTTTGCCACTAGGCTGTAGCTAGCGTCCCAGAGAATATACAGTCCAGGGCTATACCAGCAAAATTTGGCTGCACCTTTTGACAGTCAGTGGGTCTTGAGGTTGGTTGGCTCGCCGAGTGCTGCACTGAGGATGTTACCAAGCATGGTAACGAAATGCCTGCAAAACAACAAACCAGCTAAGCGAGCCAACCAACCTCAAAACTCACAACCCGAGCTACAGATCTACTCCAAAACCTTAGAATCAGTGGGTCTGTACATTGGTACAGATCCCACAGGACACAGGAGCCACGAAAGGTTTGTGACATTTTTGACCCCTCTGACAACACACACACTGAGGCGTGTGTATTCAGGAAAATGATCAGAGCTTGGGACGAGACAAGTGGATATAAGTCTCAGGGAGGATCACGTCTCAGAGGTCAAGGGGTGGCATGAGAAATGAAGGAAGGGGACCAGCCCAAAAAAAAAGGTGACCCCCACCAATCTATCAAATGGTAGGAAGGGGACATGGGCATGGACGAGGAGGCCCGCCTATGGTTGCAGGGAGTGGTAGGACCCCCAGGAGCTGATGGATATGTTTTAATTGCAGCAAAGGGCACTATGCCAGTGATCACCCAAACCCCCACGGGGTGGAACAAATCAGACACAGGTCGGACCCTTGTCACTAGAGGGACTCCAGTCCATGCCACAGAACGATGTGCAACCAATTGAAGCAACAAATGGGTTGCACCCCAACCCAAAATGACAGTCTCAGGCCTCTCCAATATGGATGTGTGATGCAAAATAGAATGGGGACAGGGGTACCCTCAGTGGACACAGGATGTGAGGTCACTCTATCACTTAATTTGGGACACAGGGGAATCCCACACCACCCTGAACACATCTATTGCAAATAGCAATGATAGGAAAATAGAAACAGAAATAATTTGAGTGGTTTTACAGGACACTGTCAAGTAGGATAAGTGACTAGCCCTTTAAATATAAGTAGGAGAGGTAGAGTTGAGGCATCTGATAGTATTAATAAAACTCCCAGCAAATCAAGATCATATCCTGGGAAGTGATTATATGGCCACAGCAGGACTGTCTTTGATCCAGTGAACTACGCATCATTGCAAATGCCAGGAATAAGCGAGTAGCAGTTTTTTGCTGAAATCCCTGTAGGAACAGTATAAGGAGAGAATGTGTACAGTGGGAGAAATGTGGATCAGTCCTACTGACATGAGACAGGACCTGATAGTACAAGGAATTATTGGACAAAACCAGGAAGTGTCTGCTAAACATATGCATTACTGTGGATGGATGCAAGAGGAGGTGTGTGTACAAGGCCCAGATCCAAAGCCCCAAAGGCAGTGTGGATTCCCCTAGCAGATGGAAGGTGATATAGAAAAGGTGGTGCAAAGTTTGGTAACAGAAGGGGTGTTTAGGTGAGTTGCCTCTATGAACAATTCACCTATTTGGCCGGTAAAGAAACCGGACAGGTGTTGGCAACTGACGATTGATTATTGAGAAATAAATAAGATAACACCCTTAACAGCATCTACAGTGGCTACTAGCCCTGAAATCATGATTAAATAGAGTGAATCTGTCCAGTGGTTTGCAGTCCTGGATATAAGTAATGGATTTTGGTCAAAGAAGTGTCAGTATAAATCTGCAATTACCCCAAAGGGACGACAAATATGTGGACAGCTTTTCCACTGCGATTTCACAACTCCCCATCAATATTTCATCACTGAAATGGTTTGCAAACTGAAACCAAACAGGAGCACTACCAGCTCCTGAATGAGTTACTGCAACTACTAAAGGAGCTATGGTTAAAAGTGAATCCCAAAAAGGCTCGGATAATGAGGAAAGAAGTGAGTTACTTAGGAGTGGTGTTAACACCAGGAAAAAAAGAGATAGACAAACAAAGGATTGAAACTGCAGCAAGGTTTCCTATACCCACAGACATGAAAGGATTAAGATTGTTTTTGGTCTTGATTGGGTATTGTAGAGACCATATTGATGGCTTTGCCACAAAGACAGCATCATTAATGATGTTACTGAAGAAAAGTACCCCATGGGAACGTAAGCCAGAACTCACACAAGCAATAACAGCTTTGAAACAGGGCTTGATAATTGCTCCTGTCCTAAAAATCCCAAATCCAGCTGAACCATTCACTGTGAAGGTGCCTGCAAAAGACTCCACAATATCGATGGTCTTACTGCAAGAGGTGCATGGTCAGTTGAGACCAGCAGCTTATGTCTCGTGCATGCTCATGCCAGTACAGCAAGGGTACATGACATGTGAAAGGCATTTACTGGTAGTATTCTGAGCAGTACAACATTCTACCTATATTGTAGGGTTGAACGCGTTGACAATTTTGACAGAATATACACCGATTCAGATGCCGCTGGATGGGTGTATTAACAATGGCACGGTGAGCCAAAACAGAATTGCTAGATGGGCGTTGTTATTACAAGGGAGAAACAGAAGTAAAAAGCGTTAGCAGATAACTTAACTTACCTGGGGACACCCCATGACTGTCAGGTGGTCATAGCAAATGATCCCAAGGGACCAACTGTATCAAAACAAAAAGTAGGGAATATTGGTAAAGAGAATACAGGGAATACCCATGGCAAGAGACAGACAGAGACAGAAACAAGAGAACAGCAAGGGAATAACAAATCACCCTTAAAAATCTTTGTTGATGGCTCTTTGTCTGTACAGCATGGAGAACGGAGAACTGTTTGTGGTAACTACATGGAAGATGAGCAAGGACAAGAAGTGGATGCCAAAAACCATGAGTTGGCAGCAGTGGTATATATATTGAGCTACCCATATAAATTCCCCCCAGGATCTACTATCTATTCAGATAGCATGTACATGTGCAATAGTCTGACAGAACACCTACCCTTCTGGGAGGCTAGAGGTTTTGTGTCAGCAGATGGGACGGTCCTGCCGTCCACCCTTTTGCTGAGGTACATCTTTGAAAAGGCGAAAGGGAAAAAATATGGAAGTGATGAATGTGAAAGTTCATACTAAATTATCACCAGAGGGAAATGGAAAGGCAGATGAATTAGCCAAACTGGGGCAATAGCTGGAGAAGAATGGCAGCTGCAGGTTGATGAAATAGGAATGCAGAAAGAGAAAGAAGTAGCCCCAATCAACCCAGTAGGAGAACAAATAAAGGATAAATAATTACAAAAAGTATCAGAAGGGAAGGAGTCGGAGGAATAAAAGGAACAAAAAGGCATACACGTGTAAGAGGATGTGGTACTATGTGAAGGGAAATAAGTAGTACCAGAGATAGAAAGGAATCAGACGATTTATCAGCACCATGACATGTATGTACACCAATGGTTGGAATACACCTTGGAGAGTTTGAAGGAGGTATGTTGGAGGCCACAAATATAAAGGGACGTGGAGCATTATGCGAAAAGCTGCTTGATATGTGCCCAAAATAACCCTGAAAAAAATGTGAAGAAAGCAGCCCTTAGACCCACAAGGCCAGCAGAGGAGCCCTGGACAAACTTTCAAATTGACTGAGTGGGTCCCCTACCCCCAACTATGGGCATATATAAGTATATCCTGGTGATAGTAGATACCTTCACCAAATGGGTAGAGGTGTTTCCTACTCAAACTGATACCACTAAAATCACAGCGAAAGTCCTGTCAGAAAAGGTTTTTACTCACTGCGGTTTACCAAGGAGTGTTGAATCAAATCAAGGGGCACAGTTTAAAGCCCAGGTGATGCAGAATGTCACGACACTGCTCGGGATAAAACAAACGTTCCAAATATCCTACAAGCCCCAAACCAGTGGGATAGTCGAAAAGATGAATCAAACCTTGAAACTGTGTTGGCCAACACGGTGCAGCAGCACCAGACCCCTTGGCTGATGGTGCTTCCATATGTCCTGATGATAATAAGAAGCGCTGTAGCTTCCTCGACATGATTCACCCCTTATAGGTTGATGACTGGTCAAGAGATGCCTCCCACTGCTATGATTAGACCTATCCGAGCCAGAAGTAAATGGAATAACTAAAGTGGGTACAACAGCTGGTTGAAAGTGTAAATTAAGCGAACTATGTGGCTGCAAATAAAATGGGAAGGAAGAAACAACGAAGTCAGACCCACTTTGATTCCAAGACAAAGCCAATGGAGCTGCAGGTGGGGCAACAGGTAATGATACCTGTACATTTACAGCCATCCTTCCTAGCCCCTAGATTTGCAGAACCATATGAGATGACAGACAAAGCAAGACCATCAGTATATGAAGTGCTAACAGGTCCTAACAAGAGTGCCTGATATCAATCAACCAGCTAAAACCATTTGGAGGGGTGCAGGATAATAATCACCATTTACACATAATGTTGGCAGAATGTGATGCCCCAGAGTTAGGAAACTTAGAATGGGACTGGTTTTGGAACCCAGACCAGGGGATCATAGGACCAGAGCAACCTGAACAAAATGGAAATCCAGCAGGGGCACCATTATCTCCCAACCCTTACAGGTCAGATTGGACTCCTCAGGCTCACCAATAGACCCAAAAACAAGAAAAAAGAAAAAGGGGAACAAAAGGGATGAAACATTCACCCTCCATCCGAAATGGATGAGGGGAAGAAATGGAAGGCTAAAACCAAAACTTGTTGTACATTAATTGGCTGAGGGTGTGAAGAGATTAGCACTATAAATACAATAAAAGGAATAAAATCAGATTGACTGCACATAAGAGCAGAAACTACACTTTATTTTGTAGGAAGAACTGTGAGAACATGGAAGATCATTATATTGTCGTTTTCCTTGGAATGAGGGTCCCTTCCGCATTGAATACTTTGACTGATAGTTTTTATAAACGGGGGGAATAATGTCAGCACATAATGAGCAGCACATATTACATGTTTGAACAAATATCATGGTAATAGTCGTGAGTTGGCAAGAAATGTGGGTTCGTGCGTTGGCAAGAATTTTGTGGGTTCATGTGTCACCATGGCCTGTTGCTGGGCAGTTCCAACCCTACTTTCCAATCTTTGTTCCAGTGGCCAAGAAAACAGGATTAACCGTTACATGGTCTGCAACAAAATTAATCCTTAGGGTACTTGTGTGGTTCAAGGAAAAGTTTCCTAAGGGTCCTAAATTGCATGTACTTACAAGTCCAGTACACTGGAATGTAAGTCTGGCTTTATCCCAAAGTTCAGAGAGGCTGATGAAAATTTGGATATGTGTCCAGCAACAGGATCAGCTTTCATGCTTTATAGGGACAATCTGCTCACTACTACACTCAAACCTATTACTACAATGACCCATGGAACTACCTCAAAGCCATGGTGTAGTGAATCTCAGAGAGGTATGCGGGCATAAGATTAGTTCGGGAAGAAACAGAAGAGATGGTTATTCTAGTATCAAAATATAGACAAGTACAGGTAGTGTTTAACCTGACGGATAAACAGGTACCATCCTGGTGTGATGGCTCAATCCAGCAGCTCTTCAACCAACTACTCCAGAAGCAACTTAGTCATAGCAAATTCACGTCGGAAAGAGAAAGAAAGAAGAGAGAGTTGATACAGTTAACAGAAGCAGACTATGTGTCAGGAGTAGCAACTGTTAACACCCTTGACACAGCAGATTTGCAGGCTCAGTTAGGTCCCCTCCAGGAAAAGATGAGGATAATAGTACGTCAGCAAGACCATGATCAAGAAAAGGTAGACAGGATAGGACAGCAAGCGACACAGGTAGCTCTGAGAACCAATCTGTTGAGACCCCTTCGGAATATTACTAACAAGATTATAGACAGAAGGACTTATGCAGCAATCCACAGTAATAAAGCAGCATTTTATTCAACATACATGAACTGGCTTCGATAGTTAGCACAAATATGTTGCAATTAGATGATCATAAAGTACCAGATTGGATGTTGGATGAGCAACTGAGGACATGAGTGGAGGGGTAAGGATGCCCCTATATCAACTCAGAAGTCTCACGCTCATCAACCAGGTCTTGAGCACCTATTATAATAAAGGTCAGCTATACATTGGTGTGATGGTTCATTGTCCCCATGTTCAGGTATCCCTGACACAACTCCTAATGCGAATTTATAATGTGCGGCAAATACCATGAAAAAACTTGGATATCATTAAGTGACCCACCAACCCATGCTATAGTTCTAGAGAGATCTAAAAGGAGACTGGATTTGTCCTGATGCCATCAAGGGGAAAACCACTGGGCATGTCCAGAAAAAGTGATCAAAGAAGAGCTAACTAGGTGTGGATTTGCCTCTTATGAGAACTGCTCATTGCCTATCCTGCTGGTGAATAACCAAACTTTTCTTAAGTATGCCTTAGTAGGAGACACCTACTATGTCACCACGGCAGCCTCAGGATATGAAAAAGGAAGGTCATGGTGTACCTTAGATAGACAGAATGTGACAATCAGCAATATCTCTTCGGAGTTGACCGTTAGCCACTAAGTTTTGTTTAAAGCAGAACCCGATGAGAAACTGAGCATAACTTTATATCTCCACCCAAATGATACAGTCAACAATTTACACCGATTTGTAGTTACAGAATTTCCACCCATGCCACACTTTACCGCAGACTGAGTGAAGACCATTTTTGAGGCAAAGGAAGTTATCTATAAATGGGCTATGGACGAGAAGGAGAATAAAACTCACGCAGAAGAAGCAAACTGAGACTTGCAGGCTCCAAGTTTCTGCAGTAAAATTTGGAACTGGGGACTGAACGCTCAGGTCCGTCCATGGATCAGAATTGTGTCTCGTGATTATTGTAATACAATTTGTCGTACTTATTATTTTAATAGTCTTATTTTGTTTGTTAAAATGCAGAGTTAAGAAATGGAAGGGACCAACAACAGGGATTGGTCTCAGATTCCAAAAGATAGCTTGTATGGAAGAGACTTTGTAATGGCTGTTTATTATAGGGAAGGAGTTTTGTAAACATAGCTAGTTCAAAGTATTTCTTACTATTTGTTCATTTGTCATTTGTATTGATATCATGAATTATCTTACAAGATGTGGAAAGCATATGATAATGCATTTGCTGTGGAATGAAACTGATTTGTAACTTTGTTTATGTTTACAACTATGGTTTCGGAAGTACAACGATCTAAATGGCCTTTCAGATAACACAACAGAAGAAATGCTTTGTTTAGAATACATTGCTGAAAGGAGGTCATTCTCATTACTGACAACAAGGTGCAGAGCTGAATGAACACAGCAGGCCAAGCAGCATCATAGGAGCAGAAAGGCTGATGTTTCGGGCCTAGACCCTTCATCAGAAATGGGGGAGGGGAAGGGGGT
>NC_063340.1:29919371-29924808 GCF_021869965.1 Rhincodon typus | reverse complement strand
GTCTAGCCAAAAACATAACAAAACATTCCTCAAATAAGTGAAAAGGGAGTGGAATTGCCCACAACCAATATATACATGGTCCACAGACTCTACAGTACCACAGTACAGACAACTGGGTATCTGTGAAGAATCTCAATCTACAACTGCACGGGAGTGCTATGTACAACACCCTCCACTCCAGGTCCCCGATGGAAAGCCGGAGGGCTCCCACACAGAATACTCTGGCTGTACCTAAAAAGACTGTAGTGGTTCAAGATAGAGGCAGAGGTGATAGCCTCGTGGTATTATCGCTGGGCTGTTAATCCAGAGTCCAGACAACATTCTGGGGACCTGGTTCGAATCCTACCATGGCAGATGGTGGAACTTGAATTCAATAAATATCTGGAATTAAAAATCTAATGATGACCATGAATCGATTGTCGGAAAAAACCCATCTGGTTTCCTTCAGGGAAGGAAACTGCCATCCTTACCTAGTCTGGCCTACATGTGACTCCAGACCCACAGCAATGTGGTTGACTCTTAACTGCCATCTGGGCAATTAGGGAAGGGCAATAAATGCTGCCTAGGCAGCGACGTCCCCATCCCGTGAATGAATAAAAAAAGACGGAGGCTCACCCCTATCTCTCAAAGACGATCAAGCAACAAAACTGACCAAACAAGCAATGCCCACAATCCATGAGAGGAGAAGGTTTAAAAAAAAAACTTTGCACATGCAGATCAATTTCATGGTGCCCAATATTACCTGCTCTTTCTTTAGTTATCTTAACCTTTGTGTGGTCAATATTTTTCATGTCCTCTGTGTACAATCTTACTTTTCAATTTCACCCCTGTAGGTTTTTGGCAGAATTGAGCTCACCACTTCTATCATTACCTTCCTTTTTTCCTTTATCATTTCCTTCAATCCTCTTCACATTCTGTAGGTTCTAAATTCATTAGTCCCACATTTTCTTTCAGGGTACATTCATGCTCTGAACCCTTACCAACTGTTTCTTGATTATTTTCCACTGATTTATTTTCAAGTAACTATTTCCAAAGCAATTTTTCTAAACCTCCTTTCAAATGAATAAAATTAGCACTTCCCCAATTGAGAATACTTATTTCTGGTCTATTTTCCATAATTATTCTGGATCAAGCTGACCAATTTACCCAATTTAGAGACTTCATTTCCAAGCAGTTTGTGGCTCAAACAATTCCCATTAAAATGCTCTAACGCACACTTACCTGCATTGAAATACATTCAACAACTGCATGGGCTACTCAAAGTTACAGTCATATTCATTTTTCAAGCTTAAAGTATTAATTGGACCTCAGTTCACAAATATTGAACACAAATACTGATTCCCTTCCCACTTCTCAACTTCCCAATCTAAGTAGTTTTAAACCCCACTTTGCTTTTTGTCTTGCAGCTGTTTTGCAAGTCATTCTGTAACTTGATTAATTTCAAAGCATGTGAAATTAGGGGACAAGTCCCAGGTAGTAATTAGCTTAGCAACAAAAGCCTATTTCATTTACATTGCCCTTGTTTACTGCTACCTCTTCAAAGAATTTAATAAATTGGCTAGAAAGAGAGGAAACTTTCTACAGCATTTAGTGATCTGTATGATAAAAAGATTTTGTTTTAATTATGGCAGTGAGTATAACCTGGGTATGATTGTAATTTAATAACTGGCTAAAAGGCAAGAGCTTTGTGAACAGACCTGGAGAACTTCAAAGAAGCTTGAAAGTTTTGTTTTGGTATGTTTGTTTGGGATGTGGACAACATTGACTAGACCAACATTTATTGCCCATCACTAATTACCTCTGAGAACATGATGGGAAGCTGCCTTCTTGAATCACTGGAGTGCTTGAGGTGTAGGTACATCCACAGTGCTGTTGGGAAAGGAATTCCAGGATCTGCCCAAGTGACAGTGAAGGAACAGTGCTATAGGTCTTAGTCAGGATGAGATGCATCTTGGCTGGGAACTTGTAGATAGTGGTGTTACCATACAGCTGCTGCCATTCTCTCTGCAGGCCATAAAGGTTGTGGGTTTAGAAGGCAGTGTTAAAAAGGATCCTTGGTAAGTTGCCACAGTACATCTTGTATATGGCATACTGCTGACACTGTGTATCAGTGATGAAGGGTGTGAATGTTGAAGATGCCAGACAAAAATATAGAAATTAACCCTGAATCAGTGTTTTCAAATGTACCGAGGCAGCAGAACAAGAGGGCACGTGCTCAGAACATTGAAAGATGAACTTGGAACAGATGTCAGTATAATTGAAAAAGAATGATCAATAATTTTAAATTCTGAAGTTATTGCGCTTTGAACATTGACTCAACAAAACTACTAGATGCTACAACCCAGATATAAAACTCTGGAACTGAAATCAAATGGACTGAAGATTCTGCTAAACCCATTTTGTGGTTACAGACTGCTTAGTTTCAGATTAATTTGAATTATTTAACCAGGAAACAAAAAAAAACTCAGTTTTCAAAGGTAAAAACTTGAAATTTGCCTTTGTGAGAGGGAAAATAACAATGGAGTCTGGGTACCAAATCGGATCACGGATCAATAAAAAAGGACATATCATTTATCAGAAGATGACATCCAGGATGATTTAGGATATGAAGCCAACTTAGGTAGGATTTTTTAAGCACATTAGATCAAGGCAAAATATTGCAGATGCTGGAAATCTAAAACAAAAACATAAAAAGATGGAGAAATTCAGCAGGTCTAGCAGCCTTTGTGGAGAATGAAACTGAGATAACAAGTTGAATAAGTTATCTTAGATCATGACAAACTGTTTCACCTCACCAAGAATTGAGAAATGGTCCTGTGCTTGAAATGTCTGTAAAAATTATCTCAGTGTGACAGCAGTGAATAGGTGAATCATCCAACTGGACATTTTGGCAAGAAATGAAATACAGTAAACAGGTAATACAAGACGTGAAATAGGGTAAAGTGCAAATATTTGACAGAACATATTTACTTTGGGCGTAAAATCAAAGTTGCTGGAAAAGCTCAGCAGGTCTGGAAGGGGTCCTCAAGGGTAACCGGACCCGAAATGTTAACTCTGTTTTTTCCTTCACAGATGCTGCCAGACCTGCTGAGCTTTTCCAGCAACTTCTGTTTTTGTTCCTGATTTACAGCATCCGCAGTTTTTTCCGTTTTTATTTACTTTGGGCATGTTTCCCAAAGCTTTCTACCACAGAACTTTCCCTTGCATCATGTCTGGCTCTGCTACGCACTAATTGAAAGAGATTGATTGCCATGATTATTTAACAACTCATATTACTGTTAAGTCATGTATCAACAGGATGAGAGAAGATGAAACAGATGGATATTGAGCTTTTTAATCTAGCAATTTCTATGTTCCTGTTTCTAAATGAACAAAAGTAGCATTTAACATCGTCAAGATTAAACAACGGAAGAAAAGACACAAGTCTGAACAGACCTAAAGGCATTTACTGGTTAAAAATCAAAGCATTAACTCTTCACATAAAAAGAATTAACTGAATACATTAAACATATTATTCCACTGCATTATTTAAGAAAAATCATTTGATAAAAGTTTCACATTTTTGAAATTCAACTACAATCATATAAGATAATTTCTCATATTACATCTGATAGAAATACTTACTTGCGCTCCACGGTCATTGACCAACTCAACTGACCACCTCCCTTCATACTGAATCCACACAAAAATTCCTCCATCAGCATCACACGTTGCAAGTTTCTGAAATGGCTCATTCCATCGCACAAGTACCACCTAAACACAATCAGTAACAACCAAACACATGAGTAATGAGGAAAAGAAAACCGCAAGATCAAAAGCACAAAAAGGTTAATTTTTAACAGAGGGATACAATTAAAGAATTTAAAATGCTGAATCCAGCAGGGTGACTTTTAGTACAGCATATTTCCGTATCCAGATATATTTTGTAAACAGATGCAAAATAACATAATAATTTTTAAAATCTAAAAGGTATTCCAGAGAGCTTCCTTGACAAGTTTTGTTCTTGACACTTGTGGAATAGGCTTTGGCAGAACAAATCAGCCAAGTGCGGCGGAAATACTTAGGTATGATAGGTTCAACACAATGTGGAGCTGGAGGAACACAGCAGGTCAGACAGCGTTTTTTTTTCTGAAGGGTACCAACCCGAAACGTCAACTTTCCTGCTCCTCTGGTGTTGCCTGGCCTGCTGTGTTCCTCCAGCTCCACACTGAGTTGTCTCTGACTCCAGTATCTGCAGTTCTTGCTATCTCGTAGGTATGATAAGTTATTGTATCATAGAGTTTAGATTAGCAAAGGAGGCAAAGTTGGAAAGGAACAACTGAAGCAGAACAATGGTTGATCTTTAAGGAAATGTTTTAGATACAGGCTTAATTACATTTTAACAAGGAAGAAACACAAGTGAACTAAAGCCAGGGCTTTATAATGGAAAAAAAGGGTGAAAACATGAGGGGTTAATTAGTCAAACAAGAACTAGATTAAATGTTAGTTGAGAAGGGAAGTGAAGATACAACTGGTAATTAGAAAATGAGAACAGAATGGGAGTTAATACAAAAGTGAATGCACAAACCTTTTGATGGCATACAAATAGTTAACGTCTATTAATGACAAAGAAGGTGTTATATGCTTATACAAGGGAAAGGCTTGAATATTTCACGAGTACTTCTTAGCAGCAAATTACTGCACGTACTGGAATCAGTACTGAAAACAAAAATGCTGGAAATCACATCAGGCAGCATCCATGGAGAAAGAGCAAGCTAATGTTTCAAGTCTAGATGACTCTTCATCAGAGCTGATGTGAAGTATGGAAGAGGCAGAATTTATGCAATAGTTGTGGGGGAGGGGGGAGGAGAGATAGAGTGCTGGGGGAGAAAGGGTGTCGATAGTGCAAATTAAGTAATCGGAATGTGAGAATGGCAGAACAATGTTGTGTCTAACTATTAGACTGGAAATAACAGATGGTTGGGGAGTGGGGGAGAGTAGAGGGGACATGGTGACAGAGAATGTAACAAGTAAAGCTAAAAGGGAAAGAATGGGAATGGATTCACAATCTGAAGGTGTTGAACGCAATTTTGAGCCCAGAAGGTTGCTAAATGCCTAGCGTGAAGATGAGATCTTGATCCTCCAGTTTGTGCTGTGATTTGCAGCATGCTGAGAGGACAGACAACTGGGCATGCGAGCAGGATGCTGTGTTAAAATGACCAGCTACAGGAAGGTCGGGGTCATGCTTTCACATGGACTAAACCCCACAACTGAACATCAAGCCATTGTTGCCAGGACTGTCATCAACCTCATTACCTCTGGAGATCTTCGCCAGCTGCTTCCAACTTTTTAGTCTCCCAAACCCAAGCAGCCCGTTTCTACCTCCTTCCCAAAATCGCCAAACCAGACTGCCCTGGTAGGTCCATCATATCAGCCTGTCCCTGCCCCACCAACCCCA
>NC_063340.1:29797457-29919361 GCF_021869965.1 Rhincodon typus | reverse complement strand
CCAATCCCCCTTACCTCCATTCCCACCAGGATGGTCTGAGAGTTCTCGGCATCTTCCTCGACCAGAGGCCTGAACGATCCTCATCCACCACCACTCTCCTCCACTTGGCTGAACTTGCTCCCTCACTGAACAATTTCTCCTTTAATTCATCTCACTTCTGCTAAGTCAAAGGAGTGTCTATGAGCACCTAATCCTGACCTTAACCACCACCCTCCCATCCCAACTATTGCATAAATACTGTCCCCTCCACACTTCACGTCAGCTCTGATAAAGAATCAGCTAGACTCGAAACATTAGCTGGCTCTCTCTGCACGATTATTTCTTATCAGTTTACTAAGAAAGAAAAGGAGGAATGCCAGTACAAACAAAGATGGCAGAAGGAATGAATGGGGTGAAAACTGATAGGCAGGCTGCATTGGAAAGAATGGTTATGCATGGAGTAGATGATAGGTCTTTGGGCTTGCTTTGCAGGTTAAGAGAAGTAAGGGTGAAGACAGCAAAATGACTTGCCATGATCTAGTCTTCCTTAGATATGGGGAAATGCCAGAGGATTGAGAGTGGCAAATGTAGCACTCATTGAAACGAAAAATTGTGCGAGAGTATCCCAGGAACTGCAGACCAGTTAGTATGGGTAATGTTTCAGAAACAATAATCAAGGTAAACAAAATCAACAGGCACCTGGAAAAATGAAAGTTAACTAAGGTGAGCCCATATGAAGTTGCGAAAGGCAGATCATTTTTGACAAACTGAGATGAATTTTTTGATGAGGTGCCAAAGAAGTTTGGTAAAGGAAATAAAATAAAATTAACATCAGTTTTGTAGATTTTTAGATTCATTTAACAAACTACCGCATAAAAGGGCTGGTTAACAAATAGAAGAACTGAAGATCCTGAAATAGAAGGGTCAACGTCAACTTTAATTAAAGAAAATCACCTTAAGGACAGAAAATGATGGTACACAGTTGTTTCTTAATCTGGAAGTTGAAAGACCAGGGGTATTCTCCAAAAGTCAGTGCTAGGCTTGCTAAGTTAAATTTCTGTAAATGACTTGGATATGAGAACACCAAAAAAAGCTGAAAAATCTCAGATACTAAACTCGGAGGCGAGGAAACCAAGATTGATATCAACCAATTGCAACTGGCATAGACAGGCTACCAGAACGGACAGAGAAGTGGCAAATGGAATGTAATACAGAGAAGTGACAGGTTGAAGGGATAGAAAGAGGCAATACAGACTTAACGATGCAATCATGTAGACTAACAAGGACAGATGGGCCAGGGTGTTCTTTGCATAGATCATTGAAGGATGCAGGATATGAGACAGTAATTAGCAAAACATATGAGATCTTAGGCATCCAGTCCAAGTCGCTGTACTTTAGAAAAAAATATGAAGGCCCTTGATAGGTTGCAGAAGAGATTTACCATAGTTTTCCAGCGATGAGGAATTTTAACTACAAAGTACAAAAAATAGGGTAAAATTACATTGCTCAGTCTAGTCTATAATGTGGAGGGGTTTGGTCGGTTTAGCTTAGTTAGCTGGACGCCTAGTTTGTGAAGCAATGTGACACCTCCTGCACCGGTTGAGGTTACCATGAAGGAGTCTTCTTCTCAACCTCTCCCCTCACTTGAAGCATAGTGAGCCTCAGGTTAAATCAACACCAGTCATCTCTCCCTAATGAGAGAGCAGCCTATGGTTTAATAAGACTATGGCAACTTTATCTTTTGCCTACAAGGCCACCAATTAGTGAGAAGACAAATCTGCAAATTTCTCAGTGGTGCAAGAAAGATAGGAGTGTGCAACAGTTTAGGTCTTGAGGCCTTTCAACTTGGTCCACCATTCAATCAGATCATGGTTTATTCGGTTATGGTCTGAAATCCACTTTCTTTTTGGGTCCAATATATCCTCAACTCGTATGTCTACCAAAAATTTAAAGTCAGTCCTGAACATATTCAACGATCCAAAGTCCATTGCTTTCAATGGAAGAATACCATAAACTATCAACGCTCCAAGAGGAAAATAAAATGTCACATCTGTCTTAAATGGGAGACTTTTCTTTAAATAAATGTATCCTCTATCCTAGGCCCTCCCAAAAGAGGGACCATCCCCCCGGTATCCAGCCTATTACATTCCCCCAGGGTCTTACATAGTTCAGTACTTTCACTTCTCATTTTTCTAAATGCCAATTCATATAGGCCTAACTAGAATAACCTTTCTTCATAAAATAATTTATATTTAGACTGTGTCCTCTATAAACTGCTTCGAATCCAATTATTCTTCTTTTCTTCAGATAATGTGGTCTCACCAAGGCTGTATACAGCCGCAGCAAAACTTCCCTCAGTTAATGCCTTGTTTATTACTTGCTGTATCCATCAAGTTTGTATGATTCATTTACTAGTACAGCCAGTGTCCTCCACAAAACCAAGTTTGGCAATCTCGTTCCATTTAAATAATATACCTCTTTTTATTCTTCCTTTCAAAGAGTTCAAAGTTCACATTTTTCCACATCATATTCCATCTGCCAAATTTTCATCCACATTCTCCATCTCTTTGGAGCTGTTTTACCATCTTGCTAAATTATTGTCACACCAATCTTGACTTCATTAGCAAATTTAGCTATCACACATTTGGTTCCTTAATTCAAATCAATTATACAAATTGTAAATAGCTTAGGAGGAAACTCTGATCCAATGACAGACATTCATTCAATGTCATTCTACCAATGACAGATAGCCAACCCAAAAAGTTATCCTGACTCTTTGCTTTGTATTAGCTAACTAATCGTTATCAATGCTAATATATTATCCCATACACGATTAGGTTTTATTTTGTGCAGTTAACGTTTGACACAGCACCTCACAAAAATGTTTTTGGAAACCTAATTAAAGAACAAATAACCTTTTATCCACTCTGCTTATGCACTCAAAAACACAAATTAATTAAATAAATGATGCTCCTATAAAAAAAAACCCTATTGGCTCTGCTGACGAGCCTCCTTAAGAAAACAGATTCTCACAATTTCCCAATGACAGATGTAAGGCTAACTTCTGTGGTTTCTTGCTTCTTGTCTCCTTTTCTTGAATAAGGAGTAAAGATCATAACAAATTCCTCAAACAAATCTGCAGCCACTTCTTTCAAGGACCTAAGATGTAGACGCTCAGATCTGAAGGCTTTTATTGCTTTTAGGTTGAATAGTTTACCCAGCTTCCTTACAATGACAACAATGATTATTTTAAGTTCCTCCCTCCCTTTCACTTCTTGATTTCATTTATCTTTTGAAAGATTTTCCATGTATCCTACAGTGAGGAAAGGCACAAAATACCCATACTTCTGCCGCTTCTGCATCCACGACTGTCTCCACCCATCCCACTGCAGGATATGTTCCAGACCAGAGCAGATGTCTTGAACCTGGCACCAGGCAGACAACACAGCCATCTCAACTCTCAGTCTTTGCTGCAGAGAATCACGTCAATCCCAGTCTATGCTGTCCCCTACTACCACTACATTCATTTTGGTTCACCCTGCTTGAATGGTGTCATGTTGAGGTGCCATGGTCATTTATGTCATCCATCCCACAGTCTCTGCTCTCATCCAAACAACCTCTGGAGAGCACCTCAAACCTGAGGCTGGCAGTCCTGTTCTCCAGGTCCTCTTACCTGTCTCACTTCAGTCACACCTCCCTATCCATAACCATTGAACATATCAGAACACCCTATCCTAAGAAGTATGACTGCCTCCTGGTACACAGAATAAACGCCATCTACAAGTTCGCTGACAACATTTTTTTGTGGGATGTGGGCGCCGCTAGCTGGCCAGCATTTCTTGCCCATCTCTAGTTGCCCTCGAGAAGGCGATGGTGAGCTGCCTTCTTGAACCGCTGCAGTCCTCCTGCTGTGAGTCGACCCACAATGCTATTAGAGAAGGAATTCCAGGATTTTGACCCAGCGACACTGAAGGAACAGCGATATATTTCTAAGTCAGGAAGGTGAGTGACTTGGCGGGGAACTTGGAGGTGGTGGTGTTCCCATATGTATGATTCCAACCAATGGAACATTTGCCCCCTGATACCCATTGATTCCAGTTTTGCTCGGGCTCCTAGAAGATACCTCACTCGGTCGAATGCAGCTTTGATATCAAGGGCTGTCACTCTCACCTCACCTTTGGAATTTAGCTCTTTTGTCCATGTTTGAACCAAGGCTGTAAAGAGGTCAGGAGCTGAGTGGCCCTGGGGGAACCCAAATTGGGCGTCAATGAGCAGGTTATTTCTCAGCAGTTGCTGCTTAATAGCACTGTTGATGACACCTTCCATCACTTTACTGATGATCGAGAGGAGACTGATGGGGCGGTAATTGGCCGGGTTGGATTTGTCCTGCTTTGTGTGTACAGGACATACTTGGGCAATTTTTCACATTGTCAGGTAGATACTAGTGTTGTAGCTGTACTGGAACAGCTTGGCTAGGGGAGTGGCAAGTTCTGGAGCATAAGTCTTCAGTGCTATTGCCAGAATGTTGTCAGGGCCCGTGGCCTTTGCAGGATCCAGTGTCTCCAATCATTTCTTGATATCATGTGGAGTGAATCGAATTGGCTGAAGACTGGTATCTGTAATGCTGGGGACCACTGGAGGAGGCCAAGATGGATCATCCACTCGGCACTTCTGGCTGAAGATTGCTGCGAATGCTTCAGCCTTCTGTTTTGCGCTGATGTGCTGGGCTCTTCCACCATTGAGGATAGGGATATTTGTGGAGCCTCCTCCTCCAGTGAGTTGTTTAATTGTCCACCACCATTCATGACTGGATGTAGCAGGACTGCAGAGCTTAGATCTGATCCGTTGGTTGTGGGATTGCTTAGCTCTGTCTATCACTTGTTGCTTTCGCTGTTTGGTGTGTAAGTAGCCCTGTTTGGTGGCTTCACCAGGTTGACACCTCATCTTCAGGTATGCCCGGTGCCGCTCCTGGCATGCCCTCCTGCACTCTCCAGGGTTGATCCCCTGAAGGTAATGGTTGAGTGGAGGATATGCTGGGCCATGAGGTTACAGATTGTGCTGGAGTACAATGTTGCTGCTGTTGATGGCCCACGGTACCTCATGGATGCCCAGTTTTAAGTTGCTAGATCTGTGCAAAGTCTGTCCCATTTAGCACGGTGATAGTGCCATATAACACAATGGAGGTTGTTCTCAATGAGAAGGCGGGACTTCGTCTCCACAAGGACTGTGCAATGGTTACTCTTACCGATACTGTCATGGACAGATGCAACTGCAGCTGGCAGATTAGTAAGGATGGGGTCAAGTATGTTTTTCCGTCTTGTTGGTTCCCTCACCACCTGTCGCAAACCCAGTCAAGCAGCTACGTCCTTTAGGACCCGACCAGCTCCATCAGTAGTACTGCTGCCAAGCCATTCTTGGTAGTGGACATTGAAATCCCCCACCCAGAGTACATTTTCTGCCCTTGCCATCCTCAGTGCTTCTTCTAAGTGTTGTTCAGCATTGAGGAGTACTGATTCATCAGCTGAGGGAGGACAGCACGTGGTAACCAGCAGGAGGTTTCCTTGTTTAACTTGAAGCCATGAGACTTCAAGGAGTACGGAGTCAATGTTGAGGACTCCTACAGCAACACCCTCCCGACTGTTTACCACTGTGCCGCCACCTCTGCTGGGTCTGTCCTCCCAGTGGGACAGGACATATCCAGGGATGGTGATGGTGGTGTCTGGGACATTGCTTGTAAGGTAAGGTATGATTCTGTGAGTATGACTATGTTGTTTGACTAGTCTGTGAGACAGCTCTGCCAATTTTGGCACTAACCCTCAGGTTGACAGTGCTG
The DNA here is from genome assembly GCF_021869965.1 of Rhincodon typus. Classification (NCBI taxonomy): domain Eukaryota; kingdom Metazoa; phylum Chordata; class Chondrichthyes; order Orectolobiformes; family Rhincodontidae; genus Rhincodon; species Rhincodon typus. The sequence continues at coordinate 29,913,549 of NC_063340.1, read as the reverse complement.
TTTCTGCCGTTGTCTTTTCCGGTACCTAGGTCGATGCCAGCCGCTTCGTCCAGTTTCATTTCTTTGAGTCTTTGTAGCAATTGGTACATCTGAGTGGCTTGCTAGGCCATTTCAGAGGGCAGTTGAAAGTCAACCACATTGCTGTGGGTCTGGAGTCACATGTAGGCCAGACCAGGTGAGGGTGGCAGATTTCCTTCCCTGAAGGACATTAGAGAAGTTTTTTCGACACTTCACACAATTGTGGTGATCAGTAGATTCTTAATTCCAGACATGTTTTTTGAATTCCAACTCCACCATCTGCCGTGGTGGGAACCAGGGTCCCCAGAACATCAGCTGGGTTTCTAGATTAATAGTCTCGCGATAATACCACTAGGCCTTTGCCTACCCTGTGGCTAAGTGTGAAGTGTTGCACTTTGGGAGATCAAATGTTAAGGAAAAGTATACAGTTAATGGCAGAACTCTGAACAGCATTCATGTACAGAAGGATCGTGGGGTTCAAGTCCATAGCTCCCTGAAAGTGGCCATGCAAGTAATTAGGATGGTAAAGAAGGCATATGGCATGCTTCCCTTTATTGGTCAGGGAATTGAGTACAAGAGTCAGGATGTCATGTTGCAGCTTTATAAGACTTTGGTTAGACCGCACTATTGCATTCAATTCTGATCGCCACATTACAGGAAGGATGTAGAAGTTTTGCAGAGGGTGCAGAAAAGGTTTACCAGGATGCTGCCTGGATTAGAGGTATGAGAAATAAGGACAGGCTAGAAAAACTTGGGTTGTTTAGTCCTAAGCAGCAGAGACTGACGGGAGATAAATCACTCAGAGATGGTAAGAACTGTAGCTGCTGGAGTTGGACAGTGTGGAGCTGGAGGATCACAGCAGGCCAGGCAGCATCAGAAGAGCAGGAAAGTTGACGTTTTGGGTCGGGGCCCTTCTTCAGAATTGAGGGGAGACTTAATGAAGTCTATAAAATTATGAGATGCGTGGATAGACTTGACGATCAGAATCTTTTTCCCAGTGTTGAAATATCTAATACAAGGGGGCATGCATTTAAGGTTAAAGGGGGAAAGTTCAAAGGAGACGTGAGGAGCAAGTGTTTTTATACACTGGCAGGAGTTTGGAATGCACTGCCAGGAGTGGTGGTGGAGGCTGATACAATAGCGGCATTTAAGGCACTTGGAGATAAGCGCATGAATATGCAAGAAATTGGAGGGATATGGACTGAGGGCAGGCAAAAGGGAGTAGTTTTATTTGGTGTCATGTTAGGCACAACATTGTCGGCCGAAGGACCCATTCCTATGCTGTACAATTCGATGTTCTAAGTAGGGCTATTCAGCCCATGGAGTCATATTCAATCAGATCATGGTAATCCTACCTTCACTTTTCTGTCTTTTCGCAATTACATTGAATATAGGCCCAGCCTCAATAACCCTCTGTTACAAAGAATTGCACAGATTCACTACCCTCTGAGAGAGGAAATACCTCAGCTCTGTTTCAAATGTGCTACTCCTTATTCTGAGATTATTTCCTTTGGTCCTAGACTCCCCCACAAGTGGAAACAACTTTTCTGCATCTGCCCTGACAACCTCGACAAGAATCTTTATATTTACGCAAGGTGGCCTCTCATTCTTCTAAGCTCCAGTGAACACTGACCGAACCTACTCAACATCACCTCTTAAGACAGCCCCTCTGTACCTGGGGTCAGCCCAGTGATCTCTAGGCTGCTTCTGATGCCAGCATATCTTTCCTTAGATAAGGGAACCAGCATTGTTCACAGTATTCTTGTTGTGGTCTGACTAGTCCTTCGAACAGTTTTTAGTAGAACCTCCACACTTTTATGTTATTTTCCCTTTTGAAATCGAGGCCGATTTCCTACTATCCACTGAATGTGGATGCTAGCCTTTGAAGACTTATGCTCTATAACTAGCTGGGTCTCTAGCAAAGCTGCTCTAGTACAGCTGTAACACAGATCTACCCAACAGTGTTGATAAATTGCCCAGGTATGTTCTGTGCACAAAAAGCAGGTCAAATCCAACTCTGCCAATAACTGGCCTATCAGTCTATCCTCAATCTTCAGCAAAATGATAGAAGGGCTTTTCAACAGTGCTGCCAAATAGTACTTGCAGAGAGATAACCTGCTCATTGATATTCACTTCAAGCTCTGTGAGGGTCACTTGGCTCTTAACCTTATTACAACCTTAGTCCAAACATGGACAAAAAGCATCAGCAGTGAGATGAGTGTGAGATTGTTCTTGACATCAAGGAGAATTCAACTGATTATGGCGTCAAGAATTTTTGTTGACATCAATTTTGTTGGAACTCGGGGAAAATTCTTCTTATTTGGATCATAGCTGACACAACACAAAATGGCTGTGGTTGTTGGAGGTCAGTCATCTGAGTTCCAGAACATCACTGCAAGAGTTCCTCAAGGTAGTGTATTAGACCCAAGCTCCTTGAGTTGGTTCATTAAGACCTTTCAGACGGCATCAGTGAACCAGATGGGATTTTACAACAGTCAGTGGTTGTTTCATAGTCATCACCACTGAGATTAGCTTCATATTCCAGATTCATTGAAGTTAAGTTCCACCAGTTGTTGCTGTGGTGTTTGAATTTATGTCCTCAGACTGTTAGCCTGGGTCTCTGAATTTCTAGTAAGGTGACATTGCCAGTATCTGGCCATCTCCCCCACTCAAAAAAATCTGATTTGTTCATTTTTCTCTGGGATCAGATATGAGTGTTCCATTGCCATAGAGAGATTGATTCCGATTTCAGGGGTTTAGTTGGAAGGTTTTGTTTTTGTTGTATATGTATTTGCTAACAGAAGCAAGCAGTTCAGTTTGGGACAGAGGCAATTGCAGTTTTGACCAGGAACTGGAACGTGGAATTAAACTGGATAGTTGTTAGACTGGTTGACATGCAAACGAAAGGCCGAATGATCTCTCGTGCTGTCACAGACACGTGTTTATATGGAGTGAGTGTCTGTTCGTTGGTTAAAACCTGTTCTATTCTCAAGTTTCAGCATTGTATACACACTGGTGGTAAAGTTAACATAATTCTTAAAAAAAAATCAGTATGTTAATTTAAAAAATCAAATAATTAAAAGTCATGAAGAATGGTAGTACAGATAGTGTGTCAAAGCTGCAACATGTGGGAGCTCAAGGATGCCATTGTGATCCAGGATAAATTTATCTGCAGTAAGTGTTTAAAGTTCAAGCAGCTTTGGCTCAGAGTTTGAGTTGGAGGCTGAACTATAGACACTGCTGTGCATCAGGAAAAGGGGAAAGTTACCTATATTCTTTGATTTATTGTCACATGTATCGAAGTACAGTGAAAAGCTTTGTTTACGTGCAGTACAGGCAGATCATAGTGAGCAAGGATGTACTAATCAAAGGTTGTTTAAAAAAAAGTTGAGGCATACAGGTTACATTGGACAGGGTGTGCTCTAGGCGAGATCAGCATTATTTGAGGCTAGAGAGTCCACTCGTCAGTCTAATATTAACTGGGAAGATGATGTTCCTGAACCTGCTGGTGCGTGTGTTCAAGCTTCTGTATCTTCTGCCTGATGGAAGAGGTTGTAGGAGATCATTACCAGGGTGCAATGGGTTTTTGATGTTGGCAGCCTTTCCGTGGCAACGAGCTGTATAAATGGAGTCTGTGGATGGAAGATTGGCTTCTATGATGGTCTGGACTGCGCAATCAATCTTCTGCAGTTTCCTATAGTCCTGGGCAGAGCAGCTGCCATACCAGGCCATTATGCAGCTGGACGGTACGCTTTCAATGGTGCATCTGTAGAAGTTGGTAAGAGTCCCTATGGACGTGCCAAATTTCCTGAGCTACCTGAGGAAGAAGAGGCGTTGTTGTGCCTTCTTGACTGTTGCATCTATGTTAGAAGTCCAAGACAGGTTGTCGATTATCATCACTCCGAAGAACCTGACACTCTCCACCCTCTCAACCTCAGTTTGAGTGATGTAGATGGGGACATGTTCTCCTCCTTTTTTTGTGAAGTCAGTGATCAGTTCTTTAGTTTTGCTGACATTGAGAGAGAGGTTGTTCTCATTGCACCATGGCACCAAGCCCTCTATCTCCCTTCTGCATTTTGACTCATCGTTGTTAGATATACATCCTACTACAGCGGAGCTGGTCGGGTCCTAAAGGACGTAGCTGCTAGGCCGGGTCTGTGGCAGGTAGTGAGGGAACCAACAAGAGGGAAAAACATACTTGACCTCATCCCAACTAACCTGCTAGCTGCAGTTGCATCTGTCCATGACATTATCAGTAAGGGTAACCTTTGCACAAGATTCCACCCTCATTTTTGTCTTGTATCCATAGGGTAACACAGAATCATAGAATCCCAACAGTGTGGGTGCAGGCCATTTGTCCCAGCGAGTCCACACCGACCCACTGTGGAGCATTCCACCCAGACCTATCACCTATCCTATCCCTGCATTTCCCACCCCGACACTATGGGCAATTTAGCACAACCAATCCACCAAACCTGCACATCTTTGGACTGTGGGAGGAAACTGTGCACCCAAAGGAAACCCACGCAGACACAGGAGAACATGCAAACTCCACACAGACAGTCGCTTGAGGCTGGAATCAAACCAGTGTCCCTGGCGCTGTGGGACAGCAGTGCTAACCACTGAGCCACCGTGCCGCTTAAGAAGGTAAAGAAAAGCAACACGATGCTGGAAAAATAATCATATTATTCTTTCTACATGCAATAGGCATTAGTGATGATTCTGAGAACGACAAAGGTACAAGAGTGTGGAAAAGCCAGGAAGATTCAGTGAGGAACCATCCAAAGGTTCCTGTCAGTGGACGATGAGAAATTTGTGGCTCAAATTTAATAGGGGTTTAGCCTTAACTTTCAAAACTTGGGTAGAGATATGATGAGTCACATTTTAGGCTAAGAGTGAGGTGAAACACAAAATTAGTTCACTTCATGTCACATGAATGATTTAAGAACTATTTGTTGCATTGCCAACAATGCTCTCTCCTTCTCAATTCTGCAGACAAGCTCTGCATACAACAGGAGGTCCAGGCAGCCTTGCAACAGATTACATGAAGCAGGTAGTCAGTTCTTTATGAAAAGGAAGCTGGTTCTTAAACAAAGAGCTAAACAAAAAATTGCTACAATGAACATTCTCAGAACTGAATCACAAGATTGGAACAGAAGTATTCAAACGGGTCCCCAGCTAATCTGATTCTGGCCTTAACTTCACTAGCTGGCCAGCTCCAATTAACAGAACTCCCTAATAGATCAGAAATCTGGTTAATTGAGATCTAAGCATATTCAGTAGCTTGGCCTCCACTGATCTCTGAGAAAAACAATTCAAGTTTAACAATACGAAGTTTATCCTCATGTGCCTTAAGATTAATACTCTTAGTTTTAAAATATGCCCGTGGCTCTAGATTTCTCTATGATGAGAAACATTCTTTCAGCACCTACCATCAAGCCCCCTTAAAACTTAGATAATACAATAAGAATCCTCTCATTCTTCTAAATTTCAATGAAATTGACCCAACCTGCTCAACCTTTCATTATAAGGCAACACATTCAACCCAGTAGTCAGCCAAAATAAACTTCTCTGAACTGTTCCGATTTAAGAATATCCCTCTAAGCAAGGAGGCCAAAACTGTATCAAAAAATGCTGCTTCACCAACATTCTGTATCATTGTAGAAAGATTTCCCTATTTTTATGTTCTATGTGTCTATAAAGAGGCAAAAATTTTATTTTCTTTCCTGATTACTTGCTGTACCTACATGCTAACATTTTGTGGTTCATGTAGAAGGGTACACAGATTCCTCTTTACAAAAGCATTCTGCAATCTCCCTCCAGTTAAACATTTTTCTGTTGTTCTATTTATTTTATTTCTATTAAGGACAAAAACTGAAGATGCTTGGAAAGAGCACCATCTGCCCAGGGGCCCTCTAAATCACACATGGAAAGCATGCTCAGTGAGGTAGTCAGATTGCAGGTGAAGACTGAACAGGCAGAAAGGGCATGGATGAGCATCAAGAAGAGCTGAAGAATGCAGATAGCACAGGAATCTCCTGTGGTCATCCACCTTTCTAACATAGGAACCATTTTGAATACTGTTGTGGGGAGATGACGATGCAGGACAAAGCAATGGCAGCCAACTTCATGGCACCATGTGTGAGTCAGCTGCGCAACAGGGGAGGAAGAAGAATAGCTGTGCCATGTTGATAGGCAAGTCAATTGTGAAGGGACAGACAGGTGTTCCTGTTACTGTGGGAGAAACTCAAGGATGGTATGCTGCCTCCCTGGTGCCAGGTCAGGGATGTCACTGAACAGCTGCAGAGCATTCAGAAAGGGGAAGGCAAACAGACACTGTGGTACGGACTGGCACAATGAGTTGGGTAGGAAAACGAGTGAGATCCTGAAAGCTAGCAAGTAGATTAAAGAACAGAATACAAAAGGCAGTAATCTGTGGATTACTTTCTGTGCCACGTGCTAACAAATATAGAAAAAGATTAGTCCCCGTGTAGGGCCTTCTACCTACTGGCTTAAAAAGCTCTCCTGAATGCATTTTAAGAATTTTGCTCTCTCTAAACCTTTCACACTGTGACTACCTCAGTTCATGTTGGGGAAGTTGAAATCCTGTACTACCATTAAAAAAAAACAAAGAAACGTACAGCATAAGAACAACCAACCAAGACTGCACCGACTCATCATGCCTTTCTGAACTAAAAGGCATTTTGCTTCTGCGCGTTCCATATCCCACTATTCCCTGCCTATTCGTATACCTGTCTATATGCCTCAAACACTGCTATTGTATCTGCTTCTACCACCTCCGCTGGCAACACACTGAGCACTTAGCTCCCTCTGTAGACAACTTGCCTCTCACATCTCCTTTAAACTTACTCCTTTTACTGATGTCCCCTAGTAATTGACATTTCTACCCTGGGAAAAAGACTCTGATTATCCATCCTACAAACTCTATTACTCTTACACTTTTGAAGTTTGCCTACATATTTACTCTTCTATTTCTCTTGGACTGTCAGGGAGCCTACAGTACACTCCCAGTAATGTGACTACTCCTTTTTAGATTTTAAGTTCTACTCACGAGTTCATTGGAGGAGCATTTCATGAAGCTTTTAATAAGGTCCCACATGGGAGACTGGTAATAAAAGTAAGGGCCCATGGATTTCCAAGGAAATTTGGCTAATTAATACAGAATTGGCTGGGTGTCCGGAAGCTGAGTGTGATGACTGAAGGCGTTTTTGTGACTGAACACGTGTCCAGTGGCATCCCACAAGAAGATTTGTTGACCGTCTTGCTGTTTGTGGTATATATAGACGATTTAGACATGAATGTTGGAGAGTTATCAGTAAATTCATGGAGAATACGAAAATTGGTAGGGTCATTGGATTGGATTTGAATTGAATTTATTAGTGGCACATGTACAGAGATACAGCAAAAAATACTGTTTTGCATGCTACCGTGACAAATCATACCTTGCATAAGTACATCAGAGTAACAGAACAGAATGCAGAACATTGTGTTACAACTAGAGAGAAAGATCAACTCTAAAATGAGAGGTCCGTTCATAAGTCTAATAACAGCAGGGCGAGAAGAACTGTTCTTGAATCTGTTGGTACACGTTTTCAAACTTTTTTCTCTTTTGCACAATGGAAGAGGGTGGAAAAGAGTATAACCAGGCAGGCAGGGGTCTTTGATTATGTAGACTGTTTGCTTGAGGCAGTGGGAAGCACAGATGGACTCAGTGGAAGGAAGACTAGTTTTTGTGATGGACTGGGCTGCACTCACAACTCTGATTTCTTGCGGTCTTGCCAATATCAAGCTGTGATGCATCTGGATAAGATGTTTTCTATGGTGCATCTACAGAAATTGGTAAGAGTCATTGTGGACATGCCAAATTTCCTATGCCTTCTGAGGAAGTAGAGGCGTTGCTGTGCTTTCTTGATTGTGGTGTCAACATGAACGGACCAGGACAGATTGTTCATGATATTTACTCCTCGGAACCTGAAGCTCTCGACCATCTCCATCTCAGCGCTACTGATAGAGACAAGGCCATGTCCTCCACTTCCTTTAGTCAATGGCCAGATCCTTCATTTTGCTGACAATGGGGGATGAGGTTGTCATCTTTAGACCATATCACTAAGTGGTATCGCTCTTTCCTGTGCTCTGCGGTGACGTCATCAGCAAATTTGTAAATGGAATTAGAGCTGAATTTAGCCACACAGTTGAGAGTGTATAAAGGAGTATAATAAGGGGCTAAGTATGCATCCTTGCAGGGCACCAGCGTTGAGGATTATTGTGGACATGGTGTGGCCAACGCAGTCAGCGGGTCAGGAAATCAAGGATCCAGTTGCAGAAGGGGGAACAGAGTCCTAGGTCTCGAAGTTTGGAGATGAGTTTGATTGGAATTATGCACTTGAAGGCAGAGCTAAAGTCAATAAATAGGAGTCAAATGTTGGTGTTCTTATTATCCAGATGTTCCAGGGATGAGTATATGGCCAGGGAGATGGTGCCTGCCGTGGACCCATTGCAACAGTAGGCGAATTGTGGATCAAGGCAACCTGGGAGGCTAGAGTTGATGTGTGCCTCTCAGAACACTTCATAATTACAGATGTCAGAGCCACCGGGTAGCAGTCATTAAGGCACGGTGCCAATTTGGCACCAAGATGATAGTAGTGGATGATAGCGACCGGTTGGCGATTAGTGAGGCGGATAGCCTATGATTACTGGCTAATATAAATGGGTTGGTCAGGTGGGCTGATTAGTAATAAATAGAATTCAATCCAGAAAAATATAAGGTGGTGCACTTGGGTAGGACAAACAAAGCAAGCCACAGGGGTTGGTGCTGGGAACTTTGTTATTTGTTACTTACATAAACAATCTGGACGTGAATATACAAGGCATATTTAGTACGTTTGCGTGTGATACAAAATTAGGAGGTATCATTGATAGTGAGGAAGTTTATCAAAAATTACAGAGGGATCTTGATCAGATGGGGAAGTGGGGTGAGGATTGGCAAACGCAATTCAATACAGATAAGCGTGAGGTGTTGCACTTTGGAAAATCAAACCAAGGTAGGACTTATACAGTAAATGGCAAGGTCCTAAGGAGGTATGTCGAATAGAGGGACCTAGGAGTACAAGTACATAGTTTGTTGAACTGGCATCACAGGTAGACAGGGTGACGAAGTAGGCATTTAGCATGCTGGCCTTCATCGGTCAATGCAATGAGTATAGGAGTTGGGACATTACGTTACAGTTATAAGTCATTTGTGAGGCCGCACTTGGGGTATTGTGCACAGTTTTGGTCACCCTGTTATAGGAAAGACACAGTTAAGCTGGAAAGCGTGCAAAGAAGATTGATGAGGATGTTGCCAGCACTTCTAGGCCTGAGTTATAGGGAGAGGTTAGCCAGGATAGGACTTTATTCCTTGGAACAAAGGAGAATGAGGGGTGACCCTCATAATATACCTTACTGAGGGATAGAAAATCATGAGGGGCATAGATAGGATGAATGCATATAGTCTTTTTCCTCAGGGATGGAGAGTTGAAAACTAGAGGGCATAGGTTTAAGGTGACAGGTGAAATATTTAAGAAGGACCTGAGGGACAACTTCTTCATGTAGAGAGTGATGCGTATCTTGAATGGGCTGAGTGGACACCGTGGTCAGCATGGTGGGTCAAAATCCTGAAGTTCCTTCCCAACAGTACTGTAGGTGTACCTACATCCTATGGATTGCAGCGGTTCAAGAAAGTTTGGGCTGAAGAGCCTGTTTCCATGCTGTGTTACTCAATGACTCTATCGCCCTGGGAAGTACAAAGGATTAGAGAGATCTTGGTGTCCATGTATACCAGTCCCTTGAGGGAGAAAGACAGGTAAGTAAAGCGATTTAGAAAGCAAGGGAAAACTTGCCTTTATTAGCTGACGCATAGAGTTTAAGAGCAGGGAGATTATAATGGAACTGTTTAAAACGTTGGTTAGGCTGCAGCTGTGTGCAGTTCTAGAATCAACATTATAGGACAGATGTGACTGTACTGAAGAGGGCACAGATATTTAGTAGGATATTGCTTAAACTGAAGAGTTTTAGTTATGAAGAGCGATTGGAAATACTGGTTGTTTTTACTGGAGCTGAGGAGATTGAAGGGGAACATGATTGAGATGTATTAAATTATGAAGAGCATAGATGAAGGTATTCAGGAAGAAACTTTTCCCATTGGGGCAGGATCAATTACCAAGGAGCATTCATTTAAGGTGAGATGCAGGAGATTTAGAGGAGATGCAAAGAAGTATTTTTTTCATCCAGGGACAGTGGGAATCTGGAATTTACTGCCTGCAAGGGTGGTAGAGACAGTTACCCTCATAATATTTTAGTCATATTCAGAAGGGCATTTGCGATGCCAAAGTATATGAGACTACGGGCGAAGTGTGGAAAATGAGATTAGAAAAGTTTTAGGTGCTTGTTTTTGACCGGCACAGACTTGAAGGGCTGAGAGGCCTTTTTCTCTTCTGTAGATCACTGTGTCTATAATGATGACAACATCATGCCCAGTAGAAAATCCACGCGCGCTGGGTCAAAATCCTGAAGTTCCTTCCCAACAGTACTGTACGTGTACCTACATCCTATGGATTGCAGCGGTTCAAGAATGCAGCTCACCATCATTCATTCTCAAGGGTCAATTAGAGATGGGCAGTTAATGCTGGCCAATCCAGTAATGCCCATAGCCCAAGAATGCATAAACAAAAATCTAAGTATACTGTACCCATCGGCAAACATTCCAGGGGCAGACAAAAAACAACATGATACAAAAGATATGCTGAAGCTTTGACTTAGAGGAATTTGCTACCAATGATGACAATTTATCTATAAATTTGCATCATACATTGAATTTGAACATTTAATGTTTAGGTAGAGTGCCAGAGAAGGAACGGAAGCAACTATTACACTCAGATCTGATCATACATGGGTGATCTTGGCCCATGCAGTCAGATGTGCAATCAAGAATCAGCCTATTCAGTCACATGAAAATCCATGGCAGAAGCTTATAACCTTGATCGATATCATTCTCAAATCGAGGGACAATCCACGACTGTTACTTTCTTTGTAATTGAAGAAGCTCTAGATATATACTCCTCTCTAGTGTACTCTCATACCTTAATTTATGATAAATTTCTCTCTGCTTTTTAATCAAACTTGCCCAATAACTGGTCTATCACTATTCTTGACAGCATTGTGCACTTTTTCTTTCAATTTGACACCATTCTCAACTTCCTTAGTCATACAGCACTGAAACAGACCCTTCGGCCCAATTCACCCATGTCAATCAAGTTTCCTGAAATGAACTCGTCCCATTTGCTTGCCTTTGGCACATATCCCTCTATACCTTTCCTATCCATGTACCTGTCCAAATGTCTTTTAAGTGTTGTAATTTTACCCACCTCTACCACTTCCTCTGGCAGCCTGTTCCATATTACCACCGCCCTCTATGTGAAAAAGTTGCACCTCAGGTTCCTTTTAACTCTTTCACCTCTCAACTTAAACCAGCGTTCTGTAGTTTTAGACTCTCCTAACCTGGGGAAAATCTTTCTCAACTGCAACAAGCAAGAACTGCTCGTGGGTTTCCTTTATCCCACTCTATCCTAATCCCTAACTGCCCTGATTCTGTCAATAGCTGCACTTATTGCTGCCTGAACCCAATTCTTCTGCTTCCACACTCTCTCAGCTCCAAAATGCAATTAAGTCCTCTCCCAACAAACACGCAGATAATCTGAAACTAGAGAACATTCTTAAGAACTCCCATCTCCATAATAACAGACTGCTCTGAGCTAAGCTAGAGTACAGGTATTTCTCCTATAAAGCGACAGTTGCTTTCTTGTGTGACCTTGTGCTATAGAAAATCACGCTACAGAAAATCACTATATTGTACAATAGAAAGTTTGCATTATCCAAACAGCGTCCACTATTCATCAATCACATTACTGCTAATTCAAGTTAATAAGAACACGTATTATCGCAGAAATACCTGGATTCCTTATTTAATTCTTCTTTGAACTGATGAAGTAAATATCTTTTACAGCTTTTCAGAGTTCACTGAATTTTATTAACTAATTTACTGTATAAACTAATCTTGGAGTGTTAAGATTTTGGAGGCAATTATGGAAATAGGGATTGACGAGGCCATGGAGGAATGTTGAACAAAGATGAAAAGTTTAAAGTCAAGATTTTGCTTGACTGGTAACTAATGGAGGTCAGCGAGCTAACCATGTATAACGCATCCTTGTCAGAATATTATTTCTCCTATAAGGAGCATATCTTTGCTATGAATTCTGAAATATCACCTTGAAGTCTGCCCCTGCTTATCTACCATCTTAGCTTACAGCTACTTCCAGAGCACACTTTAGCTAACTGTCTTCATTTCCTTGTGGTTGTCCTTAGTAAGAATTTTAGAACTAAATTTCTCAGCCTCAAAAAGAATGTGACATTCCATCATATTACTATTACTCTTGCCTAAAAAGAGTCTTTCACTTGTGAGATCATTGATTAAATGTGTATCATTACACATTACTAGGTCAAAAATAATTGCTCTCCAGTTGATTCTGAGACATATTGTTCCATGAACCTATCCCAAATACCACCAACTTATCCTCCAGGCTACATTTGCAAATTTTTTTTGCCCAATTGGTATGAAGATTAAAGTCCTTCACAATCATTGCAATTTCTCTCTTATAAAATAGTGTTATTTCTCAACTTGAACTCTGTATTAGTGTAGTTACTGTCAGGCAGCCTATGAACAACTCCAAGTAGCTTTCCTTTGCGATTTCTATCTCCACCTAAGCTGAAGAACAAGTGTACAATGTTTAAAGAAACATTTAAGAATACAAAACTGAGGGAGAAAAGCTCCACTTCACAGAAAAAAAACAGCATAGACAATTAAAGAGATAAGGGACAGCATAAAATGAAAAATGTTTCCAAAAATGCAAAATAAAAGCACAGATTTTGCTGAATAAAAAAATGCAAAGACCAGCAAAAGGCCACAAAGCAGCTTCATAAGAGCAGTGGTTAGCACTGCTGCCTCACGGCGCCAGGGACCCGGGTTCAATTCCACCCTCAGGCGACTGTCTGTGTGGAGTTTGCACATTCTCCACGTGTCTGCGTGGATTTCCTTCGGGTGCTCCAGTTTCCTCCCACAGTCCAAAGACGTGCAGGGTAGGTGGATTGGCCATGCTAAATTGCCCGTAATGTTCACGGATGTGTTGATTAGGGGGATGGATTTGGATGTGATGTTCTGAGAGTCGTTGTGGGCTTGTTGAGCCGTAGGGCCTGTTTCCACACTGTAGGGATTCTGTGATTCTGTGTTTCTGTGCTTGATTCTGAAACTCGCCAAGGACATGAAAATCAATAAGAAATTTTAGAGTTACACAAAGAGAAAGCAAGTGCTCAGCAGCAATGTTGACCCACTAAAAACTGAAAGTGAGGATATTGCCAATAACTATGGGGAAATGATAAACTATGTTGAATAAATACTTTGCCCAAGTATTTACTGTAGAAAAGGAGAATAGCTTGCCAGAAGTCCTGACAAAATTAACAGTGGATCGGGAACAGGGACAGAATAAAATGAACGTAAGTAAATGTCGGTGTTGAAGAAATTAATGGAATTAAAGAGACACAAATCCCCAGGAACTGACATTTTCCAGCGAAGGGTGTTAAAGCAAGTTGGAGAGCACATTGTAGACGCCCTAACTATAAACTTTCAAACTTTCCTAGATACAGGAATCAGCCTTCTGGATTGGAAAATTGCACGTCACTTGTTTTTTTTTAAAAGAAGAATTAAAGAGGAAAACCAGGGAATTACAGACCAGTTAGCCTAACACCTATGGTGGGAAAATTGCTGGAGTCTATCAAGGATGGGTGCAACTGAACTTGGGTGTAACTTGAAAATTTTCAGTTAATCAGGGAGAGTGAGCAGAAATTCGTGTCAGGAAGATCATGCCTGACAAACCTCATGGAATTTTTTGAAGAGGCAAAACTAAGGTACTGGATTGGGGAATGTCTATAAATGTTGTTTATATGGATTTCCATTGAGGCATCTGATAAAGACCCACATAAGAAACCATTAGCTAAGAGAAGCCCATTGAATTGAGGGCAAACTACTGACATGACTAGGAAATTAGTTGAACGGCAAGCAACACAAAATAGGGATAATGGGTAGGTACTCAGATTGGCAGGATGTGACCAGTGGTGTCCGACAAGAATCTGTGCTAGGTCCTCAATTATTCATATTATTTATTATTTGGATAATGGCATAGAAAGCCATATATTCAAATTTGCTGCTGACAGATAGGCAGCGCTGTACAGTGTAGATGATAAAATAAAATTACAAAGTAATAGATTAAGTGAATGGGCAAAACAGTAGCAGATGAAGTTCAATGTAAGCAAGTATGTGGTTCTCCAGTTTGGACCAAGAAAAGGATAAATCAGGGTGCTTTCTACAATGGTACGGAGTTAAATTCAGTGGATGTCCGAAGAGACTTGGGGATTCATGCACATAGATCTTTAAATTGACACAAACGGGCACAGAAAATAATCAAGAAAACTAATGCAATGCTGGCATTTGTATCTTGAGGATTTGAGCCCAAGCATGCAGAAGATATGCTGCAGTTATACAAAAATGGAGTATGAGAGAACAGTTTAGGAAGGATACATTGACCCTGGAGGTTTTACTTCAGGGTTATGTTTGAGGGGAGATTATACAAATCAGGCCTTTATACACAGGGGTGATCTGATTAAAGTCTTAAAGATATTAACAGGAAAAGACAGGAAAACTCTTTCCACTGGTTGGAGATTCTAGGCCTCGGGGCATAGTCTGGCATAGGGCCAGACCATTCAGGAGAGATGTTAGGAAGTACTTCTACATACAAACGTTGGTACATACTTGAAACACTCTTCCACAAATGGCAGTGGATGCTGTATCAGTTCTGAGATAGATAAATTTTTATTAAGCAAAGGTACGAAGGGATACGGGTCAAAGGCAGGTATATGGAGTTGAGCCTGAGGGGCTAACTGACCTGCTCCTGTTCTAATTTTCTATGAACTGAATCTCCATCTTGATCTCGAGCTAAAACCAATTCTTGCTGGTGAACTTGGCTATAAGTTTCTGCTAGACGATTTTGCATTGTGTATCTCAAAGGCTGCCACGGAGGATGCTTATCTGAAGACTGGAGGATGCATGAGCTTGACTACTGAAGTGTTCCCCAATTGGGAGGGATCATTCCTGTCTGGCAATTGTTGCATGGTGTCCATTCATCTGTTGTCGTAACCTCTCACCAATATACCATGCCTCGGGGCATCCTTACCTGCAGCGTATGAGGTAGACAACATTGGCTGAGTCACGAGTATCTGCCATGTACGTGGTGGGTAGTGTTCCCACGTGAGGTGGCATGTCTTGCATAGGTGGTAGGTTTGTGTGGTGTTATGGTTGATATTGTCCTAAAGACTGGGTAGTCTGCTATGAACAATGGACTGTTTAAGGTTTGGCGGTTGTTTGAAAGTGCAACGTGGAGGCATAGAGATGATCTTGGCAAGATGTTTGTCATCATTGATGACATGTTAAAGCTACGAAGAATATGGCATAGTTCCTCCACTCCAGGGATGCACTGGACGACAAAGGGTACTGTATCGGTCGTGTTCGGTGTCTGTCTTCTGAGGATGTCTTTGAGGTTTTTCACTGTAGCATGTCGGAACAGGCAATCGATTAAGTTAAGCATCATATCCTGTTCTTATAAGGGTGTCTTTCAGCATCTTTAGGTGGTAGTCACATTCTTCCTTGTCTGAGTAGATGCTGTGCATACGCAAGGCTTGTCCGTAGATGATGGCTTCTTTAATATGTTTAAGGTGGAAGCGAGAGTAGTGCAGCATCGTCAGGTTATCTGTGGGCTTGTGATAGAGTGAGTTACTGAGGTGTCCATCCTTGATGGAGATGTGACTGTCCAAGAATGAGGCCGATTCTGAAGATTAGCCCATGGCAAGTCTGATGGTGGGAAGAAACTTGTTGATATTGTTGTGTAGTCATTTCAGTGATTCCTCCCCATGAATCCAAAGGAAGAAAATGTTGATGATGTATCTGGTGTACAGCACTGATTGGAGGTCCTGTGCAGCAAAGAAGTCTTGCTCGAACTTGTGCTTGAAATTGTTGGCGTATTGGGGTACAAATTTGGTCCTCAAGGCTGTTTCGTGTGTCTGGATGAAGAGCTGGTTGTCGAAGATGAAGATGATGATATGGTCAAAAGACAAAGCAGATGAGTTGTAGGATGGCATCTGGAAATTGGCAGTTGTAGGTGTTCTGTACCGAGGCTGTTGCAGCAATGCCGTCATCATGGGGGATGCTGGTGTAGACTGCCGAAATGTCCACTGTGACAAGGAATGCTCCTGGTTCAACTGGTCCATGGATTCGGAGCTTCTCAAAGAATACTGTAGTGTCGCAACAGAAGCTGGGGTTTCTTGTGCAATGGGTTTCAGGATGCCCTCAACATAATTAAAAGCAGTTCTCGCACAGGGTCCCGTGGTCTGATACGATGGGGCATCCAGGTGTGGTGGCTTTGTGCATCTTCGGAAGACAGTCGAAGTTGCCTATGCGAGAAGTGCACATGATGAGTGTGCATAGGATAACCTGAAGGTCTGGATCCAAGGTCTTGATCAGTCTGTTCAGTTGGCGGTTGTGTTCTTTGGACAGATCTGCAGGTAGTTGTCTGTAGTGTTCCTGGTTGTTCAGTTGCTTCTTTGCCATAGTCCATTCTGAACAAAGAACAAAGAACAAAAGAAAATTACAGCACAGGAACAGGCCCTTCGGCCCTCCAAGCCTGCACCGATCCAGATCCTTTACCTAAACCTGTCGCCTATTTTCCAAGGATCTGCATCCCTCTGCTTCCTGCCCATTCATGTATATCTCTAGATAGATCTTAAATTATGCTATCGTGCCCACCTCTACCACCTCCGCTGGCAACGTGTTCCAGGCACCCTCCACCCTCTGCGTAAAGAACTTTCCACGCATATCTCCCTTAGACTTTTCCCCTCTCACCTTGAAATTGTGACCCCTAGTTATTGAGTCACCCACTCTGGGAAAAAGCTTCTTGCTATCCACCCTGTCTATACCTCTCACGATTTTGTAGACCTCAAATCAGGTCCCCCCTCAACCTCCGTCTTTCTAATGTAAATAATCCTAAGCTACTCAACCTCTCTTCATAGCTAGCGCCTTCCATACCTGGCAACATCCTGGTGAACTTCCTCTGCACCCTCTCCAAAGCATCCACATCCTTTTGGTAATGTGGTGACCAGAACTGTACGCAGTATTCCAAATGTGGTCGAACCAAAGTCCTATACAACTGTAACATGACCTTGTACTCAATACCCCGTCCGATGAATGAAAGCATGCCGTATGCCTTCTTGACCATTCTATCGACCTGCATTGCCACCTTCAGGGTACAATGGACCTGAACACCCAGATCTCTCTGTGCATCAATTTTCCCCAGGGCTTTTCCATTTGCTGTATAGTTCGCTCTTGAATTGAATCTTCCAAAATGCATCACCTCACATTTGCCTGGATTGAACTCCATCTGCCATTTCTCCGCCCAACTCTCCAATCTATCTATATTCTGCTGCATTCTGAGAACTTCGATTTCGTCTGGTTGAAGGATGTGGTCAGACAAGTTAACAATTTATTTCCCTATGGTGGTACCAGTTTCAACCGTGGTACTGGGGGATGCTTGGTTATTACTAGTGGTGATGCTAAGTTTCTCCATTTTCCCGTTCTTGGTGTGTATGTAGGTGGCATAGATCCATTGCCTCATCTGCTTGGCAGCGCCTCGTAGCTGGTTTGCTGTATCCTGAGCACAGTCTGAGAATATGGATTCTCTCGATTTCAAGGTGGCGGTGTCTGCTATTGAGCTGGTGTATGAGATAATTGAGGTGTGTGCGAGAAGTGCCACAGCAGAGTCTCTCAGTGTAGTCTGTGTTGTAGGTTGACTGGAGTGGTTTATGATCTGTAATCCTTTTAGAATCTTCTCTGCCTTTTTTGCATCTCTGCAGAAACTTGATGTCTGTGTCGAAATGCACGATTTTCTTGGAAATCCTCCCCACTTTGAGGCAGCAGTTTGTGGCATCGATGGTAGCCATGATGTAGAAGTGCTGGTACTGGACTGGGGTGGACAAGGTCAGATGTCACATGACACCAGGTTATAGTCCAACAGGTGAAGAGAATCACATTGGTACCCATTTACAAGCAGAGATCAAAAGATCATACATATAGTATGAGTGGAGTCTCTGAAAAGTGATCAAAAGTACCAGACAGTGCGAGTAAAGTGTCAACAGCTGAATAGCATTTTGACGCACCCATTCATTCAGATCAAAAATCTTCAATTCTGTCCTTTTATTATATTGTTTTCCTTATCTGAACTTGTTTGCTGGTACACTTTTACCTATGCACGCACCCTGACTGTCTCAATCAGGGTATCATTACCCTTATCATTACCCTACACTACTGTCTTCTCCTTCCTCTTTTCCAAACTGCCCCTCGCTTGCACCCACCCTACTATTAACCATTTAAACCACCCTCTCACATCCTGAGTTACATGATTTGCCAGGACACTGGTCCTAATAATGTTCGGGTAAAGGATATCCAGGTAAAGGCTGTACCAACAACACACCTCCCCCTTTTCCCCAATATCTATGACAGCACCTCGTGTGCCAAACCCATTTTTCCACATAAATCTTTGAGCTATGCATTTGACTTTCTAGCATAAAAGTGAAATGCTACAGATGTTGCCAAGATCTGAAATAAAAACTAAGTGCTGGACAAACTCAGTAGGCCTAGCAGCATCTGTGGACAGCAAAACAGAGTTTGAGTTCACTATGACTCTTATTCAACTCTCTGCTCTAAACAACCCGAAGCCAATTTCTTTATGGTGCATGGAGTGATCCAGAGATCACAATTTTTGTGGTTGTGCTTTAGCTCCTAGCTCATCATACTTCCTCGGCAGAACACTCTTCTTAATCCTAACAATTTCACTAGTACCTCAATGGACCACAGCATCTGGGACTTTCTCCGCTCCATCTAAGTTTCCCTCCAACTCCAAAGAGATGCCCTTAACTCCATTAGTGGGCCATGTAGTATCTGGCACACTCACTCTCCTCTGCAGAGTTCTATCCATCCTCTGAAATATACAGTTTCCTATTTTTTAAACTGCCTCCACTTAAATGGCCCCTTGCACTGCATTACTACTACCCTCCCTGAAATCCTTGCTCTTGTTTACACAAGTTTCAAGAACATAAAACCTGTTGGACAAATGAAAGGGCTCTTCCAGCACTACCTCCTGGATTACCTGTACCATTTTCACTTGTAGTCACATTTTCCTGTCCCTAACCACAAAGTAATCTGTACCTCAAAGAAATGTGATGACATCCTGGAACTAAAGTATCCAGGCAATTTTCCCTAATTCCGAGGCAGCAAAATATCTGAAGGACTCCAGGTCGTCAACGCTGAGCAGAAAAAAGTTTCTCAGATTGCCCAAACCATTGAACCATAAAAAAAGCTACAGGACAGAAAGAGACCATTCAGCCCATCATGTCTACAGTGACCGAATAACTACATACCAAGCAAATGTAGGCCATTAAACACATTGAATGGCAGAGCAGATCAATGAGATCATGGCTGATCCAATAATCCTCAATTCAATTCTCCTGGCCTTTCTACATAACCCTTTATTCAGTCATTCAATAAAAATCTGTTTATCTCAGTTTTAAATGCAGTTAACAACCCATCCCCAACAGCCCTCTACAGTAAGAATTTCACAGATTCACTAGCCTCCCCAAGAAGAAATTCCTCCTCATTTCTGTCTCCAATCAGTGATCACTTACTCTGAGATCATGCATCCTGGTCCTGGACTCTCCCACAATTAGAAGCAATCTTTCCCCATTTTTACCCTATCAAATCCCCAAAGAATTCATACGAGGGCCTCTCATTCTTCTAAATTTCAATGAGTACAGGCCAACCTATTCAATCTCTCCTCATAAGATAGTCTCCCATAGTGAATTTTATGTGGATTGTTTCCAATGGTAATATATCTTTCCTTCAATGAGGCCTAAAACAGTATTCCAGCTATGATCGGACAAGGGTGTCGTACTGTTTTACAAAGACTTCCCTACTTTCATACACAGTCCCCCTTGAAATAAAGGCCGACATTCCAATTGCTTCCCCATTACCTGCTATACTTGGTTACAAACATTTGTGCACTGCAAAATCTACACCATGGTTGTTTTAAAAAAAAACTGGGGAAGATTAAACAGAAAAAGCTTGGTGAAAGTCAAAAAAAACTCAACATTGCAGATATCCTAGAGGAGTATAAAAAGTATAGGAATTAAGTAAAAAAAGAAACATGGAAATCAAAAAGAGAGGGCATGAAAAAATGTTAGCAAGCAAGATGAAGGAAAACCCAAAGGTGCTTGCCAGTATATAAAGAGTAAAAGGATAGTTAGGTCCTACTTTTTCCTTATCAGAGATGAAGAAGCGAACTTGTGTGAAGAAGGGAACTTGTGTGAAGATGGAAAGGATATGGCAAGAATTTTAAATAAATGTTTTGTCTCTGTATTCACAAAGGAAAGGTAATGCAAATATAGTAATCCAAGAGCAGCCGTGTGAAATATTGGACAAAATAATCATAATGAGAGAGGGAATGTTAGAGAAGTTGGAATAAGGACCAGACAGATTGTTCCCTAGGATGTTGAAAGTGGTCAAGGAGGATACAGCAGATGCTCTGAGGATTATTTTCCAAGCTTCGAGACACAAGTGAAGTGCCGGAGGACCAGAGGATTGCAAAATCCTTAAAAACGGTACAAAGAAGATGTCAAAACAATTATAAGCCAGTGTCTTACTTCAGCTGTAGACAAATTATTAGTATCAATCCTGAAAGATTGGATAAACTGTTACGTAGAAAGGCATGGACCAGTCAGAGATAGTCAGTGCAGCTTTGTTAAGGGGAGGTCATGCCTTACAAACTTGATTGAATTCTTTGAAGAAGTGACAAGGAGGATCATGAGGGTTATACAATATGTGTTGTCTGCTTGGATTTTACTAAGGCATTTGACAAGGTCCCACATGGCAGTCTGGTCAAAAAATTAAAAGCTGACAGTATACAGGGTCATGTGTCAAACCGGATTCAAAATTTGTTTAGTAACAGCAAACAAAGGGAAATGGTCGATGGCTGTCCTTGCAAATGGAAAGCCATTTCAAGTGATGTTCCAAAAGGCTCGGTGCTGAGACACCTGCTGTTTGTTTTATATATCAATAATTTGTACATGAACGTGGGGGCCCCAATTGGGAAGTTTGCAAATGACACAAAAATTGACCACATGGTGGATTGGGTCAAGGGTAGCTGTCAGTTCCAAAAAGCTGTACATGAGGCAGTGGAATGGGCAGGAAGGTGGCAGATGGAATTCAACTCTGATAAGTATGAAATAACGCATTTAGGGAGGTAAAACAGTTAAAGGAAATACACAACAGGGTAGATGAAGTCAGAGATCTTGGCATGCAGGTGCACAGGTCACTAAACGTAGCAGTACAGGTAGATAAGGTTGTAAAGAAGGCACATGGAATGCTTTCCTTCATCTGCAGAGGTATAGGATACAAAATAAAGATGTAATGATGTAACCGTACAAAGATATTTGTGAGGCCACAACTGAAATATTATGTGCAGTTCTGATCACCACGTTACAGGAAGAATGTAATTGTTCTGGAGAGATTACAGAGATTTACTAGAATGTCACCAGGGCTGGAAACTTGTCACTACAAGGAGGAATCAAAGTTGTTTTCCTTCGAAC
The DNA here is from genome assembly GCF_021869965.1 of Rhincodon typus. Lineage (NCBI taxonomy): Eukaryota > Metazoa > Chordata > Chondrichthyes > Orectolobiformes > Rhincodontidae > Rhincodon > Rhincodon typus. The sequence goes on along the minus strand of NC_063340.1, from coordinate 29,891,679 downwards.
AGAGAAGGCTGAGTGGGTTACATGATTGAGGATTACAAAATTGAGAGAGGAATTGATAGAGTAGACCTTTTTCTATTGCTGGAGAGTTCAAAAATCAGGGTCACAGATTCAAGCTAAGTGTCAGAAGGATTACAGGGCACGTGAGGAAAACCTTTTTTTTTTTTTTTACACAGAGGGTGATGGGTGTCTGGAATTTGCTGCCATGTTGGTGGTGGAGGCAGAGAAAAGTACCTAGACCTGCACCTTAAGTCCTGTAAGCTGCAGGGCTATGTGCAGGAAGATGGGATTAGAAAGGGTATCTGGTGTCTTGGGTCAGCATGGACAGGATGGGGCAAATGGCCCCCCATGCTGTGCTGGGTCATTTCTATGGTGCTATAGCTCATGCACAAGTACTCCCAATTCCTTATTTTCTGTAGCTTCCTGAATTATTTCTCTATGTAAATAATAGTCAGCTCTTCTATTCTTTCTGCCAAAGTACACAGCCTCACATTTTCACATTATATTCCACCTGTCAAGATTTTGCCCACCTGCTTAACATCTCTATATCTCTCTGCAGATTCTACCATCCTCACCACTTGCCTTCTCAACTATTTTTGTGTCATCTGCAAATGGTGACAGTGCACTCACTTTCCTCATCCAAGTAGTCAATGTATTTTAATAATTAATTGTGGCGCCAGCATTGATCTGTGGCACTCCACCAGTTACACGTTGGCATCCTGAAAATGCACCCAACTCTCATCCTAACTCTGTTTTATTAGTTAGCTAATCCTCTATCCATGCAAATACCTAACCTCCATCACCATAGGCTCTTATTTAGTAGCTTAATTTGAGGTACCTTTATCAAACGCCTTCCAAAAATCAGAACATTCACTTCTTTCCTTTTATGTATTTGCTTGTTACCTCAATGAAATCTAGTAAATTTGTCAGGCATGATTTCCCCTCCTTGAAGACATGCTGACCCTGCTTGATCATGTTATATATTTCTAAATGCTCTGCTATTATATCCTTTATAATACTTCAAAACATTTTCTTAACTGGCGTATTGTTACATGGAAACCAAAAGCGGATGCTGTAAATCAGAAACAAAAACAAAATTGCTGGAAAAACTCAGCAGGTCAGGCAGCATCTGTGAAGTGAAATCAGAGTTAATGTTCCAGATCCGGTGACCCATCCTCAGTGTTGGTTTATATGCAGAAGATAGGATGGGGTGGGGTGAGGGGGTAAGGAATATACAATAGGTAGGGATGGAGCCTAAAGGCAGCAGAGCAGTTGGACAACGAAGTAGATAATGACCTGGCTAGAAGGGTGAATAGCTGTTAATGGAGGACGCTAATGGATAACAACAGGTCATGTGTAATAGCAGGCTATGTGATAACAAGGCCTGGTGTGAGAGGTAGGGGCTAGGTCATGGGAGAGTTCAGGCCCTAAAATTATTGAACTCAATATTGAGTCCGGAGGACTGCAGGATCCTCAAGCGGAAAATGAGGTGCTGTTCTTCCAGCTTGCGCTAAGCTTCATTGGAACATTGCAGCAGGCCTGAGGCAGAGATGTTAGCCAGGGAACAGGGTGGTGTGCTAAAGTGGCAGGCAACTGGAAGCTCAGGAGTATTTTTGTGAGCAGAATCTACGCTCGATATGTTCATTGAGAACTGCCAACATGAAATCAGTCAACTCAATTTCTCTGCTCCCCTCACCCAATCCAACCTATCTCCTTCCAAATTGACTCTACTCCGTGTGTTCAGGTTCAACCCTGACTTTGTTATTAAGCCTGCCGATAAGGGTGGTGCTGTTGCAGTCTGGCTACATCACAGAGGCTGAGTGCTAGCTCTCAGATACCTCCTCCTGTCTGCCCCTGGACTACAGTCTCACCATGGAACATCAGGCTATTGCATCAACTACGGTCACTGACTTAATTTCATCTGGCAATCTCCCCATCACTGCCCAAGCCGATAGTCCCCCAACCTCTCAGCTCACTTCTACCTCCTTCGAAAACCACAAGCAGGACTGCCCGGGTAGACCCATTGTTGTAGCCTGCTCCTGCCCACAGAACTCATCTCTTCCTACCTTGACTCTGTCTTTTCTACCTGGTCCAGTCCCTGTCCACGTACAACCACGATTCCTCTGACGCTTTATGCCAGTTTCGGAATTTCCAGTTTGCAGGTTGCCGCCTCCTCCTCTTTACCATGGACGGGCAATGCCTTTACATATCCATCTCCCACCAGCAAGGTCTCAGGGGTCTCCGTTTCTTCCTGGGGCAAAGGCCTGAACTGTCCCCATCCACCACCACCCTTATCCACTTGGCCAAGCTCGTCCTCACCCTCAACAAGTTTTCTTTTAACACTTCTCATTTTCTTCAGGTCAGAGGAGTGGCCACAGGTACAAGCATGGGCCACAGTTATGTCTGTCTCTTTGTGGGGTTCATGGAACATTCTTTGTTCCAGTACAATTCTGGACCCCTTCCACAACACTTTCTCTGATATATCGATGATATCATCAGTGCTGCTTCCCACTCTCATCCAGAATTGGGAAAGTTCATCAACTTCATTTCCAATTTCCACCCTGCCCTCACTTTCACCTGGTCCATCTTTGACTCCTCCCTTCCCTTCCTTGACAACTGGTTCAATTTCTGAGGATAGACTGGCCACCAATGTTCAGTTCTGGTCACCTCATTATAGGAAAGATATGGAAGCTTTAGAGAGGGTGCACAAGAGATTTACCAGGATGCTGCCTGGACTGGAGGGCAGGTCTTCTGAGGAAAGGTTGAGGGAGTGAGAGCTTTTTTCATTGGAGCAAAGAAGGATGAGGTGATTTGATAGAAGATGCACAAGATGATGAGAGGCATAGATAGAGTGGATAGTCAGAGACTTTTTCCCCCAGGGTGGAAATGACTATTATGAGGGGGCATAATTTTAAGGTGATTAGAGGAAGGTATAGGGAAGATGTCAGAGGTAATTTCTTCACACAGAGTGGTAGACGTGTGAAATGCACTGCAGGCAGTGGTAGTGGAGTCAGATACATTAGAGGCTTTTAAGCGACTCTTGGATAGGCACATGGAGGATAGTAAAATGTAGGGTACGCAGGGTAGATTGATCTTAGTAGGATAATAGGTCGGCACAACATTGTGGGCTGAAGGGCCTGTACTGTGCTGTACAGTTCTATGTTCTAATATCCACTATAACTGACTCCCACAGCTAACTAGACTATATATCCTAGCACTATTTTCCTGTAAAAAAAGTCCATTCCATTCTCTCAGTTCCTCCATCTCCGTCGCATATGTTCTGTTGAGGCCAAATTTGACAAGGGAGCCTCCAAAACATCCACGTTCTTCCTCAGTGAAGGTTTCCCCAGCACCGTTGTCGACAGTACCCTGAACCAGGTCTGACTCATCTCCTGCACTTCCGCCTTCATCCCCTCCCTTCCCTCCCGCAACAGCGATAGGGTTCTTGTCCTTACCAACCATCCCAACAGCATCCGTCATTTCCACCACCTCCAGCACGATGCTGCCATCAGACACATATTCTTCTCCCCTCCCTTGTCTGCCTACTGCAGGAACCATTCCCTCCGGGACACCCTGGCCCAATCTTCCCACACACAGCACCTTCCCTTGCAACTACCGTAGGTGTAACATCTGCCTGTTTACCTCCTTCCTCCTCAATATCCAATGGTCAAAACATACCTTCTAGGTGAGGCAGCACTTCACAGTCTACTACATTCGCTGCTCACAATGTGGTCTCCCCTACGTTGGTGAAATGAAGCATAGACTGGGTGACCACTTCGCGGAACATCTACGTTCTGCCTGCAAAACTGACCCTAAGCCTCCAGTTGCCTGCCACTTTAACACACCACCCTGTTCCCTGGCTAACATCTGTCTCATGCCTGCAGCAGCGTTCCAGCAAAGCTCAGCGCAAGCTGGAAGAATAGAACATAGAACACAGAACAGTACAGCACAGTACAGGCCCTTCAGCCCACGATGTTGTGCCGAACTTTTACACTAAACTGAAGGCCTTCTAACCTCCACCCCTACCTTATACTATCACCCATATGCCTGTCTAATTACCGCTTAAATGCCCCTAATGAGGCCAACTCCAATACCTTCTCCGGCAATGCATTCCACGCCCCTACCACTCTGAGTAAAGAACCTACCTCTGACATCTCCCCTATATCTACCTCCACTCACTTTACAACTATACCCCCTCGTAATGTCCACCTCCACCCTAGGAAAAAGTCTCTGGCTGTCCACTCTATCGACAGCTCTGATCATTTTGTACACCTCTATCAAGTCACCTCCCATCCTTCGTCGTTCGAAAGAGAAAAGCCCGAGCTCTCTCAACCTTTCCTCATAAGACCTTCCCTCCATTCCAGGCAACTTCCTGGTAAATCTCCTCTGCATCTTTTCCAACGCTTCCACATCTTTCCTGTAATGAGGCGACCAGAACTGGACACAATACTCCAGATGTGGCCAAACCAGGGTTTTGTATAGCTGGAGCATAACTTCACGGCTCTTGAACTCAATCCCTCTATCAATGAAAGCTAACGCACCATACACCTTCTTAACAACTCTATCCATCTGGGTGGCAGCTTTCAGGGAACTGTGGACATGATCCCTCTGCTCCTCCACACTGCCAAGAATCTTTCCTTTAACCCTGTATTCTGCTTTCAAATTTGTCCTTCCAGAATGAATTACCTCACACTTTTTTTTTTAAGAGTTAAACTCCATCTGCCACTTCTCAGCCCAGCTCTGCATCCTATCAATGTCCCTTTGTAACCTAGAACAGCACTCCGCACTATCCACTACTCGATCCACCTTTGTATCGTCCGCGACCTTACTAATCCACCCTTCCACTCCTACATCCAAATCATTTACAAAAATCACAAATAGAAGAGGACCCAGAACAGATCCTTGTGGTACACCACTCGTAACTGAGCACCATGTTAAATATTTTCCGTCCACTACCACCCTTTGTCTTCTAAGGGTCAGCCAATTCTGAATCCAATCTGCCACATTTCCCCCACCCCACGCATCCTTACTTTCTGCATGAGCCTACCATGGGGAACCTTACCAAACGCCTTACTTTAATCCATGTATACCACATCCACTGCTCTACCTCATTTTCCATATGGGGACCCTGCAGCCCACCAGACTCAATATCGAGTTCAGGCTCCAACATTATTGAACTCTCCCACGGTCCTAGCCCCCTACGACACACAGCAGGCCTTGTTATCACAGTCTGCCATTACACACTACCTATTGTCAGTCATTAACACAGTCTCTTAACAGCTATTTACCCTCCTAGCCAGATCATTATCTACTCCTTTGTCTGTCCAACAGCTCTTCACTCTCTTTGGGCTCTATCCCCACCTATCATTTACTCTTTACGCTTCCCCCAACCCGATCTTCTGCATATAAACCCACATTTTCCTAGCTACCATCAGCTCTGGAGGAGGGTCACTGGATCAGAAACATTAACTGACTTTTCTTCATAGATGCTGCCAGACCCGCTGAGCTTTTCCAGCAACTTCTATTTTTGTGATATACTGTGACCTTTTTTTGTCTTTATCCCTTTTTACATAAAAAGTGCTACCTTAACTTTCCAATCCTCAAGAACTTTTCAGAACCTGAGAAGTCTTGGAAGATTAGTGATGAATGCATCAATCATCACTGTAGTTTTTTTTTATATCCTAGGACACATCCCAAAGGGTCCAGGGGAGATCTCGATCTTGAGCTCCAATAAGTTGCCTTCATGATAGTTATTTATTTACATGATACTTCTTTCCTCTCCCCCTTTCGGAATGTGATTTGTGCCTTCCACTGTAAAGACTGATGCATAGTATTTATTCAACTCCTCTGCTATTTTATGGTTCCCCATTACTCTTTCCTTAGGGGCTTATGCTCACTTTGGTGTCTCTCTTCCTTTTCGTTTATTCAAAGAAGCTTTTTCTGTCTATCATGATATTACCTGAAAGTTACCCTCAAAGTTTATTGTCTCCCTCCTTATATTTTTGGTCACTTTTGTTGGTTTTTAAAACTTTCATAATTCTGTCTTACTTATCTTTGCCATATTTTATTTTGTATACTTTATCTGTCAATTTGATGCTACCCTTAACTAACCTAGTTAAGGATGGCTGACTGACCCCCTTCCGAGAATTATTTTTCCTCACTGGGCTAGATCTTTGCTGTGAGCCATGAATTGTTTTCTTAAACATCAGCCATTGCTCAACCATCTTTGCTGCTTAAAGTTGTTCCCAGTCCACTCCTGCCCTCATTCCATTATAATGACCTTTATTTAAGCTTAGCACAGTTGTTTCTGATCCTAGTTCCTCTCTTACAAACTGAATGCTTAATTTTACCATATTATGGTCACTGTTTCCAAAGAGATCTTTTACTCTGACATAATGTATTAAATACGCCTCAGTACACTTAAATATCCAATCTTCCCTTGTTCATTCCAACATGCCAGAGCCAAGCCCATATCAAAGAACAAAGAACAAAGAACATGACAGCACAGGAACAGGCCCTTCGGCCCTCCAAGCCTGCGCTGATCCAGATCCTCTAACTAAACCTGTCACCTATTTTCCAAGGATCTGTATCCCTCTGCTCCCTGCCCATTCATGTATCTGTCTAGATACATCTTAAATGATGCTATCGTGCCCACCTCTACCACCTCCACTGGCAACGCGTTCCAGGCACCCACCACTCTCTGCATAAAGAACTTTCCACACATATCTCCCTTAAACTTTTCCCCTCTCACCTTGAAATCATGACCCCCTAGTAATTGAGACCCCACTCTGGGAAAAAGCTTCTTGCTATCCACCCTGTCTATACCTCTCACGATTTTGTAGACCTCAATCAGGTCCCCCCTCAACCTCCGTCTTTCTAATGTAAATAATCCTAAGCTACTCAACCTCTCTTCATAGCTAACGTCCTCCATACCAGGCAACATCCTGGTGAACCTCCTCTGCACCCTCTCCAAAGCATCCACATCCTTTTGGTAATGTGGTGACCAGAACTGTACGCAGTATTCCAAATGTGGTCGAACCAAAGTCCTATACAACTGTAACATGACTTGCCAACTCTTGTACTCAATACCCCGTCTGATGAATGAAAGCATGCCGTATGTCTTCTTGACCACTCTGTTCACCTGCGTTGCCACCTTCAGGTACAATGGACCTGAACATCCAGATCTCTCTGTGCATCAATTTTCCCCAGGGTTTTTCCATTTACTGTATAGTTCACTCTTGAATTGGATCTTCCAAAATGCATCACCTCACATTTGCCTGGATTGAACTCCATCTGCCATTTCTCCGCCCAACTCTCCAATCTATCTATATTTTGCTGTATTCTCTGACAGTCCCCTTCACTATCTGCTACTCCACCAATCTTAGTGTCATCTGCAAACTTGCTAATCAGACCATCTATACCTTCTTCCAGATCATTCATGTATAACACAAACAATATGGTCACAACACGGATCCCCGTGGAACACCACTGGTCACAGTTCTCCATTTTGTGAAACTCCCTTCCACGACAACTCTGTCTCCTGTTGCCCAGCCAGTTCTCTATCCATCTAGCTAGTACACCCTGGACCCCATGCGACTTCACTTTATCCATCAGCCTACCATGGGGAACCTTATCAAACGCCTTACTGAAGTCCATGGATATGAATTCTAAAGCCCTTCCCTCATCTATCAACTTTGTCACTTCCTCAAAGAATTCTATCAAGTTGGTAAGACATGACCTTCCCTGCACAAAACCATGCTGCCTATCACCAATAAGTCCATTTTCTTCCAAATGTAAATTGATCCTATCCCTCAGTACCTTCTCCAGCAGCTTCCCCACCACTGATATCAGGCTCACCGGTCTATAATTACCTGGATTATCCTTGCTACCCTTCTTAAACAAGGGGACAACATTACCAATTCTCCAGTCCTCCGGGATCTCACTTGTGCTCAAGGATGCTGCAAAGATATCTATTAAGGCCCCAGCTATTTCCTCTCTCGCTTCCCTCAGTAACCTGGGATAGATCCCATCCGGACCTGGGGACTTGTCCGCCCTAATGCCTTTTAGAAGACCCAATACTTCACCCCTCCTTATGCCTATTTGACCTAGAGTAATCAAACATCTATCCCTAACCTCAACATCTGTCATGTCCCTCTCCTCAGTGAATACTGACGCAAAGTACTCATTAAGAATCTCACTCATTTTCTCTGACTCCTCGCATAACTTCCCTCCTTTGTCCTCGAGTGGGTCAACCCTTTCTCCAGTTACCCTCTTTCTCCTTTTGTACGAATAAAAGGCTTTGGGATTTTCCTTAACCCTGTTTGCTAAAGATATTTCATGACCCCTTTTAGCCCTCTTAATTCCTCATTTCAGATTGGTTCTACTTTCCCGATATTCTTCCAAAGCTTCGTCTGTTCTCAGTCGCCTAGACCTGATGTATGCTTCCCTTTTCCTCTTTGTTAGTCTCACAATTTCACCGGTCATCCATGGTTCCCTAATCTTGTCCTTTCTATCCCTCATTTTCACAGGGACATGTCTGTCCTGCACTCTAATCAACCTCTCTTTAAAAGCCTCCCACATATCAAATGTGGATTTACCCTCAAACAGCTGCTCCCAATCCACATTCCCCAGCTCCTGCTGAATTTTGCTATAGTTGGCCTTCCCCCAATTTAGCACTCTTCTTTTAGGACCACTCTCATCTTTGTCCATCAGTATTCTAAAACTTACGGAATTGTGATAACTATTCCCAAAGTAATCCCCTACTGAAACTTCAACCACCTGGCCGGGCTCATTCCCCAACACCAGGTCCAGTATGGCCCCTTCCCGAGTTGGACTATTTACATACTGTTCCAGAAAACCCTCCTGGATGCTCCTTTCAAATTCTGCTCCATCTAAATCCCTAACACTAAGTGAATCCCAGTCAATGTGCATAGATCACTGAAAGTTGCCACCCAGGTTGATAGCGTTGTTAAGAAGGCGTACGGTATGTTAGGTTTTATTGGTAGAGGGATTGAGTTTCGGAGCCATGAGGTCATGTTGCAGCTGTACAAAACTCTGGTGCGGCCACACTTGGAGTATTGCGTACAGTTCTGGTCGCCGCATTATAGGAAGGATGTGGAAGCATTGGAAAGGGTGCAGAGGAGATTTACCAGGATGTTGCCTGGTATGGAGGGAAGGTCTTATGAGGAAAGGCTGAGGGTCTTGAGGCTGTTTTCGTTAGAGAGAAGAAGGTTAAGAGGTGACTTGATAGAGACATACAAGATGATCAGAGGATTAGATAGGGTGGACAGTGGGAGCCTTTTTCCTTGGATGGTGATGGCTAGCACGAGGGGACATAGCTTTAAATTGAGGGGTGATAGATATAGGACAGATGTCAGAGGTAGGTTCTTTACTCAGAGAGTAGTAAGGGCGTGGAATGCCCTGCCTGCAAAAATAGTAGACTCGCCAACTTTAAGGGCATTTAAATGGTCATTGGATAAACACATGGATGATAATGGAATAGTTTAGGTTAGATGGGCTTCAGATTGGTTTCACAGGTCGGCGCAACATCGAGGGCCGAAGGGCCTGTACTGCGCTGTAATGTTCTATATTCTAATGTTGGGAAAATTAAAATCTCCCATCACCACCACCCTGTTGCTCCTACACCTTTCCATAATCTGTCTACATATTTGTACCTCTATCTCATGATCGCTGTTGGGAGGCCTGTAGTACAGCCCCAACATTGTTACCACACCCTTCCTATTTCTGAGCTCTGCCCATATTGCCTCACTGCTTGAGTCCTCCATAGTGCCCTCCTTCAGCACAGCTGTGATATCCTCTTTGACTAGTAATGCAACTCCTCCACCCCTTTTACCTCCCTCTCTATCCCACCTGAAGCATCTATATCCTGGGATATTTAGTTGCCAATCTTGCCCTTCCCTCAACCAAGTCTCAGTAATAGCAATAACATCACACTCCCAGGTACTAATCCAAGCCCTAATTTCATCTGCCTTACCTACTACACTTCTCGCATTAAAACAAATGCACCTCAGACCACCTGTCCCTTTGTATTTATCATCTGCTCTCTGCCTACTCTTCCCCTTAGTCACACTGACTTCATTATTTAGTTCCTTACAGGCTTTAGTTACTACCTCCTTACTGTCCACTAACCTCCTCATTTGGTTCCCATCCCCCTGCCACATTAGTTTAAACCCTCCCCAACAGCGTTAGCAAAAGCACTCCCTAGGACATTAGTTCCAATCCTGCCCAGGTGTAGACCGTCCAATTTGTAATCGTCCCACCTCCCCCAGAACCAGTCCCAATGTCCCAAAAATCTGAACCCCTCCCGCCTGCACCATCTCTCAAGCCACTCATTTATCCTGCCTATTCTTTAGTTTCGACTCTGACTAGCACGTGGCACTGGTAGCAATCCTGAGATTACTACCTCCGAGGTCCTACTTTTTAATTTGGCTCCTAACTCCCTAAATTCTGCTTGTAGGACCTCATCCCGTTTATTACCTATATCATTGGTGCCTATATGCACCACGACAGCTAGCTGTTCACCCTCCCCCTTCAGAATGTCCTGCAGTCGATCGGAGACATCCCTGACCTGTGCACCTGGGAGGCAACATACCATTCGGGAGTCTCATTTTCGACCACAGAACCGCCTATCTACTCCCCTTACAATCGAATCCCCTATGACAATAGCCCTTCCACTCTTTTTCCCGTCCTTCTGTACAGCAGAGCCAGCCATGGTGCCATGAACCTGGCTACTGCTGCCTTCCCCTGGTGAGCCATCTCCCCCAACAGTATCCAAAATGGTATACCTGTTTTGGAGGGAGATGACCGCAGGGAATACCTGCATTGCCTTCCTGCTTTTTCTCTGCCTTTTGGTCACCCATTCCCTTTCTTCCTCAGCAATCCTAATCTGTGGTGTGACCAATTTGCTCAACGTGCTTTCCACGACTTCCTTAGCATCGCGGATGCTGCAAAGCGAGTCCATCCACAGCTCCAGAGCTGTCATGCGGTCTAGCAAGAGCTGCAGCTGGACACACTTCCTGCACGTGTAGGAGTCAGGGACATCAGCCGCGTCCCCGAACTCCCTGCAGGTTGCAACGCTTTAGGTGCAGAACTAGGTTCTTCTGAAATAAATTAAAGGGTTCCATGTCAAACAAAAGTAGGCAGAAAATCCAGACACCTGACACTCACTGTGGAGCATTCGGAAACAGTTTCCCGGAATGTGCTGTCCAGTGAAAGATAAAGGTAGCAGACTGATTGCAATCCAGAAGAGTTTGAACAGATAGAAGGTGCAGGAGTCATCTATGTGCGTGCCAGTCACAAAATAGTACTCACACCACAGGAGATTGCTGGGAGTGATAACATCTTGAAGAAATGCAGCCCAGAGCATGGCATAGTGAGGAAGGGACTGCGCAGAAGAAAACAGCAAAGAATGAAAATGATGTCATTTTAAGAGACTCCATCGATAGCTGACAACAGGTCTCATCATAGTTCCAAATGCATGTTTTCCAATCCTCCAGTAGTTTTCCAGAATCTAAGGATATTTGGAAAATTATCACCAAACGTATCCACAATCTCTGTAGCTCCTTCTTTGAGGATTCTCAATGCAAGCCATCAGAGCCAGGGGCCTATCGGTCTTTAGCTCAATTAGTTTATCTAATACCACTTCTCTAGTACTGGTGATGTTATTTAATTCTCCCCCTCTACCCTATATTCTTCAGTACTAATTGGATATTCTAAGTATCTTCAATCATAAAGACTGTTGCAAAATATCTCTGTTTACCTCCTGTACCATTTCGTTGTTCCCCATACTAGCTCCCTAGATTCATATTGGGGCGGCACGATGGCTCAGTGGTTAGCACTGCTGCCTCACAGCGCCAGGGACCCGGGTTCAATTCCACCCTCGGGCGACTGTCTGTGTGGAGTTTGCACATTCTCCCTGTGTCTGTGTGGGTTTTCTCCGGTTTCCTCCCACAGTCCAAAGATGTGCAGGCTAGGTGGATCAGCCATGTTAAATTGCCCATAGTGTTCAGGGATGTGCATATTAGATAGGTTATAGGCAGATGGGTCAGATTGGACTTGTTGGACCAAAGGGCCTGTTTCCATACTGTAGGGATTCTATTAAAACAAAATTTTCTAAGAGGCCTGTGTTCACCTTGACCTCGCTCTTCATTTTTATACATTTTATTATACATTATACATACAAGCTTTTGATGTCAATTTTTATATTCTTTGCCAGTTTGCCCTCAAAATTTATTTTATCGCGATCATCTCTTTCGTCCTCCTTTTCAGGATTCTGAATTTACCCCAGTCTTGACAGTCAGACAAAGTTTTGTCTCCTTATATGCTTTTCCTCTCAGTTGTCTACTCTCTTTAAATTCCTTGGTTAGCCATGATTAGTTTATCCCTCTCAGAAACTTTTCTCTTTACTGGGAATATATTTTTGCTGAGAGTCATGGATTACCTCTAGCATGTGCCAATTCTTGTTTACTGTCTTTCCTGTTAATCTATCCACCTAACCCACTTTAGTTAACTCTATACTCATTTCTCTGCGGTACTCTTAAGTTAAACACAGTTGTTTCCGACCCAAGTTGCTCACACTCAAACCAAACATTAAATTCTACCATGTTATGATTGCTACATCCAAGGGACTCTTTTACTTGGAGGTCATTTATTAAACCTGCCTCAATACCCATGACCAGATCCAGGGTAGCCTGTTCCCTGGTTGGCATGACATATCACTCGCCGAAACTATCCCTAATGCACCCAATTTTGTTGTCCTTTTTGAATTTGATTGACCCAATCAATAGGATTGTTGCTCTATTCTTTTCACATGCTCCTATTATTTGTTGATTTATGCATCTTGCTATAGTTTGGAGGTCTGTGCACTACTACTACCAAAGTCTCCTTTCCCTTGCTGTTATTTACGTCCATCTAAATTTACTCTACATTATCCAAGCCTGGATCATTTCTCACAACTATCTTCATTTCAACTCTTATAAACAATGCTATCCCACCACTTTTTCCTTTCCTCCTATCTTTATAGGAAGGTCAAATATTCCTGAATGCTAAATTCCCAATCCTGATTTCCCTTAGGTGATATCTCCACAATGACTATAAGATCATATCAATTTACACCATTAGAGAGTCACATTTAATCCCATTTGAAAGCATTTGGCCCATATCCCTCTAAACCATTCCTATTCATCTACCCATCCAAATGCCTTTTAAAATGTTGGAATTGTACCAGCCTCCACAACTTCCTCTGGCAGCTCTGCTTCACGTCCTTCCCCTCTCACCTTAAATCTATGCCCTCTAGTTTTTGAGTCCCCCACCTCGGAGAAAAGACCTTAGCTATTCACCCTAACCATGCCCCTCATGATTTTATAAACCTTGAGAAGGTCACCCCTCAGCCTTCCATGCTCCAGGTAAAATTGCCGCAGCCTATTCAGCCTCTCCCTACAGCTCAAACCCTCCAACAGTGGCACCATCCTTGTAAATCTTTTCTGAATCCTTTCAAGTTTCACAACATCTTTCCTACAGCTAGCAAGCCAGAACGGCGCGCAGTATTCCAAAAGTGGCCTAACCAATATTCTGTACAGCCACAACATAACCTCCCAACTCCTATACTCAATGCACTGGTCGAGGAAAGACAAGCGTAACAAACATCTTCTTCACTAGCCCGTCTACCTGCAACTCCACTTGCAAGGTCTTTGTTCAGCAATACTTCACAGGACCTGACTATTATGAGGGGGCATAATTTTAAGGTGATTAGAGGAAGGTATAGGGGAGATGTCAGAGGGAGGTTCTTTACAGAGAGTGGTGTGTGTGTGGAAGGCGCTGGCAGTAGTGGTAGTGGAGTCAGATATTTCAGAGACTTTTAAGCGACTCTTGAATAGGCACATGGAGGATTGTAAAACGTTGGGAAAGCAGAGTAGTTTGATCTTAGTAGGATAATAGGTTGGCATAACATCGTGGGCCAAAGGGCCTGTACTGTGCTGTACTGTTCTATGTTCTATTAATAAGGACAGAAAAGCACAGTACAAGAGAAAAGTAGCTAGAAATAAACAAATAGTAAAATTTCTGTAAATACTTTGAAGAGTTAACAAAGTTAGTATTGTTCCTAAAAAAAAGTTCTTCCCTCATAGCATTGTAATTCCCCCTCCCCCAATTAAATACTTTCCCATACCGTATGCTCTTATACTCCTCCATGACTATAGTAAAAGTCAGGGAGTTGTGATCACTGTCACTGAAATGCTCTCCCACTGAGAGATCTGACACCTGGTTCGTTGCCAATTACCAAGTCCAATATGGCCTAGTCGGCCTATCTACATGTTGAGTCAGAAATCCTTCCTGGACACACCTGACAAAATCTGCTCCATCCAAACTATTTGCACTTGGGAGGTTCCAGTCTATATTAGGGAAGTTGAAGTCACCCATGACAACAACCCTATTACTTCTGCACCTTTCCAAAATCTGGCTCCCAATCTGCTCTGCAGTGTCTCTGTTGCTATTGGGGGGGTCAATAGAAAACTCCCAAAGTGACTGCTCCTTTCCTGTTTCTGACTTCCAACCCATACTGACTCAGTGGAGAAACCCTCCTCCATGACCTCCCTTTCTGCAGCTGTGATACCATCCCTGATTAGCAATGCCACTCCCCCACCTCTTTTACCTCCCTCACTATTTCTTTGGAAATATCTATACCCTGGAACATCCAACAACCATTCCTGCCTGTTATCCAAGTCTCCGTAATGGCAACAACATCGTAGTTCCAAGTACTGATCCATGCTCTAAGTTAATCACCCTTATTCCTGACACTTCTTGCATTGAAGTAGACACACCTCTACCCGTCGCACTGACTGCCACTTTGCCCTATCAACTGCTTATCCTTCCTCACAGATTCTCTGCTTGCTGTATCTGCCTGTACACCTGCTATCCCATCCGCTGATCTGTAGCTCCAGTTCCCAGCCCCCTGCCAAACTAGTTTAAACCCTCCCGAGGAGCTCCAGCAAACCTCCCGCCCAGCATTCTGGTGCCCCTCCAGTTCAGGTGTAAACTGTCCTTCCTGTACAGGTCCCACCTTGCCCAGAAGGTATCCCAATGATCCACATATCTGAAGGCCTCCCTCCTACACCAGCTCTGTAGCAACGTGTTCAGCTGCAATCTCTCTCTACTTCTGGCCTCACTAGCCCATGGCACCAGTAGTAATCCTGAGGTTACTACTCTGTTCGTCCTGGCTTTTAGCTTTCATCCTAACTCCCTATATTCACTTTTCAGGTCCTCATCCCATTTCCTAGCTATGTCATTGGTACTGATACACGACTTCTGGCTGCTTTCCCCTTCCCCCTTAAGAATCCTGAAGATTCGATCCGAGACATCCCCGACCCTGGCACCCGGGAGGGAACATACCATCCACGAGTCAACATACCATCCGTGAGTCTCGCTCGGTACCACAGAATCTCCTGTCTGTTCCCCTAACCATTGAATCTCTTTTCACTATAGCTCTCCTACTCTCCCCCTTTCCCTTCTGAGCCAGAGAGCTAGGCTCAGTTCCAGAGACCTGGCCACTATGGTTTTCCCCTGGTAGACTGTCCCCCCCCTCCAACGGTATCCAAAGCGATATACTTATTATTGAGGGGAAGGGCCACAGGGGATCCCTGCACTGTCTGCCTATTCCCTTTCCTCTTCCTGACAGTCACCCAGTTACCTTTGTCCTGTAACTTGGGTGTGACAACCTCCCTATAACTCCTATCTATCACCCCCTCAGCCCCTTAGTTTACGATCTCCCCCATCTCCTGCAGTTCCACACACAGGCAGCCTTATTGATCTTTAAGGGACCCTATTCTCTCTCGTTACTCTTTTGTCCTTAACATATTTATAGAACCCCTTTGGATTCTCTTTAACCGGATTTGCCAAAGCTTAGTTCACCTACTTTATTCCGAATACTTCATGCATTAAGATACAAAGCCCTTAGGTTTGCCTTTCTGCAATTTTTAATAATCCTAATTTTTCTTTGTGCTATGGCTCGATTTGCTTCTCACCCTTGATTACCCAATCTACCATTTTTGCATTTTTCCTTTTATTGCCATTCTTGTTTTTCATTCCCTCGTCACCCTGCTCATGCTCCCAGACCCCTGCCATTCTAGTTTATATCTGCCCCAGCCAGACTAGCAAATATCAATCCTGGTCCTGTCCAGGTGTAACTCACCCAGTTTTACGGGTCCCACCTCCCCCAGAACCAATCCTAAAGTCCCAGGAGTCTAAAACTCTCTCCCTTGCAACATATTTCCAGCCACATTTTCATCCGATATATCCCACCATTTATACTCTGATTAGCACATGGTATTAGTAGTAATCTGATATCACTACCTTTGAGGTCTTACTTTTCAACTTACTTTCTAACTCACTGTATTCTGCTTTTAGGACTTCATCTTTTTTAACCCGTGTCATTGGTACCAACATGTACAGCGATCACTGGCTGTTAACCCTTCCCTTCCAGGATGTCACGTAGCCGCTCTGAACCATCATTGACCCAACCACCAAGGAGGCAACACACTATCCTGGAGTGTCTTTTGCAGCTGCAAAAATGCCTGTCTATTCCCCTTACAATTGAATCCCCTGTAATTACTGCATTCTTGTACTTTCACCTCATCTTCCGTCAGCAGAGCCAATGAGTTTGGCTGTTACTATTTTCCCCTAAGAGGCCATTCCTCCAAACAGTATCCAAAACGGTATATCTGTTCTATGAATTTTGACACCAGTATCCAGATGCTAGCGAGCAGTGTCAACCGAACAGGGCATGCCTTTGTTAAGTCTACCGCCTATGTCAATAGCAGGTGCCCTATCTAATTTTATTCTTAATTTTGCCTTAGCAGTTTGGTACAACTGAGTAGCTTACAGCTGACATAGAAGTTAACTGCCATTTTGCTCTAGAATCACTCTGTAGCTCCTTCTTTTTAACTAAAGACAAGAGAGTTTCCATCCTAAAGGATATCAGTGGACTTGACAGTTGGACACAGGCATTTGGTTGTAACCTTCCTTAGTCAGTGAGGAACAAACAAACGTCACCAATTGTGACATTAAGAGTAAAAGCTTTGGAATCAATTATCCATCCTTCTACCAGGTCCCATCCCAAAGCATGTTATCACTGAATTGCACACAATGAGAGCACTACAACCGATTTCTGTGGAACACAAATCCAAGTGGACATACTATCCACACAAAAGAAACAAGAATCCCTTCCTGGACACATCCTTTTGATGGTTCTGAAGGGGAGGTTTAGAATCACGTTCATTTGGGTCATTGAGCACTCTAGGCAAACCAGAAATTCTATTAAATTTCAGGACCGTCTTTCTCTGCTCTACCGCTCACATTCTAAAGTTAAAGTATGCGTCTATCACCTGTCAAATTCTCACTTCACCATGATACATATGGAACAGGATGTAATTGCTTAGTAGAAGGATTTCTACTTGTAAAAATTAAAAGCTTTCGAAATTTTCATTTACTCCAAGAGTACAGTACGCACGTAATGTAGTCCAAGGCATCCCAAGTCAGCTCACAGCAAATTGCAGTCAACTGACTGAATCCTTGATAAGCTACTCAGACATCTTCCAGGATCAGTACAAGTACGTGCTCTCTCTGGAAAGACTACCTGTGTTGCTACTGTGCAATTCTTTCTTGCAGCACATCATTCTCTGGGAATCCGATCTTCCTTCTCCTCCTGTAACATTACGAAATTCAAGGATGTAGCCATAAAATGAGCTATCTTTGTCTATTTATAGAACAGGCTGTAAAGTGCCTCCCTACAGCAACAAGAAATGATGATGGTTTCAATTTACTCCAAAGCAGTCCTTGCTTTGGAGAGAGATAGTAGGAACTGCCGATGCTGGAGAATGAGATAACCAGGTGTAGAGCTGGATGAACACAGCAGGCCAAGCAGCAGAGGAGCAGGAAAGCTGACGTTTCGGGTCGAGACCCTTCTTCAGAAGTGGGGGAGGGGAAGGGGATTCTGAAATAAATAGAGAGAGGGGGAGGCGGATAGAAGATGGATAAAGGAGAAGATAGGTGGAGAGGAGACAGACAGGTCAAAGAGGCGGGGTTGGACCCAGTAAAGGTGAATGTAGGTGGGGAGTTAGGGAGGGGATAGGTCAGTCCAGGGAGGACGGACAGACAGGTCAAGGAGGCGGGATGAGGTTAGTGGGTGGGAGGAATGATTAGGGAGGCGGGGACGAGCTGGGCTGGTTTTGGGATGCGGTCGGGAGAGGAGAGGAGAGATTTTGAAGCTTGTGAAGTCCACATTGATACCCTTGGGCTGCAGGGTTCCCAAGCGAAATATGAGATGCTGTTCCTGCAGCTTTCAGGTGGCATCATTGTGGCAATGCAGGAGGCCCAGGATGGACATGTTGTCCAAGGAGTGGGAGAGGGAGTTGAAATGGTTCGCAACTGGGAGGTGTAGTTGTTTGTTGCGAACCAAGCGTAGGTGTTCCGCAAAGCGGTCCCCAAGCCTCCGCTTGGTTTCCCCAATGTAGAGGAGGCCACAACGGGAACAGCGGATACAGTATACCACATTAGCAGATGTGCAGGTGAACATCAGCTTGATGTGGAAGGTCTTCTTAGGGCCTGGGATTGGGGTGAGGGGTGAGGGGTGAGGTGTAGGAACAGGTGTAGCACTTGCTCTGGTTGCAGGGAAAAGTGCTGGGAGTGATGGGGCTGGAGGGTGTGTGGAGCGGACAAGGGAGTCATGGAGATAGTGGTCCCTCCGGAAAGCAGATAAGGGTGGGGAGGGAAAAATGTCTTTGGTAGTGGGGTCAGATTGCACATGGCGGAAGTGTCGGAGGATGATGCGTTGGATTCGGAGGTTGGTAGGGTGGTACGTGAAGACGAGGGGGATTCTGTTTTGGTTGTTATTGCGGGGAGGGGGTGTGAGGGATGAGTTGCGGGAAATGCGAGACACGGTCGAGGGCATTTTCGACCACTGTGGAGGGGAAGTTGCGGTCCTTGAAAAACAAGGACATCTGGGATGTCCGGGAGTGGAATGCCTCACCTCGGGAGCAGATGCGGCTGAGACGAAGGAATTGGGAATAGAGGATGGCATTTTTGCAGGAAGGCGGGGGAGAGGTGGTGTATTCTAGGTAGCTGTGGGAGTCGGTAGGCTTGAAATGGATATCGGTTTCTAGGTGGATGCCAGAGATGGAGACAGAGGTCCAGGAAGGAGAGAGAGGTATCAGAGATGGTTCAGGTGAACTTAAGGTTGGGGTGGAAGGTGAAGTGGATGAACTGTTCGAGCTCCTCGTGGGAGCACGAGGCGGCACCGATACAGTCATCGATGTAACGGAGGAAGAGATGGGGGATAGGCCAGTGTAGCTTTGGAAGACGGATTGTTCCACGTATCCTACAAAGAGGCAGGCACAGCTTGGGCCTGTGCGGGTCCCCATGGCCACACCCTTTGTCTGTAGGAAGTGGGAGGAATTGAAAGAGAAGTTGTTGAGGGGGAGGACGAGTTCGGCTAAGCGGATGACGGTGTCAGTGGAGGGGGGCTGGTCAGGCCTGCGGGACAGGAAGAAGCGGAGAGCCTTTAGGCCAATTGCATGGGGAATGCAGGTGTATAGGGACTGGACGTCCATGGTAAAGATGAGGTGTTGGGAACCAGGGAATTGGAAGTTTTGGAGGAGGTGGAAGGCGTGGGTGGTGTCACGGACGTAGGTAGGGAGTTCCTGGACCAAGGGGGAGAAAATGGAGTCAAGATAGGTAGAGATAAGTTCGGTGGGGCAGGAGCAGGCGGAGACAATGGGTCGACCAGGGCAGTCAGGTTTGTGGATTTTGAGAGGGAGATAGAAACGGGCGGTGCGGGGTTGGGGAATGATGAGGTTAGAGGCTGTGGGTGGAAGGTCACCTGAAGTGACGAGGTTGTGGATGGTTTGGGAGATGATGGTTTGGTGGTCAGGGGTGGGATCATGAGCAGGGGGGCGGTAGGAGGAGGTGTCAGAGAGCTGGCGTCTGGCCTCGGCGATGTAAGGTCAATGCGCCATACTACAACTGCACCTCCCTTGTCCACGGGTTTTATGGTAAGGCTGGGATTGGAGCGGAGGGAGCGGAGGGCTGCACGTTCTTTGGGGGAGAGGTTAGAGTGGGTGAGAGGGGTGGAGAGATTGAGGCGATTGATGTCTCGACGGCAGTTAGAGAAGAAGAGGTCGAGGGAGGGTAGGAGGCCTTGGGGTGGCGTCCAGGAGGAGGGGGTGTGTTGGAGGCGGGAGAAGGGGTCAGTAGAGGGAGGGTTAGTCCTTGCTTTGGTTTGGTTGGCCAGTGTCTGTGCATGTGAAAATTTGAATGAAATGTTAAGAGAAAAACGTTACGAACAAACACAAAAAGAGAGGATATGCATTTTCCAGAGTTGGAGCATGTTTGATTTTGGGGCGAGAGACACAATTCAACACAGTTTGATACAATGTCACAAGACCTCAGGGGTCGATTAGGAATAACCTGCATCACAGGCCAACAGCTTTGCTCCTGATATATTATGTTGCTTGGCAGGTACTTACCAGTCTTGAATTTTTGCAGGATAACACCTTTGCTTGCGCGGTCATTTGATACTTGGTTTATAGCTATTTGTGTTTGAGTTCAAAGACCTCAATAATTATATCAATTCCAAAAGAATAAATGGTTGGAAAGCAATTAGTGGGACTTCAGAGAATCATCATTTTCATACAGCAGATGCTGCAGCAATGCTACATAAAACATGATCCAAACTGGTGCAGTCAGACACAGTGGGTGAGAAATTCACGTGCATTGTCGCAATCTATCTCTGACCCACTGAAAGATGGGTTTAATGTAATTTAGGTGAACCCACATTTCTCCGGATTGTGGCAGAGTCAAGCAGTGGCCAACTACTCCTCTAATCGCCAACAGTCTCAACAAGTTCAGTCGTGCTGTTTGCTAGAGGGTGCCTCAAGAAACATGGTGTCAATTGAAGGATGCTGCAATATTGAAATCCTGCCAGACACAATCATTTCTGAACATTTTAAGATCAGTTCAACAGGCTCCCCTATTCAGCAATACTACTCTGGAAATTAGCTATCATGGTGGATTCCAGAAGGAAGGCAATTATATTCTAGAGTTAGAAGACAGCCCTCAATGAACAGTCAAAGAAAGGAATCAAAACACTTAATCCAAAATAATCAACATCTGCCGTCTGATGCTATAAGAAGAAAAAATTGAAGTAACCCAAGGTATGTTAATATATTCCCATGGTATGCCTCATTCCCATGGTATGCCTCATTCCCACATCAATGGTGTCTCAATTGTATACGCCATAGTAAGGATGTTAAAGCCTGGACAGAGTTCAAAGAAGATTTACTACAATGATACCAGGAATGATGGATTTTAGGATACAAGGAAAGATTAGAGAGATCAGGCTTTATTCTCCTTGGAGCAGAGAAGATCAAGAGGTGATCTTATTGAGGTGGTCAAAATTATGAACAATTTTGACAGGGTAAAAAGGATATTCTGTTTCCACTAATTGGTATATCAGTAACTAGGGATCACAATTTCAAGACTGTCAGCAAGAGAGCAAGGAGTGAGATGAGGAGAAACCTTTTTTTACTCAATGTTGGGATTTGGAATGTGCTGCCAGGAGTTAGTCCAGTGAAGAAGGTTCACGCGACCTTTACCAGATATGGAGGGACTGGCTTATAAGGAAAGGTTTTGTACACCAGACCCATACTTGTTAGAATATAGATAAATTAGAGGCAACCATACTAAAATATTAGAAGATTCTTAGGGAGCTTGACAGGTAGGTGCAGAAATTTCTCCATTTATGGAAGAGTCTAGGACCAGAAGGCATATGGGGTCATCAATTTTGATTTGATTTATTATTGTCACATGTACAGTGAAAAGTTTTGTTTTGCATGCAGTTCAAGCAAATCATACCATACAAAGATCATACGGTGATTGAACAGAGAGGAATACACAGTTACAGCGGCAAAGAAGGTCACAAAAAGCAAGATTAGCATTAGATTTGAAATTTGAGAGGTCCATTCAGAAGTCTAATAACAGCAGGGAAGAAGGTGTTCTTGGACCTGTCGGCAAGTGTGTTAAAGCTTTTGTATTTTCTGCCTGACAGAAGAGATTATAACCAGGGCGGAAGAGGTCTTTGATGATGTTGGATGCCTTTTCAAAGGCAGCAAGAGTGTAGATGGAGTCAACGGAAGGTTGGCTTGCATGATGGACTGGGCTGTGTTCACAATTCTCTGTAGTTTCTTACAGTCCTGGGCACAGCAGTTGCCATACCAAACTGTGATGCATCCAGATAGAATGCTTTTTACGGTGCATCTTTAAAAGTCGGTGTGTGTCCTTATGGACATGCAAAATTTCTTGAGCCTCCTGTGGAAGAGGTGGCGTTGTTGTGCCTTCTTGACCATCGCATCAATGTAGCTGGTCCAGGACAGATCATTGGTGATCACTCCTAAGAATTTGATGCTCTCGACCATCTCCACTCAGCTCCATTGATATAGATAGGTGCACATTCTCCTCCTTGCTTCTGAAAGTCGACGATCAGCTCTTTAGTTTTGCTGACACTGAGGAAATAGATTGAAATCTTTACACCACACCACCAAGCACTCACATTCTTGTATTCTCTCGTCATTGTTTGATATCCAGCCTGCAACAGCGGTATTGTCAGCAAACTCGTAGATGGAGTTCAGATGAAATTTGGCCACACAGTCAGGAATATACAGGGAGTACAGCAGAGGGTTGCATACACATCCTTGCGGGGTGCCAGCATTGAAAATCATTGTGGTGGAGGTGCTGGTACCGATTTTCACCAATTGTGGTCAGTAGGTCAGGAAGTCGAGGATCCAGTCACAGAGGACAGAGAGGACACCTCAGTCTTGGAGTTTGGAGGTTAGTTTAGTTGGGATTACAGTGTTGAATGCGGAGCTGTGGTCAATAAGTAGAGGCCGATGTAGGTATCCTTATTACCTAGATGTTCCAGGGACGAGTGTAGGGCTAGGGAGATGGCATCTGCCATGGACCTGTAGCACCAGTAGGCAAATTGCAAAGGATCAGGGCAGGCTGGGAGGTTCAAGTTGGCATGAGCCATGACTAACCTCTTGAAGCACTTCATAATTATGGAGGTCAGAGCCACCAGGAAATAGTCATTGAGGCACGCATGTATTTTCTTTGGTAGCGGGATGTTTGAGGTCTTCTTTGAGCAGGTGGGGACTTCAGTTCATAGCAGGGAGAGGTTAAAGATGTCAGCAAATACTCCCGCCAGCTGGTCGCCACAGAATCTGACTGCAAGGCTGGGGACTCCAACTGGGCCAGTTGCTTTCCTGTGGGTTCACTCTCAAGAAGGCCAATCTGCAGCAGTGACCAAGGGAACAGGTGCATCCGAGGCTGTCAGGGTAGGGGACACCGTTTTATTGACCTTCTGCTCAAACCGAACATAAAATGCATTGAGCACATCAGGGAGAAATGTACTTTGTCTGCTATTCTGTTCTACTTCATTTTGTAGCCCATTATGTCAATGGGGAGGTGATGGCCTAGTGGTATTACTGCTGGACTGTTAATCCAGAGACCCAGATAACGTTCTGGGGTCCCAGGTTCAAATCCTACCAGGGCAGATGGTGGAATTTGAATTCAATACGATTTCTGGAATTAAGAATCTAATGATGACCATGAATCCATTGCCGATTGTCAGAAAACCCATCTGGTTCACGAATGTCCTAAAGGGAAGGAAACTGCCATATTTACCTGATCTAGCCTACATGTGATTCTAGACTCACAGCAATGTGGTTGACCCTAAACTCTGAACAATCAGGGATGGGCAATAAATGCTGCCTGGTCAGTGACACCCTCATCCCAGGAATGAATAAAAAAAAAGTAGGCCTTGCCACAGACGGCAGGTGTCCGTGTGGTTAGTTTGAGTCTCTAATTTAGGCTGGTATTGAGTCTTGGCATCTCTTATGGCCTTACAGAGGTTGTATCTGGATTTCCTGTAAAAGGTTAAGGTCGTCTGACTTGAACACCGCAGGCCTAGTCTTTAGTAGGTGATGCATTTCTTGGTTCATCCATGGTTGCTGGTTGGGGCACGTACGGATTGACTTCATTGGCATGCAGTTCTCTATACACTTGCTATACACCGTGTCGGTGGTGGCATACTCGTCTAGATTGGCCGCTGAATTCTTGAACATAGACCAGTCCACCAATTCCTAGCAGTCCCGCAGAAGTTCCTCAGCTACCTCAGACCAGAGCTGTACTACTTTCTGTACTGGGTCCTCACGTTTCAACTTCTGCTTGTAAGATGAGAGTAGGAACACAGCATTGTGATCAGATTTTCCAAAGTGCGTACGGGGTATGGAGTGGTAGGCATCTTTGATAGTTATGTAGCAACGTGAAGGATGTTTGGCCCCCTGGTGGGGCAGGAGACATGTTGATAGTATTTTGGTAGCACCCTTGAGGTTGGTCTGGTTGAAGTCACTGGCTACGCTGAATAAAGCCTCACGGTATTCTGTCTCAAGTGCATTTGTAATGGTGTAAATTTCATCCAGAACACTCTTCTCTTCCGCATGGGGTGGTACATAGACTGCTGTCAGGATGGCAGAGGTGAACTCATGCAGTAGGTAGTAGGGAAGGCACTTCACTATTTGTGGTTCTAGGTCCAGGGAGCAGTAACTCACCAAGGTCACCATGTTTGAGCACCAAGTGGTGTTGATTAGGAGGCAGACTCCCACCACCCTTAGCCTTACCCGAGGATACCATGTGGTCCATGAGATGTATAGAGAAATCTTCAAGTTGTAAGGCACATTCAGGTGTGTCACAAGTGAGCCACGTCTCTGTAAAACAGAGCACACGGCAGTCTCTCAGTTCCCTCTGGAAGGTAAGTCTAGCTTTAGGTCCATCCATTTTGCTCTCAATGGTAATTCAAGAGGTGAGGAGGAACTTCTTCTCTCACAGCCTCACGAATCTGTGAAATTCTTTACCAGAGCTGTTGAGGCTGGATTGATAAGTATATTCAAGGTGGAGATAGACAGGTTTTTAATCAGCATAGGAATCAAGGGTTATAAAGGAAAAGTCAAAAAAGTGGGGTGAGGATTGTCAGAGCAACTGTGATCTCATTGAATGGCAGAGCAGACTCGGTGGGCTTGGTTTAGTGGCCTACTTCTACTCCTATGTCTTATGACCTAATGCTACTTTCTATGATACTATAATGCTATGATACTGTTGTAGTCATTGAGAAATTGGGTGGGGTGGGGGAAAGGGACAGGAGATAGGGAAGGCAGTAAAAGAGGAGGGGTCGTCACAATATTGATCGAGAAATTAATTACTGCAGTTACGAGGGATGACATTTTAGAATATTCTGTTAACGAAGCTGTATGGGTAGGATCTTAAAACCAAGAAGGAGTAATCACATTGCTGAGGCAGTGCTACAAGATGCTAACAGTCCAAGAGAAATAGATCAGAGATATGTAGGGGAATTTCAGAGAATCATAGAATCCCTAGTGTGGAAACAGGCCATTCGGCCCAACAAGTTCACACCGCCCCTCCAAAGGGCATCCCACCCAGACTCATTCCCCTACCCTTGATTTCCCATGTCTAACCCACCTAACCTAAACATCCCTGGGCACTATGGGCAATTTAGCATGGCCAATCCACCTACCCCGCACATCTTTGGACTGTGGGAGGAAACCGGAGTCAAGTGTAATAGAAATAGGGCAGTGACAGTAGAGGATTGCAACTTTCCCAACATTAACTGGGGTACTCACAGTGTGAAAAGTTTAGACAGAGCGGAATTCTTAAAGCATCCAGGAGAGCTTTGTAAGCCAGTACGTAGATGGCTCTACAAGAGAGGGGGTGGAACGGGACTTAATTTTAGGCAATAATGCTAGGCAAGCGGTTGGAGCATCAGTGGGAGAACGTTTTGCAGACAGTGATCGTGACTCACTAAATTCAAGATCGTTACGGAAAAGGACAAAAATGGGTTTCAAATCAAAGTTCTAAACTGGGGGATGGCCGATTTTAATAAGATCAGCTACAATTTGGTCAGAGTGGACTGGGAGCAGATATTTTTAGGTAAATCTGTATTAGAGCAATGGGACATATTCAAGGAGGAAAGAGGAAGAGTACACGGCCAAAATGTTCCGATAAAGATCAAAGATAGGGTCAACAATTCCAACAAACTTTGGCTATGATACATACAACACAGTTAAGAGAAAAAGGGATGCCTATGGCAGATAGAGTTCAAAACAAAAGTCATAGATGAGTACAAAACGTACAAGGGGAAACTTAAAGTTGGGAGAGCAAAAAGTGGACATGAAAGGTTACTGGCAGGTAAAATAAAGAAAAATGTAAAGTTGTAACTATATTAAGGGTAAAAGAATAATTATACAAAGAGTTGGGTCCATTAAGGACCACAGTGGTAATCTGTGTGTGGAGTCACAGGATGATGATTGGATTCTAAATGAGCACTTTGTATCAATGTTCACTAGTGAGAGAGACGATATGGGTGTAGAAATCAGGGAGACACTCTGTCATATAATTAAATCAGCACCGACAGAGCGGAGGTTCCAAGTGGTTTGGTAGGCTTAAAAGACATATTTCCAAAACTGAATAAAATGTATCCTAGGTTGTTGAGTGGGGCAAGGGAGGAAATAGCAGATATGCTGGCAATAATTTTCAATTCCTCTCCAGCCACAGAAGACGTGCCAGAGGACAGATCGGACAACCAATTGAGGTACTGTTATTCAAGAAATGGACCAGGGATAAACCAGGAAACTACAAGCCACTCAGTCTAACCTCAATGGTGGGGAAACTATAAGAAATAATTCTGAGGGACAACGTATTTAGAGAGGTATGGATTAATCAAGAACAGTCAGCATGGCTTCGTTAAGGGGAGGTCATGTCTGAGCAACTTTATTGTATTTTTTCGTAGAGGTGACCAGGCGATCAAGGTAATCCATTCAGTGTAGTGTACCACTTCAGCAAGGCTTGTCATAAGTTCCTGCACGGAAAACTGATAGCAAAGGTTCGAGCCCATGGGCTCAAAGGAAATTTGGCTAATTAGATACTGAATTGGCTGAATGACAGGGTGCCAGGGTGATGGTTGAGGAGTGTTCTTACGATGAAAGCCTGTGTCTAGCAGGATTCTGTGTGGTGCCCTTGCTGTTTGTGGTATAAATGATTTAGATTTGAATGTAGAAGGGTTGATCAGTAAGTTTGTGGGTGATGTGAAAATTTGTGGAGTGGTAAATAGCAAGGAGGATAGTTTTAGATTATAGGAGGATAAAGACAGGTTGGTCACAGATCGGCTGTTCAGTGAAAAAAATTGGAATACAATCCAGGTAAGGGAGAGGTGACTTGGGCAGGACAGTCAAGACAGGGGAATACATGATAAATGGTAGGACCTGAGAAGCACCAGAGAGACATTGATATGTATGTACACCAATCCCTTAAGGCAGATGAAGTGGTTAAGGCAGCATAAAAATTATTTGCCTTTATTAAATAAGACACAGAGTTTAAAGAGCAGGTAGTTTATGCTGGAACTGTACAAAATGTTGGTTAGGTGACAACTAGAGAATGTGCGTTGTTTTGGAATCCACTGGAGGATGCAGAGAAGATTTACGAGGATTTGCCTGGATTTAACAGTTTTAAACAAGAAGAGAGGCCGAATAGACTGGGGCTGTTTTCCCTGGAGCAAAGGAGCCCGAGGAGAAACATGATCGAGATGTTTAAAATTATGACCAGCACAGAGAGAAAGGGGCTTTTCCCCTTACCAGAGGGATCAATGACCAGGGATGAATGACCCTCCCTGCCAAAGCACATAACCTCACATTTTCCCCCATTATTTGCCATCTGCCAAAGTTTTGCTCATTCAGTTATATCCCTGTACAGATTCTTGTCATCCTCACTACTTGTCTTCACCCCTATTTTTGTGTCATTTGGAAACTAAGCAAATGCACATTCACTTCCACCATTTTTCATTGATTTCATCGGCGACCCTCACAGACAAGGATGACTCTCTTCCACTCTTGGTGAGACCGTAAGGTGGCTGTACAGACCAATGCAGCTACCACAGGCTCTGTTACACTTGGGGCAAAAGGTGGTCACGGGAAGGGATAGGTGGAGTGTTGGTATGGCAGCACACTCCTTTCACGGTTTTCACCCAGCTTCCACTTTCCCCCAACATCAAGTCTCAAGGTGCTCGATGCCTTCCCTGATGTTCCTCCTCCACTTTGGACGGTCTTGGGCAGTGATTCCCAGATATCTGTTGGAATGCAGCACTTTGCCAGTGAGGCCTTGTGGGTATCACTGAAGCACTTCCTCTGTCTACCTGAGGCTCGATTTTGAAAATGGAGTAGAGCACCTGCTTGGGGGAGTCTCATGTCAGCCATGCAGACAACGTGCCCAGCCCATCATAGCCAGTCAAGGGTAATCAGTGCCTCAACGCTGGAGATGTTGACCTGGTCAAGGAGGCTACTGTTGGCACATCTGTCTTCCTAGTGGATTTGCAGGATCTTGCGCAGGCTGTGTTGGCGGTACAGCTCTGTGCACCTTGCCTCAAGGTGTCTGCTGTAGACACTCCACATCTCTGTAAATCATGATCTTGGTGACAGATCTGATATTGCCCTTGAACCCCCTTTTCCTCAGGTGGCTGAAGGCTGCGCTGGATCTGTTCATCAATAGCTGCTTTGGCCAACAGGACACTACCTAGATATTGGAAATGCTCAACATTCTCTAAGGCCTTCACGATCAGTGGTTTGCTCCACAATGCCAGGCCAGGTTGGTGGAGGACATTCATCTTGCAGATGTTCAGGGTGAGACCCACACTCTCATATGCCTCTGTAAAGGTGTCGACGATGGTCTGGAGTACATCCTCGGAGATCACAGATACACAAACATCATCTGCATACTGCAGCTCGATGACACTGGTTGCGGGGTGGGGGGGGGGGGGGGGGTGGTGGTCTTTGGTTTTGGCTTGAATAATTTGGCAGACGTTGAAAAATTCCCTGCAGGTTCTGAAACTTGGCTCCACTCCAGCAGGAAGCTTGTCAGCAGCGAGGTGAACTATTACAGCAACGTAGCCTTTAACAAGGTTCTACATGGCAGACTAATTAGTAAAGTTAGGTCACACAGGATTCAAGGTGAGTTTGCCAGTTGAATACATAACTGGCTTTACAGCAGGAGACAGAGTGGCAGTGGAGGGTTGTTTTTCAGACTGGAGGCCTGTCATCAGCGGTGTTCCACAGGGATGAGTTCTGGGTCCTCTTCTGTTTGTCATTTATGCAAATGATCTGGATGAGAATATAGTAGGCATGGTTAGTAAGTTTGCGGACAACAGCAAAATTTGTGGCACAGTAGGCAGTGAAGGAGGTTTTCTGGAATGACCAAGGGATCTTAATCAAATGGGTCAATGGGCTAATAAAATGGCAGATGGAGTTCAAATCTGGATCCACAAGGTATTGCATTTTGGTATAACAAACAGGGGTAGATTTATACAATTGACGGTAGGGCCTTGGGTAGTGTTGTAGAACAAAGGGACCTAGGGGTTCAGGTACATAACTCTTTGAAGTTTGTGTCACATACAGCCAGGGTGGTTTAAAAAACAAAGATGTTTAGCACGCTTGCCTTCATTGCTCAGTACTTTGAGTATAGGAGTTGGGACATTATGCTGAGGCTATATAGGACATTGGTGAGGCCTCTTCTGGAATACTGTGTCGAGCTCTGGTCACCCAGTTAGAGGAAGGATATTAAGCTGAAGAGAGTTCAGAAGAGATTTACCAGGATGTTGCCTTGTATGGAAGGTTTGAGTTGTAAGGAAAGGCTGGATTGCCTGGGGCTTTTTTCACCAGAATGTAGCAGGTTGAGAGGTAACATTCTAGAAATTCATAAAATCATGAGGGGTATAAATATGGTTAATGGTAGGTGTCTTTTCCCTAGGATGGGGATTTCAAGACTTGAGGGCACAATTTTAAGGTGAAAGGAGAGAGATTTTAAAAAGACGTGAAGGGCAAACTTTTTTTTAAACAGAGGGTGACTCACGTGTGGAATGAACTTCCTAAGGAAGTAATGGAAGAGGGTACAATTATAGCATTTGAAAGACATTTGGATAAGTACATGAAAGGAAAGATTTGGATGGATATTGGCCAGGAGCAGGCAGGTGGCACTAGATTAGTTTGGGATTATGTTTGGCATGGACTGGTTGGACTGAAGGGTCTGTTTCTGTGCTGAGAGACTCTAATGACTCCATAACAGTGCTGGGGCAATAACACAGCTTTTCATGACACCAGTCCGAACAAGGAATGGGTCACTGGTGGAGCCATTTGTCATAACCATGACTTCCATGTCGTCGTGGAGCAGGTAAAGGATGGACAATCTTCAAGGTGCAACCAAAGTGGAGAAGGACACTCCATAATGCTTCCTGATTGACAGTGTCAAAGGGCCTTTGTAAGGTCGAAGCCCATGTCCACAGGTAGGTTCTTTTCTCTGCATTTCTTCTGCAGCTGTCGCGCGGTGAAAATCATGCCCATTGTGCATCTCCACGGCTGACAGCCATAGTGTGATTCCGGGAGGAATTCCTCAGACACAGGGAGGAGGTGGTTGAGGAAGACCTTGGCAATGACTTTTCCAACTGTCAACAGCAGGGAGATTCCCCTATAGTTACCACAGTCAGACTTGTGCATTTTTCAAAAAAAAAGAACACGACTGTGGCATCTTGGGTTTTTTTCTTTATTCATTCATGGGATGAGGGCATCGCTAGCTCGGCAGCATTTATTGCTCATCTCTAATTGCCCAGAGGGCAGTTCAGAGTCAACCACATTGCTGTGGGTCTGGAGTCACATGTAGGCCAGACCAGGTAAGAATGGCAGTTTCCTTCCCTAAAGGATGTTAGTGAACCAAATGGGTTTTTCCAACAATCGACAATGGATTCAGTCATAACAAGAACATAAGAACTAAGAGCAGGAGGAGGCCATCTGGCCCCTCGAACCTGCCCCGCCATTTAATAATGGCA
This sequence comes from Rhincodon typus, assembly GCF_021869965.1. Classification (NCBI taxonomy): domain Eukaryota; kingdom Metazoa; phylum Chordata; class Chondrichthyes; order Orectolobiformes; family Rhincodontidae; genus Rhincodon; species Rhincodon typus. Next base: position 29,860,682 of record NC_063340.1, on the reverse strand, counting down.
TGGCTGATCCTTTTGAAACTCAGCTCCACTTACCCACCCACTCACCATAACCCTTAATTCCCTTACTGTTCAAAATTTTATCTAGCCTTGCCTTAAAAACATTCAGCAAGGTAGCTTCAACCACTTCACTGGGCAGGGAATTCCACAGATTCACAACCCTTTGGGTGAAGAAGGTCCTCCTGACCTCAGTCCTACATCTGCTTCCCTTTAGTTTGAGGCAAGGCCCTCTAGTCCTAGTTTCACCTGCTAGCAGAAACAACCTCCCTGCCTCCACCTTATCTATGCCCTTCATAACCTTATATGTTTCTACAAGATCTCCCCTCATCTTTCTGAATTCCAATGAGTATAATCCCAGTCTAGTCAGACTCTCCTCATAATCCAACCCTCTCAACTCTGGAATCAACCGAGTGAATCTCCTCTGCACCCCCTCCAGTGCTAGTATATCCCTTCTCAAGTAAGGAGACCAAAACTGCACACAGTACTCCAGGTGTGGCCTCACCAGGACCCTATACAGCTGCAGCATAGCCTCCATGTTTTTAAACTCCATCCCTCTAGCAATGACAGACAAAATTCCATTTGCCTTTTTAATTACGTGCTGCACCTGCAATCCTACTTCTAGCGATTCACACACAAGGACGCCCAAGTCCCTCTGCACAGCAGCGTGCTGCAATTTTTTACCATTTAAAACATAGTCCATTTTCCTGTTATTCCTACCAAAATAGATGACCTCACACTTATCAACATTGTACTCCATCTGCCAGACCTTTGCCCACTCACTGAGGCTATCTATATCCCTCTGCAGACTTTCAGTGTCTTCTGCACACTTTGTTCTACCACTCACCTTACTGTCATCTGCAAATTTTGACACACAGCACTTAGTCCCCAACTCCAAATCATCTATGTAAATTGTAAACAATTGCAGTCCCAACACTGATCCCTGAGGCACACCACTAGCCACTGACCGCCAACCAGAAAAACACCCATTTACCCCTACTCTTTGCTTTCTACTGGTCAACCAATCCTCTATCCATGCCAATACATTACCTGTAATACCGTGCAACTTCATCTTATGTAGCAGCCTTTGGTGTGCCACCTTGTCAAATGCCTTCTGGAAATCCAGATACACCACATCCACAGGTTCCCCATTGTCCACCATGCAAGTAATGGCCTCAAAGAATTCCACCAAATTTGTTAAACATGACCTACCCTTCATGAACCCATGCTGGGTGTTCCCAATGGGACAATTTATATCCAGATGTCTTGCTATTTCTTCCTTAATGATAGATTCAAGCATTTTCCCCACTACCAAAGTTAAGCTAACTGGCCTATAGTTACCTGCTTTTTGGCTACTTCCTTTTTTAAACAGTGGCGTCACATTGGCTGTTTTACAACCTGCGGGAACCACCCCAGAGTCCAGTGAATTTTGGTAAATAATTACTAGTGCATTTGCTATTTCCCCCATTACCTCTTTTAGTACCCTGGGATGCATTTCATCAGGGCCAGGAGGCTTGTCTACCTTTAGCCCCATTAGCTTGCCCAGTGCTGCCTCTTCAGTGATAATGATAGTTTCTAGGTCCTCACCTGCTATAACCTTCTTGCCATTAGTTTTTGGCATGTTATTTGTGTCTTCCACTGTGAAGACCAACGCGAAATGACTGTTTAATGTCTCGGCTATTTCCTCATTTCCAGTTATTAAATTGGCCGTCTCATCCTCTAAAGGACCAATGCTTACCTTCGCCACTCTTACGATTTCATATTTATAGAAAACTTTTACTGCCTGTTTTTATATTCCGAGCTAGATTACTCTCATAATCTATCTTACTTTTCTTTATAACTTTTTTTGTGGCTTTCTGTTGGCCTTTAAAGATTTCCCAGTCTACTAGTTTCCCACTACTCTTTGCTTTTTTGCATTTTTTTTTCAATCTGATACTTTCCTTTATTTCCTTAGACATCCATGGCTGGCTCTCTCTTTTCCTACAGTTCTTCCTTATCACTGGAATATACTTCTGCTGAGCACTGTGAAAAATCGTTTTGAAAGTCCTCCACTCTTCCTCAATTGACCCACCATAAAGTTTTTGCTCCCATTCTACCTTAGCTAACTCCTCCCTCATTCCTTCATATTCTCCTTTGTTTAAGCACAGGACATAGAGCGTGAGAAGGTTAAATCCAGTACCTATCTGTATTTTAAATTCGACCATACTGTGATCGCTCCTTCCGAGAGGATCCCTAACTGTCATTAATTATTCCCGTCTCATTACACAGGACTAGATCTAAGATAGCTTGCTCCCTTGTAGGTTCCATTACATATTGTTCAAGGAAATTATCGCGGATGCATTCTATGAACCCCTCCTCAAGGCTGCCATGACCAACCTGGTTTGACCAATCGATATGTAGATTAAAATCCCCCATGATAATTGCTGTACCATTTTTACATGCATTAGCTATTTCTATGTTTATTGCCCGCCCCACCACGACGTCATTATTTGGTGACCACACCTATCAGTGACTTCTTCTGCCTGCTATTCCTAATTTCCACCCAAATGGATTCAACGTTTTGTTCAGTAGAACCTATATCATCTCTCACTACCGCCCTGATATCATCCTTAAAAATCAGAGCAACACCACCTCCCTTACCTTCCTGTCTGTCCTTCCGAATAGTTTGATACCCCTGGATATCTAACTCCCAGTCATGACCATCCTGTAACCACGTCTCTGTAATCGGCGCTAAATCATACCCATTTGCCATGATTTGCACCATCAACTCATCCACCTTGTTTCGAATGCTCCGAGCATTCAGATAAAGTGCCCTTATGCCAGTTTTTGCACCTTCTTCTTGAGTCCTATTACCTCCATTACTAACAGCTCTGGAGTTCTCCTTCCCTTTAACTTTTTTCCTAATTTTCAATGGAGTTGAAGCGTCCTCGTCACCTGCTAACCTGCTGCTTTGCCTTACATTAATTGTTAATCTCCCTCTACGCTCACTTCTCCCTTCCCCTCTACTTACTAGTTTAAAGTCCAATTAACCACGCTACTTACCCTTTTCGCCAGAACACTGGACCCGGCCCCGTTCAGGCAGAGTCCATCCCAGCGGTACAGATCCCTCCTGTCCCAGAACTGATGCCAGTGCCCCATGAAAAGGAAACCCTCTTTCCCAGTCATCATTAGATTCTTAATTCCAGATAATTATGGAATTCAAATTCCACCATCTGCCATGGTGGGATTCGAACCTGGCTCCCCAGAACATTATCTGGATCTCTGGACTAACAGTCCAGCGATAATACCACTAGGCCATCACCTCCCCCAGGATGTTGTCCCCCTTCCAGATAAGGCAGGCAAGGGCATATACCTGTAGCAGGGGCTCTTTGCCTCCACATTTCAGTACCTCAGCGAGGATGTTGTCTGCTTCAGCAGCCTTGTTGTTCATATGCTGGTGGATGGCCTTCTCTACTTCGTGCAGGGCTGGGGTATTACCAAACTCATGTGGTGCAGCGTGCATTCAAGGATGCTCAGATCAACAACAGAGCCTTGGTTGAAGAGGTGTCTGAAATGCTCCCCTTGAGCATTGTTTGATGTTTTCTTTATCTTTGATAAGAGTCACTCTGTCCTTGGCCAGCAGTGAGGCAGTTGGGTCCATATGTGGTCTTGACAGCACAGAAGAAACCATGCGCATCATGGTTGTAAGCCACATGTTGGGCTTCTGGTGCTTTCTCTACCCACCACCTGTCCTTTATGTCACAGTTTGTTTTTGGACCTCTACCTGCAGTCGCCTGTAGCCTGCCTTTTCTGTTCTGAGAGCGGTCATTTGACGTGCAAAAATGCCTTACACTTCCAGCTTAAGAATTCTTGGATCTCCTGATCATTCTACCAACCAAGTTATTAGTATGTAGCATAAATAACTGTAGTCCCAGCATTGATCCTTGTGGCTCTCCATTCATCACAGAACAGCAAATTCTGGGACCAAGCAGACAACAGGCTATACTAGATTTGATACTATACAACAAGACAGCATTTATTAACGGTGAAGTTACTCTCAGGAAGTAGCAATCACAATATAATATAATTTTATATTAAGGAACAAAGGAGCAGACCCTCAACTGGCATTTTAACTTAAATAAGGACAATTGGGGGCACAAAAATATAGCATGTTAAAATGAATTGACAAATTAGGTTAAGGGGTAAGTCATTCAGGTGCAGTGGCAGAGCAATATCTTACAACAGACAGAACAAATACATTCCAATTAGAAAGAAGAATTGTTGGGGAGGACCTACAGTGATCAGCTTAAAGAGTTAAAGACATTATCAAATTTAAATAAAAACATATGATGCAAGTCAGAAGACTTTACAGAATATAAAAAGAGCAAAAAATAAATATTAGCTGAGAACCAGAGCAGTAGGTCAGCAAGTGGAGTGATAAGAGTAAAGTAGATGTTAGGACCAGTAAGTTGGAAAGGAAGGACAGACAGAGACAGCTAAATGAACACGATGGGTCGAATGGGCTGAAGTGTGTTTATTTCAATGCAAGGAGTACCATAGGTAAGGCAGAGGAGCTTAGAACCTGAATCAGAAGACATGGGACTATGAATGTTGCAAAGATGGTTACAGTACAAGTGGATTAGAAGGCAGGTCGTTAGAATTTGTTTGTAAAATACTAGGGGAGAAAGCAGTGTGTGGTCCCATTAAAAGATAGTGTGCTTTTTCTATGCTTAGTGATTCAAAAAGGACGGCTCTGGATAGCAGGTTGTGGGTGTGCAGGTGCACAGAGCATCCGAATCAAAGCATTTGTATCAAAAAGCTGCACTGTCAGTAGGCCAACCAGCAATTTTGTTATTAAGACAACAGTTTTGAATTTAGCCAATTAATTTGAACCAGGCACCCGGATACCAAAAAAGTTAAATTTCAATCTTAGAGACAATAAGAACTGCCGGTGTTGGAGTCAGAGATAACAGTGTGGAGCTGGAGGAACACAGCAGGCCAGGCAGCATCAGAGGAACAGGGAAGCTGACGTTTTGGGTCGGGACCCGTCTTCAGAAATGGGGGAGGGGGAAGGGAGCTCTGAAATAAATAGAGGAGGGGTGGGGCTGGGGAAGGTAGGTGGGATGGTGATAGGTGAGTGCAGATAGGCAGCGGTGGGAATTGGTCAGTGAGGTGGGGGGAGCAGATAGGCAGGAGAGAAGACAGACAATTAAAGGAGGAGGGGATGAGAAGGAGGGTTGGTCATGGGATGAGGCTGGGGGTGGGGAGATTTTGAAGCTAGTAAAGTCCACATTGAGACCATTGAGTTGTAGGCAGAATATGAGGTGTTGCTCCTGCAGTTTCCGGGTGGCGTTGTTGTGACACGTCATCCAGGGAATGTGGTCTATTGCATCCGCTGCTCCCGATATGGCCTCCTCGACATCGGTAAGACCAAGCGGAGGCTCGGAGACTGCTTTGTAGAGCACCTGCGCTCGGTTCGTGACAAACGACAACATCTTCCAGTCGCGAACCACTTCAACTCCCACTCCCATTCCCTGGATGACATGTCCATCCTGGGCCTCCAGTGTCACAATGATGCCACCTGGAAACTGGAGGAGCAGCACCTCATATTCCACCTTGGGAGCCTACAACCCAATGGTCTCAATGTGGACTTTACTAGCTTCAAAATCTCCCCATCCCCGGCCTCATCCCATGACCAACCCTCCCTCTCATCCCCACCTCCCTGACCTGTCCGTCTTCTCTCCCGCCTATCCGCTCCTCCCACCTCACTGACCAATCCCCATCACTGCCTTCCTGCACTCACCTATCACCATCCCACCTACCTTCCCCAGACCCACCCCTCCTCTCCTCTCTCTATTTATTTCAAAGCTCCTTTCCCCCTCCCCCATTTCTGAAGAAGGGTCCCAACCCAAAATGTCAGCTTTCCTGTTCCTCTAATGCTGTGTGTCCTGCTGTATTCCTCCATCTCCACACTGTGTTGTCTCTAAATTTAAATCTGATGTTTTTGACGACATAGCACCAGTCCTATTATAAGAAATATTGATATGTCATCAAGGGGACAAAAGAAGGGGCAGTTAGGCAAAGACCAGAGAGTGAACAGCCATCTGCAAGAGTTAACAGCTCTCAAGAGAATCACTAGCTCTCACAGTCTTCTCTAAGTTTTAGAGAAAGCACCATCTAAATCAAAGATACCTACAGCACAACCAGGTAATATTCCTGACAGAAGAATTTGACAGAGAAGGCATTCCTGACAGAACGTTCACCAGAAAAAGCACAGAACATTCCAGAAGACACGTAGCCTGGTTGTAATTTCAAGAGACTAAATTCTATTTCTATTATTTTTGTTTTAAAAAGTGGGACTTGTATTTATTGGAATAGCATACAGTTAGAATCTTGTTTTATTCAGGAATAGTTAGTAGTTAGAAGGGGTTTGTTCATTTTGTTCATTATTTAGTTAATTTGTTCACTGTTAGAGTTAGATAGATAAATAAATAAATAAATAAGATAGTTACTTGTTGACTGTAAAGTGAGTTTCAGAGGTTTATTTTACTTAACCACTAGAAATTACTGAAAAAACAGATTACACCCCTTCTCACACACCTCTTAACAGATTATAGGGCAAGGCGCCCCTTTCTAGGTGTTTCAGTTTTAATTATCAAAGGGAGATCAACCTCCACTTCATAAGGCATTTAATCTTTCAGAAGTAAGCACCTCTACCTAATCCTCTACCTGCTTAGGTTTTTCCTTTACCATTTCATCAAACAGTTTCATCCAGCTGACTGGACCTCAACTCCTTCATCTCTCTCTTTTGTTTTCCCATCCTGTTTTACCTTATGGCTGTGGGATCTTGTCACCACACAGTCCAGAAAAATTCCAGGGTATTTTTCTTTTAGCTCCTCAGTTCCTGGTTTTCTTTCAGCTTCTCCATTACAATGGGCATCATTCCCACCTGTGATCCAGCTATATCATTTCCAACAACAAACAGTATTCCTGGAATAGCCAAATTTTCAATCACTACCACTATCATTTCCCAAGCCTTGATTGGCCTTTCTAGCCTTATCTCACACAAGGGAACACTAATTCTCTCTCCATTTAGTCCACAGATTATCACACTCTCAGACAATATTTCAGAAGGAGTGCAAATATTTTCATCTCTTACTATTAAAGATTGACCAACTCCCATGTCTTAAATATGTTATTTCCTTTACCTACTCCCCCGTTCTACCCGAGTTATCCTTACCCACACAGGTGAAATCTTTGAAAAGATCAGGCACTATGTTACTTTCCAGCCCGTGACTAGGTTGTGTACTCTCCCGTAGCTCCTCAACTTCTCTTGAGGTTTCCTTCACAACCTCAACTAATCCCACTGGTTTAGCTGCTTTTATCACATTCTTTTCCCAGTGCCTTTTTTAAACCACCAGCACTATGACTTTGTGTGTTCCACCTTATTGCACTGAAAACACCTGGAGGTCTTTCACCTCTTTTCCACCCACTGGGTCTTCCTTTTGCACATGTGGCAAACTGTTCCCAGTGTGACCTACTTTTTGTTTTTCATTGAAGGATCTCCCTCTTTCCTCGTTTCTATCCCTCACGGAGTGAAATTGCTGTCGGAAGCTAGATTTCAATTTATGCACTAATGTGTATTCACCTGACATCTCTGTAGTTCTTCTCACTGTTTTAACTTTCTGTTCCTCAACATGAGGTTTTATCACTTCTGGAAGTGAAAGTTTTTAAAACTCCTTCAGCAGAATAACATCTCTAAGATCCTACGTCTTTTCCTTCTTTAACGCTGTCACCTATCTATCAAAGTTGCTGTGTTTAATTCTTTCAAACCCAACACAAGTCTGACCTAGTTCCTTTATGTTTCTGAAGCGTTTCAAGAAACTCCCTTGGATGTACCTAAGAAATTCTCTCCCAGTATGTGAAAAGTCCAGCTATGGGAGGGGGTCATGCTGGGCCTTGTATTGGCTAATGAGCCTGGCCAGGTGACTGACCTTTCAGTGGAAGAGCATTTTGGAAACAGTGAATAAGGATAAATCATGACATTGTGGGAAGTTACTAAATTGGGGAAGGACAAATTACGTCAGTATTACGCAGGAGTGAGGGAGTGTTAATTGGCAGGAGCTGTTATCAACCAAATCCACATTTGATATGTGGGAATTGTTTTAAAGACCAGCTGATCAGAGTTCAGGACCAGCATGTTCCAGTAAGGAGGAAGGTCAAGGATGGCAAAGGATGACAAGGGAGGTTGTTAATGTAGTCAAAAAGGAAAAAAAAAAAGCAGCATATTTAAGGTTTAGGAAGCTAAAATTGTACAGGGCCCCCATGATGAATATAAAGAAAGCAGGAAAGAATTTGAGCAGGGAATTAGGAGAGCAGGAAGGGGCCAGAAATGTCCTTGGCAAGTAGACATAAAGAGAATGCCAAGTCATTCTATAGATTAAAAACAAGAGGATAACTAGGGAGAAGGTAGGATCACTCAAGGATAAAGGAGGGAACTTGCGCTTGGAGGCAGAGGATGTGGGCAAGATTCTAAATGAGTACTTTGCATCAGTATCCACCCAGGATGAGAATATGGAGGATAGCGAGATTAGTGTGGAGCATGCTAATATGCTAGGGCACGTTGAGACCAAGAGGGAGTGTTGTTGGGTCTCTTGAAGAACATTACAGCACAGGAACAGGCCCTTCGGCCCTCCAAGCCTGCGTCGATCCAGATCCTCTATCTAAACCTGTCACCTATTTTCCAAGGATCTGTATCCCTCTGCTCCCTGCCCATTCATGTATCTGTCGAGATACATCTTAAATGACGCTATCGTGCCCACCTCTACCACCTCCGCTGGCAACGCGTTCCAGGCACCCTCCACCCTCTGCATATCTCCCTTAAACTTTTCCCCTCTCACCTTGAAATCATGACCCCTAGTAATTGAGTCACCCACTCTGGGAAAAAGCTTCTTGCTATCCACCCTGTCTATACCTCTCATGATTTTGTAGACCTCCATCAGGTCCCCCCTCAACCTCCGTCTTTCTAATGTAAATAATCTAAGCTACTCAACCTCTCTTCATAGCTAGCGTCCTCCATAACAGGCAACATCCTGGTGAACCTCCTCTGCACCCTCTCCAAAGCATCCACGTCCTTTTGGTAACGTGGCGACCAGAACTGTACACAGTATTCCAAATGTGGTCGAACCAAAGTCCTATACAACTGTAACATGACCTGCCAACTCTGGTACTCAATATCCCGTCCGATGAATGAAAGCATGCCGTATGTCTTCTTGACCATTCTGTCCACCTGCGTTGCCACCTTCAGGGTACAATGGACCTGAACATCCAGATCTCTCTGCGCATCAATTTTCCCCAGGGCTTTTCCATTTACTGTATAGTTCACTCTTGAATTGGATCTTCCAAAATGCATCACCTCACATTTGCCTGGATTGAACTCCATCTGCCATTTCTCCGCCCAACTCTCCAATCTATCTATATTCTGCTGCATTCTCCGACAGTCCCCTTCACTATCTGCTACTCCACCAAGCTTAGTGTCATCTGCAAACTTGCTAATCAGACCACCTATACCATCTTCCAGATCATTCATGTATATCACAAACAACAGTGGTCACAACACGGATCCATTGGTCACAGTTCTCCATTTTGTGAAACTCCCTTCCACGACAACTCTGTCTCCTGTTGCCCAGTCAGTTCTCTATCCATCTAGCTAGTACACCCTGGACCCCATGCGACTTCACTTTATCCATCAGCCTACCATGGGGAACCTTATCAAACGCCTTACTGAAGTCCATGGATATGAATTCTAAAGCCCTTCCCTCATCTATCGACTTTTGACACTTCCTCAAAGAATTCGATCAAGTTGTTAAGCCATGACCTTCCCTGCATAAAACCATGCTGCCTATCACTAATAAGCCCATTTTCTTCCAAATGTAAATTGATCCTATCCCTCAGTACCTTCTCCAGCAGCTACCCCACCACTGACATCAGGCTCACCGGTCTATAATTACCTGGATTATCCTTGCTACCCTTCTTAAACAAGGGGACAACATTACCAATTCTCCAGTCCTCCGGGATCTCACTTGTGCTCAAGGATGCTGCAAAGATATCTGTTAAGGCCCCAGCTATTTCCTCTCTCGCTTCCCTCAGTAGCCTGGGATAGATCCCATCCGGACCTGGGGACTTATCCACCCTAATGCCTTTTAGAATACCCAACACTTCCCCCCGCCTCCTTATTCTGACTTGACCGAGAGTAATCAAACATCTATGCCTAACTTCAACATCAGTCATGTCGTCAATAGCAGATGGAAAGTATTCAGCCTGGAGCTGGGTGACCAGTGGTGTTCCACAGGGATCTGTTCTGGGACCTCTGCTCTTTGTGATCTTTATAAATGACTTGGATGAGGAAATGGGTGGGTTACTAAGTTTGCTGATGACACGAAGGTTGGAGGAGTTGTGGACAGCGTAGAGGGTTGTTGTAGGTTGCAACGGGACATTGGCAGGATGCAGAGCTGGGTAAAGAAGTGGCAGATGGAATTCAACCCAGAAAAGTGTGAAGTGATTCATTTTGGAAGGTCGAATTTGAATGCAGAATACAGAATTAATGGCAGAATTCTTGGCAGTGTGAAGGAACAGGGGGATCTTGGGGTCCATGTCCATAGATCCTTCAAAGTTGCGACCCAAGTTGATAGGGTTGTAAAGAAGGCGTATGGTGTGTTGGCTTTCATTGGCAGGGGAATTGAGTTTAAGAGCCATGAGGTTATGCTGCAGGTCTATTATACCCTGGTTAGAGCACACTTGGAATATTGTGTTCAGTTCTGGTCACCTCATTGTAGGAAGGATGTGGAAGCTTTAGAGTGGGTGCACAGGAGATTTATCAGGATGCTGCCTGGACTGGAGGGCAGGTCTTATGAGGAAAGGTTCAGGGAGCTAGGGCTTTGTTCATTGGAGCTAAGAAGGATGAGAGGTGACTTGATAGAGATGTACAAGATGATGAGAGGCATAGAATAGAGTGGATAGCCAGAGACTTTTTCCCAGGGCAGAAATGACTATTCTGAGGGGGCATAATTTTAAGGTGATTGGAGGAAGGTATGGGGAGATGTCAGAGGTACGTTCTTTACAGAGAGTGGTGTGTGTGGGGAATGCGCTGCCGGTAGTGGTAGTGGAGTCAAATATTTTAGAGACTTTTAAGCGACTCTTGAATAGGCACATGGACGATAGTAAAACGTAGGGTATGCAGAGTAATTTGACCTTAGTAGGATAATAGGTCGGCACAACATCATGGGCCAAAGGGCCTGTACTGTGCAGTACTGTTCTATGTTCTATTAATAAGGACAGAAAAGCACAGTACAAGAGAAGAGTAGTTTGAAATAAACAAATGGTAAAATTTCTCTAAGAACTTTGCAGAGTTAAAGTTAGTATTGTTCCTAAAAAAAAAGTGTTTTGGAATTAGCAATGGAAAATAACAAATTGCAAATGAACTGAACACATACTTTGCATCAGTCTTCACTGATGGGGATACAAATAACATCACAGAAATAACCATAAATGGAAATTGAAATTGAAAGGAAGGAGCAACTTAAGAAAATTAAATTCACCAGTTAAGGGCTACTGAACAAAACTGTTTGGAACTGTCGGCGGTCAAGTCCTCAGTCTTCAGGGACTTTATTTGAAGGTCTTAAAAGACGCGGCTAGTAAAATAGCTGGTGTAGCTGGTAATCAGGATGGCTAATGGAATGTTGGCCTTTATTTTAAGGGATTGGAGAATAAGACCAGGGAAGTTTTACTGCAACTGTACAACATGCTCGTGAGATCACATCTGGAGAACTGTGAGCAGTTTTGGTCCCCTAATTCAATTAAATAATATCTTTCCTTAAAAGCAGTTCAGAGAAGGGTCATTAGGATGATCCCTGTAACAGGACAGTCTTATGAGCAAAAGTTAAACAGATTGGGACTCTACTCAATAGAAGAATAAAAGTAATCTCATTGAAGCCTGTAGAATTCTTGAAGGGCTTGATGGATTAAATGCCAAGATGATTTCCCTCATGGGAGAGTCTACATCCAAGGGCATAAATGCAGAATAAAAGGGTGCCAATTTAAGACTGAGATGAGGCAGAATTCCCTGAGGGTTAAGTGTCTTTAACTCCTTGCCATAAAGAGATGAGGCACAGTCAGACAGATTCTTGATCAGAGAAACCATAGGTTACAGGGAAAAGGCAGGAAAGTGGACGAGGAATTTCAGATCAGCAACAATCCTATTGAATGGTGGAGCAAGCTCAAGGGGCTCAACGGCTTACTCGTATCCCCTTTTTTTTGGTTTTATGGACAAGGATACCAATATCCTTTCATACTTCTACACTCTTCAACTTCTTACCATCGCACAAGTACTCTAGACAACTATTATTCCAATAAGCAGAGTAAAGTTAATGTACAGGAAGTAAGATTAAGGCTAGGACTAGGTATTGCGGCAGAGCTCAGCACAGCCTGCAGCATATGGGAAGTCTTAGAAGCTCTAGCAATCTGGATGACTACTTCTACAGAAAAGTGTCTCCAGTTTGATCAGTTCAAGTGCCAGGTTTCACAGCTTTAGCATCAGCTGAAGGCACTGCAATGCATCAGAAGGCCGAGCGATAAGTGGATAGCAAGTTTTCAGACATGGTCATCCTGCAGCTTAAGGAAATGTAGTCAAAGAGGAAAGGGTTACCATTATCAGAAGGAGATAGGCAAGCAAGCAGGCAGAGGCTGGTGAGTATCTGGAACTCAGTGCCTTAAAAAGGGTGGTACAGGCATGAATCCTCCAGACAATTTAGTCATATTTGGATGAGCACTTGAAACACCAGCATATAAGGCTACAGGCCAAGTGCTGGATCGTGGGATTAAAACAAATAGATGCTTGAAGACTATCAGAGAGTTACAGAGTCTTATGGAAACAGACCCTATGGTCCAACCAGCCCATGCTGAATATAACCTCAAACTAAACTAGTCCCACTTGCCCGCTCCTGGCCCATGTTCCTCCAAATCTTATCAAAATGTCTTTTAAACATTAACTGTGCCCCATCCAACACTTCCTTAACAAGTTCATTCCACACACAAACTACCCTCTGTGTAACAAAATTTGTCCTTCATGTCATTTTTAAATCTCTTTAAAATTTTAAAATATGCCCCCTAGTCTTGAAATTCTCCATCCTAGGGAAAAGACACCTTCCATTAACCTTATCTACACCACTCGTGATTTTATAAACCTCTATAAGGTCACCTCTCAACCTCCTACACGCCAGTAAAAGATCGAAGGAGAAGCGAAATAGGCAGGGACAACTCAAACCTTCCATACCCGGCAACATCTTGGTAAGTATTTTCTGAACCCTCTCCATCTTAATATTACCGTTCCTACAAGAGGGCAACCAGAGCTGGGCACAATACTCCAGAAAAGGCCTCACCAATGTCTTGTACAACCTCAATATGACGCATCAACTCCTAGACCCAAAGGACTGAACAACGAAGGCAAGTGTTAAAAATACCATTTTTCTTTAAAGCCCGTGTCTATGTGAAGCAAAGTTCAAAGAATTATGCACCTGAACCCCTAGGTCCCTCTTTTCTACAAGATTACCCCAAGGCCCTACCATTAAATGTACAAGTCCTACCCCTGTTTTAAAGGTAAGTGGCAGAAAGTTTACAGGAGATCTCCAGAAAAATGTTTTCCCCCCCCGGAGAGAGTGGTGGGAATCTGGAACTCACTGCCTGTAAGAGTGGTAGAGGTAGAAACCCTCCTAACATTTAGGAAGTATGTAGATATGCACTTGCAATGTCAAGGCAAAAGGCTGTGGGCCAAGTGCTGGAAAATTGGATTCGTACAGTTAATTGTTGTTTTTGACTGACACAGATGTGATGGGTCATAGGGTCTTTCTTTGTGTCGCTAAGTAGGCTGTGATCTAATTTTGTCCTTTTTTCTCCCCCAAAATAAAAATATTCCCTCCATTTGTGGATTCTGTCTATGCAAGGACCCCAACATTGCAGTAAATTTAAAAACCACAAGTCAGGTTTATTTCACAGACAGACATGTATGTGGGGCAGGGGAATGAATGGCAATACAAGCACTCATACAAATAAAACAATCAGAAAATATAGAAATTGTTTAACTACTAACAACTTCAGTACAAAAGAAAAAGTGGCTGAGCTATATCTTTAAATCAAGTATTAAACTGGTAGAGTCCAAAAGTCTAAAATTGAATGCCTTTGTGAAGTATATTGACCAGCTAGCAGGTAAAGAATTAAAGGCAGTTTCTTCTCTTTAAAAATCTCTTTCAAATTCTGAAGGATATTTCCTGCAATGTAACTTTTATTTTGCTGGTTTGATAGAGCATAGATACAAGTTTTAGCTGCTTTTAACAGGCCCAGAAGCTTTTTCATTTATTGGACTTGGGTATCAATAGATTAGATGTCGTGTGGAGCAGCGGTGACCTTTTAACTCTCTGCTGTTTAAAAATCACAAATTCAAAAGACAGTTGGGTTCAATATTGTGAGAGTCATGTGACCAAGCATCTCCAGGGAATGTGGGGAAGGTGGACAGTCAGCCTCCAGACAAAGCTTGCCTTGCAGATAGCCAATTGTTTGCAACCCATCCCAGAGATTATAAAGTCTTATAAAATGTGTGTAAGTTGCAATTCCATAGGCTAGGAGTTTCTCTTGGAGATGGCAGCTTCTGCAGCAGACTTTAACGACCCACCAACAGGTACAAAAGCATGGCCTCAAAGTACTGAATGACCTCCTTCTGTTTCTCTAGGGTCCATGATTTTTGTGCATAGAAGGATTTCCTCATTTCAGATTTGAACATTCTGGCTGTAACTTAAGACTTGCAAGGGTTATGAAAAGCCATCAAGCAATATTTACCCACAATAACCTGAACAATATCCACTTTGGGATCCGCCAGGGCCACAATGCTTGGACAAAACAGCTGAATTTCAGAGGTATGGTAAAAGTTACTGTCTAGGACTTCAAGTCAATATTTGACAAATTGGATCATCAAGGCGTTCAGCAAAACTGGAGTCAATGGAAATCAGGAAGAACACTTCCCACCAACCATACCAATTCACAAACGAACATGAGCCCCAAGTATCTGCAGTCATTTAGGAGCTCTACAGAAAATGGAATACAGATTTTCCATAATGAAACCACAGGTGAGACTTTCAAGATAAGGCTACAACAATTTGGGCTGTTCACCTTGAGTTAAAGTTTGACAGAGATGTTTTCCATCATACAAGGAATAAACAGAATCAAAATACTCATGGGGGTAAAATAAATACAGAAATCCCTGATCTTAAAAAAAAATGAATGCAAAGACACTTTCTTGTGTATAAAATGTTAAGTGTAGGATTTTTGCCACAAGATGCATCTGTAACTATTAATTGGGCAGCATGGTGGCTCGGTGGTTAGCCTGGGACCCAGGTTCAATTCCAGTCTTGGATGACAGCCTGTGTGAAGTTTGCACATTCTCCATGTCTCTGTGGGTTTCCTCCCACAGACCCAAGATGTGTAGGTTAGATGGATTAGCCATGGGAAGTGCAGGGTTTCAGGGATAAGGTAGGGGGTGAATCTGGGTGGGATGCTCTTTGGAGAGTCGTTGTGGATTGTTTCCACACTGCAGGGATTCTATTAAATTAAAATTCTACCAGGAAAAAGAATTAGTAAAAGAAATGAAAACTTACGGTATGCATATGAACTGCTAATGCAAATTTAAGTCAATTTTCTGTGATTACATTTATTAAAATGAGAATAATCTATGCAGCGAGATAATAGAAATTCTGTTCTTGGGGCGGCATAGTAGTTCAGTGGTTAGCATTGCTGCCTCACAGCGTCAGGGACCCGGGCTCGATTCCACCCTCGGGTGACTGTCTGTGTGGAGTTTGCACATTCACCTAGTGTCTGCGTGGGTTTCCTCCAGGCGCTCCGGTTTCCTCCCAAAGTCCAAAGATGGGCAGGCTAGGTGGATTGGCCATGCTAAATTGCCTGTAGTGTTCAGGGATGTGTAGATTAGGTGGGTTATAGGGGGATGGGTCTGGGTGGGATGCTCTGTGGGTTGGTGTGGACTTGTTGGGCCGAAGGTCCTGTTTCCACACTATATTGATTCTATGTTTATTGACTCATTTAGTGGAAGCCAGATTTCCATTACCAAAAAATTGCACCCTGACTATACTCTCAAAAAGCCTTTTATAAAATGTAACAAATGAAAAAGTACAGCACAGGAACAGGCCCGTTAGCCCTCCAAGCCTGTGCCAACCATCATGCCCTAATTAATCTAAAAAAACCTGCCACTTTTTGATCTGCATCCCTCTATTCCCTTCCTATTCACGTACCCATCTAGGTGCCTCTTAAATGTCTTCAATGTGCCCACTTCCACCACCTCTTCTAGTAGTGCAGATTAAGATTGATCCCAAACCCTGCTTTAAATTCCTGCAGCAGAAAAAGTTTCTTTTAAACCTATCAAATCCCTCTACTATTTTAATAGCAATCAGATTACCCCACCCACCCCACCATAAAAATTCAAGGATACAGAAACCAAACTTCTGCAGCCTTGTCATATATCTTAACCACTGAAACACCACACAATGGGTGGTACGGTGTCTCAGTGGTCAGCACTGCTGCCTCACAATGCCAGGGTCCTGGGGTCAATTACACCCTCAGGTGACTGTCTATGTGGAGTTTGTACATTCTGCTGGTGTCTCTGTGCGTTTCCACTGGGTGCTCTGGTGTGTTCCCACAGTCCAAAGACGTCCAGGTTAGGTGGATTGACCATGCCTACATGCCCATAGTGTGCTAGGTGGATTAGCCATGGGAAATGCAGGGTTACAGGGATAGGATAGTGGGGTAGATTTCGGTGGGATGCTCTTCAGGGACTCAAGTGGACTTGACAGGCCAAACGGCCTGCTTACACACTAAGTATTCTATAACTCTGGTGAACCTGCACCATTCTCCTTCCAAGAATCACATACAGCGTATATTATGGGCCCTTGTGGCACAATAGTAGTGGTCCTACATCTGGGCCACAAAACCTAAGTTCAAGTCCCACCTGCTTCAGAAGCATATCTTAACACACCTGAACAGGTCAATTAAAAATATCTACAAAACCCTTTGGGTTCAGTGCCCAAAACTGAATGCAGGATTAATTGGTGTCTGATTAGAGTTCTGTACACCAGAAGCATACATTATGCTCTGCATTTCAGTCTCAAGCTATTGAGCATTATTTGGACCTGGGCACATGGACATCTCAACCATTTTGCTCCTGAACAGCAGCTTGTCTCTTTCCCAAATCTAAAGTAAATGAGCCCACACTTCCCAAACAAACCTAACTTCATCTGCTACAGTTTTGTCTGTTCACTTAATCTCTTACATTGTTAACTTGTTTCTCCCCACTTCTACAGTTTACTGTGCTCCCTAACTTGTCAATTATCAAAGTTTTCAAATGATGCCATGATGCTTTAAAAATTATGTTTACATGAAACTGAGAGTGTCTGCTAGGGAACATTGATTACCTTGTACACATTTTCAATACATACCAAAACAAAACATCAAGCAATCTAAATTCATAGCCAGAAGACAAATTTCTAACAGTGTTACAACAGCTACATCATAAAATCCAATCAATCTCTTAATGTTCAGAAAGGCACAACCAGGGCAACATATTACTACAAAAAAAGTTGGTCCTACAACATGATAGCGGTTTAGATAAGATCCAATAGCAGTCGCTAATGAGCGAATGCACTTCTTTATTTTCATACAAATGCAAGCAATCACACTGATCACTACCACAATTCAATTACCAGATATTATTATCCAATGTCACATTCACTTGGTCAGACCGCAGTCAACTGTACCCACAGGAAACTTTCAGTTATTCTGTAACTCCCCTATTTTCTGCTGTATAGTTACAGACAATGTTGCGAAAAGGTGCGTTAGAAGACAAAAATTCAAACAGGCTAAAAAGAAAAACTTTTGCCATTTAAGGTGCTATCTGATCAACTGGAGACTAAATTTGGACTTTAACTTCACTTTCAGCGACTGTAATTTTATATAAAACACTAATAATTTAGGATAAGGCAACACGACAAAGTAAAATGAAATCAGAGATAGTAGGAACTGCAGATGCTGGAGAAACTTCATTTTACAGCAGGCTTATAATAAAGAGACCATCATATAGAAAACCACAGCCAGCAAAGGTTCTACAGCAATTATCAATATCTTTTGATAGCCCGAACGAGAAATTTGTCGATCAGGACAATAATTCCTATCTCGTAAACTTGAAATCGTTCTAAGCTTGCTCGGGACTTGATTTTTTTTTAAGAAAAGGTTGACAGTGTCCTTGGAGTTCTGCTCCACATGAGTATCAACATTATGTTTATCTCTTCCAAAGGATTTCCCACCACTTACCTCCAGAAACTGAAGAGGGGAATACCAAATTTAAATTTTGCCAATAATTCAAATTCCTCTAATTAAAAGCGAAGTTATGGGATAAATAAACCCTTAAGTAAATTAAAGTTGTTTGCCTGCAAGTGAAGGGAACGTACATTTGAAAAGGCACCTAAAAATAATCCTTAACATTTGAAATATCAGTCTAGCTTTCATCAATGTCCTTTCATCAGCTGAATCTGTGCATTGGTCCTACATGATGGCGGTTTAGATAAGATCCAATAGCAGTCGCTAATGAGCGAATGCACTTCTTTAAAGTCTCACCTCGCTGTTGTGGCCTCGCAGGTTAAAGTTGATCCTCTGCGGGGTATTGCGTTCCCTCTTGCAGTGACTAGCAGTGAAAGTCACACCGACCACTCCTCTGCCATTACCAATCGCTAACCAGCCTTCCTCGTAGCACCGTCGACGACAAACAGGCTTTTCCTTCTCGCTTTTGGGCACGCGGCCCTTCCAGGACATGCAGAGGATACTGGAATCGCTGCACAGCACCGAACCCTCCTCCACCGCTGCGAACATCCTGCTGGGGCTGCAGCTGCAAATCAATACAAGCCTAACCAATGCGTTCCTAAGCGAGTGACAGCATCGGAAACTTGAGGCGCATCAGGAAAAGCCGCTCCTGCAATCTTGGAAACACCGTCAAGGCCCTGGGGAGTGGTTAGAAAAATAGTATGTTTGCAGGGGAGTGGCAGTACGGAGGAGTGAACGGTTATTCCGAACTGAAGTTCCTGTTCACATTCCCGAATGGAATGTAACTCCAATGTGACATGGAGGCCGAGAGTCGTACGGCCCAAAGCTTGCCTCAACCACAGTTACAACCTACACCAGGACAAGCTCGCTTGGCTCGAGCTTCGGCGAACCGGTCCAAAAGCCCTGGAAGATTGCGCGCGCCTCCGCACGCCCCTCGCCGTATGAAAAACCTTATGTTTGGATACGGGAGACAGCGTCACCGCTTACACTACCGATTTACTCCTTCCATACGTGAAACGTCTGAGCCTAGACTCCAATATTGTTCTGTACTTCACTCCCCAATACACGTAGACTGCCGTTCAGCGTCACGCTGCACTGGGCATCTGGGTAATATGATTAAGTAGATCAATTACGCAGTAGCTTACGGTTTGCCACCTGCAGTTTTGCAGTAGTTGTTTCAGGTGCTTTGCTGTAGAAAAGCTGACGTGAGCAGAAGTGAATAGAATACAAAAGTCGTACTCCATAAAGCCAGTGTAACTTATTGTATCTCTTGACTAAATTTTGAAATAATATGCAATTCAGTGCAAGCTTAGAAGCTTTCGTTATTTATCTAAAATAAACAGAAAATGTTGGAAACATACAGTTGGTCTGGCTGGGTCAGTAAAATTAAAGGTTAAAGGTGTCAGAGCCAATAAGGTGACCGCAGTACAACGGGATCGTGATCAGATGGGCCAATGTGCGAAAGAGTGACAGATGGAGTTTAATTTAGATAAATTTGAGACAAATCCGAGCAGGACTTACACACTTAATGGGGAGTATTGCTGAACAGATACCTTGGAGTACAGGTTCATAATTCCTTGAAAATGGAGTCTGAGGTGGATAGTGAAGAGGGCATTTGGTATGCTTGTCTTTATTGGTCAGTGCATTGAGTATAGGAATTGGGAATGTCATGTTTGTGGCCATACAAGACATTGGTTACCGCACTCTTGGAATATCACATGCAATTCTGAACTCCCAGGAAACTTGTTGTTAAACTTGACAGCGTTCAGAAAAGACTAACAAGCATGTTGCCAGGTTGGAGGGTTTGAGCTCTCGGGAGAGGCTGAATAGGCTGGGGCTATTTTCCTGGGGTGTTGGAGGCTGTGGGGTGATATTAGAGGTTTATAAAATCATGACGGGACATGGATAGGATGAATAGCCAAGATCTTTCCCCCTGAGTTGGGGTCCAGAACTACAGGGCATAGGTTTAAGGTGAGAACGGAAAGATTCAGAAAGAACCTAAGGTGCAACTTTTTTCTCCAGGAAGGTGGTGCAGGTATGGAATGGGCTGTCAGAGGAAGGGATGGAGGCTGGTACAATTACAATGTTTAAAATGCATCTGGATGGGTATAAGAATAGGAAGGGTTGAGGGGTATGGGCCAAATGCTGGCAAATGTGACTAGATTTATTTAGGATATCTGATTGGCACAGATGACTTGGACCAAAAGGTCTGTTTAGATGCTGTACAGCTGATTTGATGCGCTTAACTTGGTGTTGACTCTTCTCTATACACTTAAGTTTTTAGCATGTCTTTATTTCAGATTTGCAACTTCTGCAGTATTTTGCTTTTACACAGAATAACTCAATATTCTGGTACTAAATTTGTGAAATATAATTTCAAGATTAGGATTTGTAATTTCAGTTTTAAAAGAATAACTAAAATCCTTTTATAGATACGTGTGGAGCTGGAGGAACACAGCATCAGAAGAGCAGGAAAGTTGACATTTCTGGTCAGGACCCTTCAGAAAAATCCTTCAATTGATCAGAGTTAGAGAAGTGCTCTTTATTTTTTTTTTTTGACTCTTAAGTGATAATGCCCTATACTGCAGAGATTGACCACTGTTACACGCTAATGGGCTAACGCTCTGGAAATGAAGCTGCACTATCCCGAGAGTCATCGCAAAAGTTCCATAATTTAGCTAACTAAGATCTAGATTCTAGAAAATAGCTTCTGGGCTGAACAAGAATTAATATTTTGATTCTAGCTACAGTAAATTGGCATGTACTGTTTTAAAATTCTAATCCCCTTAAGCTCCCCTTTACACACAAACAGGGTAAATTGGATAATGGAATGAAGGGAAAGATTGGAAAGACTGTTCAGTAGTCTGTTTCCCAGGTACTTTTGTTGAGGTTATATTTTCCTGTTGGCTAGCATGTCTCTTCAATTCTCTTTCTCCAGATGGTAAGAGACAAAGTGGCTGGTTCCCTTTTAAAAGGCTCTGACTCATCTGTTAAGTGACAACTGTTTCCAAAAAAGTGTGCTTCAGATTTGCAGTGAGTTTTGAGTGTAGAGAACAGACTATTCCTGAGCTAGGAAGAACTGAAGACTTCTATCAGCTGTCACTTATTCCCAATTCTAACCTGTTTGTTACCTGAGAACCTATCACACAGCTGTTGATAAAGACAAAAAACTGTCATTTATAACAGTTACTATGCTAAAGCCCAACCAATATGAACATTACACCATAAGGAACTCTGTAAAAATAAAATTACTCAGATTGGACTATGACCAGTGGCTTGTGTTAGAACTAAAAGTTTGTGTGTAGTGAGGTCAGGCCTGGAAGTTACTTGCAGGTTGGTCCTTGATAAGAAGTATTCCATGAATGTTTCAGTGCCAGGGGAGAGCAGGATGTTTAACCAGATAAATGTTTGGCCTTAATGAGGTCAGTAGCTGGGAACTGGTTCCAGCAGGTCTGGGAAAAGTGTTATCTTCAAGCATAAGGTTTGTTGAATGGTAAGTGGGACCTCATTGAGATGGTCAATCTGACTGGGAGAGGCAACAGTTTTAAGTTGACATTTGGACTGTTTTATGTGTGAAGGTGTTTAGTTGTTGATGCTATAGCATGAGGATTTGGAAGCTCTCGGCCTAACCCTTTATCAGCTATTAGAAGTTCAGAATTGAAACTAAGAATTATTGACTTCCTGTGAGTGAGCTGAAAATTCAACTAAAACTAATCTATGCCCATGGAACAACATCATGAAAACCACTTGGGTAATCTGGCCTGTTTTGTTTTTCTTTTTTATATTTCCGTTAAGTGTTTGGAGAAGGAAGGGTGAACAGCCAGCTGTCATGCTGAGTATAGGCACCACCAATATAGGTTTTAAAAAATGGGATGAGGTCCTATAAGCTGAATTTGGGAAGTGAGGAGTTAAATGAAAACATACTACCTCAAAGGTAGTAATCTCCAGATTCCCACCAGGGTCACACGCTAGTCAGAGTATTCTGCCATTCCTAGCTATGATGAATATGTGGCTTGAGGGAGGAAATCCAATTCCTGGGACATTGGAACCAGTCCTGGGGGAGGTGGGATCAGTACAAACTGAACTATCTGCACCTGGACAGGACTGGAACCAATCCCTGGGGGAGGGGAGAGGAGGAGAGAAGAGTGTTTGCTCGTGCTATTGGGGAGGATTTAAGCTAATATGGCAGGGGGTGAGAACCGTTGCAGGAAGTCAAGGGAAGTAAAGTGAAGACAAACAAAGGCAGTAAAGGGGGAAAAGTGGAAGACAGAAACCAGAATCCAAAAGGGCCACAACATAGTTCTAAAACATAAATTCTAAATGTCAAAAAAATGCTTGAAGCCTCTGTCTCAATGCAAGGAGCATTTGTAATAAGATGGATGAATTAATTGTGCAGAGTGATTAATGAATACAATGTAATTGAGATCACTGAGACCTGACTCCAGGGTGACCAAGGACGGGAACACAACATTTAGGGATATTTGGGTTTTTTCAAAGATAAACAAAGGACAGTGACATGGGGTAGTGTTGCTGCTTAAGGAAGAGATTATAAGGAAGGACATTAGTCTAGACAATATGGAATCTGTATGACTGGAGCTGCAGAATACCAAACGGGGGAAAAAATTGTCAGTGTGATTTGTGTACAGACAACCAAACAGTAATTGAGGTTGGGGATGGCATGAAACAGGAAATTAGATGTGTGCAGTAAGGGTACAGCAGCTATGATGGGTGACATCAATCTGGTTTATTGACTGGACTAACAAACTGGTAGCAATGCGATGGAGAAGCATTGCTTGGAATATCAGAGGGCTGGTTTCCTTGATCAATATGTTGAGGAACCAGCTACAGAGCAGCCTAGACTAGGTATTGGTAACAAGAGGGGATTAACTAGCAACCTGGTGGTAGTGTGAGATCCTTTTTGGGGAAAAGTGACTATGATCTGGTTAAGTCTGAGATGAGGGTCCTGAACTTGAACAAAGCTAACTTTGGTATGAGACATGCTTTGGCTAGGCTAAGCTGGCCAAGGATATTTGGGGGTTAACTGTAGATAGGCAATGGCAAACATTGAAAGAACATATGGATGAACTTCAACTGTAAATCCCTGCTTGGCATAACAGTAAAGCAGAGAAGGTGGCTCAACCATGGCTAACAAGGGAAATCAGGGATAGTGTTAAAGCCAAAGAAGTGGAATATAAATTGGCCGGAAAAAGCACTAAACCTGAGGACTAGGAGAAATGTAAAATTCAGAAGGGGAAAATAGTATGAGAGTAATTTAAAGTTTCAGCAAAGATCTGTAGCTCAGGTTGTGGGTGAAGTTGTTGACTTGCTAGCTGAGCTGGCTTGTTCTCGTTCAGACATTTCATCATCATGTAGGTGACATCACTTCATTGGAGGCTCCACTGATGAAATTATTCTATTCTGCTTGGAATTTATACTGTCTGGTCCACTATGGGGAGTACTGTCCTTTCTGGTTTTGATCTGTATGGGTTTGCATATAGGGTCCAAATCTGTTTGATTGCATTATGGGTGGAGAACCATGCCTCTAGGAATTCCTGTGCATGCCTATGTTTGGCTTAGCTACTATGGTTACTTTACCCTACTTAAACCAATGGCCTTCCTTGTCTGAGTGTACCAACATTTAAGGCGAGTTTGTCGTGCTGTTTTGCTGCTAGCTGATGTTCATGTATTCTGATGGCTAGTTTCCTTCCTGTCTGTCTGATGTAATGTTAGTGGCAGTTGTTGCGTGGTATTTTGTAAACTGTTGGTTCTGCATGTTGTGGGAATGGGGTCTTTAATCCTTGTGAATATTTTGTCGTAGAGTGGCTGTGGGCTATTGTGATACCTAGTGGTATCTGTTGTCAGTTCTGATATATTCTTGTTGCAGGATATCTGTTTAAAGTGAGGATCTTGTATAAGTGTTGTTCCTCTTTCCTGCATAGTTCTGGACTGTTGCACTGTGTCAGGACACTATTTAAATAGTGTCCTATTGCAGCTTTATTTGTGGATGTTAAGGTGGTTGCTGTGGAAGCTGAGGATTTGATCTGTATGGGTCGCTTTTCTGTATCCTGAGGTTTGGAACTCCCTGTTTGTCAATCGCTCTACTGTAACATCCAGAAATAGAAGTTGGTTGTTAAAGTTTGTAAGAAATAAGAGGGAGAGGGAAAATGGAGAATTAGGCTGGTTAGCTTGACACAGTAGTGGGG
Organism: Rhincodon typus; assembly: GCF_021869965.1. Lineage (NCBI taxonomy): Eukaryota > Metazoa > Chordata > Chondrichthyes > Orectolobiformes > Rhincodontidae > Rhincodon > Rhincodon typus. Next base: position 29,836,080 of record NC_063340.1, on the reverse strand, counting down.
AAAATGCTGGAGTCTATCACTAAAGTTGTAATAACTTTACAGTTAGGTTCCACATGAGATCAGTAAGCAAAATTTAAAGCTTAGTATTGGAGGTAACATATTGATGTGGATGGAGAACTGGTTGGCAGACACTAAGCAGAGAGTTGGAATAAATGGATCCTTTTCAGAGTGGCAGGCAGTGACTAGTGGGCTACCAGAGTTCAGTGTGGGGACCCCAGATGTTTACCATATACCTTACTGATTTGGATGAAGGAATTGAATGCAATATCTCCTCCTTTGCCGACACTAAGTTGGGTGGCCGTGTGGGCTGTGAGGAGCAAGAGGCTGCAGGGAGACTTGGATAGGCTGGCTAAGTGGATAAATAATTGGCAAATGCAATATGATGTGGATAAGAATTAATCGCTTTGGTCACAAACAGGAAGGCAGGTTATTATCTGAATGGCAGCTTTTAGGAAAAGGTGAGGTGCAACAAGACCTCGGTGTCATGGTGGAACAGTCACTGAACGTTGGCATGCAGGTGGTGAGGAAAGCTAATGGCATGGTGGCCTTCATAGTGTGAGGATTTGAGTATAGAAGTTGGGATGTTTTGCTGCAATTATACAGGGCCTTGGTGAGGCCACATCTTGAATACAGTGTGTTTTGGACTCCTAGTCTGAGGGACATTTTAGCTATTGGGAGAGTTCAGCAAAGGTTCACCAGACTGATTTCTGGGATGGCAAGACTGACTAATGAAGAAAGACTGTATCAACTGGGCTTCTACTGACTGGAAATGAGAAGAATCGGGGGTGGAAGAATATTTTTAGAAGCATATAAATGCCTGATGGAACTGGACAGGCTAGATGCAGGAAGAATGCTCAACATCGGGAAACAAGCCCAGAACTAGGGGTCACAGCTAGGAATGAGGGATAAGCCATTCAGGACTGAGGTGAGGAAGAATTTCTCCACTCAGTTGTGAATCTGTGGAATTCTCTACCACAGAAAGCTGTTGGGGCCAGTTTATTTATATATACTGAGATTGTATGATCAGCCATGATCTTATTGAATGGTGTGTAGGCTCAAAAGGCTAAATATCTAACCCACATACCTATTTTTCTATTTGCTTGTCTTTTGTGTGAATAGGGTTGAAAACCAAGGTTATTGGGTGTAAACAGTAGAAATTTAGATTCCTTTGTTTAATTTGGCTCTGCTAAAGTTACTGTTGTTGAATCACTATTACCAAATTGCTGAGTCTTGACCCAATGTCCAGAATTGATCACTTGTAGACTCTGATTTGTTATTTAAAAAGTCTCTGCTTAGGAACATGAGCATACTGTGCATTTGAGATGTGTTCTGTCCTGCTTCTTTCACAGCGAGCATGTCACAATGGTGCCGAAATGTCATCTGCAGACAAACACTTGGTGAACAACTTTTGAGTTCTTCAGTTTTTGTTTTGAGACAACTATCACTAGTGGACGGAGGGAGGGCTCTCTCAGACCCAGGATGTCTTTTAGTCTTTGCTTTCAGGTAGTTTAACAGTTTCTGCTGGCTGCTGAGCTAAAAGCTTGAGTTCCTGGGTGCTAGGGTGAAGTTCTAGACAGTGAGGCTTCCTCCTAAAAAATCAAAAGGAGCAAACTTACTTTCTTCCAGACTGGAGAGAGACAACACAAGAATCATAACTGTTTTGCTGAATTGCATTTTTGCTAAAGGATATAGTTATGGGATACCACCTATATTGGAACAGTTAATGTTTATTGTTATATAGTATGTTATCTAAGTTTTAATAGCTCTGCCAATATTTTTCTTTTGTATTTTTAACTAAGAATACACTGACTAAAACCTAGTGGTGGACCAGTCTAATCAGATCACCGGAATACAGAACTTTACACTTGGAGATAATAAGAACTGCAGATGCTGCAGTCAGATAAGTGAGCTGGAGGAACACAGCAGGCCAGGAGGCATCAGAGGAGCAGGAAAGCTGATGTGTTGGGTCAGGACCCTTCTTCAGAAATGGGGGAGGGGGAAGGGAGCTCTGAAGTAAACAGGAGGGGTGGGGCTGGGCAAAAGTAGGTGGGATGATGATAGGTGAGCACAGGTAGGCAGGGGTGGGGATTGGTCAATGAGGTGGGAGGAGCAGATAGGTGGGAGAGAAGAAGGACAGGTCAAGGAGGCAGGGTTGGTCGGTCATGGGAGGAGGCCTGGGGGTAGGGAGACTTAAGCTAGTAAAGTCCACATTGAAACCATTAGGTTGTAGCTCCCAAGGCAGAATGAGGTGCTGCTCCTCCAGTTTCCAGGTGGTGTCGTTGTGACACTAGAGGAGGCCCAGGATAGACATGTTGTCCAGGGGGTGGGAGAGGGAGTTGAAGTGGCTTGCAACTGGAAGGTGTTGTCGTTTGTTGTGAACAGAGCGCAGGTGCTCTACAAAGCTGTCTCCAAGGCTCTGCTTGGTCTCACCGATGTAGCTGAGGCCACATCAGGAGCAGTGGATGCAGTAGACAACATTAGCGGATGTGCAGGTGAGCATCTGTCTGATGCTGGAAGGTTTTATGGGTCCTTGGATGGAGGTGAGGCAGGGGAGGGAGGAAGCGTGGGGGCAAGCGTAGCACTTCCTGCTGTTGCAGGGCAAGATGGTGGGGTTAGTGGGGAGTGTGGAGCGGATGAAGAAGTTGCAGAGAGAGCAGTCCCTATGGAAGGCAGATAGGGGTGGGGAGGGAACTATATCCTTGGTTATGGGGTCAGATTGCAGATGGCGGAGAATGATGCATTGAATCCAGAGGTTAGTGGGGCGATGCGTGAGGACAAGGGGATTCTGTCTTTTGTTTTTGTTGCAGGAGTGGATGTGAGGGCAGAGGTTTGGGAAACGCAAGAGATGTGGTCGAGAGCACTTTCCCCCACGAGGCAGTGGGGGGAGTTGCAGTCCTTGAAATAAGAGGACATCTGGGATGTTCGGAAGTGGAACACCCCATCTTTGGAGCAGATACAGCAGCAACGGAGGAATTGGGAGTAGGGGATCACACCTTTTTTGCAGGAAGGTAGGTGTGCGGTGTAGTCTAGGTAGCTGTGGGAGTCGGTGGGCTTGAAATAGATACCAGTTGAGGTGGTCACCAAAGATGGAGACAGGTATCAGAGATGGTCCAGGTAAACTTGAGGTTGGTGAAAGGTGTTAGTAAGAACTTTACACTTGCCTTTAAATATGGTCTAGACTAAATCCTTACAATACTGTGAAGCAGGCATCTGGTCTGGCCCATAAACTGGGGGCTCATCCAGGATCAATCTTGTTAAAAATCCGATTGGGTTTAGGATTATTGAACTTGAAGATGTGTGTTGGCATTCTCTTTTTTGGCTGTTTGCATTTGTTTGGTTTACAGGGGGAGTGCCTTGTGTAATAAAAGCTCTTTCAAAGGCTGAGTTTCCTGGGTGTGGAAGCATGGTGTACAGAAGATGAGAAAGGCAAAACTTTTGGAATTGGTGAACAAGCTGAAGTTGGGGGCTGCTTCCTTCCATGAGGAAAGGAGGCAATTGCAATATTATCTCTGCACTTCTGTTGATTGTAAATACTATCTGAATCATTGGAAATGGCTCAACTTCAATTGCAAATAAAGCAGCTTGAATTAAGGCAAAAGCAAAAGAGATATAACTGCAGCAGAACAAAGAGCAAAAGAATGAAAACAGATTGGATATGAAAAGGAAACGAAACAGTGAATGACAATTGAAAGAAGGAAAAAATCAAGAATAGCCCTAAGCCGAAGAAAGGGAGAGAGCACTTTTGAACTTCAGAAGTTGGAAGTGAGATCCAACCAAAAATGGCAGAAGTAAAAGGGAAAGGTGGGAGTGGTGATGAGGACTTTGATGCGCAAACCCATTGAAGCCAAAGGCCTGGTGGGAATCTGTTTAAATATGTCCAAGCATTGGCAGGGTTCAGCAAGAAGGACATAAGCTTTTTGCAGTTCATTTGAGAGTGGCTAAACAAATGAAATGGCAGCTGACCATGTGGATATTGTTGATTCAAAAGCTGGTAGGTAGTGCGAGTGAGGTGTTTGCATCACCATTAGAGGTGGTTTCTGGGGAGTATGAGAGGTGAAAAAAGCCATCTTAAGGGCACATGAATTTAGTGCCAGATGGCTACAGGCAATGTTGAAGAATCTGGTCAAACATGAGTTTGAAAGGATCAAAAATGACAATCTTACAGAGACTGTTCTTTTGGATGAGTTCAAAAATTCACTTCCTGAAGTAGTGAGAACTTGGAAGAGCAGAGTTAAAACTGCAAGATTAGCAGTAAAAAATGCAGATAAGCTAGTTTGTAAACCAAATGTTGGCTTCTAACATTAATTTTGATCTGTCAGCAACAGCATGTTGGGGGGGTGGGGGCACGCAGAAAAGAGCTACAAAATAATGTATTGCCTGATCAGGGGTTGCTTGGTAAAAAAAAGTGCAGATTTTTTTTGAGAAAGTTCACGCATGTGCCAGGAGGAGTAGGTAAAGAAGTTCAGATTAAGTTCCACAACACCAGGTTATTGTCCAACAGGTTTATTTGAAATCATAAGCCTTCAGAGCACTGGTCCTTTGTCATGGAGAAATTGAATAGTGGGTGAGTTGGCTAGACAGAATTCTAAAATGAGCACAGCATATGAAGAAACGGGAAGGAGACGAGCAAAAATTCATAGTTTTGCTAATGGGGATGAAGTATTAGTAATCTGGTGTTCTTTTCAAATGACTCCCCTCAGTCAGTCAATTTCCTTCAAATTTGATAAAGCGCACTAAACCTTGCCTTTAAAAAAGGTTCACCTGCCACTGATAAAGTATTACTAATAGTGGCAGGTGAACCTTTTTTTAAAGGCAAGGTTTAGTGGGCTTTATCAAATCTGAAGGAAATTGACTGACTGAGGGGAGTCATTTGAAAAGAACACCAGATAGAAGGAAAACTCCAGTTATGTGAATATGCTTAAGTGATATTTTGATCAGGAAGGAAACCAAAAAGAGAATGGTACAACGCAAAGTGAAGAACCAAATCCAGATTCTGAATTAGACATTCCTCAACTTAAATTGGAATAAATTAAGTTTCCTTCCTGAGGAAAATCAATATGTGGGAATAAGCTGGGAAGTACTGAACTGATTATGCATTATTCGGATATAGGAAATGCTCTCCAATTAAGCAACAACCCTATAGGCTTAATACTGTAAAATTGGCACAAGTACAAAAAAGATTGAAAGCATGATCAGAGATGATGTAATCAAAACGAGTTGTAACAAAGCTCATCCACTGCCAGTACCCAACGACTGCGTAGATTCTTGAAAAGATAATGCAGTTATGATATCCAATTTGTACCCTATTCCACAACTGGAAGACTGCATTGAGAAGATGGGATAAGCAACTTCTTTCTAAGTTTGACTTGCTGAAAGGATACTGGCAGGTACCTTTTATCCAAAAGACCAAAAATTTCAGTTTTCATAATCACTAAGACTTTTAAAACTAGCAAAGTCATGTCGTTTGGTATGAAGAATGCACCAGCCACAGTTTGAAGATTAAACATAAGGTCGTTTCAGAATTATCCAATTGTGCAGTGTACATAGACAATCTGATTATTTTTCAGTAATACACAAAAGAAACATTTGGAACATCCTAGCAGAATTCTTTAATCAACTTCAGGAGGCAGGCTTGGTGATAAACCTGGACAAGAGTAAGTTCACTAAGACTAAGTTGTCATGTTTCTAGGCAACCCCATTGGACAGATGGCTCCATGGAATGTGAAAACAAAGGTTATCGGAGTTTTCCATCCCATCAACAAAGGGAAGGGCTGCAATTCATCGGAAATTTGTACCAGATTTTAGCTGTGTGGCTGCTCCACTGACTTGAAGTGCAGAAAATTTCAAAGGATGGATGAACGTCAGAAGGCATTTAGTAGCCTGAAAGCTGCTTTGGTCACTGCCCTGTTGTTAGCAACACCCAATTATGCAAAGGCATTCAAGGTGGCTATTGATGTGGCTGTTGGAAGTGTACTCTTGCAAGAAGATGAGTATAGACACCTGTTGGATATTTATCCAGAAAGTGAAATATTTCCTTTTTTTTTGAGGCATATTTAACCATTTGAGAAAGAGACCTTGAGCTTAATGTTTGTTTGGCAACACTTATGTTGCCAATAATGTGTGCAAGATTTATTATATATTGATCATAACCCCCTTACTGATGTTGGAAAAAAATTAAGGACAAAAATACCAGACTACTTAAATGGGAGTCAATTGTATAATTTGAAAATTATACACATGGCTTGACAAAATGTAATTGTCAACATCTTGTCATGAGTTTGAAGGAAGATAGTAGTGTCTATTGACAAAGAAATGGACTGTATTCTTGAATGTTTCTGTTTAGCGTATATAGAATACATATAATGTGGAGAACATAGAACTGCACAGCACAGGCCCTTCAGCACAACATAGTGGGCCGAACTTTTACCCTAAACCTGAAGTCTATCTAACCTCCACTCCTACCTTATACTATTATCCATGTGCCTAGCTAATAGCTGCTTAAATGCCCCTAATGAGGCCAACCCCACTACCCTCTCTGGCAATGCATTCCACACCCCTACCACTCTCTCTAGGTAAAGAACCTACCTCCACTCACTTTAAAACTTTGTCCCCTCATAATAGCTACCTCCAACCTAAGGAAAAATCTCTGCCTATCCACACCTCTGACCACTTTGTACACCTCTGTCAAGTCACTTCTCATCCTTCTCTCTTTCTAAAGAGAAAAGCCCTAACACTCTCAACCTTTCCTCATAAGACCTTCCCTCCATTCCAGGCAACATCCTGGTAAGTCTCCTCTGCACCTTTTCCAACACTTCCACATCTTTCCTGTAATGAGGCGACCAGAACTGGACACAATACTCCAGATGTGGCCGAACCAGGGTTTTGTATAGCTGGAGCATAACTTCGCAGCTCTTGAACTCAATCCCTCTATTAAAGAAGGCGTATGGTGTTAGCTTTCATAACAACTCTATCCACCTTGGTGGCAGCTTTCAGGAAACTGTGGACATGAACCCCGAGATCACTCTGCTCCTCCACACTGCCAAGAATCTTTCTGTTAACCCTGTATTCTGCTTTCAAGTTTGTCCTTCCAAACTCAATCACCTCACATTTTTTTAGGGTTAAACTCCATCTGCCACTTCTCAGCCCAGCTCTACATCCTATCATTGTCCCTATGTAACATAGAACAGCCCTCCGCACTATCCACAACTTGACCCACCTGCGTATGGTCTGCACACTTACTAATCCACCCTTCCACTCCTACATCCAAATCATTTCTAAAAAATCACAAATAGAAGAGGACCCAGAACAGATCCTTGTGGTAGACCACTCTTAACTGAGCACCATGTTGAATATTTTCCAGCCACTACCACCCTTTGTCTTCCAGGGGTCAGCCAATTCTGAATCCAATCTGCCACATTACCCCCTATCCCATGCCTCTTTACTTTCTGCATGAGCCTACCATGGGGAACCTTATCAAATGCCTTGCTTAAATCCATGTATACCACATCCACTGCTCTACCTTCATCCACGTGTTTGGTCACCTCTTCAAAGAATTCAGTAAGGTTTGTGAGGCATGATTTACCCCTCTCAAATCCATGCTGACTATCACGAATCAAACTGTGCCTATCCAAGTGATCATAAATTGTATCTCTGAGCCCTTTCCAATAATTTGCCCACCACTGAAGAAAGACTAACTGGCCTGTAATTTCCAGGGTTATCCCTATTCCCTTTTTTTGAACAAGAGAATGATGTTTGCCTCTCTCCAATCTTCCAGCACTATGCTTGTGGACAGTGAGGACGAAAAGATCATCGCCAAAGGCCTTGCGATCTCTTTCCTTGCTTCCCATAGGATTTATCCAAGGATACTATCAGGCCCAGGGGACTTATCTATCTTCAAGTTCCTCAAAATTCCGAGTACATCTTCCTCACTAACATCCACCTCCTCTAGCCTACCAGCCTGTTTCACACTCTCCTCCCCTACAACTAAGTCCCTCTCAGTTGTGAATATCGACGAAAAGTATTCATTAAGGACCTCTCCTATGTCTTCAGGCTCTGTACACAAATTCCTGTTACAATCCTTGATCGGCCCTACCCTTTTGCTGGTTATTCCCTTGTTCCTCACATACGTGTAAAAAGCCTTGGTGTTTTCCGTGATCCTATTTGCCAAGGTTTTCTCATGCCCCCTTACAGCTCTCTTGAGCCCTTTCTTCAGCTCCTTCCTGGCTAACTTGTATCCCTCTACAGCCTTTTCCGATTCTTGTTTGCTAAACCTTCTACAAGCATCCTTCTTCCTCTTAACCAGTCGTTCGACCTCTCTTGAGAACCAAGGCTCCCTCACTCGACCGCATCTTCCCTACCTGCTAGGGACAAACATATCGATCACACACAGTAAACATTCCTTAAACAATCTCCTCCTTTCTATATAAAAACTGAAAGAACTGCAGATGCTGTAAATCAGGAGCAAAAACAAAGTTGCTGGAAAAACGCAGGTCTGGCAGCATCTGTGAAGGAGAAGACAGAGTTAACGTTTCAGGTCCAGTGACCCCTCCTCAGAACTGGTGGTGGCTGGGAAAACATCAGTTTATAAACTGTTTGGAATATAAACGGTTCATTGCCAAGCACCAAATCCAAAGTGGCCTCTCCTCACGTTGGTCTATCTACGTACTGTATCAGGAATCCTTCCTGAACGCACTGGACAAAATCCACTCCATCTAAACTATGACAACTAAAAAGTTTCTAATCAATATTTGGAAAGTTGAAGTCACCCATGACTACAAGCCTATGACTTCTGCACCTTCCCAGTATCTGCCTCCCAATCCACTTCTCTGCAACTAAAAAACCCATCAGTGACTGCTCCTTTCTTGTTCCTGACCTCAACCCTAACTGACTTCGTAGACATATCATTCTCGAACTTCCTTTGAGAAGCTGCTATACTAGCCCTGACTAGCACTGCCACTCCCTCACCTCTTTTACCACCCTCCCTATTTCTTTTAAAGCATCTAAATCCTGGAATTTCCAACAACTATTCCTGTCCCTGAGTTACCCAAGTTTCTGTAATGGCCACAACATCGTAGATCCAAGTACTGACCCATGCTCTCAGTTCATCCACCTTATTTCTGATACTTCTAGCATTGAAGTATACACACTTCAAACCATCCCGGTGTCCACAATTTCACTCCATCAACCCATCATTTTCTTACTAACAACTTCACTCTCTGTTGGAAGGCTGAATAGCTCATCCTCTGAATTACAAATTCGGTTCCCCAGCCCCTGCCAATCCAGTTTAAACCATCCCGTATAGCTCGAGCAGACCTCCCTCCCAGGATATTTGCGCCTTTCCGGTTCAGGTGCAACCTGTCCTTCTTATACAGGTTCCACCTTCCCCAGAATGTGCTCCAATTATCCACATAATGGAAGCCCTCTCTCCTACACCAGCTCTGTAGCCACGTGTTTAGCTGCACTCTGATATCTAGGATATCGGAAAATCTAGATTAACGCTTCAATGCAGATATCTTATCGAAATGGTTCTGGGCAAAGGTTTCAGTATTAATCTTTTGATTTTCAAGCACAGACCTGCCATGCATTTCTAGCATTTTCTCACTTCACTTCAAATTTTGATATTGAATTCTACTTTTATTTGCACTGCATCCTTACTCAATTTTACATAGCCTTATTTTTACAAAACATCTCACATTCGTGATGATGCCTCTCAGCAAATGCAATCTGTTATTTTGCAGGTGAAATCTTTGAATACACCTTTGCACAGAATCTTCTCAACCTGGTTTCATTGATGCATGCCTGTTAAAACAGGTCTTAGAATGGCCATCCAAGTCTATGCTGCCCATCCATTGAACTCTTGCCCATACAGATCCATTCCTGGTAGGATCACAACCACTCAAAATGCATCAGTTGAAGCAACTTAACTGTAACTACTACTGCAGGCCTACACACAAAGATTTTTAAAAGCGTGATGATTGTGGCCACATAACCTAATGGATGGTGTCTTCAATATGAAGACTCTTGTCTCCACAAAGCCTATATGACGGTCACTTCCACTAATATCATCATGGACAGATACACGAGAGGTAGACTCAAGTTTATTTTCCCCTTGCCACCTGCAGCCTCATCCAAAAGCTGAGTTTCAGGTCTCCCAGCTCCGTCTAGTAGTATTGCCAAGCCACTAGGAGATGGACATTAAAGTCCCCACCAAGAATATATTGCTACCTTCTTCCCTTTCCTTCTTACCTTCAAACATGGAGCAGTACTAATTTTTCAGCTGAGACAGTGAAATAGAAAGTAAGCGACATTAACATTTTTAACCCGATGCCATGAGAGTCTCAAATCATTGTTAACTACTTAATGGCAACCCCCTTCTATTTACTACTATTCCACCTCTGCTGATTTAGTCTTGTCAGTGGCGGTATCCAGAACACTGGGTGTAAGGTATGATTTTGTGAACATTACTACATCAGGCAACTGTCTAGCCTGTGGGACAGCTCTCCTAAGTTTAACATTAGCTCCCATGGGTTAGCAAGGAGAGATTCGGAGGATCAATTGGACACACTGTGCTGTTGTCATTGCTGTTGTCTATATTGATACTGGGTGGTCCATCTGGTTTTATTTCCTCCTGATTTTGTTCTGAACTTCACAAACCAACTACTGAAAACACTGTTAAAGGGAAAAAAATAACTACAAAACAAGCTGTAAAATGTAGAAGACTATGACTCTACATTAAAACAATTCTGAAGTTAACATCTAATACAAGTTCATAACATGCATGTTGAACCTCCAAAACATTCTCCGCAAAACAGGGATTGACTTGCAGACCAAGCATAAAGTGTCTCAAGTCAAATAGAAACAAAAATTAGACTCATTAGAAAGCACCGAAAAATTCTGCAGTGCACAAATGGGAAGATGACAAAGCCAAACTCTACTCTTTTGGGTGAAGTGGAATATTTTCATTATTTTATTTGATAATTCCAGTTTGTTCTAAAATAGATCTTGGCTTCACAATTGGTGTGTGATCAAAAGAAATCTCGTTCTACTCATTTTACAACGCCAAAAAGAAAACAGGAAATGTATGAAACATATTAAATTTGATGGCAGAATTCAGGCTTTCCTTTCCTTCCCTTTCTATTCTAGTTTACCCATAGACACCATAAGTTGGGGCTATCAATCTATACTTGACTATACATATTTCCAGAAAAATACATGTTCCTAGTCACAAATTAGTCAGATATCATAAAGACATTTCATTCATGAGTCATACTCTTTAGACACCAAACTTCAGTTGCCTTCAAGGTGTTTTGTGTCCACCTTACCTCAAACTTCAGTAAATAACAAGATTCCCACAAAACTATTGCAGGTTACAGTAATGTACATGTGCCAAACATGGAGTTTGTCCACCAGACAATTTTACAGTTCACAAAAAGGGGCAAGCAAAACGTTAATACCGTGATGTATAGACATGATGGGTCAAATGGTCTCCTTTCATATTGTAATATTCTTTGAAATTTTATAGAAATTTTACATACAATTTAAATTTTCAACATGGTTTCAATGTGATTTTTTTTAAAGTTGTAAATCTTTATTCGTGTCATTATTAGAGTTCAATGAGGTTTCCCAATTGTTTGAGACTGAATTCTTTTAAAAAAAATGTTTTCCAAAATGGTCAGATTCAGGCAGATTGATTGAAATTTATCAGAACTAGAAAGTTGATTTTACATGACAGGCATAGGTCTAAACGTGTATTTTGGCACAAAAAGGAATCTTAGATAAATCGTTGCATGACAATGACCAGATAAAGTAAAACACTTAAGTGAATGCTAAATTCAAATAACAGCAGCAATAGCTGTTTGGCAAGGGTCCAGATATGTTCCTTAATACAAATGAATTGCCTTGAGGATTTTCTTGGATTTTGCTGTGAAAACCTTGCACAGCTTTAACATTTATGGCTCTACAGAAGTCTCTTACTCTGCAATACACAGATTAAGAAAAACACATTCTTGCAACTATAATCTGTCCTTAAGGACTGTTCATTGTATCATTTTACTAATAGCCACTTCTTTTAAAAATAGGACTATAGAATGTACAACAAATGAAGATAGATAATCTAAAAGTGAACTAACAGTAAGACTGTGGAGAAAGTTGAGGCAATAGCTCATGAAGAGTGAGAGGTGTCTATCTGGGTTCCAATCTATTTAAAATGACTTGGAGAGTATCTTTTGTGTTATGAAAATTGCTATTAATGCCAATATAAAAGGATAAAAAACCATTAAAAATGGGCTAATGAAAAGCTGATTAATTTGCAATGACGTTAAAATCAATGAGTATTTGAGAACATCAAAAAGAGGTTGCCCTCAGCAAAGGTAAACAAGGAAAAGGAATGAGTGTGATTAGTGCTCATTCATTGAAAGCATGCAATGGTGGTGGGATACAGAGATGAATGAATATTTTGGAGATTTATTTGATAAATTTGGGAATCCTGCAGCATTACTAGACTTAGCTTAATGAGCACGTCAGAGTCTTTAGCAAGGTCTTGCAAGATGTGTTGGTGTAGCAACGTGGTGTCCCCAAATGGGCTTTCCACTGCATAGTTTGCATCTCTGGACTCACCTGGGGTAAAATGCACATCAATCCTAGATCGACCTTTAGATCCAGTAAAACAATTCAAATCAGTAAAAATGCATGGTTACAGAAATGCTTTTAAATACCAAAACAATGTTTATCCAGAAAATAAAACTCTTACACAACAGTTGCTCTGTTACACTCTTGTCCACTTTTTTCTTGTAACAGCTGGTCATCAATTAGTCTGATACATTAAAATAGGAATCTACCCCATTTAAATCACTCGACTGATTTACTTCTGCATTAATGGAAATGAGTTTTGATCCATTAAGTCTCCAACTTTTTCTTGCAAGATATGGACCACCTCAGCCAGGACAAATAGATGAGTTTCATCCAGGTCTTGAATTACAAATTTTTTCCCCAGAGCATTTGTATCATCCAAGTACAGCAAGAATTGTTTCATGGCTGGGTCACTACAAATATAAAAGTTGTCAGAAAGTGTATCAATATTAACGTCAGAGTCAATTCACAGAATGCCTCAACTACCCTTATCTTTAATACATAAAAGATACTGCAACCTTTGAACAAATATCATAATACTTCTCTGGAAAATATGCAAATTAAACACACGGACATGAACAAATATTGCACAGACTGGTTTTCTGTCAAAGCAGAGAACAGCAAAAGTAATTAGGTTATGAGCCATGATTAATGTCTCTGAAACTCATTGCTTAAGTTTAAAGATTAATAATGGGTTTTAGCTGAAAATCCTTCTTTATCCTGTTTTTGAAATAGTCTGTGATAATTGCTGTGGAAATTAATTTGCTTAATGTGAGGAACCAACAGATATGAAAACAAAGTGCTAAAGAAACTCAGCAGGTCTGAGAGCAACTAGGGAAAGTAAGAGAATTCATGTTTCACATGTAATATGACCTCTTCACAATGTCTAATTTCTCTACACCCCTATTCCCCAACAGAATGGTGTGAGGGGTCCCTGCTTCTTCTTTGAAAGGAGACCCGAACAGATCCCATTCCTCTCCTTCACTTAGCTGAGCATGTTCTCTCATCAAACAATTTCTTCTTTAACTTGTCTCATTTCCTCCAAATAAATGTTGTGACTATGAGTATTTGTTTGGACTGCAATTATTCCTGGAATTTTGTGGTTTTGTGGAACGTTCTTTGTTCCAATTCTGCTCAGACCCCACATCAACAAATCTTAATCCTGTATCCTGAGGACTTCATTGGTGCCCCCTCCAACCCTTCTCCAGAAATTGAAAAGCTTTTCAATTTTGCTTCCAATTCCCAATTTTCTTGTATGCTCACCTGGTCCATCTCAGATTCTTCCCTTCAAAAGAACTGTACAGCACAGGAACAAGCCCTTCGGCCTACCAAGACTGCACCAACATATCATGTCTTTCTAAACACAGATGTTAGTAAGGAAGATGGACTAGGGATTTTGTGGAACTTGAAGATAGATAAAGTCCCCCAGGCCTGATGGGATTTGTCCAAGGATTCTATGGGAAGTAAGGGAAGAGATCGCAAGGCCTTTGGCAATGATCTTTTCATCCTCACTGTCCACAGGCATAGTGCTGGAAGATTGGAGAGTGGCAAATGTCATTCCCTTGTTCAAAAAAGGGAATAGGGATAACCCTGGAAATTACAGGCCAGTTAGTCTTTCTTCAGTGGTGGGCAAATTATTGGAAAGGGCTCAGAGATACGATTTATGATCACTTGGATAGGCACAGTTTGATTCGTGATAGTCAGCATGGATTTGAGAGGGGTAAATCATGCCTCACAAACCTTACTGAATTCTTTGAAGAGGTGACCAAACACGTGGATGAAAGTAGAGCATTGGATGCGGTATACATGGATTTGAGTAAGGCGTTTGATAAGGTTCCACATGATAGGCTCATGCAGAAAGTAAGGAGGGGGAAATGTGGCAGATTGGATTCAGAATTGGCTGACCCTTCGAAGACAAAGGGTGGTAGCGGATGGAAAATATTCAACATGGTGCTCAGTTATGAGTGGCGTACCACAAGGATCTGTTCTGGGTCCTCTTCTATTTGTGATTTTTAGAAATGATTTGGATGTAGGAGTGGAAGAGTGGATTAGTAAGTTCGCGGACGATACAAAGGTGGGTCGAGATGTGGATAGTGCAGAGGGCTATTCAAGGTTACAAAGAGACATTGATAGGATGCAGAGCTGGGCTGAAAAGTGGCAGGTGGAGTTTAACCCTGAAAAATGTCAGGTGATTCATTTTGGAAGGACAAACTTGAAAGCAGAATACAGGGTTAACAAAAAGATTCTTGGCAGTGTGGAGGAGCAGAGTGATCTCGGGGTTCATATCCACAGTTCCCTGAAAGCTGCCACCCAGGTGGATAGAGTTGTTAAGAAGGTGTATGGTGTGTTAGCTTTCATTAATAGAGGGATCGAGTTCAAGAGCCGTGAAGTTATGTTCCAGCTATACCAAAGCCTGGTTCGGCCACATCTGGAGTGTTGTGTCCAGTTCTGGTCGCCTCATTACAGGTAAGATGTGGAAGCATTGGAAAAGGTGCAGAGGAGATTTACCAGAATGTTGCCTGGAATGGAGGGAAGGTCTTACGAGGAAAAGTTGAGAGAGCTCGGGCTTTTCTCTTTAGAATGACGAAGGATGAGAGGTGACTTGATAGAGGTGTACAACATGATCAGAAGTATAGATAGAGTGGACAGCCAGAGACTTTTTCCTAGGGAGAAGGTAGCCATTATGAGGGGGCATAGTTTTAAAGTGAGTGGAGGCAGATATAGGGGAGACGTCAGAGATAGGTTCTTTACTCAGAGTGGTAGGGGCATGGAATGCATTGCCGGAGAGGGTAGTGGAGTTGGCCTCGTTCGGGGCATTTAAGCGGCTATTAGATAGGCATATGGATGGTAGTATAAGGTAGGGGTGGAGTTTAGATAGACCTTAAGTTTAGGATAAGAGTTCGGCCCAACCTTGTCTATTCATATATCTGCCTCAACCACCTCCTCTGGCAGCACATTCCAGGCACTTACCACCCTCTTGTGTAAAAAGAAAATCTGCCTCTCAACTTCTTTGAACTATTCCCCTTTTATATAAAACCTACATGCCCTAGTAATTGACATTTCTACTCTGGGAAAAGACTCCTATCCATTCAATCCATGCCGCTCAATTTTGTAAACATCTATCAGGTTACCCCTCATCCTTCAATGTTCAAGTATCAATAAACCAAGCTGGTCCAATCTCCCAATAGCTAATACCCTCCAAAACCAGACAGCATCCTGGTAAACCTTCTCTGTACCCTCTTCAAAACTTCCACATCCTTCTGGTAGTGTGGCGACCAGAATTGTACACAATATTCAAAATGTAGTCTAACTAAAGTTCCATACAGCTACAACATGACCTGCCAATTTTTGTACTCTGTGCCCTGACTGATGATGCAAACAATGTCATATACCTTATCCACTTGTGTTGCCACTATCAGGGAACTGTGTACCTGTACACCCAGATTCCTCTTTATATTGATGCTACTAAGGGTTCTGCCATTTACTGTGTATTTCCATCCTGCATTAGATCTCCTGAAATGCATTACCTTGCATTTGTCTGGAATAAGTACCATCTGCCCAAGTCTCTAGCCAATCTACTTCCTGCTAACTTCTGTGGCAATCCTCCTCATTATTTGCAGCTCCCCCAATCTTTGGGTTGTCCACAAACTTACTAATTAGGCCACCTATATTCTCCTCCGAATCTTTTATATGAATTAGAAGTAACAGGGGTCCCAACACAGATCCCTGTAGGACACTACTGGTCACAGATCTCCAAACTGTACTTCTTACAAATCAGTGGAAGCTGAACACTAAGGTCAACTCAACACTAAGGTCCTAGCTTGTTGAAACAGAATCAGCTCAACATCAGAATTAGGAAGCACAGACCACTGGGCTGACTTTCCAGTTTTTTCTATCTCCATCAATTTTCTTTATTTTTGTATGCATGCGTGCGTGAGAGCGAGAGCATTTTTAAGGGGAGGAGAGTTATAGTTGGTAGTGTTATATGCCAACAATTTCTGTTATATATCTGTTTAGTTGTTGCAATGATCTAACTGCTTATAATAAATAATAATTTTTGCTTAATGTGGAAATCTGTTCTGTGCTCTCTTTTAACCTTGGTCTGAACATTAGGTTAATGGTGGTTCAGTGCACACCTTAAAAAGAACTTTAATACTGGTATGATTGTGCGAATAGCAGGACTCAATTGTTGGCACGCTATCCCAGTAGGTTGTAACAGTAGCCATGAATTGGATAGAAATAATCATTGGGAAATTAAAAGCAGTATTCAGGGAAGTAAAAATGTAAAGGCAAATGAGTAAACAGTATAAATACCTTTTCTATGGATTTAAAATACCGATGGATAAATTGGGAGTGAAAGAGATTCATGTATTAGCGTGAACCACGGGGTAACTTTAAAGACATGCAACTCTGTTACTATAGTAATAAAATGAACTGTTGAATCATCTGATTGTTATATCTGAGGTTTCAATGGTTTACAATCGCTTTAAAAAAGAGGAAGAAACATGGATCTATTATTCAACAACTGCTTTTGAGCAGCAAAGTAGAAAGACAACAAGGATAAACTCTCACACTTTCTCTCTTTCTCTCAACATCTCAGAATACTGCATCAGGTGATAAAGCAAATTGAGAAGTCAAGAACTCAAACATACCTAGATTCCAGTACTGCTGAGGATAAGCCAAATGTCTCAACAATTATAGGACTAATTATATAGTTTGCTACATGTAGTCTGCATAACTTTTATGTTTTGTGTTTTATCATAAGCACTTTTTTAAAAAAACCCTGAATTTGTACATTTGATGTTGCATTTTTATTATTATTTCACTCAAGGAATCCTTGGCAATTTGCTTCTTTATTTTCTAGCAAACTACATTTTAATTGAAGCGTGCTAGTCGCACATTAGAAACGAAGTAAATATTTGCTACAGGTGACCAAGAGGAGTAAAAAGAGGGAAGATAACTTCCTTTCCTCACCTAGTTGTAACAGTGAGAAGATCTGACAGATCTAAAGAGGGTAAGACTTAAAGTTGCTTATTCTGGTAAAACAGAATGGAATAATGGAGAGTGATTCGTCAACGTCTGGATTTAATAAATTGGTATCACCCAGTAGGGTGACAGTATTCCGGTATCAGCACAATCCCAAGCAATGTAGAGTTATATTAACTTGAGTTCTAAATTATCTTTTTAGGATTTATTCAATATTGACTAATGAATCCAGGAGAAGCAGAGATTAAAGTAGCATTGCAAAGGCAGATATATGACTAAGAAAGAAAGAACAAAAGCACACATGCTTATCCGAGCAGGCCAAGGATACAAATGAGTTCTTTGTATCGATGTTGACTATGGAAGGTGTTGACAAAATATCGATAGAATCTGAAGGGGTAGAGGCAATGGATAGGGTAAAAATTGAAAGGTAGGACATATAGTAAGGATAAGACATCAGATCCAGAGGGCTTGCAATGCAGGTTGCTACAAGCAGCAGGGTGGAGACACCTTTTTCTTGACCTCAAAATGCCTTAGCATATTAGCATGCTCCACACTAATCTCACTATCCTCCATGTCCTTTTCCTTGGTGAATATTGATGCAAAGTACTCATTTAAGATCTCACCCATATACTCTGCCTCCGAGCACAAGTTCCCTCCTTTATCCTCGAGTGGTCCTACCCTCTCCCTAGTTATCCTCTTGTTTTAATTTACGTATAAATGCTTTGGGATTCTCTTTAACTCTACTCACCAAGGACGTTTCATGGCCCCTCCTTGCTCTCCTAATTTCCTGCTTGAGTTCTTTCCTACTTTATTTATATTCCTCATGGGCCCAGTCCAAATTTAACTTTCTAAACCTTACATATGCTTCCTTTTTCTTTTTGACTAAATTCACAATCTCCCTTGTCATCCAAGGGTCCTATACCTTGCCACCTTGTCCTTCCTCCTTACTCCTTACTAGAATATGCTGGTCCTGAACTCTGTTCAGTAGGTCTTTAAACAACTCCCACATGTCAAATGTGGACTTGCACAATAACAGCTTCTCCTAATTATCTCTCCCTAGCTCTTGCCTAATACAGTCTGTTCTGCTATAATGCATGTTTCTTCAACACGAATTGGCTTTAACACCATTGAAGAATTTAGACCACTTTTTGTAGAACGTGAGCTTTTCTTACCTGTATTGGCTATAACACAATTCCAGCCCCATTAGTTTAAATGGCGTGGCTATTGCACGATTTTATTATGACACGAGATCACATGAGAACAGCTCGTATTATATCTGAACCGACTGTAATGACATAATTTGCCCTCCCCCAATGATCCTGACATATCCTTATTCATAGCGCTCTTAAAAGTTAGGGAGTTGTGTGATCATCTGCAGCTCCTCATAGACCATGTGGTTGTGTCGGAGCTGCAGTTGGACACACTGAGGACATACAGGGGATGGAGTGTGTGATAGACACTAGTTACAGAGAGGTGGTCACGCCAGAGGTTCAGTCAGATAGGTAGGTGACTGCCAGGAGAGGCAGGCAGGTGGTGCAGGAGTCTCCTGTTGCTATTCTCCTCTCCAACGAGTATACCATTTTGGATACAGTTTGGGTGGGAGGGTGGACAGAGGGATGGCCTCTCAGGGGAATATAATATCAGCATGCCAGGCCTGTGTCACAACAACTGGCTCTGCTACACAGTAGGGTCGGGCAAGATCCAAGTGAGCAATAGTGGTCAGAGATTCACTAAATAGGGGCACTGACAGGTGTTTCTGTGGCCACGCTTAGGACTCCAGCATGCTGTGTTGCCTCCCTGGTGCCAGGGGCAAGGACGTCCGAGTAGTTGCACAAACTTCTTAAGGGAGTGGGTGAGCAGCCAGAGGTCATGGTGCACATTGGTGCCAACAGCATAGATAGAAAGAGTGAGAACAGGGAGTTAGTAAAGAGGCTGAACAGCAAGATCTCAAGGATAGTAATCTCTGACTTACTATCAGTGCCACTTGCCAGTGAGGCAAGCAATTGAAAGATAGGAGAGGTGAATGCGTGGCTAAGCAGCTGGTGCAGGGGGGAGGGTTTCAGGTTCAGGTTCTTGGATCATTGGGACCTCTTCTGGGGCAAAGGTAACCTGTACAAGAGGGATGAGTTGCACCTAAACTGGAGGGGAACCAATATCTTCACAGGGAGGTTTGCTAGTGCTACTCAGGAGGGTTTAAACTCCAGTGGCAGTGAGCTGGGAACCAGAGCAGCAGGTCAGCAAGTGGAGGGATTGAGGGATGGGTAGATGTTAAGACCAGTAAATCAGGAAGAAAGCACAGGCAGAGGCAGGTAAATGAACACGATGGTATTAATGGGCTGAAGTGTGTTTATTTCAATGCAAGGAGTATTTATAGGTAAGGCACAGGAGCTTAGAGCCTGGATCAGTACATGGGACTATGATGTTGTGGCCATTACAGAGACTTGGATAAGAGGGGGACAGGACAGGCTGCTCAATGTTCCAGGGTTTCGTCACTTTAGACGAGATAGAGAGGAAGGTAGAAGAGGTGGAGGAGTTGCATTACTAATCAGGAAGAATGTTACATCTGCACTCAGAGACAACATACTGGAGGGCACGTCCATTGATGCAATATGGGTACAGCTCAAAAGTAAGATGCGTGCAATCACTCTGACGGAGGCCCTATAAGTAAATTCCTAACAGCCACCAAGACATTGAGGAAAAAATACGTAGGCAGATTATGGAAAGGTGTAATAAAAATAGAGTTGCTATAGTGGGTGACTTTAACTTTCCCAATATTGACTGGACACCCTTAGAGCAAGACACATAGACGGGGCAGAATTCATTAGGTGCACCCAAGAGGCTTTCTTGAAACACTATGTGGACAGCCCAACTAGAGGAGGGGCCATACTGGACCTTGTACTGGCTAATGAGCCTGGCCAGGTGACTGACCTTTCAGTGGAAGAGCATTTTGGAAACAGTGATCATGGCACGGTAGCTCAGTGGTTAGCACTGCTGCCTCACAGCACCATGTTCCAGTAAGGAGGAAAACAGGATGGCAAGGTAAGGGACCCTTGGATAACAAGGGAGGGGTGTGAATTTAGTCAAAAGGGAAAAAAGCATTGTAAGGTTTAGGAAGCTATAAATCAGACAGGGCCCATGAGGAATACAAGGAAAGCAGGAAAGTACTCATGCAGGAAGTAGCCATGAAATATCCTTGGCATGTAGGATTAAAGAGAATCTCAAGGCATTCTATACACGCATTAAAAACAAAACGATATCTAGGGAGAAGGTAGGACTACTCGAGGATAAAGGAGGGAGTTATGCTTGGAGGCAGATGATGTGGGCAAGATCCTAAATTAGTACGTTACTTATAGGGCCTCCATCGGAGTGATTGCACCCATCTTACTTTTGAGCTGTACCCATGTTGCATCAGTGGACATGCCCTCCAGTATGTTCTCTCTAAATGCAGATGTAACATTGTTCCTGATTAGTAATGCAACTCCTCCACCTCTTCTACCTTCCTCTCAACTAAAAAAATTATATGGACGACAGTGAAATTTGTGTGGTGCATGCTAATATGCTTGGGCATTTTGAGATCAAAGAAATGGTGTTGGATCTCTTGAAGAGCATTCAGGTGGATAAGTCCCCAGGGTCCGACGGTACCTACACCAGGTTATTGAGAGAGGCAAGAGAAGAGATTACTGCGGTCTTGACCAAGATTTTTGTATCCTCACTAGCCACTGGAGAGGTCCCAGAGGACTGGCAAGTAACTCTTGTTGTTCCTCTATTCAAGAGGGGAAATAAGGATATTCCAGGAAACTATAGACTGGTGAGTCTCACGTTGGTGATTGGGAAACTATTGGAGAGAATTCTTAGGGATAGGATTTACACACATTTGGAAAAGCACGGCGTAACTAGGGACAGTCAACATGGCTTTGTGCAGGGCAGGTCACGTCTTACTAACTTGTTTGCATTTTAGGATCGATGAGGGTAAAGCAGTGGATGTTGTTTACATGGATTTAATAAAGCTTTCAACAAGGTCCCTCATGGTAGGCTCATCCAGAAGATTAAGATGCATGGGATCCACGGTGACTTGGCCGCGTGGATTCAGAATTGGTTTGCCTATAGAAGACAGAGGGTAGTGGTGGATGGATGTTTTTCAGGCTGGAGGTCGGTGACTAGTGGTGTTCCGCCAGGATCTGTACTGGGACCTCTGCTGTTTGTGACATATACAAATGACTAAGATAAAAATTCCTTCTCCTCTGTCTTAGATGTGCTACTCCTTATTCTGAGATTACGCAGTCTGGTTCAGCGTCTCCCAAAAGGGGAACAACCTTTGTGCATCTCCCCTGCCAATCCCTCTAAGAATCATGTATGTTTCACTAAGGTTGCTTTTCATTGCTCTATATTCCAAGGAGTACAGACCCAATCTGCTCGACCTTCCTGACAAGACAGTCCCTTCATATCAGCCTTGTGCATCTTCTCCAGAGTGCCTCCAATGCCAATACATCTATCCTTCAAAGACAGGTCTTTGTCTAATTGCAATTAACGTCAGTCAAAAATAATGACTCATTCTGATCTAATTTTCCAGTGTTTCGTTCATATTTGTGTCCCTTGCCACTGCCAGGACACGTCTAAATACTTAAGTGTTATGAGGTTTTCTACAACTACCACCCTTACAAGCAGTGAGTTCCATATTCTACCAATCTCTGAGTCATTAAAGTTTTCCTCACATCCCCTTTAAACCTCTGCCCTTATCTTAAATCTATGCCCCTTGGTCATTGATCCCTCCGAAGAGAAAAGTTTCTTCCTGCCAACCCTCTCTGTGCCCCTCAATTGGATACATCTCAATCTCATGTCCCCTCTCAATCTCCTCTGTTCTAAGCAAAACGTCATCAGTCTGTTGAATCTGTCTACCGAACAAACTCTCCAGCCAGGCAACGTGATAGTAAATTTCCTCTGCACCCTCTCCTATAGTGTGGATTCCAGGACTGCACACAATACCCAAGCTGCGGCCTAACCAACATTTTATAAAGTCCAGCATAGAACCCTCCCTGCTCCTAAATTCTGTGCCTTGACTAATAAAGGCAAGTACATCATATGATTAATTAACCACTTTCTCCAACTATCCGGATACCATAATGGACCAGTGTTAATGCACACCAAGGTCCCTCTGATCCTCGGTGCTTCACAGGGTCCTATCATTCATCTTGTATTTCCTTGTTTGTCTGTCCTACCCAAGTGCATTACCTCACATTTATCTGATTGAATTCCATTTGCCACTGATCAGCCCATCTATATCCCATTGTAGTCCAAGAATATCTTCCTCACTATTTTCCACCCAACCAATATTTGCATCATCTGCGAACTTACTAATCAACCCACATGCATTCAAGTCTAAATCATTTATATAAACACTGATCTCTTTGGGACCCCACTGAACACAGACTTCCATTTGGAAAAACACCCTTCAACCATCACCCTTTGCTTCCAGACACACAGCCAGCATTTGATCCAATCTGCCAAATTTCCTTGCATGCCATGGGCTCTTAACTTTGTTATCAGTCTCTCATACTGAATTTTATCAAAAGCGTCGCTGACGTCCAAGCAGACTACACCAAACAGTTTTTTGCACTTTTTCTGTAGTTACATGCCTCGTATTTATTTCCTTTCCTCCTTTTGCCCCTTGATTACTTAGTATTTTTAGAATGTTTAGTGTCTTCTACTGTGAAGATTGAGACAAAGTATTTTTTTTCAACCCCACTGCCATTTCCTGGTTCCCTATTGTTATTTACTCAGCCTCATTCTTGAAGGGTTCTATGTTAATCTTAGCTTCTCTCTTCTCCAGCAATTTGTTTTTGTTTCAGCTATCCTTAACTTCCCTGGTTTACCATGGTTGGTTTACCACTTCCTAGAGCCCCTCTTTCACACAGAGATAAATCTTAGCTGTGAGCCATAAACCATTTTCTTAAAAGTCTGTCATTATTCCTCAAGTCTTTACTGCTAAACTCCTTTCCCAGTCCACCTCAGATAGTTCTGTCCTTGTTCCTTCGTAATCACTTTTATTTAAGTTCAGCACAAGTTCCTCCCTCTCAAAACTGTACATTGTATACTTCTGATCACTACACATTCATATGAGTAGGACAATCCTGGAAACATTACAAGGCAAATTTACTGGAACATATCCAGGGAAGAGGGGTTTAAGCTCCCAGGTTAGTTGAGAGAAGTGGATCAGAGGAGATTGAAAAGTGATTTAATAACAGTATATAAGATTATGCCAATTCAGACAAAGTAAAGCTGTCTCATTAGCTGATGGTGCAAAAACCAGGGAACAAAACCAAGAATCTGGGCAAGACATACAAAGAGTGATAGGAAGGAGAATTCCTTGTTTAAAACGCAGTGGGTGATAATGACCTAGAGGTCGACATATACGAGGGTGACAGAGGAAGAAACTAGATTTCAAATGGAAGCTGAACACACACACCTGAAAAAGACAAGCTCGCAAGGCTCAGGATACAGGGGACAAACAGGTCTGGACTGCTCTACAGAGATGCATCACAGCCTCAGTAGGCCAAACAGTCTCCATCTATGCTATATCCCACTGACTGTGACATGCAAACCAAAGCATGTACTACTGAATTTCACAAAATACTTAGATGCCTTTTCCAATTTATGTAAACTTACTGTTTACAAAGCAGGAATCAAGCTCCTTGCCATTTGGAATTGCACATCATCAGCTTCAAATACCATCATTTAATTGATTGTGCTGTGGTTGGTCATATCCACAACTACAATGGTCTCCTTTTATAACAAAATTAAGAAGACACTGCAGATTCCAGTATATCACCATCTTTAAATTCTGACAGAAGCAACTTCTTATTTGGAATGTTTCCTCCCCTTTGCAAATATTTAACTAAGTTGCAGTCCCATTTGGAACACTATTCAAATAACTGGTGAATACCATATTTGCTAAGTGTGATATATCACAACAATGGTGTCAATTCTAAGAAACGCTATTCACATGTTGAGCCAGAGATCATTTGAATAACAACTGAAATCGAGTTAATATGGAAAATTCAGAGCAGGTGGTGGCATTGGTTGGGGGCTTTGCCACATCACTGCCTATTTTTAGTTCTTCTCACAAAAAAAAAGTCAATCATTGCTTTGCATTTGTCAGGTGCAGCGTTACCAGGTCATTATTAACCCACATTATCATGTATGCTAATGACTAATTGTTATTTTTGACAATGTGGTTCCTTTAGGAAATGCAGAAAAAGTGCTTACCATTCAATAAGAACTCCTTTTAAGACATTAACCATCTTTCATGAGTCACTGATGATCATCAAATTGCATATGAACTAAACTGCACAGAAAGTTAATCCTTCAGAGCTAAAGAAGATCAGAGACAAAATTTAAACATTATAAACACGTTTGATTTCCAATAGGGAACATAAAACAGTTAGTAATTCCTCATCAGAATGTGTACAAAAATTACAGAATAAAAGACTTCAGGCTCACTACTTTCTCTCCATTCAGACCCAGTGTGATGACATATGTCATGCATCAATCCTCCACATTAATATACATTTGGCTTGATTGGGAGATTTATTATATATGCTATAAACAAGACAATTATTAAATATACTTTATGGATAATATTGTCAATTCATCACCACAAATTGACTTCACCAGCACACAATTTGGACATGCAATACTCAAATTATTGTGTGCAATACTCAGAGCATAGCTATGCTGCTTGGTTGAGTTTTTATAGTTCAAGCGCACATGGTGAGCATTATAAAAGATTCACTTATGCTTTTCTCACATGCGTATTTGTTTCAGCAATAACAGTGTTCATTTTATTTGCATTGGACAGACATTTGCCAATGGCAAATACAATTGATTGGGTGCAAAGAGTGAGTGCAGATGAGTCAGCTGGCGCAGGAGAGGGCAACCAGTGCAAAGCAGCACTAAAGGGCAGCATATAAAAAGAGTGGGAGGTTAGCAAACTGGTGGCCACTGAGAGGAGCTTCACCATTTCATTGATGGTTTACGGGAAGAACTCTTCATCGTCGTGACTCACAAAGGGGTGTTAAAAGCATTTAGGTGTTGTCACTGGACCAGTGATTCTGAGCCCCAGGCGCATGTTCTGAGAGAAAGGGTTCAAGTCCCAATTTGGCAGATGGTGATATTTCATAGATCATAGAATCCCTACTATGTGGAAACAGGCCATTCGGCCCAACAAGTCCACACCGCCCCTCTGAACAGCATCCCACCCTGACTCATTCCCCTACCCCATCACTAAGCCACATAACCTAAATATCCCTCAACACTGTGGGCAATTTAGCACGGCCAGTCCACCTAGTGTGCACATCTTTGGACTGTGGGAGGAAATCAGAGCACCTGGAGGAAACCCACGCAGACATGGAGAGAATGTGCAAACTTCACACAGACAGTCGCCAGAGGGTGGAATTGAACCCGGGTCCCTGGCGCTGAGGCAGCAGTGCTAACCACTGAGCCATCTGTGAAAGACCTTAAGGTCACCAGACCTTAACTTTGTTGCAAGTAAGCTTATTTCTTATTGTTTGTCTCAGTTCTCTTTTGTGAGACGGGGTACCCTCTTACTAATTGTACAGGATGCTATACGAACAAACTTGAATTGCTTTCTGGTAACCATAGGTTTTACAGTTTCCCCAAATAAGAAACTGGATTTATTATAATTGGAAGTAACCTGATATGGAAACATAGTCAGTTTTTGCCTGTGTACTATTTGCTTCATAGTTCATGTACGCAAGGATGTCTGTATCCTGGTGTATGCTCAGTTGATGAAGTAGGGTACTGTGGATTAATGTGAATGGGGTAGATGGTCACACAAATCAGCAATGAGTTCAGTTTAGTGCTTGTTCGTTGGCAGTTCGTACGTACAGACACTTTCATACTTTGAAATGTGCTGAATGGCATCATTGTCCCTCTTAAGTTATAGGCCTTTGTTTTTATAGACAAAATTTTATTTGCTTTCAACTCTGATATTTCTAATGTACTGTTCTTTAGCACTTAAAGTGAATTTTCTGTTTTATTTAGGTATTCGCCAGCTATCCAGATTATGACCTCTCTGACAAAAAGATATTTAAATTCACTAAAACCTGGAATTAAAAGCTAGTTTAATGATTGCCATATAACTATTCACAAATATGTAGAAACTCAGACATAGAAAATAGAAGCAAGATTAGGCCATTTGGCCCATAGAAATTGCTCTGCCATTAAAGATGATTACGGTTGATCCTCTATCTCAACACCATACTCCCACTCGCTACATCAAACCCTCAGCACATCTAGTGTCTAGAATTCTACTTATTCCTTTTCAAAATATTAGGTGGTTGGGTCAGGTTACTAAAAATGTGGTAGAGAATTCCAGAGTCATCACCAAGTGATAAAATTTCTCCATCTCAGTCCTAAATCTGTATCCTGAGACCATGACCACTAGTTCTAAATACCCCCAACCGGGGGAACATCATCACTGCATCCAGTCTGTCTTCACCTGTCAGAATTTCATACATTTCAAAGAGATCCCTTCTCATTTTACCCCATATCCAATGAATATAATATACTTAGCTGACCCAACTTCATCTCATGTGACAAACTTGTCAGGCCAGGAATCAACCTGGAGAACCTTCACTGAACTCCAAAATTACAAGTACATCTTTTCTTCAGTAGGAAGACCAAAGCTGCATTCAAAGCACTGAAGTGTGGTCTCACCAAGGCCGTGCACACAGCCACAGTAAGACATTGCTGCTCCTGCACTCAAATCCTCCTGCAATGAAGGCAAACATACTATTTGCCTTCCTAACTACTTGCTGCATCATCATACTTGCTTTCAGTGACTAGTGTACAAGGACACCCAGGTCTTTTGATGCATCAACATTTCCCAATTTAAATAATACCCTGCCTTTCTATTTTTCTGATTGAAGTGGGATAACTTCACACTTATCCACACCATACTGAATCTGTCGTGTATTTATCCAGTCAATTTGTCTAAAACCGCCTTGAAGTCAATTTATATCCTCCTCAAAATTCACAATCCCACCCAGTTTTATGTCCTCTGCACAACTTGGAAATGTTAGATTTAATTCCCTCATCCAAATAGTTGATACACACATATATTCTGAACAGCCTGGGTCCAAACACATTCCTGTGATACCCATTAGTCACTACCTTCTACTCTGGAAAAACAAAACCTACTGTTCCAAACTGTTTCCTGTCTGCTAACTAAATCTCAATGCAGGTAATTTACTGGCATGTCATATTCTTTAATCTTGCACACTAACCTCCTGTGGACTTTATCAAAAGCTTTCTGAAAATCTATATATACTACATCCACTGATTCTTCTTTCTCTATTCCATTTGTTACATTTTCAAAAAGCTTCAGTCGGTTTGTCAAAAATGATTTTCCTTTCATTTGACTTTGTGGCATCCCATTGATATTTCTAAGTATCCTGTCATTGAATCCCTTATCATAGTCTCGAGCATTTTAACAACTACTAGTTATGAAACAAACTAGTCTGTAATTCAGTTTTCGCTTCCGTCCTTTTTTTTTTAAAATAGCGAGGTTACATTTATCACCCTACAATCTGCTGGGACTATTTGAGAATCTACAGAATTTTGCAAGATGCCAATCAACACATCCACTATTTCCGTAGTTACCTTTATTTGCCACAGATGTTGATTATCAGGTCCCGAGGGTTCATCAACTTTCAGTCCCATTAATTTCTCCAGTATATTTTTCTTGACTAATATCAATTACTTCGATCGCTCTTTCTCCGAAGTATTTCAGATTGCACAAGTGATTTCTTTAAAAAAAAAACAATTTTGCATGGAAGAAAGAATCATACAAACAATTTGAAAAAATAATAGAAACAAATAAGCTTTGAAACGTGACTCAAAATGATTTGTGACACGGTGGGCAAGTATAGTAGATTTGAAATCTTATTGCCTCACTTGGTCATTGCTGCAAACTCATATCAGATACCCTGTTGTCGGTTTCCCTTGGTAGTCGTGCTCTTGTCTGAGAGTTAGAGATTGTGGGTTTCCTTTTGAATGCAGAATTTTAGTGCACAACTTAGGAGAACACTTTTTGACTTCAGATGGAGTACTGAAGTCACAGTCATTGTTGCACACTAGGATGCCTTTGTCACACAGAGTCCATGCTGGTACCTGTGTAGAGCAATCCAGTGAGTTCCATTCTCCCATTCTATTCCCAGGTTATAACAAGTTATCTAGGTTATTTCTTTCAAGTGTCCATTCAATTTTCTAATGAAATTATGGATCAACTCTGCTCCCAAATGGCTCATGGAAGCAATTTCCCAGTAATTACCACCTCCCTTCCCTGCTTAAATACACAAGTTGTGTCTTGTATGCCCCTGCATTTGCTGCCCATATAATTACCGCCCGTTAATGATGGCATCTTCATCTGCCTTACTTAACCCAGTCGTTCTTATATATCTTTATCAAACCTCTTTTGTTTCAAAGTGAATAATCTCAGTTTCTTTAAACTAACCTCAACGATTATAGCGCAGGAGGAGACCATTTGCCCCGAGTCGGAGTTTTTTTTTAAAAGAAGGAGCAAGTACCTATTGCCACTCTCATCTTCTCCCCACAGCTCTCCACGCTCTTCCTTGTCAGATAATAATCCAACTCACTCCTGAACACTCGACTGAATCTACCTCCACCACTCCTCTCAGGCAATGCATCCACCAATCACTATGAAAAATTCTTCTTGCGTCACCATTGCTTCTTTCTTCCTTAAGACTCTTTACAGCAATAATCTTGTACACCCTTTGGACATTTCCACAGAATGGGAATAGTTTTTCCCCCCGATCTTTTCTGCTCAGACTCCTCATGATTTTGAATATCTCTATAGGATCTCTACTTGGTCTTCTCTTTTCCAAGGAAAACAGTCCGAACTTTGCCAAACTATCCAGGTAACTGAAGTTCTTCAACACTGGAAACATTCACAAGAATGTTTTCTGCACTCTTTAATGCATTCATGTCTTCCCTAAAGTGCAATGCCCAGAGAACTGGATAGATGAAGTGCTCTAGTTGAGGGTGAAATCCTCATACACAGTCATACACAGGTTAAACATAACTTCTTTGCTTTTGCATGCTTTTTTTTTTTTAAAAACTGGGCCCTCAAATTTGTCCTTCCATTTTTAATTAATTACATTTCTTGATCAGTAGGGGAATCAAGGGTTAGAAAAATACAGGAAAGCACACGCAAGGAACGTCAGAACAGCCATGATCCTTTTAAATGGCACAGCAAGCTCTACAGGCCAAACGGCCTTTTGCTGTAGTAATTTCTAATGAGTTATTGCATCTTTCTGTGAAGACAAAACTATAGTTTAATTGCTCTGGCATTTTCTTGTTCCTCACCATCAATCTCCAGTTTCAAGCTATGAAGGACTGCATACATCTCCACAATTTCTTTTTTTCTCCATATACTTATAGAAGCTCTTACAATCTGCTGTAATGTTCCTTGCAAGCTCACTATCAATCTCTGATTAAGAAAGGGAAAATAATTGCTTGGCCCTCCTTTGCTGGATTCTAAATTGCTCTCAACCCGGAGGCTTGATACCTTTTCTAGGAATTTTATACAACTTCTCTTCATAACTAATACTATCTTTAATTACTTTTGTTAGCCATGTCTGGTTGCTTTTCCTGTTGTATTTTTGCACCAGAAAGGAATAAACAGTTGAATGCATGCATTTGTTTCTTAAATGTTCTTCCAGCAAGATGGTGTCAGAGTTGGACACTCCACCCGGAGCGCCTCTGCTCCACCCGTTCTTTTGCTTTTCTTTCTCTCTCTTTTTAGCCATCCCGCAGCAGCACAATTGACCTTGGTGCAGCTAAGTGCCGGTGCAGAGCGGACTGGAGGCTTGGAGCAGAGCAGGATAGCAGTTGGACTGGCACCTGGCATGGGCGATCAAACCACTTGCTAAGCTGCTGCTATTTGAAATTCTTTACCAGACTGTAATATCAATCCTTTAACTATGTTATAACTATCTTTATTTCTAACTTATTTTTTAGACACTGTAAATAATGCTACTACCTTTCCTTTTATTCGTCTTGTATCGAAGATTGAACCTAGGTACTTGTACCCAAGATGGCGCCATTAAAGGCAGCCATTGTAAAAAATTTTCATTGTATTCCTATGCTTCTATACTGGAGTACACGTAACAATAAAGGATAGTCTATCATTCTAAGCATTATCCAATGCCTATCCTCCTTTTAATGAAGTTACTCAATTTATCACCGTCAACTCACACCTCATACCTTCACAGCTCTTTATTTAGATTTAGGACCCTCACTTCAAATTGGACTACTACACTATCTAGTCCAAAATAGAATTCTACATTATGGTCTCCCTTCTCTAATGGGCCTCAGAAACAGACTATTAATTAGCCTTTTCTCATTGCATGATACGAAATCTAGGACAGACAGCCTGTTACCAAGTTGTTCCCTCAACATACTGATCTAAAGAAACACTGTTCACACTTCAGGAATTTATCTGCCACCATATACTGCACGTGGTTTGTCCAGTTTCACTTATGTTTACAGCAGCACTGTTGTTGCATGCATTTCTGTTTTCCTATTTAATGCCATTTCCTAGCTTACTACTATTTTGAGGCCTATAGACAACATCCAGTAATACTTTCTGCCCCTTGCATCTTCTTAGCTCCACCCAGACTGATCCTACATTCAGATTTTCTGGGCTAATATGCTTTCACGAATGCACGGATTTCATCCTCCACTAGCAACATGAAATCTTCCTTGCATTTTTCAACTGTCCTTCCAAACTACTGAAAAGCTTTAGATACTCAATTCCAAGTCCTAGTCACCCTATAGCCATATACTTGAAATCATACTGTATCCATTTACAACTATTTGCACTGCAAATGTGTCCATCTTATTGCAAATATTCTACGTATTCTGATACTATAGATTTGTCTTTTTAACATTTTGACCCTATTTGCTGATCGTCTGTTTCCTCTGGGTTTCCACTTTCAACTTTTCACTTCGTTTCCCTTTCTTCCCTACTCTAGTCCTGTGTGGGAGGGTTTATACTAGGGTAGCATGAATGGGAACCAGTGCATGCCCCTGCAAGGATATTGGTCCCAGTCCTGTCAAGGTGCAATCTGTCCAGTTTGTGCAGCTTCCATCATCCCCAGAATCATACCTAATGCCTCAAATCTAAAATCTTCCCTCCTGCACCATCTCTCCTATTCCTAAACACACTGCCATGCAGCCCTGGGAGTAGTCCCCAAATTACTACCTTTGAGGCCCTGTTTTTGAATTTAACTCCTAGCTCCTTACGTTCTGCTTATC
The DNA here is from genome assembly GCF_021869965.1 of Rhincodon typus. NCBI lineage: Eukaryota > Metazoa > Chordata > Chondrichthyes > Orectolobiformes > Rhincodontidae > Rhincodon > Rhincodon typus. The sequence continues at coordinate 29,804,109 of NC_063340.1, read as the reverse complement.
ATACACCCTTTTAACTTGTGTTCTTAGACATGGACATGAACCATACTCTCTGGTTGTTCATCTTACCCCCTTCAGAATATCCTGGAACCACTCAGGGACATCCTTGACCACACACCAAGGAGGCAACATACTATTCTGGCTACAGAAACATCTGCTTCCCTCATGACAGAATTTTGTACAACTATTGCTCTTCTCTCCTCTTCCTCACACCCCCAACAGCTGCGCATAGCGCAGCCACTTGTGGTGCTACAGACTTTGCAGACTGAAAGAACATGTGCACATACCGCACCTTTTTCAACTCAATTAAACAGGCGACAGCTATTCTCTCCTTCATTTCTCAGACAAATCAGAGTCAACCTGCCTGGTTTAAAATTTACACAAAACTTGAGTTACCTGTCAATCACCACCTAACTGGTGTATTCCCCATGGCAACACCTGTACCAATCAGCACACTTCTCATACAATAAAATAGTTGCTCCCTTACAAATTGATATTTCTTGCAAACCATCTTAAATGAGTGCAAGACAAAAAGCTTTTGAGAAAAGCGCAAGTCCTGTACTACTGAACGTAAAATTAAAACACCTCTACTACAATTCTCAATGGATCAGGGAGAATTCCACTGCTGTCAGTACGTGACTCTCATATCTGAATTTAGGCATCTTGAATTGTTTTCTTTTCTTGTCCAGATTCAATTTCATCTGGTGAACTCTCCAGCACTGATATAAGAATGTGGTGTGCAATGGCTTCTTCTATCATTTCAGCACATCAATAGACCAGCAGATAACACCAATCACTTCCATTCCAGAAAAGTCAACAGCTGTCTCATATTGTGTGGTGATGGTCTTCTGAAGAAGCTGAAATTCCAAATTGCAGGTACCTCTCAAACATCATCCATAATGTCACAAGAAAGTTTCTGCATTCATCCAACTTCACTTGCTAGTATCCACCACAAGGAGAATAGTAAAGATCTTTGCCTTGGCAAGTTATGACAAAATGTCTTCAATGGTTAGCAGGGAGTAGTAAGATCTCTTCAAGGTTTTATTGAAGTCCTTCCAGGTTATTTCACCGCTATTACTTTGCAAACCAATCTGTATGAGTTGCCTCTTCCTTGATTCATTCCTCCTTTTTCAACTTCTCTTGATTTTCAGGTGGACTTGAGAGCAGCCAGATCTCTCCAGATGCTAAGCTGGTCTCACCTGTTCATCTATTTCAAATTATTTACCAGGGTGACAAAGACCTGTCGAAACATTTTCCTTTAGGATCTGTTCAGCAGTGTGGTCAATCAATCAGTGAAACCAAGGTTACCAAACCATGCTTTAAAAACTTTTTCAGCTGGGATGAGTGGATATTGTTTAATGTTTACTTACACTGAGTACCGTCCCATCAAATAGTCTCAACTTGGCCTTCGATGGCTTCATTTTGCATTGTTGGTGCAATGGTAATGTTCTTGCCTTTGAGCCAGGAGGCCTGGATTCAAGGTCCACCTACTCCGGAGGTGTATAATAATATCTCTAAACAGGTCGATTAGAAAACATATACATAGCACCAGTGTCTTTCTGACACTTAACTTGATGCTTTACTTCTGCAGTCATCATTCCAACAGTTGCACACAATTTACTATCAAGTGGACTGAGGGACAAAAGGACCTTGGTGTTCAAGTCCATAAGGTGTCAGCACAGGTAGACAGGGTGATGAAAAAAGCATACAGGATGTTTGCCTTCATTAGCTGGGGCATAGAATATAGCAGCAAGGAAGTCTTGTTGCAACTTTGTTAGGCCGCAAACAGAATACTGTGTTGTTTGCTACACTATGGGGCAGATGTGATTGCAGTGGAGAGGGTACAGAGGAGATTCATCAGGACGTTGCCTCGGATGAAAAGTCTCAGTTGTAAGGAGAGACTGGATAAACTGGGTTTCTTTTCCTTGGAGCAGAGAAGGTATCAGATTGGGGTATACAAAATTATAAGAAGCACAGACAGACAAGATATATAGAATCTTAAGAGTCTATTCCCTGCAGCAGACATGTCTAAGACCAGAAGGCTTAAGTTTAAGGTGAGGAACAAGTTGTTTAGAAGAGATTTGAAGAAAAACATTTTCACCCAGAGGGTAGTAGAAGTAAGGAACGTGCTGCCTGAGAGGACGGTGGAAGCAGATATTCTTGCAATACTTAAGAAGCATCTGGCACTTAAAATGCCAGGGCATAGTAAACTGTGCACTAAGGGCAGGTAAACAGGATTAGTGTGGTTTGATAAAAACCGAAAGAACTGCAGATGCTGTAAATCAAGAACAAAAACAGAAGTTGCTGGAAAAGCTCAGCAGGTCTGGCAGCATTTGTGAAGAAAAAAATAAGAGTTAACGTCCCGGGTCCGGTGACCCTTCCTCTGAGGAAGGAACTTCTAGCAACTTCTGTTAGTATAGTTTGATGTTTGTTAGTCAGCACAAACATGGTGGACCGAAAGGCCTGTTTCTGTGCTGCGTGACTCTATATAACTCCTGTCATCCAAGTAAGATGAAGTGGAGAAAGTGCAAATTACCGTAGATCAGGTCAGATCCGTAATTGGCGTCTTCACGCCCTCCCGAGAAAAAAACTCAAACCTACCATACAATATAAAAGAAACATCAGTTGGAGGCGGGACATATCTCGAGACAGCACACCATTATTATGATTAAGTAAGGATTAGCATTACGAAAACACACACGCATAACTTTTACAATTTACCGGGGAGAGGATTCAATACCCAAACTTGCTCTCTACGGAACAACCATTTCTTGTCTCGCAGCGCTAAGCGATCTGGGATAACACACGCAATTCAAACATGGCCAATCAGTTAACGGCGCCTCGAACAAAATGACACCAGGTTGGGTCAGAGTTGCACCGGAATGATTAGAGGGATTATTTAGCGTTTCAGTTCAGAGTCAGAGGAAGGTTTTCTCTGATTGGTCAGTGTGAGGGAATAGTCAGAAATCTACATTTACCTTTTTAAGTCCCAATGGTCTTGGACTCCTTGTAGAAATGTGTTTTTTTTTGTCCGCAAATTTCCCTCCAAACTGTTGTTATATTGTCTCAAATTGAATTGTCTTGTCATATGTACACATGAACATTTGGTATGCTGTATCATGCATGACTGCTTTGGTCAGTGTGCCAAAGTAACAGGATATCTTTCCACAGTACGCGGGCAGCTGGAAAAGTACATTCAATTTCTAAAAGTGTGATCAGGGAACCTCAAGCCACTCCTCCACTGACCTCCAGTGGCCTCCTCCCTCTGTGCTATACATCGACTCCAGGGCTGATGGTTAAAATCCACCCAAATATGCACCAAAGAGAGTTGGAGGCAAGACAGTTAGTGCAAGCAATGAGTCAGTATTCTGATAAAGGATTCACATATTCCACTGAAGGACATGTTAGCTAAGATGTTTCGCAAAACATGGAACCTGTGAAGTCAGCAAAGTTGGCTTGGTATGTGATTAATAAGCGAGAGACAGAGCAAGTACACCCCAAGAAAGATTAATTGTATAAAGATAAAATTGTTCTCCCCGACATTTACAGTTAAGGATGGTCGGAAGTTCCTGACCAATTGTCCGAATTTTTAAGGATTGTCCTGCTGCTGCTACTTCTACTCACACTACTACTGCTCATCCAGATTTATTAGTATAGTGCAACTCTGACTGAGACCAATACAGTGTTACTGTGCCTCTGATATGAATCAATCCAATGTAGATCTGAGCATGTTCCTGAGAAGGGAATGGTAGATACAGTGCATTAGATTGGAGTGAAAAGTCAATTTTAGTCCCAGACCAGAAGTGTTGGGATAAAAACCTTGACAAGGTTACTTAAAATAAGTCCAGTGAAACGCAAGTATGTGGTAGCCCCAGAAAAAAGCTACAGCTTATTCCAGAAAAATTGAAGTCATACGTGACTTAAATCTAGATACAGGGACTGTCGTGTGAATATTATGTGAAGCATGTTTGGGACCTGTAGCAGGGATGTGTTTTGGTATTATACAATAGTTGTTTTGTTTCTTTTCAATTTATAAAAGAATATGTTGGGATTTATTGGGTTATACTTTTACTGTGTATTTAAAATATTTGAATTTGTTATATATTTTATTGTTAAAGCAAAATCTGCAGCAATGCATGCTTATGTTTCAGTGAGAGACCACATTGTTAAAATCACAACAAATAAAAATATAATCTATAAGCTAGGGTCCTGACTGAGATCTGACTTATCCAATAATAACATCAACTGGGATCATAACTGAAGGAAGAGACGAACTTGGTGAAGTTACAATCACCAGGGAAGTAGGAATGAACAAACTGATGGAGCTGCAGGCTGACAAATTCACAGATTCACAGAACTGTTACGGTGCAGGCCATTCAGCCCCACCATGCCTGTGCCAGTTCAATTACCAAGTGTCAATCTCCTGCCTTTTCCCCATGCCCCTGCATACTACCTCTACCCAAATAATCATCCAATTGCCTCATTTGTGCCTCCACCACATTTCCAGGCAATGCATTCCATATCCTAACTAACTGCTGTTTGAAAAAGTGTTTTCTCATATCACTCTTGCTTCTTTTGCATGTCACTTTAAATCTATGCCCACTCATTCTTTTTTACTTTTTTTCAGAAGGAACAGCTTCTCCCCACTGATCATGATTTTGCAAACCTCTATCAAATCTCCCCCCGCCTTAACTTTCCAAGGAGAACAGTCCCAACCTCTTCACCCTATCCTCAGAACTGAAATATTTCATTCTTTGAACCATTCATGGGGTGGCACAGTGACTCAGTGGTTAGCACTGCTGCCTCACAGTGCCAGGGACCCAGGTTTGATTCCACCCTTGGGCGACTGTCTGTGTGGAGTTTGCATGTTCTCCCTGTGTCTGTGTGGGCTTCCTCCAAGTGCTCCGGTTTCCTCCCACAGTCCAAAGATGTGCCGGCTGGGTGGATTGGCCATGCTAAATTGCCCGTAGTTTGCTTGGATGTGTAGATTAGGTGGATTATCGGGGGATGAGTCTGGGTGAGATGCTCCAAGGGTCGGTGTGGACTTGTTGGGCTGAAGGGCCTGTTTCCATACGTAGGGATTCTATGATTATTCATGTAAATCATTTTTGCACTCTCTCCAATGCAATCACGCCGTTCCTTTAATATGCCCACAAACGTATACAATACACCAGCTGAGGTTTAACAAGTGTTTTTTACAAGTTCAACATCATCTCCCTGCTCTTGTACTCTATGCCCTTATTAATAAAGCCAAGAACAAAGTTCCCAGATCCTGATGTACTTCATCCGAGGGCATTGTTGAGGTAGAGGTCAATGATCGTACGTTGATCCAGTGCTGGGAAGGTCTGCCCAAGAAAAGATTCCGAGATAGAACTCTAACTCAATGAGGATTAATCAGACATTCATACATTGTAAGTCACATAGATAGTACTTGAATTCCAAGATCTGCTTTAGACAAAGACCTTGTTTCTTATACATTCCAAAAGTGCCAAGGTGCCTGTTACGCCTGGTCTCACCACTTGTATCTTCCCAGATGTCATTGTATCTCCTCTCTGAAGGCTGTGCTTTATTCCCATCCTTGACTAGACTCCATTGCTTTGTTTTTCTCAGTGTAGTATGGGGTCATCTTCTCATTCCATTTCCAAATAAGACCTCAGGGTTAATGCTGGTTCAGCCACAGTACATTTTCACAGAAACTCTGTCTGCTGCATCAGCATCTGAACGTATTTATGCAGTTTCTTTTAACCTGACTACTTCCTTGAATAAGAATAAATAAAACAGAATCATAAATGATTTTATATTACTGAGATAGTAGGATTTATATTACTGTAGCTTATGAAGTTATCTAAAACTCTCTAACTCATTCTAATCCCAGTTGGAACTTCATGTAGATTACAGGTTAACTCGTCATACCCAAATTTCCCCCTAACAGCATTAAAAGGGGTGGTTAATGAGGTAGTAGATGCATTTGTGTTAATTTTACAAAATTTGCAAGAGTCCAGAATATTTCCATCAGACTGGAAAGTGGCAAATCTAACTCCTCTATTCAAGAAGGTAGGGATGTAGAAAACACAAAACTATGGGCCAGTTGCCTTGACATCTGTGATGACGAAGCTGTTAGAAGTAGAAAGCCAGTTAGGAGAGCGGGTGTTGACTGAGTGAGTCGTAGGTTTAAAGGGAGTTACTCAGAAAGTGTGAGAAGGGAGAAAATTCCGAAGATGGGCATGGTGAGTGAGTGTGATGTGGGGCCTGGAAGAGGTTCGTGAAAGGTGAGCAGGGGACAGTGATTGGGAAAAGGTGTATACAAACAAATGAGCAAAAATAGATATAAATCATGCGCCAAAAATCATGCCACTCTCTGACAAATGAAAATCTACCTTTAAGAATAATTTTCATTATGCATCAAAAATTATCTTAATATCATTGCCATGTCACACTAACAGTAGTGACATGTTGACATTAACAGTGAGTCAGACAACAACCTTATTTTACGTTAGTTCATGGGAACCACATTACTCAGTGTCCTTCAAGTGTTCACTTGATAAAGCGTCTGCTATAACCTGAGACAACAAGGCGTAGAGCTGGATGAACACAGCAGGCCAAGCAGCATCATTGGAGCAGGAAGGCTGACGTTTTGGGCCTAGACCCTTCATCA
>NC_063340.1:29744545-29797057 GCF_021869965.1 Rhincodon typus | reverse complement strand
ATTTCTGATGAAGGATCTAGGCCCGAAATGTCAGCCTTCCTGCTCCTATGATGCTGCTTGGCCTGCTGTGTTCATCCAGCTCTACACCTTGTTATCTCAGATTCTCCAGCATCTGCAGTTCCTACTGTCCCTGACACCAAATTTAATGATATCTTTCCATGAAAGGCACGCTTTGGACAAAACTTGTACTGAAGCATCATTTTGTGTTTGCCATCTTCTAGCAAAACAAAAAAAAATGCCCAAATAGTGAAGTAATTAAAGAACGAATATTGCAGCCACTGACTATTCAAAAACTTTCAGAACAGAGAAAAAATAACAACAGCAATCCACAACATATCAATTGATGCTTTTGCAGTAGCAAAACGAGTGAAAGCTTTGTCCAAAGACATTTTTCAGGAATTAGAACAGGTCTTGCCCAGCAGTGTTTCTCATTGCAGTTCAATGAATCCATTGACATGCTCAACACAGCCCAGCTGATTGCTTTTGTTTGCATGCATTTTGAGGACACAACAATGAATAAGGACATTTTCATCCCTACGGCCCTTATGTAGAGAACAAGGAGCAAGGATATCTACAATGAATTCAAAAAATATGTGCTTGAGAAAAACATTCCAATCAGGAAACTGGTTTCCACCAGAATTGATTGTGCACCACTTATGCTTGGTGCAAATGTGGGCTTTGTTGCATTTTTGAGGAATGATCCTGATTTCCCCTCTTTTGTCATTTACCACTGTATAGTTCACCAGCAAGCATTAGACAGTAAAGTTATGGGCATTTCTCATGTAATGAAAGTTTTTGTTAATATTGTAAAGTAGTTTCGAGCAAGAGTCCTTCAGCACTGCTTGTTTGAATGCTTGCTCAATGGACAGAATGCTGCTTATTGTAAACTAATCCTCCATATTGATGTGAAGTTGTTAAATTGAGGGAAGATCCTGCAAATATTTTTAGATCTGATGTCTGAAATTGTCCCTTTCCTAAATCAAGGATTGAAACGTGCAATGAGTTGTCAGACAATGTGTGGTAGCTCAACTTTGGGTTCATTACAGACATAAATACAAAAATGAATGAGCTGAATAGTGAACTACAAGGAACCACATATGGTGAATGGATGCAGTGAGGGCCTATGGTCCTCCCAATTTAAAACTAAAATGCTGCAACATTTCCCTGCGTCTGGAGAAAATACCATAAAAGGAAGTCAAAGACAAAGAATACGGTTTCATTCAGAAAATATGTGCACATTTGAGGAAGTTAGCAGAGGAATTCAACAGGTGATTTTCATAAAATAGATGTGGTGGAACAAACATTCATCTCAAATCCATTCTTTCAGGTAACTTTTGGTGGGTTGGCGACAAAATTCCATCAAGTGTTTGATTTACAAAACAATGAAGTTGACATGGAGATAATTGCTATGCAAAATGATTTGAGTTGAAAGTCAGATTTTTGATCTTTAGACAACAATTTGTATCTCATATACTCATAGACAGAGAAAATTACCCAATTCTATCATCCTGTGCTTTTAAAGTGAAAGCTTACTTTGGTTCTATGTATGTCTAAGAGACAGTGTTATCCAAAATGTGGATAATTAAGCCCAAGCATTGCACCTGCCTCACAGACAGCTATTTGATGGACTGTGTAGGACCAACAGTCTCAAACTACAACCCAGGCTTCAAAGCACTGGCGGATAATGTGCAGTCAAAAGTGTCACATTGAGACTTCGTGAATAAGAAATAAAATGAATAATTATATGTGCTTGGTTTTAGAGTTATACATCACTCATAACAAACTAGTTATTTTATATTTTCTTCAGGGTAGATCCTGTATTTAAGTAAAAAAAATCTTGTGCTAAAAAAGGTTGGAGAACATTGGCCCAAACTGTAAAAGACACCAGCTAATCTGGAATTAACCATGGGGAGTTTTGTCTTATTTTAGGCATCATTCAATTGGATTTGCTATTCTGCTGGTGGGAATAGCTGATAGCTGTGACACAATCACAGTCCTGTCTCATCCAAAGTTGACTCGTCACAATTTTACTATTTCTGAAAATGAAAAGAAGAATGCTGAGCTTGAGAGAATACACAGAGGATTGGCACTGGGTATAAGCACTGCCATCTGAATGATATCCTACATTTCTATAACCATCCTGTGATGACATCTTCTTTCTTTAAAAGAAACATCACACCTCTTTGTGTCTAAGTAAAATTTCCAATCAAATTTTGTAATGAAATACTAATTCTGAAATTCAAACTCTTTTATAACACTTCATCTCTTATACCAGCTAACTGTCAGTCTTTCATTTGCTTCTTTGAATTTGCACTATGATAACATTTCTCAATATCATTAGGAAATTGTCAACAGCTAACCTACTTCTTTCCCAAGGCTCTGAAATTTGAATTGGTGAATCAGATGGTTCAACTTTGGCTTGATATGTGCACAGTTTTGTTTGAGATTTTACTGTCATCCTCACTTATTTCCTAGTTATTAAAGAAATGCAATGCTTTCTCTCTTGCCCACAGAAGAAGTATCTTACCATTTCCTTTTCCCTCTTCACTAGTGCCTTTTGGAAAACTACCGGTTGTCAACTTGCATTTCTATTTATATTCCTGAAATGTCTCCATGATCTCTTCAAATTTTCAATTCAAACTGGACTTGAGTTATGCATTCACGGCAGCTATTTCATTTTTTGTATGATACATTCAGTTCTTCTCCCTCCCTCTGGAACAATTTAATTTTCTTTTCTCAGTCTAATTCATCATATATTTTCATTCATATTGCTTGGGTTTTCGGCATAAACACCTGCTGTCATCATGTTATGTCTTGGTCTCAGAAGTCTGAAGAAATCACACCTTTACAGACAAATACTGGAACTTTCAATGGTAGTTTTTTAGATCTAGATATGACTGTGGAATGATACATGTTGCTTAGATACAAAGATTGTAATGCTTGATACTGTTGCCTAAATATGCATGCATACATGACATAATAGTTCCTAAATCATATTTGAATTATGTAACAATATAACAAGGAGAATTCCCAGTAACAGTCTATTGGAGGAAGACATATAAAAACAGAATTCTGAAAAAAGATGAGGTCAACTTTGATTCCACACCAAGGACACAGGTGAGAGCTCTGAGGTGCAAATCAGTGAAGTAAGCAGCAAGTAATTTCACTTCTGAAGAAGGGTCCAGACCCAAAACATCAGCTTTCCTGCTCCTCTGATGCTGCTTGACCTGCTGTGTTCATCCAGCTCTACACCTTGTTATCTCAAGTAATTTCATCTGTTTTTTCTTTAATAAAAGCAGCTGCTAAGTTCCACTCTGTGATGAAAAATATAACTTACCAGCCGCTTACCAATCACCTCATGCCTCCTTTTCTCCAGGATCTTCAATTTAAGACTGCTTTTGGTCAAGGAGATGACAGCAGGCCCTGAATAAGGTGCAGGAGCTGAGTGAAAGCAGAGTGGGATAATTCAGCGGGAAAGCAGGTCTGAGGCCAAGAGTAGGAGCTGAATGAAAGCAAAATGGGGTAAATCAATGCACAGCAAACTCAAGATCAGGAGCTGAGTGGAAATAGATTGGTAAAAATCAGTGGCACAGCAGGGCTGTGACCAGGAACAAGAGCTGAATGAAAGTGGAGTTGGATAAAAGGCATGGTGACGCTAGGCTTGACTGGAAAGAGCACAGGCAAAAATTGAAAGGGTGATGGCAGAGTCAGTGAATAAAGGAAGGAGAACCCAATTTAAAATTAGCAGGAAAGGTAAGCATTGAAGTTAGAATCTAAGATAGGGAGTTGAATAATTAAATTGGACTTTAAATTCTAAGTTCATTTGTTGCGTTATGTCTCACAGCTAGTATGCAGTTATCTTGTAAGAGACATGCTCATGATATAATCATTGTATTAAAATGTGACCTGCGGGCCTAAATGTCTCCGACTCTATCTTAACTAGGCCGTATGAAGCGTGACATGCTGATGGAAGTGCGCCACTCTTAGCATTAGTCAAGGCACTAAAGTGCCCATGACTGTAATATATGGTATACATGAACTATGTGTGAAACCTTTCAGTAGTAATTGACATGCATCTGGTCATGATGTTACAGGAGCTAACACATGCACTATCTAATCAGGTGTAAATACCCTGCTGGAGGCAAAAGCCCACATCATGGTGGCAGATCACATTTTAAAATTTAAAATTTTTTTTGTAATCAATTTATTTGGTAGGCCAAATTGAGGTCTGACAGACATCTCGATCCAATGAATACAGATCTAGTTCCATACAAACTTCTGAGCATATCTTGCATAGCCATTCATTCTTGTGTGCAAATTTGCAGGGATATTGCAGAGAGATACAAAAACTGAAGATTAATGATTAAAGGGAACTTCAATTAGTTTATAGACTGGATTGGTATAGAATAGAACCGTAGAATCGCTACAGTAAGGATGCAGGACACTCATCTCATTGATTCTGCATTGACCCTCTGAAGAGCATCCTACCCAGACCCACCCCGCCATCCCTGTAACCCTGCATATACCATGGCTAATCCACCTAGCCTACACATTCCTGGACACTACGGACGATTCAGCATGGCCAATCCACCTAACACACACCTGTTTAGACGGTGGGCTGAAACTGGAGCAGCCACACGGGGATGATGTGCAAACTCCACACAGTCACCCAAAGGTGGAATTGAACCCAGGTCCCTGCTGCTGTGAGGCAGCAGTGCTAAGCACTGAGCCACTGTGCTGTCCCCAAATAATACCTATTGTGAAATCGTAAGAAGTCAAATTCACATAACAGAAAAGCTCTAGTTGTGGAGAAATTGTCAGACAGACAGACAAATGGGATGAGACTGTACCTATATGAGCTTATTGGAATCAAAGATTGGCAGGCAAAGCTGTAATGGAAAATGGGCTGTTCTTTTAAAGAAAAAAAACCATTCAGTCAAGGCACTTTTCCACAGAGGATTTAGGGCATAATAACAGGCCACTAGGCCCAAATAACCATCTTTTCCCATCTACGTCTATCATCATAACACACCATTTCTTAATCACTAGGATACCTGCCAATCTTCTGGCTAGGTGTATCTATACTACTTACTTCAACAACAAAAATCCCTGTGGTTGCAAGTCCCACATTCTCACCAATCTTTGGGTAAAGAGACTTGTGAATACCTGATTGGGCATTATGATGATTATCTTATGTCTCACGACTTAAGCTGTTCCCCACAAGTGGTAAAGTCTCTTTATGTTCATCAAATCTAAATCTTTCATCATTTAACAACCCCTATCTTGTCAGTACTCAGACTTCTTTTTCAAAATAGATCCAACCAAAAAATTCTATCCCTGATATTTTACCAAAATATTTCTAGTATAGACATTGGAAATCTTCTTTGTAGCTTCAGCACTGCCATTACACCACTTAGCAAAGAGTTGGTACAGCATCAGATCTGTGAGGGAGCAGCATGGAATGAGACCTAAATTGAGTAAGAAAACTCATAGATTGATGTCCAGGAGAGTGCATACCCTGGAAAGTCCACCTATATCTGGTTAGGAACAGCAAAATTGCTTAGCAGCATCCAAACCAGAACCAATCAAAATAAATATCTGGTTAAATGGTCACCTGGTTCTAATGGGGCTCGATACCAGTGCGCTACTTCAGTGATAGTAGAACCAGTCTTTAATAAAATTCACTCTGGGCTCCAACCCTTAAGTTTGCACAAGACCTTGGCTGGACTGAAAATCTATATCGGGGAACCTTGACAGATTAAGGGTACAATTTTGGTTCTGCTCTCCTATGAGAAGCAGCTGGTTCAGTTACCACTGACTGTAGGAAAGGATTGAGCCCAAGCTTGATGAGGTGAAATTGGTTGAGAAAGATTCACCTAGGTTGGCTCAATATTTTTCATTTAGAAAATGGCTTCCTGAGTAAAAGTTTTTCAGGAAGGTCTAGGGACTATCAAAGGAGCCCAGGCCACTTGCATGTTGACCAGGAAGCAATTGCATGATTCTGCAAGACCTGCCCAGTGCCATTTGTCTTACGGGCAAAAGTAGAGGCAGAAATCGGGAGGCTAGAAAGTGAAGGAATCCAGTTTGCGGAATGGGCAGCACCAGTCGCACCGATTGTGAAGACTGATGGGTCAATTTGCCATGGTAGGGATTTTAGACAAATGGGTAAATCACTTTTCAAACCTGGATAAATACCCAATCCCTCTCAGAGGATTTATATGCCAACCTGCAGGGGGCTGCCCTTCACAAAGCTGGACATGAGCCATACGTATTTTCAATTGCGGTTAGGTAAGGATTCCCAGAAGCATACTACAATTAATAACCATAAGGGTTTGTAGAATATACAAGAATGCCATTTGGGCTATCGTCAGCTGTGCAAATTTTCAACAGACAATGGAGAACATTTTATATGGTATACCCCAGATTATTTATCTAGATGATGTGCTAATAACAGGGAAGATCAATAAGGCACGCTTACAGAATTTTGACATAGTCCTTTGTCATTTCTCTCACATGGGTGTACACCTTCGAAGGGAAAAATGTGTATTCCATGCACCACAAGTGACCTTCTTGGGCTACAGAATCGACAAGACTGGGTTACATCCATTGGAAGACAAAGTAAGAGCGATCAAAAGTGCCCTGACTCACCCATCTGTACCAGAGTTTAGGTCTTTCTTTGGGCTGGTGAATTACTGTAGACATTTCATACATAACCTGGCCTCCATACTGCCACCTTTGCATCAATTCTTAAAAAAGGTTCAACGTAGCCAAGTCATGGCTTTCAGGGAAGTGAAGAAACAGCTGTCATCCTTTAAGGTTTGATCCCAATTTGATCACAATTTGATCCTAAGCGAGATCTGGTATGGACATGTGATGCCTCCCCGTACAGCATCAGGGTAGTATTAGCTCATAGGTGACCCAATGGAGAGGAAAGGTCAATAGCGTATGCATCCAGTTCCTTGACTTATGGAGAGTACAAATGTCCCCTGATAGAGAAAGAAGGTTTGGTGGTCATGTTTGGAGTCATGAAATTCCACCAATACCTTTACTGACGTAAATTTGTAACAATAATAACCACAAACCACTGCTTGGTCTACTTAAAGAAGACATGGCCATGCCACCAATGGCTTCAGGCTGAATTCAATGGTGGGCTGTAATGCTAAGTGCATATAATTACAAGTTGGACCACCATCCAAGGGGCCAAGTAACAAATATGGATGATTGAGCTGCCTTCCGCTGGCAGGTGCACCACTGGTGGTACCGCCATTGGAAGAGTCTGCAATGGTTTTAAAATTTTGAGACCATTCCACTCATAACTGACAATTTTAGACTTTGGATGTAGTAAGATCGATCTGAATTAAAACCTTTCTGGACACAGAGAGACCATGTCACAATAGAGGATGGCATATTGTTATGGGGAGCAAGAGTGATTGTCCTGAGCAAAGATCACTGCCAGATACAGGCTGAACATCAGCAGTGTCATCCATGGATTTCCAAAATGAAGATCTTGGTGAGAAGTTATGTCTAGTGGCCAGGATTGGATGCGTTGGTGGGGCAGAGTGCCAACAAGGACGAAAATTACCACCAGCAGCTTTCCCACAATCGTGGGAATGGCCAGGTAAATACTGACATGGTTATACATTGACTATCCAGGTCCTTTCATAGGCCCAATGTTCTTAGTCATTGTGGATGGCCACTCAAAGTGGCTGGATGTGCATGGAATTCATTTGCCAAACATGGGGACAATGATAGAAAAACTGCATGCATCTTTTGCAATACATGGGCCACCAGAAGTGTTTATCACAGATAATGGACCATCGTTTCCCAGCAGGAAATTTGAGTATTTCCTAAAGTCGAATGTTATTCAACCTATATGGACAGTTCCATTCCATCCATTATCCAATGGTCTGGCAGAAAGAGTGGTCCAAACTTTGAAAGCTGGCTTAAAGAAGCAGCCTACAGCTTCTCTCAATACCAAACTGTCCCGATTCCTATTTTCTTATAGGACCACCTCTCATGCAACTACAGGGAAGTTTGGTGTAACCTCCATGGGAACCATGGGAATTGCCCTGCACGCATAAAAGGCATGGTTGATCTGAGGTCTGATCCAGGGACATACATAATTCAGTAGGTGCAACGGTCCTGAACAAGCACGTGGACCATATAGAGTCATAGAGCCATAGAGATGTACGGCATGGAAACAGACCCTTCGGTCCAACTCCTCCATGCCAACCAGATGTCCTACATTAATCTAGCATTTGCCCCATATCCCTCTAAACTCTTCCTGTTTCATGTATCCATCCAGATGCCTTTCAAATGTTGTAATTGCACCAGCCTCCACTGCTTCCTCTGACAGCTTGTTCCATACACACACCATCCTGTACGTGATAAAATTGACCCTTAGGTCCCTTTTAAATCCTTCCCCTCTTACCTTAAACTTATGCCCTCTAGATTTGGACTCCACTACCCTGGGGAAAACACCTTGGCTGTTAACCCTATCCATGCCCTTCATGATTTTGTAAACTTCTATAAGGTCTCCTCGCAGCCCCCGATGCTCCAAGGAAAATAGCCCCAGCCTATTCAGCCTCTCCTTAAAGCTCATACCCTCCAACCTTGGCAACATCCTTGTAAACCTTTTCTCAACCCTTCCAATTTTAACAACATCTTTCCAATAGCTGGGAGGCCAGAACTGAATGCAGTATTCCAAAAGTGGCCTAACCAATGTCCTGCCCAGCTGCAACATGACATCCCAATTCCTATACACAATGCACTGACCAATAAAGGCAAGCGTACCAAATGCCATCTTCACTGTTTTGTCTACCTGCGACTCCAATGTCAAGGAACTATGAACCTACACTCCAAGGTCTTTTTGTTCAGCAACACTGCACAACAATCCTTGCCATCAAGTGTATACCTCCTGCCCTGATTTGCCTTACCAAAATGCAGCATGTCACATTTATCTAAATTAAACTCTATCTTCCACTCCTCAGCTCATCAACCCATCTGATCAAGATCTTGTTGTACTCTGAGGTAACCTTCTTTGCTGTCCACTACACCATCAACTTCCCTGTCATCTACAAACTTAGTAACCATAACTCCTTTATTCACATCCAAATCATTGATATAAAAAGCAGTGGACCCAGCACTCATCTGAAAAGCAACCTTCCATCACCACCCTCTGTCTCCGGCATTCGAGCCAATTCTGTATCCAAATGGCTAGTTCTCCCTGTAATCATTGTGATCTAACCTTGCTGACCAGTCTACCATGAGGAAGCTTGTTGAACATCTTACTGAAGTCCATATGGACCACGTCTACCCCTCTGCCTTCATCAGTCCTCTTCGTCACTGCCCATGCAGTAAGCCATCTTGACTATCCCTAATCAGTCCTTGCTTTTCCAAACACATGTAAATCCTGTCCCTCAGAAACCACCCCCCACCCCCCCCACAACAACTTGCCCACCACTGATGTCAGGCTCACTGGTCTATAGTTCCCTGGCCTTTCTTTACCACCTTCTTAAATAATGGAACCACGTTAGCCAATCTCCATCTTCTGCCACCTCACCTGTGGCTATCAATGATACAAATATCTCAGCAAGGGGCTCAGCAATCACTTCTCTAGCTTCACACAAAGTTCTGGGGTACACCTGATCAGATCCCAGGGATTCATACACCTTTATACATTTTAAAACATTCAGCACCTCCTTCTCTATAATAAGGACATTTTTCAAGACATCGGCATTTATTCATCCAAATTGTCTCGCTTCCATATCCTTCTCCACAGTAAGCACTAATGCCAACTACTCATTTAGTATCTGACCCATCTCCTGTGGTTCCACACAAAGGTGCCCTTGCTGATCTTTCAGGGGCCCTATTCTTTCCTTAGTTACCTTTTTGTATTCGTACAATCCCTTTGGATTCTCCTTAACCCTATTTGCCAAAGTTATCTCATGTCCCTTTTTTGTGCTCCTGATTTCCCTCCTGAGTATACTCCCACTGCCTTTATACTCTTCTCGGGATTCACGGTCTCTGCTGTCTATACCTGACATATGTTTCCTGCTTTTACTTGATCAGAACCCCAATTTCTCTAGTCATCCATTCCCTATATCCACCAGCCTTACCCTTCACCCTTAGAGGAACAAGAGTCTCTGGACTCTTGTTATCTCATTTTTGAAGGCTTCCCATTTTCCAGCCATTCCTTTACCTGTAAAAAGCAGCTCGTAATCAACTTTTGAAAGTTCTTGCCTAATACCGTCAAAATCTGATTTCCTCCAAATTAGAATTTTAACTTTTAGACCAGGTCTGTCCTTTTCCACCACTATTTTAAAACTAATAGAATTATGAACACTGGCCCCAAAGTGCTCACCCACTGACACCTCAGTCACTTGCCCTGCCTTATATCCCGAGAGAAGGTCATGTTTTACCCCTTCTCTAGTAGGTACATGCACATACCGAATAAGAAAATTTTTTGTACCCACTTAATAAATTTTTCTCCATCCAAGCCCTTAACATTATGGCAGTCCCAGCCTATGTTTGGAAAGTTAAATTCCTGTACCATTACCACCCTAGTATTCTTACCGAGTATACCTAGTATACCTCACCTGTGGCTGTTGATAATACAAAATCTCAGCAAGTGGCCCAGCAATTGCTTCCTTAGCTTCCCACAAAGTTCTGGGGAACACCTGATCAAGTCCCAGAGATTTATCCTTCTTTGTATATTTTAAGACATCCAGCAACTCCTCTTCAGTAATATGGTCACTTTTCAATACATCACTATGTTTTACCCAAGTTCCCTAGCTTCTATGTCCTTCTCCACAGTAAATACTGATGCAAAATATTTGTTTAGTATCTGACCCATCTCCTGTGGTTCCACACATGGATGGCCACGTTGATCTTTAAGGGGCCCTAGTCTCTCCCTAGTTACCGTTTTGCCCTTAATGTAGAACATAGACCATAGAACGGTACAGCACAGGGATGGGCCATTTGGCCCACGATGTTGTGCTGAAAATGATGCCAAATGAAACTAATCCCTTCTGGCTGCCCTTGGTCCATATCCCTCCATTCCTTGCATATTCATGTGCTTCTCTAAGAGTCCCTTAAATGCTCTTATTGTATCTGCCTCCACAACCATCCTTGGCAGTGCATTCCAGACTCCTACCATTCTCTGTATAAAAAAACTTCCCCCTCAAGTTTCCTTTGGACGTTCCCCTCTCACCTTAAATTCATGCCCCTAGTATTATACATTTCAACTCTAGGAAAAAGATTCTGACCGTCAACTCTATCTATGCATCTCATGATTTTATACACTTCTATCAAGTCTCCCCTCAGCCTCTGCGACTCAAGAGAAAACAACCCAAGTTTTTCTAGCCTCTCCTAATAGCTCATACCCCTTAATCCAGGCACCATCCTGATAAACTCTTCTGCACCTTCTCCAAAGCCTCCACATCCGTCCTGTAAAGTGGCAACCAGAATTGAATGCAATACTCTAAGTGTGGCCTAACCAAAGCCTTATAAAGCTGTATTTATGGAATCTCTTTGGGATTCTCCTCAATCCTATTTGCCAAAGCTGTCCCGTGTCCCCTTATTGCCCTTTTGATTTCCTTCTTAAGTATTGCCTTTTCACTCTTCAGGGGATTCATGCAATTCCAGCTGTCTGTACCTGATATATCCCTCCTTCTTTTTCTTGACCAAAGCCTCAATTTCTCTCATCATCCAGCATTCTCTACACCTACCAGCCTTGCCCCTCACATCAACAGGAATGTACTGTCTCTGAACTCTCATTATCTCATTCTTAAAGGGCTCCCACTTCCCAACTGTCCCTTTACCTGCGATTAGCTTCCCTCAATCAACTTTTGAAAGTTCCTGTCTAATACTGTCAAAATTGGCCTTACTCCAGTTTAGAACTTTAACTTTTTGATCAGTTGTTTTCTTTATCATTACTATTTTAAAACTAATAGAATTATGATCACTTGCCCCAAAATGCTCCCCCACTGACATCTCAGTCACTTGTCCTGCCTTATTTGCCAACAGAAGGTCAAGTATTGCTCCTTCTGTAGAGAGTACATCCATATATTGAATAAGAATGTTTTCTTGCACACACATAATTTCCTCCCCATCCAAGCCCTTAACACTATTACAGTTCCAGTCTGTGTTTGGAAAGTTCTTGCAGTCTCAGATCTACTGGATACGCAGAGGCCTGCAAACCATCGCTCTAGCCATTGGTACTCAGCACCAACAGTAAAGCGACAGGGAGACAAGGAACTTTGAGTTTGTTCCAGGTGTCTCTTCCTCACAAGGAAACAAGGTGGTGTCAGGAGGCACCTAGCTAGAGGGGGAACTACATGCAGGCATCCCCAAAACTTTTGTCTTAGGAAACTCCAAAGATAGCTGGGCCTTCTACCTCCACCCCTGGCTGCCATGCTCAGCCCTGTGTATTTGTCTCACAAATGACTGGCGTATGGTGCAGATGTAGCATGGTGCCATCCAACAACATTCCAAACCCCCTCCCCTAGACTGATGATTTCTGACAACCATGTCAAGCTCCTTGGCTTTGTGTCTGCACTAAAAGGCAAGTCAACATAGAAATACTGTAGCCTTTAAGCTATGACTGAGAGAGAAAGGTGGGTAAGGCAAGGATGCTGTGAACATCAAAGTGGGCACAAAATGAGTGAGTACCAAAAGTATGAATAAGAGGCCTGAACTGCACCTTAGACCAAACCAGGAGCTGAGTGACCCGCTCTGCACATTAAGTGTCATAGCAACAGTATGGCATTGAAAGTTGCTAGTATGTTCCAAAGTCCAACAATGATTGAAATGCAGAAGGTACTGTAAGTTGATTATATCATCATGGCATGTCTCCAGTGAGGTTGATATATGTTGATTGTTGTGCCCAAGGACTGTGCCCCGAGATGTTTGTGCTGAGTATCCAAGATGGAGGCCTAGGTGTGCAAGCAGTGAACTGGAGTCACCAGGTAATTGCTCTGACTTTGAACCAGTGAGGGAGCAATGCAGAACTGGAGAATATAAATCATGGCTCAGGCCCGTGGCCTGCACCACTTAACTGGGATTAGGAAGGGAATGGGACCTCTGAGGAAGCAACACAGAGTGGCAGAGCAGAAATTCTTTACCTGGTTGTCAGAGAGGGATTGGACTGTGAGAGATTATTGCGGTCCAGGAGAGTACAAACTGCACCTGAGTCTCAAGGCATACACCACTTACCTGGGTTTCAGAGAGGAATGGGACTTCTGAGGGAGCAGCGTGGATTGGGAGAGTACAAATCATGGCTGCAGCTCGAGACCTGCACCTCTTACCAGAGAATTAGTGCAGGATCAGACCTGTAAGGTAGAAGCGCAGATTTAAATTGCGTCTATGTCTCTAGGTCTATACCACTCACCTGGAAGTTGGAACATGATCAAAACAGTGAGGTCGCAGCGCAGAACTGGAGAGTGTGAATTGTGACTGAGGCACACTACACTACTTACATGGGAGTCAGAGTGTGATTGGAACCATGAGAGAGCAGCATGGAGAGTACAAATCGTGGTAGAGGCTTCAGCCCTCCACTATTTACATGGAGGTCAGGGAGGGATCAGACCTGTGAGGGAGTATTGCGGAGTGGGAGAGTATAAATTGTGACTGAAGTTCAAGTCCTATACAAACTACACAGGAGTCAGAGTAGGATCAGACTGTGAGGGAACAGTGTGGAGTGGGAGAGTTAAATCACAGCTGAGGCTCTGGTCCTAAACATTTACATCGGAGTTGGAATGGGATCAGACCTGTGAGGAGGTAGTGTATATTGGGAATGGTATGAATTATAGCTAAATCACAAGGCTGACACCACCCACCTTTAGTCAGAGTGACATTGGACCTATGAGGGAGAACACACAGTGAAAGAGTATGAATCATGGCTGAAGCTCAAGGTCTACACCATATACCTGGGATTTGGAATGTGATCAGATCTGTGAGGGAGCATCATGGAGTGGGAGAATATGAAACATGGCTGAGGCACAAGACTTACAACATTTACCTGGGAGTCGACACAAGATTGGAACTATGAGGGTGCAGTATGGAGCAGAAGAGTGTAAACTGTGGCTACACCACTTAGCTGGGAGTCAGAAAAGGATCAGACACTTGAAGGAGCAACATGGAGCTGCGAAGTATAAATTGCAATCCAGGCTCAAATCCAGCCTAAACTAATTATGTGGGAGCCGAAGCTAGATTGGAGCATTGAGGGAGCAACGTGGAGATAGACCAAATGAATCGTGGCTGAGGCTCAAGGCTTATACCACTTACCTGTGACTCAGAGGGGAATGAGATGTCTGGGGGAGGAGCACAGAGCAGGAGAGTACAAGCTATGGTTGAGTCTCAAGACCTATACCACTTATAGAGAGTCAGTGCAGGATCAGGCCTGTGAAGGAGCAACATGCAGCAGTAGAGTACAAATTGCGGCTGAGGATTAAGGCTTGACAACAGATACCTGGGAGGTAGAGTGGGAACAGAATTTTGAGTGAGCAGTATGGAGCTAAGAGTATGATTCATGGTTGAGGCTCAAGGCTGACACCCCTTACCTGGAGGTCAGAATGGGATCAAACCTGTGAGGGATCAGCTTGCAATGGGAGGCTACAATCATGGCTGAGGCTCAAAGTCTACACCACATATCTGGGAATTGGAGTGGAATTGAACCTGTGAGAGTGCAGCACAGAGTGGGACAGTAAAATTCATGCCTGAGGCTCGAGGCCTGTACCACTTAGCTGAAGGTAAGTGTGGAATTGGGCCTGTGAGGGTGCAGTTGGAGCTGGAGAGTGAAAATCGCTGACGTGGGTCAAGGCCTACACCACTTACATGGAAGTCACTGCGGAATCTGGCCTGTAAGGGAGAAGCATGGAGCAGGAGAGCATGAATCATGGCTGAAGCTCAGTGTATATGCTCCGTACCTGGAGTTTAGAGCAGAATCAGGCCTGTGAGACAGGCTTTGAGCAGGAGAATGTAAATTGCTGGAGTGGCTTGACACCTACACCACCGACCTTGGAATCAGGAACAAAAACAAAATTGCTGGAAAAGCTCAGCAGGTCTGGCAGCATCTGTGAAGGATAAAACAGAGTTAACGTTTCGGGACTGGTGACCCTTCCTCAGAACTTGGAATCAGAGTGGTATCGGACCTGTGAGAGAGTGATACATAGCAGGAGGGTACAAATCATGGCTGAGGCTCAAGGCCTTCAATACTTACCCGGACGTCAGACAGAGATTAGACCTGTGAGGGGTTATCATGGAGTAGGAGAGCATAAATCATGACTGAGGCTTGAAGCCTACACTACTTAATTGGGAATTTGTGTGGGATTGGACCTAAGAGGGAACAGTCATAGAGTCATACAGATGTCCAGTACAAAGAAAAAGGTCTTTAGGCCAATTGCTTCCTTACTGGTTGAAACAACTACCTATTTCTAATCCATTCTTCAGCACTTAACCCTTAACCTTGTACATCTTGACATCACAAATGAACATCTAAAAGTTTCTTAAATATTATGAGGGTTTCTACTTCTACCAACCTTACAGGCAGTGATTTCCAGATTCCAATGCCCTTTGGATGAAAGCTAATTTCTTCATATCTCCACTAAACCTTCTGTCCCTTACCTTAAATCTACACCCACCTCCTCCCCGGTCATTGATCCCCCCATCAAGGGGAAAGGTTTATTCCTGATTATCTTATCTACCCCCCTCATAATTTTATACATCTCAGTTACGTCCCCTCTCAATCTCCTCTGCTCTAAGGAAAACACACCAGTCTGGCTATTCTGTCTGCATAATGAAAAGTGTCCAGCCCAAGAAACATCCTGGTAAGTCTTCTCTGCACCCTCTCTAGTGTTATTACATCCCTCCTATAATGTGGATTTTGGAACTGCACATAACACTCTCGCTGTGGCCTAACCAATATTTTATACAGTTCCAGTATAACCTCCCTGCTGTTAAACGTTATGCCACAGCTAATAAAGTCTAATATCTCATATGCCTGCTGAAACACTTTTTCTACCAGTCCCACTACCTCAACAGACCGGTGACATGTAAGTATCCTGTATACTTTCTTAACCACTTTACCCACCTGTCCTGAAATCTTAGGGGGGCACTATACTTGCACACCAAGGACTCTCTGATCTTCAGTGCTTCCCAGGATCCTATCGCTCATCATGTATTCCCTCACCTTGTTTGTCCTGCCCAAGTGTATCACCTCACATTTATCCAGATTAAATTCCAACTGCCATTGAACAATATATCCTTCTGTAATCTAAGAGTATCCTCCTCACTATTTACCACCCCACCATTTTTTTATTGCCTGTGAACTTACTTGTTAACCTACCCAAGTGTAAATAATTTATATAAACCACAAACAACAAGAACCCAATACTTACCGTTGTGGGACTCTACTGGACACAGCTTTTCAGCTGGAAAAGCTCCCCTCAGCCATCACCCTCTACTTCCTGCCACTCAGCCAATTATGGATAAAACTAGCCAAATTTCCTTGGATCCCATGGGCTCTTACTTTTGCGATCAGTCTCCCATGCGGTACCTTATCAAAAGCCTTGCTCAAGTCCAAATACACTACGTTAAAACTCATCAATACACCTGGTCACTTCTTTAAAAAATTCAATCAAGTCTGTCAGGCATGACCTCCCTTTTACAAAACCACAACTCTTCTTGATTTATCCCTGCTTCTCCAAATGCAATTTAATTCTCTTCCTCAAAATTGCTTCCAATAGTTTCCTCACCACCGATGTTAGACTTGAAGTTTCCTGGCTTATCCCTTGTTCCCTTCTTGAACAATGGTATCAGACTGGGTTTCCAAAAGTTCTCTGGCACCTCTCCTTTAGCAAAAGAAGAAGTGAAATTTTTGCAAGTGTCTCTGTTATTTCTTCCCTTACCTCATTTAAAAACATGGGATACATTTCATCAAGCCTGGAGATTTATCTGCCTTTAAGCCTGCCAGCCCACTCAGAACCTCCTCTCTGTTTATGCTAATTTCTTTCATTGTGTCACAGAACCTCTCCCTGATTTCTATACCCATATCGTCCCTCTCATTAGTGAACACCAATCCAAAGTATGCATTTCGAACCTACCTACATCTTCATTATCCTTTTACCCTTAATCATCTATAAAACAACTCAGCTTTTCATTTATTTTACCTGCCAGTATCCTTTCATATCCCCTTTTAACTCTCTGAATCTCCCTTTTAAGCTCACTCTTGCACATTCTAAACTCCTCTAGGGCTTCTGCTGTTTTGAGCCCTTGGTATCTGTCATAAGTCTCTCTTTTTCTCTTAAGGGAGCAGAGTGGTGCTGGAAATTGCTGCAGAGGCTTATGCTTATTACCACTTACCTGAAAGTCGAAGTGTGATCAGACCTGTCAATAAACAGCCCCGAGTGGGATTGTATAAATTGCAGCAGACAGTCGAGGCCTACAGCACTTTCCTGGGAGTTGGAACAGGATAGGGAGCATGAGGGAACAGCGTAGAAGGGAGGGTATAAATTGCAACTGAAGATCAAGGCCGAAACTGTAGTGATTGTAATGAGGTCAACCAGGTGGATATCATAGATTATGTGTTCCCTGACTAGGGTTGTTAACCTGGTCCAATCAGGGATTCTGGGTTGACAGATATAAACAGGAGTGTCAGAGGTTCTGCTCTCCAGCAGCCAGCTCTGAACTAGCTGGATTAGTGCCAAGTACTAAGCATGTGGAAATAAAGGGTGACTTGGTGACAGGATACCAGCCTTCATTGAGTTATTTCAGCGGTGATGAGAGAAAAACACGGCCCTGAAGAGATTTGCTCACTACAGTTGTCTTTGATTTGGGCTAAGCATTTCTGGCGTCATGCTGCTATTTGGGAAGCTTGACTCATTTGATCTTGCTGTTAAAGACTGAGCCCAGTATGTGAAAATAATGCATTATTTTTTCCAGGCATATGACATTGGAGCAGACAAAAAACAACAAGAAGTTCTCCTGACAGTGTGTGGAACCATAGATTCTGGGGTAATTTTGAGCCTAACCTTCCCTGAGGCATCAGATTCTAAAACCTTTCAAGTGCTGATGGATTTAGCTAAGAAATATTATGACCCCAAGCCTCTTCTAATTCTGAGAGCCCGCTGGTTTGGCTCAGTAATTCAACAACCAGGGGATACTATCAGGATTTTCGACACAGTTAAGACAACTAACAGAGGCGTGTGATTTTGGTTTAACCCTAAGTGCGATGCTGAGAGACTGTTTGGTATATGAAATTAATGATGTGATCATGCAAAAGCACCTGCTGAGTTCTGAGGAAGGGTCACCGGACCTGAAACGTTAACTCTGTTTTCTCCTCCACAGATGCTGCCAG
This sequence comes from Rhincodon typus, assembly GCF_021869965.1. Lineage (NCBI taxonomy): Eukaryota > Metazoa > Chordata > Chondrichthyes > Orectolobiformes > Rhincodontidae > Rhincodon > Rhincodon typus. Next base: position 29,778,702 of record NC_063340.1, on the reverse strand, counting down.
ACCTGCTGAGCTTTTCCAGCAACTTTGTTTTTGTTCCTGATTTACAGCATCCGCAGTTCTTTTGGTTTTTATGCAAAAGCACCTACTGGCTGAAGCCAAGCTGGACTTCAAACAGGCAACAAAACTGGCATTGTCCTTAGTAAATATATCAAGTGGAGTTTACGAGTTGCAGGGTATTCCGATGAAAGTGGACACCCTTGCCAGACAGACTGGGGAACACCAACTGAGTGAAGGCAATTGCACTGCCTCAGGACATATCCTGAACAGAGGAACTCTAGGTCAGTCCACAGCAAAATCCCAAAACAAAGCCAAATCTTGGCCAAACGGTTAAAATTTTCTCCAATGATCTGGATTGGCTAGCCATCGTAGTTACTGCTGACATGCACTCTTGAGAGGCCTGAATTGAGAAAGAGAACTCATAGGCTGGTATCCAGGAAAGTGCACACCCTGCACACCCACAACTGGTTTGGAACAATTTCTTAGCCACATCCAAATCAGAACCGATCAAAATAAAGCTTTAATTAAATGGTCACCCAGTTCTGATAGAGGTCGATACCAGCGCAGCTGTATCAGTGATTGTGAAACTGGTCTTTACCGAAATTTACTCCGGACTCCAACCCTTAAGTTTGCGTAAGACCTTGGCCAAGCTGAGAACCTATACCAGGGAATCTTTACAGATTAGGGGTACAATTTTGGTTGCAGTCTCTGATGAGAAGCAGCTGGCTCAGTTAACACTGATGGTAGTAAAAGGCTTGGGCCCAAGCTTGATGTGGCGAAATTGGTTGAGAAAGATTCATTTTGATTAGATCAACATTTTTCAATTAGAAAATTACTGCCCGAATAAAGTCCTAATTAAATCCCCAGAGAAGTGACAAGCGAAGGGGCCAAGGCCACCTTACATGTTGACCAGGAAGCAATTCCACAATCCTGCAAGACCAACTGGTGCTGTTTGCCTTACGTGCAAAAGTAGAGGCAGAAATCAGGAGGCTGGAAAGCGAAGGAATCATCAAAACCAGTACAGTTTGCGGAATTGGCAGCATCAGTCATACCGATTTGTGAAGCCTATTGGGTCAGTTCGCATTTGTGGGGATTTTAAACAAACAGTAACTGCTTTTTGCAGCTGGATAAATACCCAATCCCTTGCATAGAGGACTTTTATGCAAAGCTGGTGGGGAGGGCTATCGTTTACAAACTACAATTAGAGAGGATTCCCAGAATTATGCTACAATTAATGCCCATAAGGGTTTGTACCAATAGACAAGACTGCCTTTAGGGGTTTCATCAGCCTGTGCCATTGTCCAGTAGACAATGGAGAACATTTTACGAAGTCACCCCCAGGTTGCCATTTATCAGGATAATGTATTAATAACTGGGAAGCCCAATAAAAAGAATTTTGAGAACTTAGACTAATGCTCAAATGTTTCTCCAAGGCAGGTGTATACCCTTGAAGGAAAAAATGTGTTCCAGGCACCCGAAGTGACTTGGGCTACAGAGTCGACAAGACCGGGTTACACCTGTTAGAATGTAAAGTGAGGGTGATCAAAGGTGCCCCAGTGCCCCCATGTTTGTATTGGAGCTGGACTTTCCTTCGTTTGCTGAATTAATACAGGATGTTCATATGTAACCTGGCTTCCATCCTGGGACCCTTATATCTCCTATTGAAAAAGCATCAGCCTTGGAAATGGTCTCATAGCCAAGACGTAGCCTTTAGGGAAGTGAAGAAACAGCTATCGCTGTCTAAGGTATTGGCACCCTACGATCCTGTCAGAGTGAAACCTCTGACCGGGGACAAAAACTCAGGAGGTATGCAGAATTCAGGCATGAGGACTTTTTATTCAAGCAGTGACCAGATCGTGCAGGGAGAGGGCTAGAGATTTCCACAAATCTGGCCTAGATGTGAGGACACAATTATTCCCTGAATCTTTGACTCAAATCAGAAGAGAGGTCAATGATGCTCTGATTTTCCAAGTGGGATACAGTATTTTCATACACTTGTGTTACAATAATCACATACAACATGGTCACTATGCTCTCCTGCTTATTCTATGCAACCAATCCTGTGAAACACCTAGTCAATGACGGACACTTCAATGGACAGCCCCAGGTTCTCCATGCTCTCACGATGTTTAACAGATTTTAAAACCACCAGGTCTTGGGATCTTTCAATGCATCCTATTAATTTGCATACTAAAGTCACTGGCTATACTCCTTCAGACATGTCCCAGACTTACTTATCTCTAAGGACTGCTTGGATTCCGTTATTCATTGTATTCATTTGCTATCCTTATCAAAGTCTGTTACTCATCATATATTTCCCATTGTCCTAATTATAAAAGATACAAAAGACAGTTGGTTCTTACTAACTGCTGTAAGGTTCAGAATATTAATTCTATTATAATGTTAGTTATATGTAAAGTTTTGTAGCTACCCTACTGTTAGCATTCTTTAGCTAATGGTGGTGAGCAGTTTGTTTCTAACAGGGTGCACTAGGCATTCCTTTAATGATAACGGGAAGGCTAACTGAGACTGATTAACTTTCACATCTTTATTTGAATCTTATCCCCTAATGCCTTAATTGATCTAGGTATTTTTGTTATATATGTGTATTTATAATTAAGTGGAAATCTACCTCTGTGATTATCTGAAGAATCTTTAACTAGAACCTACTTCTTAATGAGACTGGAGTCAATTACTGTCGTAGTTTAAGGAACTTATTTGATCCTCTAGACTTTTAGGACCCATGATTCCATTAGTTCATTTGTTTGTTATTGGGGGAGCTTACTTTTCCCTTCAATATTTGTTGCAAATCTTCAAGCTGTCTGTCCTTGGATACTTCTTATCAAACTGTCTCTAACAAACATTTTTGCAGCTGTTGTTTTTGCAAGGCTCCTCTTCACCATGGTTATATCCCTGTTCAAAAGTACCATTGTATCAACTCATGATCTCACTTAAATGCTGGATCAAATTTTTAATTCTGTTCAACCACTTGTCAGCCATTTTGTGTCTCTCCACTCCAGGCAGCCCTAACAGTCCCCCACTTTGTCCCAAGGCTGGATAATGGCCATAGGGACACTATTAGCGCATATGTCCAAATCACCAATGTATGAATAAAATTCTTTTCAGTCAGTTGTTCACCCATGGCAATGCCCGTTATGCCCCTAGGCTCAATAACAGTTCATGAGTGGTCTTCTTAGTCTGTGTCGCATCTACGGTCCTCTTCCCATCGTGTGATGAACTTATCATTTATTTCCTCATTTCACTAGAAGTCTGTTGCCATGGTGGTGTTCAGCAGAGCCACTTTTTTGGCCCTCTGCAGTCATCTTCTTCCTCATTGTAGCAATGCAACATTTAAACAGAACGATAATGACAAAAATTACTATTCCCTGGACAATAGATGTTCACTGGGATCCCAGCCACCCTGATGCCCAATTCCTTAGGGTCAATGCTGGGGGTTGTTTAAGCTTGTCAGTCACTAAATCCCATGGGCATTCCTCCTCTCTGGGTTTCAACCCTTGTCAGGCATACCTGGCCATCAGGTCTCCCTATTTCTGACACTAGGCAGGCTGCCAACAACCTACAAAGGCAGTCAGGTTGTACCCTGATGATTTCCATGGTGTTCTATTCCCTTCAGTATTTACTAGGTACCTCCCACAATTGGTAGGCTGCCCGTCTCCCTGCCCTGAACTATTCTGCCTCAATACCCATTCGGTTAATTCTGAGGAGTTAAAGGGGATGGGCCTTAGGGGTATACCTCCTTTAGAGTATATCAGAATGTGCATACAGACCCAGCAAATGGAGATATTAATACACTTGGCATAAGCATATGATATGTATAAAAACATATTAGCATTAAGTTCTTGTTTTACCATGTGCCTATCTGCCTCCGATGGGATCAAAATTGAGAGGACCCCACAGAGGATTAGTATTTTCATGCTTATGCTAGTATCAGCAATATTCTTAATTATAGTCGTCGCACAACCACGTCGCTTATATTTACATGCAAGCTTAATCTATCCAGCTCCTATCCTAGGTTCGAGGATCGGATTCCTGCTGCTTGTTTGTGATTACACAGTGAGGGGCTCTTAAAACCCGCAAAACAGAAAAAGAAAGAATGAGTGCCAGACTAGCTGGCTATTAGTCAATTCCTTTCTGTTCTGGCATTTGGATCTTTCTGTGCGCTTTAATTGAAATTATTGCTGCCACTAGGTGCGTGACTAATGGCTCTTCTTTAACTCAACCCTGTCTCTTTTCTTTGTGTTCCATGAGGGGGATGCAATCATGTGTCTGCCCTTCCTGATTCACATAGTTTGCTGGGTTCTCTCCATTATCTTTAACCATTTTCAAGTGCTTGCCTCCTGGCAACAGCATGGCTTCCGATTTGGCTCAGCGACTGTCTGTAACACCTCTCAGTTTACCAGCTTCCAAAACCTGGACTATACAATGTGTAGAGTGTAATATCACATTCCCTAGTTGTGTCAAGGTGGAGGATGTCAGTAGTGCCCAGGTAGCACATTATATGCCTCCAACACATAAGTGTTATCTCATCATAACCAGGTCTATTTTGCCGAAGTAGTATCCTACAGGCCGGAGCTTGTTGCCATGTTTCTGTAGTACCACTGCAGACTGATTGCCATTGCTTTCACTGTAAAAGTGAAAGGGCTTTTTCAGGTCAGGGAATACTAGTGCTGGTGCGGAGGCCAGTGTCTGTATGATTTTGACAAATTCACTTTTCTCTGAGCTAGCCCACTCCCCTTTTGTAAGGTCTTGCAGTGGCCCACAAAGTTCCTGCAATAGTTAAATAGTCCTAAGACTTGTCTTACTCCTTTAACAGTAGCTGGTTTCTTTTATTTCCATTGTGGTTTTCCTCTCCAATGAAAGGCTACAGCTGCCTTATGTCACTCTCTGTCCTAGGTAAGATACTTCCAGTTTGCCTGCCTGTGCCTTTCTCAGATTTATTTTTAGGCTGGCAGCTTCGATTGTTTTTAACAGTTTCAGTAAGGCCACCAGACTGAGACGATCAGAATATCATCTACATTTTTTTTCTCAGTTAATCTGTTTGCATAACTTGCTCTATAGTTCAGTATATTTCAGATTCAAGTTCCTTATTTTATGTTGTTTTTTTAAATCCTCTAGTTCTTTATCCACAGATCACCTCACCCAGTATGCGTAAAATAACAGCATACACAGAGTCTAAATTTCTCCAGATCCCTCCATCTGTATCTGTCTTGAGAATGCTTCTTCAATGTGTTTCGTTAATTTGCCAATTTTGTGAATGATTGTATCATAGAGTGACATTACTTCCACGTGCAAGCTCCCCTCTTAGCGGCAGTTTTATGGTATGAAACAATACAGCTTTAATGTTTATCAGGCTTTACCTTCAGATTATGTTTCCTACCCCCTTTCACTAATACCACGTTCTTTGTTTTAAAGTCAGTTTCTCGATGGATGATGTGTCAGTGTCTTTTCATTTAACCCATGTTTCTGTGCTCTCTCAAGCCACTAATCCATTTTGTGGAGTAGATGTACATGTTCGAGATCTGTTCTCTAATTTGTTTTTCTTCTGCCAGTGCTCTCCATCCTCAACTACTTCATATCAGCCAGTTTTGCAAAATAACTATTACCACCTAACTAATTCCAGAGATCTGGAGAGATTTGTAGTCCATGGAGCATAATCTTATAATATTTTAAAATAGAAGTCAAATATTTTTGTTTGATTCAGGCAGAGCATATGTTGTTTGTTTTTTCTCTGAGATGTCCCAACTTTTTTAAAGTTACTTGATAACTCATTCTAGATTTTTGATATATCTCTATGTAAATTTGTCCCATTTCAAAGTTGCGTTTATTCCCTCTAAGTCACTAACAATTTTTATGCATTGGAATTCCTAATTACCGATACTTTTAATGTTTCCACAGTACTTCTCCAACACTGAAATATGTTACTGATGGTTGAGTGTGTCTCATCCATCACTGTGTTGCAATGTTGAAAATCTGCAAACATGTTCAGCATTCAGTGTCTCTAATTTCTGAAAAATAAACAACCTCCATCCATTCCATGTGGAGAATGTGTTGATTAATATTGATCTAGTATGGATTGAAAAAAAAGGAGGTGGGGTGTAAACTCTTGCACATAATTACATCATCTGTCTCTCCTACTCCTGTAAGGAAGTAAGTGTGTTAAAAATTGAGAAAGGAAAAGTTCACCTCCTTTGTTATATTGTCTTTTTTAAACTCGTTGCCCACAGAGAGTTGCACTTTCAACATCACAATTTCTCTATCACTTGGATATTTTTACACAAAAGTACAATTTACAGTGAGCCAGTCATCATCCAGAATTAAAGATCCACTCGTGTTAAAATATTTAGAATTATTAAAATATTTAATATTTAGGAATTCACTTTGGCCAGTAAATGAAATTCCAAACATGATAATCTAAACATAAAGTTCTTGAGATTAAAAATTACCCAAGCCTCCTTCCTCCTTCCAAACACAACACAGATAATACATTATCTTGAGGAAAAAGCAGGTAAGTTACATCTTTTTTTTGACTAGGCTTTTTTTCAATTAATTTTAATTATCTATGACCAATTCCAAGAATTAAATTTTTACCATTCTTTAAGATACAAATTCTAAATCAACACTTCATGGCAGGTTTTTCTTTGCATGATCATGACTAATTCCCTAAAGTGTCATTACATTAACCAAACATGTTCCACACTTATACAGGCACGCCCCAGACTTTCAAATCACCATACATTCCTAAAATGCAAACTAACTTCAAATTCAGATTTCTAATTCTGTTTAACCACTTGGCAGCCATTTTGTATCTCTCAGCTATGGGCAGCCCCAACAGATCCCAAGTGAGATGTGATACTGACAGGTGATACCTTCCCATATGGTATCGGGGCAATGTTAGCTCATTGGTGGCCCAGCAGAGAGGAATGCCTGATAGCGTATGCTCCCTGGACTTTGGCTGATGCCAAACACAGATACGCCCTGATAGAAAAGGAAGGCTTGGTGGTCATCTTTGGCATGAAAAAGCTCCACCAATACCTTTACAGAGGTAAATTTGTAATAGTGACAGACTACAAACACCTGCGAGGGCTGCTGAAAGAGGACAGGGCTCTACCACCATTAGATCGAATTCAGCAGTGTACTCTTGTTCTGATTGCATACAATTACAAGTTGGAATACTGTCTGGGAGGCCAAGTGGCAAAAGCAGATACATTGAGCCGTCTCCCACTGGCAGATACACCACTTGTGGTGCTGCCACTAGAAGAGTCCGTTCTGGTTTTAAATGCACCCTTCCGGTCACCACTGACAATATCAGACTGTGGACACTAAATGATCCTGTCCTAGCAAATCTAAAACAGTTGGTGGTGTTGGGAGAAACAAGAAGGCCATCACAACCAGAATTGAAATCTTTCTGGACCCAGTGAGACCAGATCACTATACAGGACAGCATATTATCATGAGGAGCAAGAGAGATTGTTCCGAGCAAAGGTCGCCACCAGATACTGGCTGAAGTCCACCAGGGTCATCCAGGGTTTCCAAAATGAAGATATTGGAATGTCTTCACATTATGTATGGTGGCCAGGATTAGGTACCAACATACCTGCATTGGTGGGGCAGTGTCCAGGGTACCAACAGGGACAAAGATTGCCGCCAGATCTCCACCACATTTGTAGGAATGGCCAGGTAAACCATGGACTCAGTTACACTTTTACTGTGCCAGTCCTTTCATGGACTCTATGTTTTCAAACATTGTGGATGTCCATTCAAAATCATTGGATGTGCATAGAGGTCATTTGTCAAACACAGGGATGACAATTGAATAGTTGCAAGCATCTTTTACAAGACATAGACTCCAGGAAATGTTGGTCACAGTCAATTATTTATCAGCAGGGAATTCGAGTATTTCCTGAAGTCAAATGGCATTCGGCATATAAGGACAGCTCCATACTATCCATTGTCCAATGTTCTGGTGGAAAGAGTAGTCCAAACTTTGAATGCAGGCTTAAGGAAACAGCCTACAGCTTCATTCGATAGCAAATCGTCCCAGTTGTTTCATTAACAGGAGAGTTAATGGGAAGAACGGCACAGTGGCTCAGTATTAGCACTGCTGCCTCACAGTGCCAGGGACTTGGGTTTAATTCTAGCCTCGGGCAGCTGTGTGTGGAGTTAAAGGGATTGAATTAAAAAGTAGAGATGTTATGTTGCAGCTGTACAAGGTGCTGGTGAGGCCACACCTGGAGTACTGTGTGCAGTCTTGGTCTCCTTACTTGAGAAGGGATGTACTGGCACTGGAGGGGGTGCAAAGGAGGTTCACTAGGTTGATTCCGGAGTTGAGGGGGTTGGCTTATGAGGAGAGACTGAGTAGATTGGGATATTCATTGGAATTCAGAAGATTGAGGGGGGATCTTATAGAAACATATAAAATTATGAAGGGAATAGATAAGATAGAAGTAGAGAGGATGTTTCCACTAGCAGGTGAAGCTAGGACAAGAGGGCATAGCCTCAAGATTAGAGGGAGCAGATTTAGGACTGAACTGAGACGGAATTTCTTCACCCTGAGGGTTGTTAATCTATGGAATTCCTTGCCGAGTGAGGTAGTTGACGCTACTTCAGTAAACGCTTTTAAAAAAAAGTAGATTTTTTTTGAACAATAAAGGAATTAAGGGATACGGTGAGAACACGGGTAAGTGGATCTGAGTCCACGAAAGGATCAGCCATGATCTTATTGAATGGCGGAGCAGGCTCGAAGGGCCAGACGGCCTACTCCTGCTCCTAGTTCTTGTGTTCTTTCTTGTGAGTTTGCACATTCTTCCCATGCCTGCGTGGGTTTCCTTCGGGTGCTCCGGTTTCCTCCCACAGTCCAAAGATGTGCGGGCTAGGTGGATTGGCAATGCTAAATTGCTCACAGTGTAGATTAGGTGGGTTAAAGGGGGATGGGTCTGGGTGAGATGCTCTGAGGGTTAGTGTGGACTTGTTAGGCCAAACGGCCTGTTTCCACACTGTAGTGATTTGATGATTATAGGACCATCCCGATGCAACTACAGGGACATCCCCAGCAGAGTTGCTAATGGGGAGAAGACTCCACACCAGGTTAAACCTGATCTTCCCAGACAAGGGTGTGGGGAGGGTGAAACGGCATCAGGAATGCCGAACTGGACACGAGACTCCTCTAAGCAACAGAGGCAGTTTACTTCTGGGTACAAAGTTTGGTGTCAAAATGACAGGAATGGCTCTGCTTGGGTAAGAGGCATGGTCAACATAAGATCAGGCCCCAAGGCATACAAAGTTCGGGTAGGAGAGACAGTTCTGAACAAGCATGTGGACCACATGAAAGCTGCAAACCTCACAAACAGAGCAGGAGCAAAACCTACCAGGCCCTTCAGAACATCCAGCAAGGCTAAAAGAACCCATGGGTTATCCCCTGCCACCTAGTGTCAAAGAAACCTCTCAGGATGAGATGGAAACAGCAGATGTTGCAGCCTCAATGCTGTTAGTGCCTGAAGAAGATAATAATTTTCAGCTAAAACACTCTGGGTACAAGAGGTGGGCTGAAGCCTGTACACGTTGCCAGTATACAAGGCAAAGTTGGACTAACCTGACCTGGTATGAAAATGCCCCAGGAGAAGTTACAGGGAAAAAGCAAAGGGTCTATGTCCCAGGACTTAGAGGGGGAAGTATGTAATGATCAGAATAAGATCACCCAGGTGAATCTCACATAGTATGAGTTCCCTGATCAGAGCTGTTAACTAGTCTAATCAGGGGGTGCTGGCTGACAGATATAAACAGGAGCATCAGGAGTTCTGCTCTCTAGGAGCTGCTCTGAACTAGCTGGGTCAGTGTCATGTACTGTGCAAGTGTAAATGAAGGCTGATTTGGTGAAGGGATACTGGCCTTCATGGAGTTATTTCAGACACCATATGTCTAGGAGATGGGAGACATACCACATCTGGAAGGTAGTAGCATGGAGTGGGAGAATATAAATCATGGCTAAGGCTTGAGGCCTACACTGCTCACCTGATTTGGACAAGTGTGGCTAAATGTAAGGTTTGGTTGAAAAACAGAGAGATGGAATATTAATGAAGTGGGAAATTGGGAAATGTGGATCTGGGTGACCTTGTACACCAGTCAATGAAAGTAAACAAGCAGGTGCAGCACATAATTAGGAAGGCAAATGGTATACTGTCCTTCATTGCAAGTATACTGGATTTCAGAAGTTGGGATGTTTTAGTGCAGTTACACAGGAACTTGGTGAGACCACACCAGCAATATTGTATGCACTTTTGGTCTCCACACCTAATAAAGGATATACGTACCATAGAGGGAGTGCAATGGAGGATTACTCGACTGATACTGGGGATATGGCATTGTCTAGGATTGTCCTACGAGGAGAGGTTAGTTTAACTGGGTCTATATTCACGAGAGTTAGAAGAATCAGAGGGCGCTGATTGTAATGTATTAAATTCGAACAGGCTTGATGCAGGGGAAATGTTTTCTCTGGTTGAGGAGTTGAGAATCAAGGGGCACACTCTCAAGATTGAGCATTTGAATATAGATTAGGTAAGAAACTTAAGACATAATGGGGAAACGTTTCTTCACTCAAAGTGTACTGAACCTGCGGAATTTCCTAACATAGAAGACTGTGGATGCCAAGTCACTGATATATTCAAGAAGGAGATAAAGACATTGTGAAATTTTAAAGGCATCAAGGGTGATGGGGAGGAAGTGGGAATGTGGCATTGAGATAGAAGATCAGCCACAATCATATCGAATTGCTGGGCAGCTTAAAGGAGTGAATTGCTTACTCCCACTTCTAGTTTATATGTTTCTATAAACTTTTTATACTCTGGTGTCCAGAATTGCACACAGCACTGTAAGCTTGGATAAATCAAGTTTTAATATATGTTTATCATCACCCCCCTACTTCTAAGTTCTACTCCTCTGAAAATAAAACTTTGTTTTTTTTTGATTGACCTTGATTATCATCAGTATTTTTATCCTCTGATATCTCTCTTCCTCTGCCTCACCTGTACTCTCACCTTATGTATAATAAGTGACGATTCTTTTTGCTGTCACAGGCAAGAGGGAGAGGCAAAAGGAATTTTGTTTATTATCCTCCTCTCTTGTCTGTTCCAAGGTTTGGTTTACGTTTTTCTTTCTTTTTCACTTTTCCAGTTTAAAAGTAAGTGGTGGTGTGTTTCTCCAAACATTGTTTGTGACTCTAATTCAATATGATCCACATCAATTCATTAGTTATTGCATTCAAAACCAGGAGGAAAGTTTGACACACTTTCATTTACATGTGCATTTAAGAAAGAAAGAAAGAAAAGGAATGGAAAGGAGAGAAAGTATAAACTGCTTAAAATCAAAGAATCAAAATTAGTTCCTGTGATTTCGAAAGTGCAGTAATTTAATGGTCAGTTGAGGATCATTCAGATGACAGTGTCTTTTGTGGGAGTTTAGATGCAAATTTCTGATCAAGGTGTACTTGGTGGAAGGTGAGGGCTGATTCGTGTCTCAAGTGAAATGGTTTTATTTTCAGAAATCATACTTTTGAGAGATATTGTGACTGGAGGTAGGCTTTTATCTAAGCCTCAAGCTTTTTACTCTTTGGGTGTTAGTTGATGATTGATAGTCGATAGGAAGAACTTACACCCCTTTATAAATAACCAGGAGGCAAAAACTTAAAATAAAGGGGCAGGAAGCTAAGAAAGGATCTCAGGAAGAACCTTTCCACCCAAGGAATACTGGGCATTATTCTTTCTAAGCCTTGTGGTGGCACAGCCACAGGTTCTGTGCACGTTGAATAGCATGCAAATGGAATTTCAGTAGTCATGGTCTGTATATCAAAAGAAATTAGAGGGAGTATTGATGGTAGGTATCTGTAACTCACTGCCTGGAAGAATGGTAGATATGGGATCATAGTATTTAAATGATCACTTGAGGCATCATAGCATTCAAGGCTACAGGTTGAGTGTTGGCAAATTAGACTAATGTAAGTAAAGAGCTTGATGACCAATGTGGACCAGAGTTTTACAGCATAGAAACAGGCTCTATGACTGTATGATGACAATAGTCAAAGTGAAAGAGGGTTCAAACAATTCAGCAGCTTCTGTCGTATGATTCGGTCTTTGGATTTAGTCACTTTGATAATGACATGGTCTTGGCACAGCAATTGTGTTTTGCAGCTGAAAACAGTGGAGTCATTAGGATCCAGCCAAGGCATAATAGGTTTCATCACCCTCCATGCAAGAAGGGTTAAATTCTTAGAGATGTTGATTTAACTTTTGTCCTGGTAATTGCTGGAAATTTATAGAAACAAGCAGCCAGCTGTTTCTGTGTTTGATAGCAGCCATTTGAAAATTCTGACAAGAGTCCATTGTAGGAGGATTTAAGCACGAAAATACAGTTTATTTTGAAATGCAGGTAAGGATCTTTGTCTTCCTTTCCTCTGGTAATTACTTTCCTCCAAACATCAGGGAAAAGTAATGAACACTATTTGTTTTGTTTTTAAAGAGGTTCACAGAGAAGAGGAATAAAATGCAAATGTCATTCTGTCTCACTTTCAAAAGGCAAACCTATAAGTAGAAGGAGAATTGTCTGTCCCCTGCTACACTCCAACACATAGAGCAGAGTATCAGCAAATGTAATTATTTCCTTTTTTCTGTATGAATGATTTCAAGAACAAATCCTAGAATAACCATCAGGCATTGGCTGCCTTGCACATTACTAGTAATTATCAAAAAATGGTTGTGGCATTGGGTTGACAAAATTGAGTTTTCTTTCACTCTGAGGTTGACCGTATGGGTGGGATTGTTAATGGTGACTTCCCAGCACCTTTTAAAAACAAAGATTATTTTTGATGTGTGAAATAAACAGAGACCGGTATTCCATCACCAAGTCATCTTTGTCAACAAGTTCCACCGAGTTCCAACCACTTCAATTTGATAGACTGAGAGGCCCACCTTGTTTGTACGTTCTTAAAAGCATGGATTCTGAATGGAGTCTTGTCATGATCATGGAATTTCCTTTCCTAGTAAAATGAGCAGTGCTGTTTCGCCTGGTTCTGGGACCAGTACATCAGGGAACCTGCAAATATTCAGGAGTCAACTATTTTGGGGTTCAGCATATGCTGGATTTCTTGCTTAATCTTTGCTATCATATCAGTGCTCAGCTTGGAGAGAATTTTATTTATTGGTGGGGACAGTCCCATTTCCATATTATGAAATATAAGTGGGACAGATCATGGATAGATCATGGAATCCCTACAGTGTGGAAACAGGCCTTCAGCCCAACAAGTCCAGACTGACCCTTAGAGCATCCCACCCAGACCGATACCCCTTATCTACACATTCCTGAACACTTCAGGCAATTTATATAGAACGTATAGAACAGAAAGAACAGTACAGCGCAGTACAGGCCCTTCAGCCCACGATTTTATGCCGATCTATTATCCTACTAAGATCAATCTACCCTGCATACCCTACATTTTACTGTCCTCCATGTGCCTATCCAAGAGTCGCTTAAAGGTATCTAAAGTATCTGAGTCCACTACCACTGCCGGCAGCACATTCCACACACCCACCATTCTCTGTGTCACGAATCTACCTCTGACATCTCCCCTATACCTTTCTCCAATCACCTTAAAATTATGCCCCCTCATAATAGTCATTTCCGCTGTGGGAAAAAAGTCTGTGGGTATCAACTCTATCTATGTCTCTCATCATCTTTTACATCTCTATCAAGTCACTTCTCATCCTTCTTCGCTCCAATGAAAAAAGCCCAAGCTCCCTTAACCTTTCCTCATAAGACCTGCCCTCCAGTCCTGGCAACATCCTGGTAAATCTCCTATGCACTCTCTCTAAAACTTACACATCTTTCCTATAATGAGGTAACCAGAACTGAACACAATATTCCAAGTGTGATCTAACCAGGGTTTTATAGAGCTGCAGCATAACCTCACAGCTCTTAAACTCAATTCCCCTGCCAATGAAAGCCAACACACCATACGCCTTCTTTACAACCCTATCAACTTGGGTAGCAACTTTGAGGGATCTATGGATGTGGACGCCAAGATCCCTCTGTTCCTCCACACTGCCGAGAATCCTGCCATTAACCCTGCATTCTGCATTCAAATTTGAACTTCCAATATGAATCACTTCATACTTTCCTGGGTTGAATTCCAACTGCCACTTCTTTGCCCAGCTCTGCATCCTGTCAGTGTCCCGTTGCAACCTACAACAGCCCTACACGCTGTTCACAACTCTACCAACCTTCATGTCATCGGCAAACTTACTAACCCACCCTTCCACTTCCTCATCCAAGTCAGTTATAAAGATCACAAAGAGCAGAGGTCCCAGAACAGATCCCTACGAAACACCACTGGTCACCGAGCTCCAAGCTGAATACTTTCCATCTACTACCACCCTCTGTCTTCTATTGGACAGCCAGTTTTGTATCCAGATAGCCAAATTTCCCTGAATCTCATGCCTCCTTACTTTCTGAATGAGTCTACCATGTGGAACCTTATCCAATGCCTTGCTAATATCCATATACATCACATCCACTGCCCTACCTCCATCGATGTGTTTTGTCACATCCTCAAAGAATTCAATAAGGCTTGTGATGCATGACCTGCCCCTCACAAAGCCATTCTGACTATTTCTAACCAAACTGTCCTTTTCCAAATAATCATAAATACTATCTCTCAGAATCCTTTCCAATAATTTGCCCACCACAGAAGTAAGACTGACCAGTCAGTATTTCCATGATTATCCCTATTCCCTTTCTTGAACAAAGGAATGACTTTTGCCAATCTCCAATCTTCTGGTACTACTCCATTGGACAATGAGGACGCAAAGATCATTGCTAAAGGGGCAGCAGTCTCTTCTCTCGCTTCCCGTATAAACCTTGGGTATACCCCATCTGGCCCAGGGGACTTATCTATCCTCATGTTTTCACAATTTCTAGCACATCCTCCTTCCTAACATCAACCTGTTCGAGCATATCTGCTCGAAGGTCCCTCTGACTGGTGAATACTGCAGCAAAGTATTCATTAAGGACCTCCCCTACCTCCTCTGACTCCACACACAAGTTCCCTCCACTATCCCTGATTGGCCTTACTTTCACTCTGGACATCCTCTTGTTCCTCACATAAGCATAGAACGCCTTGGGGTTTTCCTTGATCCTATCTGCCAAGGTTTTCTCATACTTCCTTCTAGCTCTCCTAAGTCCATTCTTCAGTACTTTCCTGGCTACCTTGTTGACTCTAATGCCCTGTCCGATCCTTGCTTCCTCAATCTTAAGTAAGCTTCCTTCTTCCTCTTGACTAGGTGTTCTACATGTCTTGTCATCCAAGGTTCCTTCACTTTACCGTTCTTTCCTTGCCACAGTAGGACAAACCTATCCAGTACCTGTAGCAACTGCTCCCTAAACAACCTCGACATTTCTATTGTGTGTTTCCCTAAGAACATCTGATCCCAGTTGGTGCTCCATAGTTCTTGCCTAATAGCATTGTAATTCCCTCTCCCCCAGTTAAATACTTTCCCATACCGTCTGCTCCTATCCTTCTCCATGACTATAGTAAAGGTCAGGAAGTTGTGATCACTATCACCGAAATGCTCTCCTACCGAGAGATCTGACACCTGGCCTGGTTTGTTGCCAAGCACCAAATCCAATATGGCCTCCCCTCTATTCAGCCTACCTACATATTGATTCAGAAATCCTTTCTGGACACACCTGACAAAGTCTGCTCCATCCAAATTATTTGCACTTGTGAGGTTCCAGTCTATATTAGGGAAGTTGAAGTCACCCATGACAACAACCCTATTACTTCTGCACCTTTCCAAAATCTGTCTCCCAATCTGTTCCTCAGTGCCTTTGTTGCTATTGGGAGATCTATAGAAAACTCCCAACAAAGTGACTGCTCCTTTCCTGTTTCTGACTTCCACCCATACTGACTCAGTGGAGAAACCCTCCTCCACGACCTCCCTTTCTGCAGCTGTGATACCATCCCTGATTAGCAATGCCACTCCCCACCTCTTTTACCTCCCTCCCTATTTCTTTTGAAACATCTATACCCCGGAACATCCAACAACCATTCCTGCCCCTGTGTCATCCAAGTCTCCGTAATGGCCACAACATTGTAGTTCCAAATACTGATCCATGCTGTAAGTTCGTCACCCTTATTCCTGACACTTCTTTCATTGAAGTAGATACACCTCAATCCATCGCACTGACTGCCACTTTGCCCTATCAATTATTTATCCTTCCTCACAGATTCTCTGCTTGCTCCATCTGCCTGTATACTGGCTACCCCATCCTCTGATCTGTAGCTCCAGTTCCCACCCCCCTGCCAAACTAGTTTAAACCCTCCCGAAGAGCTCAAGCAAACCTCCTGCCCAGGATATTGGTGACCCTCCAGTTCAGGTGCAATGCGTCCTTCCTGTACAGGTCCCACCTTCTCCAGAAGGTATCCCAATGACCCACAAACCTGAAGCCCTCCATCCTACACCAGCTCTGTAGCCATGTGTTCAGCTGAGCGCTCTCTGTTTCTCGCCTCACTAGCCCATGGCACCGGTAGTAATCCTGAGATTACTAGTCTATTCGTCCTGGCTTTCAGGTTCCATCCTAACTCCCTATATTCACTTTACAGGTCCTCATCCCGTTTCCTAGCTATGTCATTGGTACCGATGTGTACCACGACTTCTGGCTGGTCTCCTGCCTCCTTAAGAATCCTGAAGACTCAATCCGAGGCATCCCTGACCGTGGCACCCAGGAGGCGACATACCATCCGTGAGTCTCACTCGGTACTGTGCGATCACGTTCAAAGAACCAGACAATCAGGATCAGTGAGTGGTGAAAATAGCCTCTTTATTGTACATTCACAGCAGCACAATGTAAGGCGAAATAGAATCTCAAAATCATAGCTCAAAAGCAGCTATTTTATACAGAATTCATGCATACATTAACATTCTAACACTTGAGTGTTAAGCAGTAGATATTATACAAAAACTGTTTTGCAGGAAATGAGATAGTTTAAACATGTGCTAAATGTTACTGGTTATTATTGAGTGTTAATGGTTATTTTAATGAGATTAGAGTGTCTATCTGGTTTGCCCTTGCATAATTCAAAAGGGGCGGCACGGTGGTTCAGTGGTTAGCACTGCTGCCTCACAGCGCCAGGGACCCGGGTTCGATTCCACACCCTGTGTGGAGTTTGCACATTCTCCCTGTGTCTAGAGATAGTAGGAACAGCAGATGCTGGAGAATCTGAAGAAGGGTCTAGGCCCGAAACGTCAGCCTTCCTGCTCCTCTGATGCTGCTCGGCCTGCTGTGTTCATCCAGCTCTACACCTTGTTATCTCCCTCTGTCTACGTGGATTTCCTCCGGGTGCTCCAGTTTCCTCCCACAGTCCAAAGATGTGCATGCTAGGTGGATTGGCCATGCTAAATTGCTCATAGTGTTCAGGAATGTGTAGATTAGGTGGGTTATAGCGGGGTGTGTCTGGGTGGGATGCTTTGAGGTTCGGTGTGGACTGGTTGGGCCGAAGGGACTGTTTCCACACTGTAGGGATTCTATGATTCTAAGGTGTTAGTCTTGTTATTTTCAAGGTTAGAATTTTAAAGTTTAAAAAAGGGCATCTTGTGTTTTTTTAAATAAAAGTCTGAGTTCCCAACAGTTTTGATTGTCTGTGGTTTTTATTTACTATCGCTTGTTTAGTTAGTTTCATGGTTGCATCCATCTGTGGGTCACTGTCATTCATTCATTCATTCATTCATTCATTCATTCAAGGTCGCGCGGGTCTGGACATAGCACCGTTAGTTTTATTAGTAGGTTAAAGGTTGCTTACATACACTGCATAGCATTTGTTAGTTTTATTAGTGGGGTAAAGTTTTATATACATGTTGAATAAAAACTTGTGACAAGTACCTGGTTAAATAATATACAGGAAAAGTCTGCAGGGAAGTAACTTTAAAAGGAAGAGGGCTATCCAATTATCACCTTTGACTGATACTTGGAGCTACGCTAGCTGAGGGAGAAGATAAACAACTTGGTACTAGCAGCTGAGATAACAAGGTGTAGAGCTGGATGAACACAGCAGGCCAAGCAGCATCTGAGGAGCAGGAAAGCTGACATTTCAGGCCTAGATCCTTCTTCAGAAAAAAAAACAATATCATGGGTGGGAGACACTACACATGTAGTGTTTCAAGTTTAATATCAAACAACACTGTTTTTGGTGTGGGGGTGCAAAAAGGTTCCATCCTGTAGTGGCTGTGCAGTTTTATTAGCCGTCGTGCCTGACTCCACCTTTGAATGGAATGTCGGCCTTGTTTAAATGGGGTTGTTTACATAGCACGTTATGCATGAGTGCACTTTCAAGTGGGGTGTAACCGCAAATTGAAGTGGTTGTAACCTGATACGGTAGTGAGCCCCTGAATTAGTTTGAATGGGGGCTGGGTAGTACACGGAAATCTGCAATTAGTATTATAACCATGAATTAATGAATTAATAGACATGATTTATGGAGTTGTATTAAAAGTTGTTAACACCTTTGAATTCTGATATATCAATACCACATAATCTCCTGTCTGCTCCCCAGTAAATCTCCTATCACTATCACTCTCCTATTCTCCACCCTTCCCTTCTGAGCCACAGAGCCAGAGACCTGGCTGCTATGGCTTTCCCCTGGTAGGTATCCCCCCTACTCCCCCAACAGTATCCAAAGCGGTATACTTACTATTGAGGAGAACGGCCACAGGGGATCCCTGCACTGTCAGCCTATTCCCTTTCCCCATCCTGACAGTCACCCAGCTACCTTTGTCCTGTGCCTTGGGTGTGACCACCTCCTTATAGCTCCTCTCTATCACCCCCTCAGCCTCCCGAATGATCCGGAGTTCATCCACCTCCAGTTCCCTAAAGCGGTCTGTGAGAAGCTGGATTTGGGTGCACTTCTCGCAGGTGAAGTCAGAAGGGACACCTTTACCTCCCACATCCTACAAGAGGAGCATGCAACTGTAGATTGCCAAAAGAATAAGGAAAAAAAAGACTTACCTTACCTTACTGATCCTCCACACAGACTTTTTTTTGGTTAGAGGAGGAGGATGGGTGGGAGACACTACACGTGTAGTGTTTCAGGTTTAGACAATGCCTGAATATAACAGTTCACTTCACGGCTCACTCTCTCACCACTCCTGCCGCTCGAATGAAGTAGGCCGCTGACTCATGAGATAAGTTTTTATAAGGAAAACCTTACCTTCCCGGCTGCCCCCCGGCTCGCACTCTCACCACTCCCGCCGCTGAAAGCAAGAATTTAACATAGCCAATCCACCTAGCCTGCACATCTTTGGACTGTGGGAGAAAACCGGAACACCTGGAGGAAACCCACGCAGACACGGGGAGAATGTACAAACTCCACACAGACAATCACCCTAGGCTGGGATCGAACCAGATTTCCTTGGCGCTGTGAGGCAGCAGTGCTAATCACTGAGACACCGTGCTGCCACATGGATCCCTATGAATATCTTTAAATACCTCGAGGACAGGGGTCACATCCTAATGCTGTTCTTAGGTTTGGGGTTCAAATTTGGCAACTAAAAGTCTGTTGTCTGCCATCCTGTGTTCAACTAGAGACCCTTCCTGGCTACTTTTAGATATGCCCACTCTCCAGTACATATTACTGGTTGATTGTGCGCTGGGTTTAACCTGGTTTTATGATAGCCACAAGTGCGGGATGTGGGTGTTGATGGCCGGGCCAACAATTATCTGGAAATAACTCCAAAGAAGTTGGTATCCCATCACCAAGTCACCCTTTATTTAATGAGCATAGTACTCGACACTGGTCCAGTTTCATCAGAGCCAGCTGTCAGAGTGAACTGAACCTCTGACACCCCTGTTTATATCTGTCAGCCAGTGCTCCCAGATTGGACCACATTAACAGCCCCAATCAGGGAACTCATTCTATAATGTCCACCTGGCAGACCTTGTTATAATCACTATATATCTCTCTTCCCTGATTGTCCTGGTTGATGGTTAATTGTCTTCTTGAATCACTGCAGTGCTTGGTGTGTAGGGACACCCACAGTGCTGTCAGAAAGGGCTTTTCAAGATTTTGACCCAGCAACAGTGAAGTAATAAAAACAAAGTTGCTGGAAACACTCAGCAGGTCTGGCAGCATCTGTAAAGGGAAAAATAGAGTTAACATTTCGGGTCCGGTGACCCTTCCTCAGAACTTGCCCTGATGAATACAGAACAAAAAGCTTCAAATTAATCTATTTTCAGCAATATTCTGGCTTTCCAGTTTTCTTGGATTGTTCTGGATTCTCAGGGCACAGTGCCTTGGATCCCATTTTCCCATAATATAGCTCATTTCCCCTCTGTCATTTATGTCTGTTTTTAGGCTTTCTTCCCCTCTTGAGCTTTTAATTTAATCACCTGCCTCCTGCTGTTCTTTCTCATCAGAGGTATAGATAAAGTGGACAGCCAGAGACTTTTTCCTAGGGTGGAGGTAGCTATTACAAGGGGGCATAGTTTTAAAGTGAGTGGAGGTAGATATAGGGGAGATGTCAGAGGTAGGTTCTTTACTCAGAGTGGTAGGGGCGTGGAAATGCATTGCCGGAGAGGGTAGTGGAATCGGCCTCATTCGGGGCATTTAAGCGGCTATTAGATAGGCACATGGATGATAGTATAAGGTAGGGGTGGAGGTTAGATAGACCTTAGGTTTAGGGTAAAAGTTCGGCACAACATTGTGGGCCGAAGGGCCTGTGCTGTGCTGTACTGTTTTATGTTCTATGTTCTATGTCACCTCTTTCTCTTCTGAAATTTTTTCTCAAAAACTCTTTCACTCAGCTGAAATTCTTGTAATAGTCTATTCATGTCCAGCTTTGTATGCTGCTTTTTGGCAAGGGTACTTATATTGCTCCAAAACCTCCATTATTAATCAAATTAACCCCAACCAATTCTCCTACCTGCTTCAGATATGGACTTAGGTTCAAATGCCTAAGAACCATTTGGAATAACTCAAATCTTTTAGCCTCACTGAGTACTTTCATCCATTTTCTCCAACTTTCAACTGCGTTGGGCTTAGAGAGACTTCCCATTTGCGTCTTCTTTCCCTACACTCACTTTTTAGGGGGCCCTGCATCTAATCCGGATTATCAGATAAGAGGTCAGTCCCGACTATAAAGTGTGAAGGCCTTCTGCTCTCTTCATGTCTCTTTACTGCTTATTGAAGACTCAAAATAAGCTCAAAAATTACATTTCAAAATACACTGCCACCATCTCTGCCACTAACACCAGTTATGGTCCCAGTGACCTTATGCATACTAGATATAGCTGCCTTTAAAACGCTCATAATTGCTTATACTGCTAATGTCCAAAAAATACAGTACGTAAGAAAGGTTTTCAGACCATTGGGTCATTATAGCAATTTCAGAATGGCTCTGGGCTGCTGATTTTTACACCCACTTGCCTTCTGTAGTTTTAGAGAGTGGAATGATGACAGTGCATTGTTAACCTGTTGTCAGCACATCATATGTTCCATTTACTAATTGGGTGAGTTGCTCAATTTGTGGACATAAGATTCAAATCTAAGGGTTTTAGTAGAATTAGAGTTTGGGGTGTGGTAGTGGTGTTGGTGAGTGAGTGGATGAGAAGGTTATTGACTGAAGAGTGCATGGGTCTGTAAGGTTGAATAGGTGGGGTGGGTGTGCGTGTGAGTAGGTAGGGTGAATGGGTGGATGGGTCAGTAGGTAATGGTGACTATGAAACCACTGTCGACTGGCCTTACCTGATCTGGCCTGTATGTGATTCAAGATCCACGATAATGTGGTTGATTCCTAAATGCCTCCTAAATTAACCTGGCAAGCCACTCAAACCCTTAACAAAGTCTCACAAGAAATGAAACCACAGTAAGACCATTTGACATCTAAGCCTGGATGATGTAGGTTCCATTTGGGTAGAGGGAAATAACAGTGAGAAAAAGAAGACATTTCTAGGAGTAGTGTATAGGCCCCCAAGCAATGGTCACAATGCGGGAAAGGGTATAATTCAACAAATAATGCAAACATGTAAAAAGAACAGAGCAATAATTATGGATGAGTTTAATCTTCATGTTGATTGGGGGTTGGAAATCAAGTTGGAAAGGGTAGCTATGATAACAAATTCGTAGAGTTTATTAGGGATAGCTTTCTAGAGTAGTGTGTCTTGGGGCCAACCAGGGAACTGGCTATCCTGGATCTGGTAATGGTTAGTGAGGCAGGTTTAATAAATGACCTCCGAGTAAAAAGAATCTCATGATAGAATTTAATATTCAGTTTGAACGTGAGAAACATAGGTTGAAAACAACTGTGTTTAACTTAAAGGCCATTATAATAAAATGAGGATAGAGTCAGCAAAAGTGGATTGGGCGGATAGATTAGCAGAAAAGATGGTAAGCAAACAATGGTAGACATTTAAGGAGATAATTCATGAGTCTCAGAAAATATATCCTGGGAAGGAGGAAAGATTCTGAGAGGAATAAACCAACAATGGTTAACCAAGGAAGTTAAGGAGAGCATAAAGTTCAAAGAAAAAGCATGTAAGGAGGCAAAACTCAGTGATAGCCCTGAAGACTAGGATAAATTCAGAATCCAGCCATGGAGGACTAACAGATGTATAACAAGAGAAAATAAACTACAAGGGCAAACTAGCAAGCAATATGAAAACTGACAATAGGCCCTTGAGAAAATGACTCTGGGGAAATAGTTATGGAGAACAGGGAAATGGCAGTGGAGTTAAACGTGTATTTTGCATCTGTCTTTATGGTGAAAGATACTTCAAACATCCATTAACACTGAAGAATACAGGGAAGGAAGGTGGCATGGTGCCTCAGTGGTTAGCATCGCTGCCTCACAGCGCCAGAGACCCAGGTTCGATTCCAGCCTTGGGCGACTGTCTGTGTGGAGTTTACGTGGGTTTCCTCCGGTTTCCTCCCACAGTCCAAAGATGTGCAGGTTAGGTGGATTGGCCATGCTAAATTGCCCGTAGTGCCCAGGGATGTTTAGGTTAGCTGGGTTAGACTTGTGAAATGCAAGGGTAGAGGAATGGGTCTGGGTGGGATACTCTTCCGAGGGGCAGTGTGGACTTGTTGGGCCGAATGGCCTGTTTCCACTCTGTAGGGATTCTATGATCATCACCATCACTAGAGAAGTAGTAGTAGACAAACGAATTGGGCTAAAGGTAGATAGGTCCCCTGGTGCTGATGGCAAAGAACAAAGAACAAAGAAAATTACAGCACAGGAACAGGCCCTTCGGCACTCCAAGCCTGCGCTGATCCAGATCCTCTATCTAAACTTGTCGCCTATTTTCCAAGGATCTGTATCCCTTTACTCCCTGCCCATTCATGGCTTTTATCAGAGGACCCTAAAAGAAAGAGCTATGAGATTGAGGATGCATTGGTGGTATTTTTCCAAAAATAATTCAATTCTGGAGTAGTACCAGTGGGTTGGAAAACTGGCAATGCAACACCCCTGTTCAAAAAGTGGGTACTATAGGTCAATCAGCCAAACATCTATTGCTAGAAAATATTGGAATCGATTATTAAGGAAATAATAGCAGCTTATTTGGAAAACAATAATCTAATTAAGCAGAGCCAGGATGGCTTCATTAAAGGGAAATCGTGTATGACTAATTTATTACAGTTTTCTGAGGAAGTCTCAATCAGAGTGGATAGAGGGGAACCAATAGATGTGTTGTATTTGCACTTCCAGAAAGCATTCAACAAGGTACCTGACAAAAGGTTAACTCATAACAGCTCATGGTGTTACAGATAGTAAATTAGTGTGGTCAGAGAATTGGCTAATGGGCAGGAAACAGCGAGTGGGATTAAGGGGTGCTTTTTCAGGTTGGCAACCTGCAACCAATGGGGTTCCACAGAGATGGATCCATTAACTGTTCACAATATATGTTAATGACTTGGAGGAAGGAGGCAAATGTACTGTAGCCAAATTTGCAGATGACATAAAAATAGGTGGAAAGGCAAGTTGCAAGCAATTTACAGGGAGATATTGATGGGTTAAGTGAATGGGCAAATTGTTGGTAAATGGAGTATAGTATGGGAGAGTGTGAAGTTGCTCATTTCAGAAGGGAGAGAAAAAGAACAGTGTTATTTAAATGGAGAAAAACTGCAGAAAGCTGCAACATAAATGGACTTGAGTACAGATGGGAAGGCTTACTGTAACTATATGAGGTGCTGATGACACCATATCTGGAGTACTGTGAGAAGTTTTGCTCCCTTTATTTAAGAAAATATATAATTTCATTGGAGGCAGTTCTGAGAAGGTTCACGAGAATGATCCCCAGTATGAAGGAGTTGTCTTATGAGCAAAGGCTAAACATTTTGGGACCCTACTCACTGGAATATAGAAGAATGAGAGGCAATATCATTGAAAGATATAGGATTCTTAAGTGACTTGACAGGATACATGCTGAGGATGTTTCCTGTCATGGAAAAGTCTAGGATCAGAAGGCATAGTCTCAGAATAAAGAGGTGCCAATTTAAGACTGAGACAAGGAGGAATTTCTTCTCATAGTCATAGAATCATTGAGTCATACAGCATGGAAACAGACCCTTCAATCCGACTGGTCCATGCCAACCATAATCTCAAACTAAACTAGTCCCACCTGCCTGTGCTTGGCCCATATCCTTCCAAACATTTGCTATTCATGTACTTATCCAAATGTCTTTTAAATGTTGTACCTGCATCCATCACTTCCTCTGGAAGTTCATTCCACACACAAACCAATCTGGATGAAAAATATTTTCCCCTCATGTCTTTTTTAAATCTTTCTCCTCTCACCTTAAAAATATGCCCCCCAGTCTTGAAATCCCCCACCCTGTAGAAAAAACACCTGTTTTTCACCTTATCTATACCACTCATGATTTTATAAAGCTCTATAAAGGTCACCCCTTAACCTCCTATTCTCCAGTGTAAAAGTCCTACTCTAACCAGTCTTCCTCTATTATTCAAACTTTCCATTCCACGCAACATCCTGGTAAATCTCTTCTGAACTCTCTCCAGTTTAATAATATCCTTCCTATAGCAGGGCGACCAGAACTGGACACAGTACTCCAGAAGGGGCCTCACTAATGTCCTTTACAACCTCAACATGACATCCTAACTGCTATACTCAAAAAGATTGAGCAATGAAGGCAAACATGCTAAACACGGTCTTAATTACCCTGTCTACATGTGACACAAACTTCAGAGAATTATATACCTGAACGCCTAGGTGTCTCTGTTTTACAAATACTACCCAAGGCCATACTTTTAGTTGTGTAAGTCCTGCCCTTGTTTGTTTTACCAAAATGCAATACCTTGCATTTAGCCAAATTAAATTCCATCTGCCACTCCTCAGCCCATTGCCCCAATTGATCAAGATCACTGTAATCTTAGATAACCTTCTTCACTATACCAGCAATTTTAGTGTCATCTGCAAACTTACTGGCCATGCCTTCTGTATTCTCATCTAAATAATTTATAAAAATGACAAACAAAAGTGGACCCAGCACTGAACCCCATGGACTACCGCTGGTAGCAGATCTCCAGTCTGAAAAACAACCTTCTACCATCACTCTCCATCTCCTGCCATTAAGTCAATTTTATATCCAATTGGCAAGCTCACCTTGAATCTAACTTTACCAATTAGTCTACCATGTGGAACCTTGTCAAAGGCTTTACTAAAGTCCAAGTAAACAATATTTACTGCTCTGCCCTCATCAATATTCTTGGTGACTTCCTCAAAATACTAAATCAAATTTGTAAGACATGATTTCCCTCTTCCAAAACTATGTTGTCTATCCCTAATCATTGCTTGCTTTTCCAAATGCGTATAAATCCTATCTTTCAGAATCACATCCAACAACTTAGCCACCTCCGAAGTCAGGCTCACAAGACTACAGTTCGCAGGCTTCTCCTTACATCCTTTCTTAAACGGCGGCATGGTGGCTCAGTGGTTAGCACTGCAGCCTCACAGCGCCAGGGACCTGGGTTCAATTCCAGCCTTGGGCGACTGTCTGTGTGGAGTTTGCACATTCTCCCCGTGTCTGCGTGGGTTTCCTCCGGGTGCTCCCGTTTCCTCCCACAGTCCAAAGATGTGCAGGCTAGGTGAATTGGCCATGCTAAATTGCCCGTAGTGTTCAGGGGTGTGTGGGTTATAGGGGGATGGGTCTGGGTGGGATGCTCCAAGAGTCGGTGTGGACTTGTTGGGCCGAAGGGCCTGTTTCCACACTGCAGGGATTCTATGATCTATGATCAAAGGCACAAAATTAGCCACTCACCAGCACCTCACCCATAATGACAGATGATACAAATATTTCTGCAAGTGGTCCAGAATTTCCTCTCTAATTTCCCACAACGTCCTGGGATACATTAGATCAGGTCTCTGAGATTTATCTACTTTTATATTTTCTGAGACCTCTAGCACTTCCTCTTCTGTAATGTGAACTGTTTTCAAAACATCAATATTTATTTCCTCGAGTTCTCTAGCCTCCACTTCTTTCTCCACAGTAAAAACTGACATGAGATATTCATTTAATATCTCTTCCATCTCCTGAGGTCCAACACAAAGAAAACCTCTTTGATCGTTAAGGGGTCCTACTCTCCTGCTCTATTGTTCTTAACGTACTTGCAGAATCTCTTTGGATTATCCTTAACTTTATCTGCCAAGACTATCCCATATCGCTTCTTTGCTTTTCTAATCTCCCTTTTAATTCCCCAACATTCTTTACACTGTTCAAGAGATTCACTTGAAACCAGTTTTCTATATCTAACATGTGATTATTTTTTATTCTAGACTAGGACCTCAATATCTTTATTCATCAATTGTTCCCATCCGGCCAGCTTTATATTTTACTTTAACAAGAACAGAATGACTCTGAACTCTCGTTATCACACTTTTGAAACCCTCCCACTTATCAGACGTCCCTTTACCCGAGAACAATCTGTTCCAATCAACTTTTGAAAGTTCTTGTCGTATACTATTAGAATTTTCCTTACTCCAACAAAAAGTTTAATTTTTATGGAAGGCTTATTTTTTTCCAAAACTATTTTAAAACAAATAGAATTAGATTCACTCAACCCAAAGTGTCCCCCTACTATCACTTCAGTCACTTGCCCTGTCTTTTTACCCAAGAGGAGGTCAAGTTTTGCTCTTCTATAGTAGGAACATTTACATATTGATAAAGAAAATTTTCTTAAACACATTTAACAAATTCATTATCTTTCAAACCTCTAACACTATGGTAGTCTCAGTCAATATCTGGAAAATTAAAATCACCCTATTATTCTTACCTATATCTGAGATCTCCCTACGTATTTGTTCCTCAATTTCCCTCTGACTATTTGGGGGCGTCTACAATACAATCCCATCAAGGTGATCATTCATTTCTAATTTCTCATTCCAACCCATATATTTTCACTGAACAATTTTTCAGAATATCTTCTCTAGTTACAGCACTAATGTTTACCTTAATCAAAAATGCCATGCCCCCCTCCTCTTTTGCCTTCTTTGGCATGTGAAACCCAGAACATAGAGCTGCCAGTCCTATCCATCTCATATTCAAATTTCTGTAATAGCTATGACGTCCAACCCCATGTTCCCAAACATGCCCTGAGTTCATCACCCTTATCTGTAAGACCCCTGGCATTGACATAAATGCAGTTTAACTCTTCAGGGTTACTTTGTTCTCTGACTTGCTGTTATCTGTCTTTTCTAAATAACTTCTTTTCAGATTCAAAAACATTCTCATCTATCTTTCTATTTACTCTGCTACTTAGGATTCTTCCCCTCTCCACTTTCTAATAGCTTACAGTCTCCCTTAATAGAATTAGCAAATCTCCCTGCTAGGATATTGGTCCCTTTCCAGAACAGATGAAACCCATCTTTTTTGAACAGGTCTTTGCTGCCCCAGAAAAGATCCCAATGATCCAAGAAACTGAATCCCTGAACATTACACCACCTCTTCTTTATCTCCTTTGTCCTTTTGTTCCTTCTCTCACTCAAGCTTGGCACTGGGAATAAACCTGAGATTGCTACTTCTGAGGTCAGCCAGATGGACGTCATAGAATATGAGTTCCCTGATTGGGGCTGTTAACCTGGTCCAATCAGGGACTCCTGGCGGATACAGATAAACAGGAATATCAGGGATCTGTTCACTCTAGGAGTTGGCTCTGAGCTAGCTGGAACAATGTTAAGTGCTATGCACATAATTTCTCTCATCACCACTTAAATAAATCTACAATGGCCTGTATCCTGTCACCAAGTTACCCTTTATTTACGCATCCCTGAAGTGATTGCTCACAACAGTCGTCTTTAAGTTGGGTTAATTGTTTCTGGCATCGTGCTGCTATTTGGGAAGTTTGACTAGTTCACTTTGGTTATTAGGAGCCTAACTTTCTCTGAAGCACCAGATATAAAGAGTTGGCAGATTTAGCAAAAGAAGATTATGACCCCAAGCCTCCTCTAAATCCGAGATGCTATTGGTTTTTCTTGGTTCAAGAGCCAGGGGAATCCATATTGGGAGTTTTGACAAGGTTAGGGCAAAGGCATGTGATTTTGATTTAACCCTAAGTGCAATGCTGAGAGATTGTTTGGTATGTGGGTTTAATGATGAGACCATGAAAAAGTGCCTACTGGCTGAAGCCAGACTGGAGTTCAAACTGGCACTATAACTGGCATTGTCATTAGAAAATGCAGCAAGTCGAGCTCATGAGTTACAGGGCATTCCGACAGAAGTGGACACCTTTGCCAGGGCAACTGAGCTTGGGGGACACCACTTGACTGAAGGCAGTTGCATAGCCTTATTCAGGGTATATCATGAACAGAGGGACTCAAGTTCAGCCCACAGCAAAATCTCAAAAACAAAGCCAAGCCTTGGCCAAATGGTTAAAACTTTATGGACGATCCAGGCCAGAGGCCATTGTAATTGCTGCCAGTACGCAGTTTTGAGGCAGCAAAAGAGTCCCAACTAGGCCTGATTTGATTAAGAGAACTCATATATTGGTAAGCAGGAGAGTGCACACCCTGGAAAGTCCAGCTGGTTGAGGCCAGTTAAATTGCTTAGCAATATTCAAATCAGAACCAATCAAAATAAAAGTTTGGCTAAATGGTCACCCAGTTCAAATGGGGGTTGATACCAGCACAGTTGTATCAGTGATTGTGGAACTGGTCTTGACTAAAATTCGCTCTGGCCTCCAACCGTTAAGTTTGTTCAAGACCTCAGCTAGAATGAGAACCAATACTGGGAATCTCTACAGATTAAGGGTACAACTTCAGTTCCAACCTCTCATGAGAAGTAGCTGGTTCAGTTACCACTGGTAGTAGTAAAAGGCTTGGGCCCAGCTTGATCAGGTGAAATCAGTTGAGAAAAATTGAACTTGATTGATGACTCAACATTTTTCAATAAGAAAATGGCTGCCTGAGTGAGATCCTAATTAAATACCTGGAGGATTTTCAAAGGGGCCAAGGCCACCTTACCTGTTGATCATGAAGCAATTCCACAATTCTGCAAGGGCCGCCCAGTGCCACTTGCCTTATGTGCAAAATTACAGGCAGAAATCAGGAGGCTGGAAAGAGAAGAAATCATCAAACCAATGGAGTTTGCAGAATGGGCTGCACCAGTCATATTGATTGTGAAGCCTGACGGGTCAGTTCGCCTTCGTGGAAATTTCAAACAAATGGTAAATTGCGTTTCACAGATAGATAAATACCCAATCCCTGGCATGGTGGACTTATACGCAAATTTGGCAGGAGTGGCTATCCTTCACAAAGCTAGACATGAGCCATGCGTACCTGCAATTATGATTGGATGAGGATTCCCAGAGGTATGCTACAATTAACACCCATAAGAGTTTGTACCAATAAACAAGACTGCCTTTTGGGGTATCATTGGCCTGTGCCATTTTCCAGCAGGTGATGCGGATATTTTACTAAGTCTACCCTAGGTCACCATTTTTCTGGATAATGTGCTAATAACCAGGAAGACAAATAAAAAAGCACTTGAGAACTTAGACATAATGCTCAAAAGTTTCTCCAAGATGGGTATAGACCCTGGGGCAAAAAATATGTGTTCCAGGCACCCTCAAGTGACCTACTTGGGCTCCAGGGTCAACAAGACCTGTTTACACCCATTTGAAGAGAAAGTGAGGATGATCAAAGGTGCCTTGGTGTCCATGTCTGCACCAGAGCTCAGGTCTTTCCTTGCGTTGCTGAATTAGTACAGAAAATTTATTCGTAAGCTGGCCTCCATCCTGGCACCCTTACATTTGCTAGAGAAAAAAGTTCAGCCTTGAAAGTGGTCTCGTAGTCAAGATGTAGCCTTTAGGGAAGCGAACCAGTTATTGTTGTCTAAGATGTTGGCTCACTGTGATCCCAAGCGAAACGTAGTGCTGACATGCATTGCATCCCCATATAGTTTTGAGATAATGTTGGCTCACCAGTGACCCAGTGGAGAGGAATGTCTGCTAGCATATGCTTCCTGGACTTTGGCTGATGTTGAACAAAGATATGCCCACATAGAGAAAGAAGGTTTGGCGGTCATCTTTGGTGAGAGAAAGCTCCACCAATACTTTTATAGACGTAAATTTCTAATAGTAACGAACGTACACCCCTGCCATGGCTACTTAAAGAGTGAAAGGCCATGCCGCCCATAGCTTCAGGTTGAATTCAGCACTGGGCTCTTATTCTGAGTGCATACAATTACAAGTTGGAACACTGACCAGGAGGACAAGTGGCAAATGCGGATGCGTTGAGCTGCCTCCCACTGGCAGTTACACCACCTGGGCTGAAGACAATAGAAGACTTCACTCTGGTTTTAAACTTTCTGGACACCCTTCCAGTCTCTGCTGACAATATCAGACTGAGGACCATAAGGATCCTGTCCCAAAACGAAAACAGCTGGCGGTGATGGGGGAAACTAAAAGGCCATCACAACCAGAACTGAAGCCTTTCTGGACCTGGCGAGACCAGATCACTGTAGAGGATGCATATTATAATGGGGAACATGAGTGAATGTCCCGAACAAAGATCGCTGCCTGAGACTGGCTGAACTCCACCAGGGTCATCCAGGGGTTTCCAAAATGAAAATGTTGGCAAAAAATGATATCTGGTGACCAGGATTGGATGCCAACAAAGCCTCATTGGTGGGGCAGTATCCGACAGCAACAGCAACAAATATACCGCCAGCAGATCCCCCACATTTGTGGGAATGGCCAAGTAAACCTTGGACTTGGTTACATTGAAACATAGAAAATAGGTGCAGGAGTAGGCCATTCAGCCCTTGGAGCCCACCCTACCATTCAATATGATCATGGTTGATCATGCAATCTCAGTATCCCATTCCCACCCTCTCCCCATACCCCTTGATCCCTTTAGCCGCAAAGGCCACATCCAGCTCCCTCTTGAACATATCTAATGAACTGGTCCCAACAGCTTTCTGTGGTAGAGAATTCCACATGTTCTCAACACTGAGTGAAGAAATTCTTCCACATCTCAGTCCTGAATGGCTTACTGTGACCCCTTGTTTTGGATTTTCCCAACATGGGGAGCATTCTTCCCACATCGAGCCTGTCCATCCCATCAGGATTTTATATGTTTCTATGAGATCCCCCCCTCTTTCTTCTTTAGGGCATGAGAAAACCTTGGCAGATAGGATCAAGGAAAACTCCAAGGCTTTCTACATGTACGTGAGGAATAAGAGAATGACCAAAGAAAGGGTAGGGCCGATCAAGGATTGTAAAGGGAATTTGTGCACGGAGCCTAAAGAGATAGGAGAGGTCATTAATGAATACTTTTCTTCGGTATTCACAACTGAGAGGGACCTAGTTGTAGAGGAGGAAAGTGTGAAACAGGCTGGTAGGCTAGAGGAGGTGGATGTTAGTAAGGAAGATGTACTAGGAATTTTGAGGAACTTGAAGACAAATAAGTCCCCCGGGCCCGATGGGATTTATCCAAGGATTCTATGGGAAGCGAGGGAAGACAGGTATAGTGCCGGAAGATTGGAAAGAGGCAAACGTCATTCCCTTGTTCAATAACGGGTATAGGGATAACACTGGAAATTACAGGCCAGTTAGTCTTACATCAGTGGTGGGCAAATTATTGGAAAGGGTTCTGAGAGATAGGATTTATGATCACTTAGATAGGCACAGTTTGATTCATGATAGTCAGCATGAATTTGTGAGGGGTAGATCATGCCTCACAAACCTTATTGAATTCTTTGAAGAGGTGACCAAACACATGGATGAAGATAGAGCAGTGGATGTGGTATACATGGATTTAAGTAAGGCCTTTGATAAGGTTCCCCACGGTAGGCTCTTGCAGAAAGTAAGGAGGCATGGGATAGGGGGAAATGTGGCAGATTGGATTCAGAATTGGCTGACCCTTAGAAGACAAAGGGTGGTAGTGGACGGAAAATATTCAACATGGTGCTCAGTTACGAGTGGTGTACCACAAGGATCTGTTCTGAGTCCTCTTCTATTTGTGATTTTTGTAAATGATTTGGATGTAGGAGTGGAAGGGTAGAGTAGTAAGTTTGCAGACGATACGAAGGCGGGTCGAGTAGTGGATAGTGCGAAGTGCTGTTCTAGGTTACAAAGGGACATTGATAGGATGCAGAGCTGGGCTGAGAAGTGGCAGATGGAGTTTAACCCTGAAAAGTGTGAGGTAATTCATTTTGGAAGGACAAATTTGAAAGCAGAATACAGGGTTAACGGAAAGATTCTTGGCAGTGTGGAGGAGCAGAGGGATTTCGGGGTTCATGTCCACAGTTCCCTGAAAGCTGCCACCCAGGTGGGTAGAGTTGTTAAGAAGGCGTATGGTGTGTTAGCTTTCATTAATAGAGGGATTGAGTTCAAGGGCCGTGAAGTTATGCTCCAGCTATACAAAACCCTGGTTCGGCCACATCTGGAGTATTGTGTCCAGTTCTGGTCGCCTCATTACAGGAAAGATGTGGAAGCGTTGGAAAAGGTGCAAAGGAGATTTACCAGGAGGTTGCCTGGAATGGAGGGTAGGTCTTAGGAGGAAAGGTTGAGATAGCTAGGGATTTTCTCTTTAGAACGACGAAGGATGAGAGGTAACTTGATATAGGTGTACAAAATGATCAGAGGTATAGATAGAGTGGATAACCAGAGCCTTTTTCCTAGGGTGGAGGTAGCTATTACGAGGGGACATAGTTTTAAAGTGAGTGGAGGTAGATATAGGGGAGATGTCAGAGGTAGGTGCTTTACTCAGAGTGGTAGGGGCGTGGAATGCATTGCTGGAGAGGGTAGTGGAGTCGGCCTCATTCGGGGCATTTAAGCGGCAATTAGATAGGCGTATGGATGGTAGTATAAGGTAGGGGTGGAGGTTAGACAGACCTTAGGTTTAGGGTAAAAGTTCGGCACAACATCGTGGGCTGAAGGGCCTGTACTGTGCTGTACTGTTCTATGTTCCATGTTCTATCTGCTAAATTCCAGTGAATACAAGCACAGTTGACACAGTCTTTTCTCATATGTTAGTCCTGCCATTCCGGGAATAAGGCTGGTGAACCTTTGCTGGACTCCCTCAATAGCAAGAATGTCTTTCCCCAGACTAGGAGACCAAAACTGCATGCAATACTCAAGGTGTGGCCTCACCACAGTGCTGTAGAACAGCAGCAAGACATCCTTACTCTGACACTCAAATCCTCTCTCTATGAAGGAGAGCATGCTATTACCTTTCCTCACTGCCTACTGTACCTGCATGCCACCCTTCAGAAACTGTTCCACCATGACACCCAGGTCTCATTGCACCTCACCTTTTCCTGAACTGCCACCGTTCAGAAAATAATCTGCCTTCCTGTTTTTGTGACCAAAGTGGAAACCTTCACATTTATCCACATTCTATCACATTTGCCAAGTATTTGTGCACTCAGCCAATATGGCGTTCAATTCCTTTGTCCAAATCATTAATGTACATTGTGAACAGCCAGGGTCCCAGCACTGAACCCTGTGGCACCCCACTCGTCACTGCCTGCCACTCTGAAAAGGACCCGTTTATTCCAACTCTCTGCTTCCTATCTGCCAACCAGTTCTCTAAACATGTCAATACATTACCTCCGATACCATGAGCTTTAATTTTGCTTACTAATCTCTTGT
>NC_063340.1:29566252-29744145 GCF_021869965.1 Rhincodon typus | reverse complement strand
ACTCTACTGGTCACATCCTCAAAAAATTCCAGAAGATTTGTCAAGCAAGACTTCCCTTTAGTGAATCAATGCTGACTTGGACTGATTCTATCTCCTTTGTCCAAATGCTCAGTTATTACATTCTTAGTGATTGACTCCAGCATTTTCCCCACCACCGATGTTAGGCTTACTGGCTTATAATTCCCCATTTCGTCTCTCACTCCTTTTTCAAAGACTGGAGCTACATTAGCTATTGTCCAGTTTATTTGAACTCTTCCAGAGTCTACAGACTCCTAGAAAATGATCACCAATGCATCTGTTATTTCTAGGGCCACTTCCTTGAGAACTGTGGGATGCAGAACATTAGGCTCTGGGGACATATTAGGTTTTAATCCCATCAATTTCCCCAATACCATTTCCTGACCAATAAGGATTTCCTTTTGTTCCTCCTTCATTCTTGACCCTCTGTCCCCTAGCATTTCCTGAAGATTATTTGTGTCCTCATTAGTAAAGACAGATCCAAAGTACTTGTTCAACTAGTCTGCCATCTTTTTGTTGTCCATTATGAATTCACCTGATTCTAACTGCAAGGGATCTACATTTGTCTTCACCAGTCTTTTTCTCTTCACATATCTATAGTAGCTTTTGTAGTCTTTTTATATGCTTTCCGCAAGCTTACTTTCATATTCTATTTTCCCTTTCTGAGTTAAACTCTTTATCCTCCTCTGCTGAATTTTACATTTCTCCCATCTTACACATTGACTATGCCAGTCCTTTCATGGGCTATATGTTTTTAATCACCGTGGATGCCTATTCAAAGTGGTTGAATATGCATAGAGTTCATTGGTCAAATACAGGGACGACGATAGAAAAATTGCAAACATCTTTTGGACTCGTGGAAGTGTTGGTAACTTACCGGCAGGAATATGAGTATTTCCTAAAGTTGCATGGCATTTGGCACGTAAGGATCGCTCCATACCATCCATCGTCTAATGAGCTTCACTCGATACCAAACTGTCCCATTGCCTATTTGATTATAGGGCCACCCCTCACGCAACTACAGGGACAACTCCAGTAGAGTTGCTAATGGGGAAAAGACTCTGTACCAGGTTAAACCTGAACTTCCTGGACCTGGGTATGGGGAGGTTGAAATGGCATCAAAAGCGCTAATATTGGACACTAAAGCGAGGCAGGCAATTTACTTCAGGGGAGAAAGTTTGGTGTCAAAACCACAGAAATGACCTTGTATGGGTAAGAAGCATGGTCGATGTGAACTTAGGTCCCGTAACAGACAAAGTTCAGGCAGGAGAGGCGGTCCTGAACAGGCCATTATGCAGCTCATCAGTATGCTTTCAATGTTGCATCTGTAGAAGTTGGTGAGGGTCCTTATGGACATGCAAATTTCCACAGCCGCTTGAGGAAGAAGAGGCGACGTTGTGCCTTCTTGACTGTTGCATCTACATGGGAAGTACAGGGCCAGTTGTCGGTTATCATTCAGTCCGAGGAACTTGATGATCTCCATCCTCTCAACCTCAGTTCGATTGAAGTAATTGGGGTCGTGTTCTCCTCTTTTCTTTTTGAAGTCAATGTTCAGTTCTTTAGTTTGCCCACGTTACAAGAGAGATGTTTACATTGCACCATGTCACCAAGCCCTCTATCTCCCTTCTTTATTTTGACTCTTTGTTGTTAGATATCCATCCCACTACAGTGATGTCATCAGTGAACTTGTAGATGACATTTGTTTGGAATTTGACAACACAGTCGTGGGTGCACAGGAGTACGGTAGGGAGCTGAGGATGCAGTCTTTGGGAAGGGGGTGCGCGCTACAGTGTTGAGTGTTATTGTGGAGGAGGTGCCGTTACCCATCTTCACTGATCTCAGTCTGTGAGTCAGAAAGCTGAGGATCCAGTTGCAGAGGATGGAGTCAATACCAAGGTCACAGCGTTTTGAGCTCAGTCTGGAGGGAATAATGGTGTTGAAGCCGGAGCTGCAGTCAATGAGTAGGAGTCTGACATAGGTGTCTTTGTTGTCCAGATATTCCAGGGATGAGTGCAGGGCCAGGGATACAGCATCCGCTGTGGACCTGTTATGTCGGTGGCAAATTGTAGGGGCAGGCTGGGAGACTGGAGTTGATGTGAACCATGACCAGGCTAGCAAAGCACTTCATGATTATTGAGGTCTGAGCCACTGGGCGGTAGTCATTAAGGCATATTCCATGTACTTTCTTAGGTATGAGGATGATGGTGGCCTTCTTAAAGCAGGTGGGGACTTCAGCTTGTAGGAGAGAGAGATGGAAGATTTCAGTGAATACCTCAGCCAGTTGGTCCACATAGCATCCGAGTGCTTGGCTAGGGACACTGTCCGGGCCTGTTGCTTTCCTTGAGTTAACTCCCTGGAAGACCAATCTGACATCTGCAGCAATGATGGAGGGAACAGGTGGGTCTGGGGCTATCGGGGCAGGCGTCACCGCACTGCTGGCATGCTGCTCAAACCGAGCATCAAAAACATTGACCATGTCAGGGAGGGATGTGTCATTGTCTGCTATCTTACACTGCTTCATTTTGTATCCCGTAATGCTGTTTAGGCCTTATCATAGGCAGCGGGAGCCTGTTTGGTAGGTTTGGGTCTCTAACTTGGTCCAGTACTACCTCTTGGCATCCCTGGTGGCTTTGCAGCGGTCATATCTGGATTTCTTGTATTGGTCTGGGTTATTGACTTGAATGCTGCACATCTAGTCGTCAGTAGGGAGTGGATTTCCCGGTTCATCAGGGTCTATGGTTGGGGAATACTCAGAGGCTTGTGCCAAAATTGGGAGAGTTGTCCTACATACTAGGACAATAACCTATCATTTTCAGAAAAATTGAATCATACCCAGACACCATTATGACCATCCTTGGGTATACCTTTCCCAAAGGGAAGATAGACTCACTGGAGATAGTGACATAGGGTTCTATAGTTAGGATGGTTCTCAATCCAATGAATTCTCAGAATAATTGAAGTATTATGGTACATAAGGTGACCTTTTGGCCTATTGCATCCGCACCAACTCTCCAAACTTAGTGCCTGCCTTTTCCCCACACATGTGCACAATGTTTCTATTTAAATATTCATCTAATGCCCTCTTAAATGTCTCATTTGAACCTTTATCTGCCACAATTCCAGCCAGTGTATTCCAGATGCAAATCATTTAAAATCTATGCCCTCTTGCTCTCGATCCTTTCACCCTACTCTATCCAGGCCCTCATGACTTTGAACATCTCCATCAGATCTCATCTTAGTCTTCTCTCCATTCTTCTGCACTATCTGTAATGTGTTCACATCCTTCCTATAATGGAGCACCCTGAACCGTACACAATACTCCAGCTGAGGACGAACAAATGTCCTATACAAATTGAGTATCATCACTTTGCTCTAGCACTCAATGCCACTAATAATAAAGCCTATTGTATGCTTTAACTGCTCTGTCCATTCTCTAATCAAGTTGCCCACCTGTCCAATCATCCTCAATGATCTGTGCACATATACACCCAGGTCTGTCTGCTCCGGCACCCCCTTTAGAATTGTTTTAGGTTGCCTGACCCCATTTTCCTAAAAGCATGCATCACCTCACACTTTCCTGCATTGAACATCATTCATCACCTCTCCACCTACTTCACAACCATATCAATGTCCTATTGAAGTTCTACACTGTCCTCCTCAGGTTACATGACTTCCAAATGTCATATTGCCTGAGACTTTGAAATTGGCCCTTGCACACCAAGGTCCAGATCATTAAGATATATATCAGGAAATGTAAGCATTCCAATACCAACCCATGGATCCACTACAAACCTTCCTCCAGCCCAAGAAAACAGTCTGTTGACTATTTTCTCGGTTTCCTATTATTCAGCCAATGTTGTAACCATATTGCTACTGTTCATCTTGGCCAACGAGCTATAATTTTCTTCAAGAATCTGTTGTGTGGCACTGTATCAAACGCCTTCTGGATGTCCATGTACACCACATCAATAATGTTAACCCTCACCGAGTCTTTCTGTTAGTTCTTCAACAAAAACTCCAGCAACTTAATTAAAATAGAACTTCTCCATTAGAAACCCTCGTCTGTCTCCATAGCCTGGGTAGCATCTACCACTTTGGTAAAGATAGATCTAAAGTCTGGGAGTATCAGGTCAAACATAGACAAGGAAATCTCCTGATTATTAGCACCTACAGACCTCAGCTGGTGAAGCCATACTCTTCTATGTTTAACTTAGTGATGTCAAAGAGAATCAGGAGGAAAATTTTCCTATGACTGGAGTCATATTGAGAACCTAGGAAGATGGTTACGGGAGTTTCTCAGGGTAGATATTTTCTAATTAAACTGTCAGAGATGTCATTACATACCTCTGGGGCAGGTGGCAACTGAATCTGGGCCTCTTGGCTCAAAGGGACACGACCATTATGCCATAAGACCCCATTTCTCAGAGTGGATATTATTTGAGTAGCCTGATTGGATGTGATTTAACACACCTCTGGAGTAGGTGGGACATGAAACCAGGCTTCTGGGCCAGAGGCAGGGACACTACCACTGTACCACTGTTTCTCAGAGTAGGTATTTTCTCATCAAGATGCACAGAGATGTTATTATTCTTCAGAAGGTGGGACGTGAAACCCTGGAGCAGAGGTACGGGTATCACCACTGAATTGCAAGAGCTCCTTTGTTTCTCAGGAGAGTGTCCTAGGTCCAAAAATATTCAGATGCTTCTTTAATTACTTTCTTTTCATCATAAAGTCAGCTGTGTTTACATTTGCTGATGATTACACAGAGTTAAGCACCATTCATGACTCCTCAGGTACTAAAGAAATCCATGTCCATATGCAGCACGACAATATAAGTAACATTTGTGACACACAAGTGCCAGGCAATGACCATCTCCAAAAAAAAAAGAGTATCTGGCCATCACTCTTTGATAGTCAATGGCATTACTGTTGCTGAATACCCTACAATCAACATTCTAAAGGTTACCACTGACCAAAAACTGAAGGGGAACAGCCATATAAATTCCATGGTTTTCAGAGCAGATCAGGACAGGGAATTCTATTGAGTAACTCAACTCCTGGCTCCCCAGTGCTGGTCAACTATCTAGAAGGCACAGGTCAGAAATATGATGGAGTCTCTCTGCTTGCTTGAATTAGTACAAATCAAACATCAACCAAGACACTCAACATCATTCAGGTCAAAGCAACCTATTTGGTTGCCAGCCCATTCACCATTTTATACATTCAATTCCTCCACCTAGTGGCCTATATATAGTGGCAGAGATAGCAGGAACTGCAGATGCTGGAGAATCCGAGACAACAAGGTGCAGAGCTGGATGAACACAGCAGGCCAAGCAGCATCATAGGTGCAGAAAGGCTGACGTTTGGGGCCTAGACCCCTTTTCTGATGAAGGGTCTAGGCCTGAAACATCAGCCTTTCTGCTCAGCCTGCTGTGTTCATCCAGCTCTGCACCTTGTTGTCTCTATATATAGTGGCAGCCGTGTTTAACATCTGCAAGTGTGATTACAGCAACCCTAAGAAACAAGGGAGCTCTTCTGACGCAGTGGTGGCGCTCATACCTCTGCTCCAGGAGTTCATTTTCCAACTTCTGAAGAGGTGCATAATAACATCACTGTGCATGTTGATGAGAAAATACTACCCTGAGAAACTGTAGGTCTTATGGCACAGTGGTAGTGTCCCTACCTCTGGCTCCATCAACAACTTGTTCAAAACCTGCTGCATCAAACATCTAGAAGAACATGAGCAACAGATATATATGAACACCACCACCTTAAAGTTCACCTCCAAGCCGTGATACTGCCATTTCTTCACTGCTGATGGGTGAAAGTCCTGGAAACCCATTCTTTACCATGCTGCAAGTATCCCTACACTCTATGGACTGCAGCAGTTTAAGAAGGCATTGCATCACCATCTACTCAAGAGTAATTAGGAATGGGCAACAAATGATGGCTAGGCCAGTGATATGTACATCATATGAATAAATAAACAGAAAAATAATATGCTGGGTGAGGAGGTGAGTGCATGGGACATTGGCAAAGCATGCAATTGTTTTGGGAAGATAGGAAGTTGGATTGGATAGTTAGGTCATGTTGGGATGAGTCAGGTGGTCAGTTCTGACGTGGTCAGTTTTGGGGATTGGGTGTGGGGGGGAATGCGAGCTTGAGTAGGAGTGAGTTGAGGATGGGAGGACAGTGGCAATGTGTTGGAGTTAATGAAGGACTGGTCTCTGCTGTTAACCACCAACCTATACCAGAAATTTACTGTGGGCCCATTCAACTGTGTGCATCATACCACAGGCCCAAGTTCCCAACATTGACATTTTTGGAGGGTCAGAGGTGTCTGCCCTTTAGAAATGTGCAATTCCTGAGCATTTACCATGCAGATGCATGGGTCAGGACTTCCAGAGTGCCAGTGAGCAACAATACAAACGTCTCAACATTCATTGCTGATAACATTGGAAGATCTGGTCTAATACCTTGTTTACTTCAGGCACGGGATGTTCCAAGTCCCTCCAGAGCCCACCAAGTAAAATCTTGCCAATAACTTGTAATTTAAAAATAAAATGTTCAATTAAGAAAGCTTTGTTAAATTTCATCTTCTTAGAAATACAGTATTAACTCAACTCTTTAACATTCTCACCAAATGCCTTTTATTACTCTGATAACAGACATTCTGTTATACATGTATTCTTACTTTATCATAAATATTTTATTACAGTTGTACTGTGATGATAGAGATCAAGATGCTCCTCAGTTGGTAATTTTAAAGCCTTTAATTTTCTCAAATTATTATTTATTGAAAGGACAGCATCCAGCTAAAATTTGGTAATTTCCATTCAACAATGGGCACCCTAACACAGATCATAAGAGCAAAAGACATAGGCCATCAAGCCCATCAAGTCTGCTCTATCATTTGATGGCACTCGATGAACGTTAGGACATTAGGAAGCTTAGAGGAACAGAGGGATATTGGGGTACTTGTCCACAGACCCCTGAAGCAGCAAGCAATTTAAGAAAACATACGGGACATTTGCCTTTATCAGTGAAGGCATAGATTATAAGCTATGATATGGAAGTGCCGGTGTTGGACTGGGGTGGACACGGTCAAAAGTCACATGACACCAGGTTATAGTCTAACAGCTTTATTTGAAATCACAAGCTGTCGGAGCGCTGCCCCTTCGTCAGGTGAAGTGTTGTCACATAATTAAGGGGCAGTGCTATGAACGCTTGTGAGTTCAAATAAAACTGTTGGACTATAACCTGGTGTCGTGTAATTTTTGACATAGATTAGTAGAGTAAGGAGGTTATGATGTAGATGTACAGGACTTTGGCTATGCCACAGTTAGAGCACTGTATGCAGTTCTGGTCACTGCACTGTAAGAATGATGTGTTAGCACTGGAGAAGGTGCAGAGGATGTTCACCAAGTTGTTGCCGGGGATGGAGAAGCTTTGCTATGAAGAGAGGTTGGATCAGCTCAGGTTGTTTTCTTTGGAGCAGAGAAGATGGAGGGGGATCTTGATATGAGGGGCACAGACAGGATGGATAGAAAGCAACTGGTCCCCTTAGTTGAAAGTCAATAACAAGGGGCAGACTTTTAAACTTGAAAGGCAGGTGGTTTAGAAAGGACCCAAGAAAATATTTTTCACCCAGTGGGTGGTCAGGGTCTGGAATGCACTGCCTGGGAGAGTAGGTGAGGTGAATAACCTCACAACCTTGAGAAGGTATTTGGATGAACATTTAAAGTGTCATAACATTCAAGGCTATGGGTCCAGTGTAGAAAGTGAGACTAGTGTAAATTTAGTGTATTTTTGGCAGTAATGACTCAAATAGCTGAAGGGCCTCTTCTGTACTGTATGATTCTAGGTAAATAAGATTATGAGGGACATGGACAGGATGGATAGAAAGCAGCCGGTTCGCTTAGTTGATGGATCAGTGACAAAGGGGCACATCTTTAAACTAGAAAATTTACAAGTGATTTCAGAAAACATTTTTTACTCAGAGGGTGATGAGGGTCTAGAATGTGCCGCCCTGGGACGGTAAGTCTTTAAAAAAAACTTGGATAAACACTGAAATCTGATAGCATTCAATACTATGGGCCAATGCTAGAAAGTGGGACAAATGTAGTTTTGGTGGTACAGATTTGATGGACTTAAGGGCCTCTTCTGTACTGTACAATTCTGTGAGACCAAGGCAGAGCAGATAATTAGAATCACAGAATCAGAAAGTCATACAGCATGAAAACAGACACTACAGTCCAACAGGTCCATGCTGACCATAATTCCAAACTAGACTAGTCCAAACTGCTTGCACTTTGTTATTCATTCATGGGATGAGGGTGTCACTGGCTCGGCAGCATTTATTG
Source organism: Rhincodon typus (assembly GCF_021869965.1). Classification (NCBI taxonomy): domain Eukaryota; kingdom Metazoa; phylum Chordata; class Chondrichthyes; order Orectolobiformes; family Rhincodontidae; genus Rhincodon; species Rhincodon typus. The sequence goes on along the minus strand of NC_063340.1, from coordinate 29,735,764 downwards.
TCCATCCCTAATTGCTCAGAATGTGGTTAAGAGTCAACCACATTGAACAAAGAAAGAACAAAGAACAAAGAACAAAGAACAAAGAAAATTATAGCACATGAACAGGCCCTTTGGCCCTCCAAGCCTGCACTGACATGCTGCCCGTCACAACTAAAACCCCCTCCCCTTGCGGGAACCGTATCCCTCTATTCCCATCCTATTCATATATTAGTCAAGATGGCCTTTAAAAGTCACTACAGTATTTGCTTCTACTACCTCCTCTGGCAAAGAGTTCCAGGCATCCACAACCTTCTGTGCAAAAAAACTTGCCTCGTACATCACCTTTAAATCTTGCCCCTTGCACCTTAAACCCATGGCCCCTGGTAACTGACTCTTCTACCTTGGGAAAAAGCTTCTGACTGTCCAGTCTGTCCATGCCCTTCATAATCTTGTCAACCTCTATCAGGTCGCCCCTCAACCTCCATCGTTCCAGTGAGAACAACCCAAGTTTCTCCGACCTCTCCTCATAGTTAATACGCATCATACCAGGCAACATCCAGGTAAATCTTTTCTGTACCCTTTCCAAAGCCACCACATCTTTCTGGTAGTGTGGTAACCAGAATTGAACACAATATTCCAAATGTGGCCAAACTAAGGTTCTGTAAAGCTGCATCATTACCTGCCAATTTTTAAACTCAATGCCCTGGCCGAGGAAGGCAAGCTTGCCATATGCCTTGTTGACTACCTTTTCCACCTGCATTGCCACTTTCAGTGACCTGTGTACCTGTACACCCAGATCCCTCTGCCTATCAGTACTCTTAAGGGTTCTGTCATTTACAGTATATTTTCCAACTGGATTAGACCTTTCAAAATGCATTACCTCACAAATTTCCAGATTAAACTCCATCTGCCATCTCTCTGCCCAAATCACCAACCGATCTATATCCAGCTATATCCTTTGATAGTCAGCCTCGCTATCCGCAATCCACCAACCTTTGTGTCATTGGCAAACTTACTAATCAGACCAGTTACATTCTCCTCCAAAATCATTTATATATATTACAACAGCAAAGGTCCCAATACCGATCCCTGAGGAATGCCACTAGTTACTGCCCTCCATTCAGAAACACACCCTTCCACTGTTACCCTTAGTCTTCTATGACCGAGCCAGTATTTTTTATCCACCTTGCAAGCTCACTTCTCACCCTGTGCAACTTTACCTTCTGTACCAGCCTGCCATGTGGGTCTGGAGTCACATGTCGGCCAGACCAGGTAAGGATGGCAGTTTCCTTCCTTATAGGGCGTTATTGAGCCAGATGGGTTTTTCCGACAATTGAAAATGGATTCATGGTCATCACTACGCTCTTAATTCCAGATATTTATTGAATTCAAATTCCACCATCTGCCATGGCAGGATTCAAACCAAGGTCGCCAGAACGTTATCTGGGTCTCTGGATTAACATTCCCGCGATAATACCACTAGGCCATTGCTTCCCCATTGCCCACCACATATTTCTTACTCATATACTTATCCAAATATCTCTTAAACATTGGAACTGTACCCACACCCACCACTTCCTATGAAAGTTCATTCCACACACAAACCACTCGTAAAATCGTTTTTGCCTCTCACCTTAAAAATATGCCCCTCGTCTTGAAATCACTGAATGTAGGGAAAAGACACCTGCCATTCATCTTATCTTTACCCCTGATGAATTTATAAACCTCTATAAGTTCACTCCTCAACCTCCTACGCTCAGTAAAAAATGTCCCAACCTGTCCAGCCTCTCCTCATAACTCAAACCCTCCATTCCCGGCAAAATAGAGTCATAGAGTTGTACATCATAGAAACAGACTCTTCGGTCCAACTCATCCGTGCTTACCAGATATCCTAAATTAATCGAATCCCATTTGCCAGCATTTGGTCCATAACCCTTCCTATTCATATTCCCATCTAGAAGCCTCTTAAATGAAATAATTGTACCAGCCTCCACCACTTCTTCTGGCAGCTATTTCCATACATTTCACCCTCTGTGTGAAAAGGTTAACCCTTAGTGCTAGAAAATAGAACATAGAACAGTACAGCACAGTACAGGCCCTTTGTCCCATGATGTTGTGCCGAACTTTTACCCTAAACCTAAAGTCTATCTAACCTCCACCCCTAACTTATACTATCATCCATATGCCTAACTAATAGCCGCTTAAATGCCCCGAATGAGGCCGACTCCATACCCTCTCCAGCAATGCATTCCACACCCCTGCCACTCTCTGAGTAAAGAACCTACCTTTGACATCTCCCCTATATCTACCTCCACTCACTTTAAAACTGTGTCCCCTCATAATAGCTACCTCCACCCTAGGAAAAAGTCTCTGGCTGTCCACTCTATCTATACTTCTGATCATTTTGTACACCTCTATCCAGTAACCTCTCATCCTTCATCGTTCTAAAAAGAAAAGCCCCAGCACTCTCAACCTTTCCTCATAAGACCTACCCTCCATTCCAGGCAACCTCCTGGTAAATCTCCTTTGCACCTTTTCCAACGCTTCTATATCTTTCATGTAATGAGGCGACCAGAACTGGGCACAATACTCCAGACGTGGAGCACCATGTTGAATATTTTCTGTCCACTACCACCCTTTGTCTTCTAAGGGTCAGCCAATTCTGAATCCAATCTGCCACATTTCCCCTATCCCATGTCTCCTTACTTTCTGCATGAGCCTACCACGGGGAACCTTATCAAATGCCTTACTTAAATCCATGTATACCACATCCACTGCTCTACCTTCATCCACGTGTTTGGTCACCTCTTCAAAGAATTCAATAAGGTTTGTGAGGCATGATCTACTCCTCACAAATCCATGCTGACTATCATGAATCAAACTGTGCCTATCCAAGTGATCATAAATCCTATCTCTCAGAGCCTTTTCCAATAATTTGCCCGCCACTGAAGTAAGACTAATTGGCCTGTAATTTCCGAGGCTATCCCTATTCCCTTTTTTGAACAAGGGAATGACGTTCGCCTCTCTCCAAGCTTCCCGCACTATACCCGTGGACAGTGAGGATGAAAAGATCATCGCCAAAGGCCCTGCGATCTCTTCCCTTGCTTCCCATAGAATCCATGGATAAATCCCATCAGGCCCGGGGGACTTATCTATCTTCAAGTTCCTCAAAATTCCTAGTACATCTTCCTTACTAACATTCCCCTCCCCTAGCCTACCAGCCGGTTTCACACACTCCTCCCCGACAACTAGGTCCCTCTCAGTTGTGAATACCAAAGAAAAGTATTCATTAAGGACCTCTCCTATCTCTTTAGGCTCCATGCACAAATTCCCTTTACAATCCTTGATCGGCCCTACCCTTTCTCTGGTCATTCTCTTATTCCTCACGTACGTGTAAAAAGCCTTGGAATTTTCCTTGATCCTATCTGTCAAGGTTTTCCTATGCCCCCTTATAGCTTTCCTAAGCCCTTTCTTCAGCTCCTTCCTGGCTAACTTGTACCCCTCTGGAGCCTTTTCCGTTCCTCGTTTCCTAAACCTTATATAAGCATCCTTCTTCCTCTTAACCAGTCATTCGACATCTCTTGAGGACCAAGGCTCCCTCCCTCTTCTGCATCTTCCCTGCCTGCTAGGGACAAACATATCGAGCACACGCAGCATGCATTCCTTAAACAATCTCCACATTTCTGTAGTGCTCTTCCCTGACAGCATCTTTTCCCATTTTATGTTACCCAGTTCTTGCCTAACAGAATTGTAATTATCCTTCCCCCAATTATAAACCTTACCCTGCTGTATGTACCTATCCTTTTCCATGACTATTGTAAAAGTAACAGAGTTATGATCGCTACTGCCAAAATGCTCTCCTACCAACAGGTCTAACACTCGGCCCAGTTCATTGCCAAGCACCAAATCCAAAGTGGCCTCTCTTCGCGTTAGTCTATCTACATACTGTGTCAGGAATCCTTCCTGGACTCACTGGACAAAATCCACTCCATCTAAACTATTACAACTAAAAAGTTTCCAATCAATATTTGGAAAGTTGAAGTCACCCGTGACTACAACCCTGTGACTTCTGCATCTTTCCAGTATTTGCCTCCCAATCCGCTCCTTCACTTCTCTGCAACTATTCGAGCGTCTGTAAAAAACCCCCAACAAAGTGACTGCTCCTTTCTTGTTCCTGACCTCAACCCAAACTGACTCTTTAGACATATCATTCTCAAACTGCCTTTCAGTAGCTGCTATACTAGCCCTGACTAACAATGCCACTCCCCCGCCTCTTTTACCACCTTCCCTGTTTTTTTTTAAATCTTCTAAATCCCAGAACTTCCAAAAACCATTCCTGTCTCTGAGTTACCCAAGTTTCTGTAATGGCCACAACGTAGTAGTTCCAAGTACTGACTCATGCTCTAAGTTCATCCGTCTATTCCTGACACTTCTAGCATTGAAGCATACACACCTCAAACCATCCGTGTCTACAATTACGCTCCATTGACCGCAATTCTTTATTAACAACCTCACTCCCCGTTGTGTCTGTTTTATTTTTGGAAAAAAAATTATAAGTATTGCCATGTTGTGTGAGCTGAGCTTTCCGCAGGATAGGATGCAGACAGAAGAGTTTGAACCAACTCAAGTTTAATGGGATAGATACGGAGAGATTGTCACAGCATAGAAATTACTCAAGACTAATTGTTAAAAGGTATACAAGAGACTTTGTACAATGTTGAACTAAAATAGTTTAGTTAGAAGTGAATAGACCAGGAGATGAAAATTTTATGAAGCTGGAAGCTTGGGACGCAGCCCGAGATAATGGTCAGAAAAGGTAACATTTCAGTAATATGGAAGTGCGGTTTGTGAACTGGTATAGCCTTTACATGTTTAGTTGAAGGAATTCAAGTCTCAGCCAATACTGAACAATGGACAAGTCATCTGACATGATTAAGGTAGTAGATGCTTCAAAATAATTGAAGATATACACCTGGACATCATTGGTATGCAGCTGGAAGGTGACCAAACATGTAAACAATTGATCTTTAGGAGACTCTGCAAGTGGGAAAAGAAATTGCTACTTAGATGCAATCTGCTGAGTTGGTGCATAATTACTTGAGAACAATGAAGGCTGCAGAGAAACTCAAAAGCATAATGTAGGATAATGCACACTCACAATAATCACAAATAATATAATTTGTGACTTTGGTGTTATTGAGACAAATTTCTGTAAGTAGCTGTGGGGGAAATAGGTATGAATCTGATGGTAACAGGGACGTGAGGAAGGGAGACACAGCCATTGTTATTGAGTAAATGGGGGCTCTAAGGGGGGACTTTTGAAGTTAAATATCAGAAAATGGGGAAAAGTGTAAAGTCCCCCTCTGCTAAAATGGAGCGTTCAAATTCATTTCTGCAAATTAAAGGTTGACTTTAAGCTTCATGTCATGCAATGGATTAACTTGGAAATACTGTATGCTGAAATGTACAATATTGTATTTTATTTCAAACAATGAAACTTGCAGCATTAATTACATGTTCAATGTTCAAAGCATACTGACACACTCCAACACAAAACTAGAACTTTTGTTAATTAGAAGCTCAATCATTGATCTCACATTCATATTTATTCTATTATGAGCAGACTTTCCATGACATTGCTGAGTGTACATTAACTAAGACTCAAACAATAGAGGAGTTATTCATTGTAATATGCAGTGTATTATCAGGGCCATTTGGAGGTCTCTGTGTCTCAGTGAGTAAAATGTTTATGGATCTCTGCTGGCCTGGAGCAGCAGCAGCAGGACCCTCACCCTAATCAAGAAAAAGAGATAAAGGCTGCCTCTTGCTGCATCTTGACCCTGTTTATAAAGAAAACTCATCTCTCATATTCAAGGGAACATGGCAAATTCCAGGCATAGGCCAGTTGCCAATATGGTCAGGACTTTCCAAACACCAAAATCAGAAATATCTATGTCTTGGCTCTCAAGGCGACTTGGTTTCAGACAATTGTAGAGGGGCCTGATCCCATTCCTTGTTTCAATCATATGCTCACCAGGGATTAATTAAAACTCAATTGCTAAATTCACATTGCTCCTGTGAACCAATCACAACACAATACCAATGGCACTTATTCAACTGTAGTTTAAAAATAACTACTACAGACAAACTGCACAAATCCTGCTCTAACATTGTTTGATTTGCTCCTGCCCAGTGCCCTGTCACAGAAACTAAATAAAAACAAGCACATTGGTCATATAATTAATGGGTAGATGGTGATACAATAGAATTGTCACAAGTTTACTGTGCAGAGAAAAAAGAAACCTGCATCTCCTTATTAAATCTCTCAAATGTCAAAAGACAGTTTTAATATGGAGCGTTCATGCCTCACTCCCAGACTTCAGCACAGTAGTACCGTTTAAATCTTTCCCCTCTCACCTTAAACCTATGTCCTCTAGTTTTGGACTCCCCCACCCCAGGGAAAAGACCCTGACAATTCACCCTATCCATGTCCGTCATGATATTATAAACCTCTATAAGGTCACCCCTCAGCATCCAATGCTACAGGGAAGTAGCCCTAGTCTATTCAGCCTCTCCCTATAGTTCAAGCACTCCAACCCTGGCAACATCCTTGTAAATCTTTTCCAAACCTTTTCAAGTTTTACAAGATCCTTCCTACAGCAGGGAGACCAGAACTGCACGCAGTAATCCAAAAGTGGCCTAACCAATGTCCTTTACAGCTGCAACATGACCTTCCAACTCCTGTACTCAATGCACTGACCAACAAAGGCAAGCATACCAAAAGCCTTCTTCAGTATCCTATCTACCTGCATCTCCACTTTCAAGGAACTGTGAACCAGCACTCCAAGGTCACCTTGTTCAGCAACACTCCACAGGACCTTACCATTAAGTGTATAAGCCCTGCTCTAATTTGCCTTTCCAAAATACAGCATCTTACATTTATCTAAATTAATCTCCATCTGCCACTCTTTGGCCCATTGGCCCACCTGATCAAAATCCCATTGTACTCTGAGGTAACCTTCTTGGCTGTCCACTATACCACCAATTTTGGTGTCATCTGTAAATTTACTAACCATACCTCCTTTGTTCACATCCAAATCATTTATATACATGACAAAAAGCAGTGGACTCAACACTGATCCTTGTGGCACACTGCTGGCCACAGGCCTCCAATCTGAAAAGCAACTTTCCTTTTCCACCCTCTGTCTTCTACCTTTGAACTAGCTCTGTGTCCACATAGCTAGTTCGCCCTCTATTCTGTGAGATCTAACCTTGCTAAGCAGTCTGCCATGAGGACCCTTGTCGAATGTCTTATGTCCACCGTTCTGCCCTCATCAATTCTCTTTGTTACTTCTTTAAAAAACTCAATCAAGTTAGTGAGACATGATTTCCCTTACACAAAGCCATGTTGACTATCCCTAATCAGTCCTTGCCTTTCCAAATACATGTAAATCCTATCCCTCAGGATTCCCTCCAGCAACTTGCCCACCATTGATGTCAGACTCACTGGTCTATAGATCCCTGGCTTTTCCTTACCACCTTTCTTAAATAGTGGCACCACATTAGCCAGCCTTCAGTTTTCTGGCACCTCACCTGTGGCTATCGATGATACAAATATCTCAACAAGAGGCCCAGCAATCACTTACCTAGCTTCCCACAGTGTTCTGGGTACACCTGATCTGGTCCTGGGGATTTATGCACCTTTATGAGTTTTAAGATGTCCAGCACCTCCTCCTCTGTAATATGGACATTTTTCAAGATGTCTCTATTTATTTCCTGACAGTTTCTTTCTCCACAGTAAACACTGATGCAAAATACTCATTTAGTATCTGACCCATCTCCTGCGGGTGCACACATAGCAGGTCTTGCTGATCTTTTAGGGGCCCTATTCTCTCCCCAGTTACCTTTTCATCATTAATGTGTTTGTAGAATCTCTTTCGATTCTCTTTAACCCAATTTGCCAAAGCTATCTCATGTCACCTTTTTGCCCTCCTGGCTTCCCTCTTAAGTATAAGCCTACTGCCTTTATACGCTTCTAGGGATTCACTCGGTCTCTGTTGTCTATACCTGACATATGCTTCCTTCCTTTTCTTAACCAAAACCTCAATTTCTCTAGTTATCCAGCATTCCCTACACCTACCAGACTTGGCCTTCACCCTTAAATGATCATAATGTCTCTGGACTCTCGTTATCTCATTTTTAAAGGCTTCCCATTTTCCAGACATCCCTTTATCTGCGAACATCTGCTCCGATTCAACTTTTGAAAGTTCTTGCCTAAAACTGTCAAAAGTGGCCTTCCTCCAATTTAGAACTTTAACTTTTAGATCTGGTCTATCCCTTTCCATTAAAATTTTAAAACTAATAGAATTATGGTCACTGGCCCCAAAGTGCTCCCGCGCTGACAGCTCAGTCAACTGCCTGCCTTATTTCCCAACAGTAGGTCAGGTTTTGCACCTTCTTTAGTGGGTACATCCACACACTGAATCAGAAAATTTTCTTGTACAGACTTAACAAATCCCTCTCCATCCAAACCCTTAATGCTATGGCAGTCCCAGTCTATGTTTGGAAAGTTAAAATCCCTTACCATAACCACCCTTTTATTCTTACAGGTAACTGAGATCGCCTCACAAATTTGTTTCTCAATGCCTGATCATCCCTTTCATAATTCTCAGTTCTCCCTATGTACAGCCATAATGTTACCCATAAACAAAAACACCACTTCCCCTCCTCTCTTGCCTCCCCCTCCCCTTTCTATCCTTCCTAATGCATCAATACCATTGGAATATTAAGCTGCCAGTCCTGCCCATCCCTGAGCCACGTCTCTGTAATTGCTATGGTATCCCAGTCCCATGTTCCCAAACATGCCCTGCCTTAAATGCAGTGTAATTTATCAGTCCTACCTTGTTCTCTGCTTTGTTCCTGCTTGCCCTGTCTGTTTGACTTACTCCTTTTCCCAACTGTACCATTCCCAGACTGATCTCTTTCCTCACTATCTTGCTGGGTCCCACTGTGTGCACCTGCCCCCCAAAACTAATTTAAATCATGTTGAACAGCTCTAGCAAATCTCCCTGCCAATGTATTAGACCCCTTCCAATTCAGTGTAATCCATCCTTCTTATACAGGTCACTTCTACCCTAGAAGTGATTCCAATGATCCAAAAATATGTATCCTTCTCCCTGCACCAGCTCCTCAGCCATGCATTCATTTGCTGTATCCTCTTATTTATACCCTCACTAGCTCATGGCACCGGGTATAATCCAGATATTACTACTCTTAAGGACTTAATTTTTAACTTCCTGCCTAACTTCCTATATTCCCTGCTCAGAATTTTGTCCCTATGTTGTTTGTTCCAATGTGTATAAAGACCTCCTGCTGGTCCCTCTCCCCTTTGAGAATATTCTGCATCCTCTCTGGGATATCCTTGATCCTGGTTCTAGGGAGGCAACACACCAGACATCCTGGTAAATCTCTTCTGAACCCTCTTCAGCTTAATAATATCCTTCCTATAACAGGGCAACCAGAACTGGACTCCAGAAAAGGTTTCACTAACGTCCTGTTAAACCTCAATATAAGCCAACTCAAAGGTCTGAGCTATGAAGGCAAGCATGCTATAAAGGTCTTCTTAATTATCCTGTTTATATGTGATACAAACTTCAAAGAATTACGTACCTGAATGCCTCAGTGTCTCTATTCTATAACATTACCTAAGGACCTACTTCTCAATACCACTTTCTTTCTTTTTTACCATAAACCTTGATTCCTTTACTGATTTCAAGATCTGTCCATCTCAGCCTTAAATATCTTGATGTGGATGTGCGGGCGTTGGACTGAGGTGGACAAAGTCAGAATCACACAACACCAGGCTATAATCCAACAGGTTTATTTGAAATCGCAAGCTTTCGGGGCACTGCTCCTTCATCAGGACCCAGCCTCGACAGCTTTCTGCAGTGAAGAATTTCACAGATTGACAACCCTGAGAAAAAATAATTCTCATCTCGGTCTTAAACGAGGAACAATTTACTCTGAGATTATGCCCTCTTGTCCAGTATCTCCCACAAGAGGAAACAACCGCTCTGTATCGACAACGTCAAGCCCCCTAAGCATCTGAAATGTTTCAATAAGATTGTCTCTCATTCTAAACTCCAATACAAACACAACCAACTCTCATTAAAAAAATCTCTCCATACCTGGAATCGATCAAGTGAACTTTCTATGGACTGCGTCCAGTGTCGATATATCTTTCCTTAGATAAGATGACCGAAGTAGTTCATAGTATTTCGGCTGTGGTCTGAAGAGTACCTTGTATAGTTTTAACGAGATCTTTTATGCTTCATTCGCTTTGAAATAAAGCTCAAAAGTTCATTTGCTCTTCCAATTATATGCTGAATCTGAATGCTAGCTTTTCGTGATTCATGTTTTACGACAAATCTCACTGTGCTGCAGCTTTCTGCAGTTTTTCCACACTTAAATAATCCTCACTCTTTAATTTCATCTGCCAAATTATGCAATCTCACGTTTTCCTGCAATATATTCAATCTGACGTGGTCCAAGGTAATGGCGGAGTAGGGCTCCTATGCCGGAACTTATCCATTCTGACTGCTTTTCTTTTTCTTTCTTTTACCATCTCTATTCTTATTTTTTACTTACCTTGCTCTGAGCTTGGACAGCATCGGCGGAAGTGAGAGTGGATCCATGATGTGGACCTCAAGTGGACCCAGGGTGCAGACCTCAAGTGATCTTAATCCAAGCCCAGTGCATGCAATGTGAGCGGGCCTACCATAGACATCGAGCGGGCCCAGGGCACAATCTCGAACAGTCTCAATCTGGGCCCAGGGTGCAGACCTAGGGCAGGCCTACCATGGACATTGAGCTCCCCAGAGGCATGAGCCTTGGCCAGCTCAGCATGGAGGAGAGTGGGCCCCTACTTACTTTTCCAAAGCAAGCACAGGACCTGGTCCCAGCAGCTGCTACATCGGTAGAAGCAACATCAGTGAGGGAGGCCCAGCAGCAAAAGTTGGCATCTGAGGATCGGCAACTTTGTTGTTGGTTGGGTCTGGCACTGGCGGTAACAGAACAACATTACAGCAACATCGATGAGGTGGGCTTAGCAGCGAGAGAAGTGATTGACATTGATTGGTCTGGCGCAGGCGTTGGGGAGGAGTATCAGCCTAATGGCAAACATGGCATTAGAAGATCGACAACCTCAATCTTGGTTGAGTATGGTATAGATGACAGAGAAGGATGGATGGATGGTGATGCAGGCGTCATTGACAATGATGATCTGGTTCAGGATTGATGGACTCTCTTCAAACTATATCCTTCTCTTATTTTTTGACCTATTCTTAAATTATTCAAAATAGTGCCATTTCAAGACAACAAATGAAAGCTTTTTTCTGTATTTTATGGTATTCTTACTGTAAAATACATGTGACAATAAAATCAAAATCAAACAAATCTGCCAAGAGTTTTGCCCACTTACTTAACATGTCTGTATCCCTCTATAGACTTTTTATAATCCTCACGACTAGCCTTCCCGTCTATTTCTTACTTTCAGCGGCAGGAGTGGTGAGAGTGTGAGCCAGCGGGCAGTGGGGAAGGTAAGGTTTTCCTTATAAAAACTTACCTCGTGAGTCAGCGGTCATCTTGCTTTCAGTGGTGGGAGTGATGAGAGCGCGAGCTGGGAAGTGAACTATCACATGCGGGCATTGTCTAAACCCAAAACACTACATGTGTAATGTCTCCCACCCATCCTCCTCCTCTAATCAACAAAAAGTCTGTGTGGAGGGTCGGTAAGGTAAGGATTTTTTTTCTTTATTCTTATGGCAATCTACAGCAGAGGGAATGGAAGCTAGGACAGTTGCATGCTCCTCTTGTAGGATGTGGGAGGTAAGGGTCACTACAGTGTCCCTTTTGACTTCACCTGTGAAAAGTGCACCCAACTCCAGCTCCTCACAGACCACGTTCATTCGGGACGCTAAGGGGGTGAGAGAGAGGAGTTATAAGGAGGTGGTCACACCCAAGGTACAGGACAAAGGTAGCTGGGTGACTGTCAGGAGGGAGAAAGGGAATAGACAGTGCAGGGATCCCCTGTGGCCATTCCCCTCAATAATAAGTATACCGCTTTGGATACTGTTTTGGGGAGGGCCACTAGGGGAAAGCCATAGCAGCCAGGTCTCTGGCACTGAGCCTAGCTCTGTGGCCCAGAAGGGAAGGGGGGAGAATAGGAGAGTGATAGTGATAGGGGATTCAATGGTTAGGGGAACAGACAGGAGATTCTGTAGTACCAAGCGAGACTCCCGGATGGTATGTTGCCTCCCAGATGCCAGGGTCAGGGATGTCTCGGATCGAGTCTTCAGGATTCTTGAGGAGGAGGGAGACCAGCCAGAAGTCGTGGTGCACATCGGTACCAATGACATAGCTAGGAAACGGGATGAGGACCTGAAAAGTGAATATAGCGAGTTAGGATGGAAGCTGAAAGCCAGGACGAACAGAATAGTAATCTCAGGCTAGTGAGGCCAGAAACAAAGAGCGAGTGCAGCTGAACACATGGCTACAGAGCTGGTGTAGGAGGGAGGGCTTCAGATTTGTGGATCATTGGGATACCTTCTGGGGAAGGTGGGACCTGTACACGAAGGAAGCGTTGCACCTGAACTGGAGGGGCACCAATATCCTGGGTGGGAGGTTTGCTAGAGCTCCTCAGGAGGGTTTAAACTAATTTGGTAGGGGGATGAGAACCAGAGCTACAGATCAGAGGATTGGGTAGCCGGGTACAGACAGATAGAGCAAGCAGAGAATCTGTGAGGAAGGATAAGCAGTTGATAGGGCAAAGTGGCAGTCAGTGCGACGGGTTGAGGTGTGTCTACTTCAATGCAAGAAGTGTCAGGAATAAGGGTGACCAACTTAAAGCATGGATCAGTACTTGGAACTACGATGTTGTGGCCATTATGGAGACTTGGATAACCCAGGGGCAGGAATGGTTGTTGGATGTTCCTGGGCATAGATGCTTCAAAAGAAATAGGGAGGGAGGTAAAAGAGGTGGGGGGTGGCATTGCTAATCAGGGATGGTATCACAACTGCAGAAAGGGAGGTCATGGAGGAGGGTTTCTCCACTGAGTCAATATGGGTGGAAGTCAGAAACAGGAAAGGAGCAGTCACTTTGTTGGGAGTTTTCTATAGATCTCCCAATAGCAACAAAGGCACTGAGGAACAGATTGGGAGACAGATTTTGGAAAGGTGCAGAAGTAATAGGGTTGTTGTCATGGGTGACTTCAACTTCCCTAATATAGACTGGAACCTCACAAGTGCAAATAGTTTGGATGGAGCAGATTTTGTCAGGTGTGTCCAGGAAGGATTTCTGAATCAATATGTAGGTAGGCTGAATAGAGGGAAGGCCATATTAGATTTGGTGCTTGACAACGAACCAGGACAGGTGTCAGATCTCTCGGTAGGAGACCATTTTGGTGATAGTGTTCACAACTCCCTGACCTTTACTATAGTCATGGAGAGGGACAGGAGCAGACGGTATGGGAAAGTATTTAATTGGGGGAGAGGGAATTACAATGCTATTAGGCAAGAACTATGGAGCACCAGTTGGGATCAGATGTTCTCAGGGAAATGCATAACAGAAATGTGGAGGTTGTTTAGGGAGCAGTTGCTACGAGTACTGGATAGGTTTGTCCCACTGAGGCAAGGAAAGGATGTAAAGTGAAGGAACCTTGGATGACAAGACATGCGGTACACCTAGTCAAGAGGAAGAAGGAAGCTTACTTAAGGATGATGAAGCAAGGATCGGACAGGGCTGTGGAGGTCTACAAGGTAGCCAGGAAGGAACTGAAGAATGAACTTAGGAGAGCTAGAAGGAGGTATGAGAAAACCTTGGCGGATAGGATCACGGAAAACCCCAAGGCATTCTATGCTTATGTGAGGAACAAGAGGATGGCCAGAGTGAGGGCAGAACCAATCAGGGATAGTGGAGGGAACTTGTGTGCGGAGTCAGAGGAGGTAAGGGAGGTCATTAATGAATACTTTGCTTCAGTATTCACCAGTGAGAGGGACCTTGACGTTTGTGAGGACAGCATGATACAGGCAGATATGCTCGAACAGGTTGATGTTAGGAAGGAGGATGTGCTAGAAATTTTGAAAAACATGAGGATAGCCAAGTCCCCTGGGCCAGATGGGGTATACCCAAGGTTTATACGGGAAACAAGGGAAGATCTTGCCGCCCCTTTGCCAATGATCTTTGCATCCTCACTGTCCACTGGAGTAGTACCAGAAGATTGGAGGATGGAAGATGTCATTCCCTTGTTCAAGAAAGGGAATAGGGTTAATCCTGGAAATTACAGATCGGTCAGTCTTACTTCTGTGGTGGGCAAGTTAATGGAGAGGATTCTGAGAGATAGTATTTACGATTATTTGGAAAAGCACAGTTTGATTAGAAATAGTCAGCATGGCTACTGGCACAGCTGTATCGATGATTGCAGTTTTTAATAAAATTTGCTCAGGACTCTAGACCATAAATTTGCACAAGACTTCAACTAGGCTGAGAACCTATACCATGGAACCTTTGCAGATTAAAGGTACAACCTCTGTTCTGATCTCACAAAACACAGCTAGTTCTGTTAACAGTGATTATAGTAGAAGGCCCAAGCATAACACAGTGAAATTGGTTGTAAGAGATTCACCTAGATTGGCTCAACATTTTTTGATTAGGAATGTCTGCCTGACTGAAGTCCTAACTAAATACCTGAATGTTTTCCAGAAAGGTCTAGGGCCTATCAGAGGAGCCAAGCGACTTTCCATGTTGACCAGGAAGCAATTCCACAATTCTACAAGGCACACCAGTGTCATTTGCCTTACGGGCAAAAGTAGAAGCTGAACTTAGGAGATTGGGAAGTGAAGGAATCATAAAACCAGTCCAATTTATGGAATAGGCAGCACAACAATGCCTCTACTTTCTCAGAAGACTAAAGAAATTTAGCATGTGCATAAAGCCTCTTACCAATTTTTATAGATGCACCATAGACAGCATTCTATCTGGATGCATCACAGCTATTTTAGCAACTATTCTGCACAGGACCATATGACACTACAGAGAGTTGTAGATACAGCCCAGTCCATCACACAAGCCAACCTTCCATCTATTGAATCTATCTATACTTCTCGCTGCCTTGGGAAGACAGCCAACATAATCAAAGACCCCTCCCATGCCAGTTATGATCTCTTCCAGCCTCTGCCATGAGGCAAAAGAAACAAAAAGCTTAAACACACACACCAACGGATTCAAGAACTGCTTCTTCCCTGCTGTTATTAGACTTCTGAACAGACCCCTCAAATTTTAAATGTAATTGTGATCACACTCTTTGCGCACCTTCTCTGCAGCTGTAACATTGTATTCTTCATTCTGTTCGATTACCTGAATGAACTTTATATGGTATTATCTGCCTAAACTGCAAGCAAAGCAAAACTTTTCAGTGTGCCTAGGTACATGTGACAATAACAAATCAAAGCAGATCAAACCAAACTGGTTGTACTAATTTTGAAGCCCGATGGGTCCATTTATCTTTGTGAGGATTTAAACAAACAGTAAACCATTTGTTGCCATTGGATAAATACCCTATACCTCAGTGTTATGTACCAGTCCAGATCAGATCCCTTCAAAATATTTTAAGAAGGTAGCCTAGGCCCTAATGTTTTCTTATTTTTAAAGGCAAATGTGAAGTACCTGTTCCAGATACAATGTGACTGTCAAACTTCTCGACGTTAAGCAAAACACAATTTATTTAAACACTTTTGTTAAAATACAACCAAAGAAAGAGAAACTTAGAATAACTTAACTGTACTGAAAAACTTTACTGAATAATAGATATAGTAACTATTACAAATTAACATTCTGAAATATAGTAACATCCCATAAACATACCCCTTGGCAAAAAAGGTATGTTCAGACAGATTCTTACATGCAGTTCTCCGATTCAGGAGGACAAACAATAAAAAGAAAATTCAGAGAGAGTAGCAGCCGAGAGATATTCACTAAAGCTTCCAAATCTGTTGAGACCCCAATTGCTTCTGATGCTACTGAAAAACCAAAACCCAGAAATCCTAATCTGAGAGAGCTGGCCACATCCATTCAGGCTGTTAAAAATACCCAAGGCCCGCCAAGCTGTTTCAAGTGGTCTTAACTAGCCAGCTTAGCACCTCCCTTTCAATCTCTCTCTTAAAAGAAACCAAAATAACCTCTTAAAGCTACAGCATCATTACACTTGGATAGAGGATTTGAACACAAAGATGGCA
Source organism: Rhincodon typus (assembly GCF_021869965.1). Taxonomy (NCBI): domain Eukaryota; kingdom Metazoa; phylum Chordata; class Chondrichthyes; order Orectolobiformes; family Rhincodontidae; genus Rhincodon; species Rhincodon typus. The sequence continues at coordinate 29,719,495 of NC_063340.1, read as the reverse complement.
GAAGGTTTGTCCTTCACGAAGCTTCATATGAGTCACACTTACTTGTATTTAGATCAGGATTCTCAGAAGTATGCTACAATTAGTACTTATAAGGACTAGTACCTATATTCAATACTGCCAGTGGGCATACCATCAACATGTTCAATTTTTCAGCAGACAATGGAGAACATTTCGAAGATCTACCTCAGGTCACCATTTACCTAGATGACATCTTGATAACAGGGAAAACTAACAAAGAACACTTAGAGAACTTGGATATAGTCATAAGGGCTTTAGCTGAGGCAGGTGTATGCCTAAGAAGGAAAAAGTATGTGCTCCAGGCCTTCCAAGAGATCTACTTAGGCTACAGAGTCAACAAGTCTGGGTTACACCCATTGGAAGATAAAATGAAAGCAAACAAAGATGTCCTGACTATCATGTCTCTCCAGGAGTTTACGTCATTTCTGGGACTGGTAATTTATTATGGAATGTTCATACACAACTTGGCATCTATCCTGGTACCATTGCATCAATTCTTAAAAGAGGGTCAGCCTTGGAAATGGTCTCATAGACAGGCCCTAGCTTTTGATGAAGTAAAGAGATACCTATCATCCTCAAATGTGTTGGCACTCCATAATCTGAAAAAAAAATCTGGTACTGATGTGCGATGCTTCCCCATATGGTATCAGGATGGTATTAGCTCATAGGGGCCTATTGGAGAGGAATGTCCAATAATTATACATCCAGGACTTTGGCTAACGTGGAGCATGAATACGCCCAAACACAAAAAGGATTGGTGGTCATATTTGGAATCAGAAAGTTCCACCAATACTTTTAATGGTGAAAATTCCTGATAACGGGACCATGGATCCTTACTTAGTGTGCTTAAAGAGAATAAGGCAGTGTCGCTTTGGGCTACATTCAGTGGTGGGCTCTAATATTAAGTGCTTATATTTACAAATTAGAACATTGCCTGTGAGGCTGAGAAGCAAATGCAGATACATTGAGCTGGCTTCCATTAGCAGATGGTACCCCCAAAGGAAGAATTGATTATAGTATTGAATTTTCTGGACATGCTACCACTCACAGCTCACAATATCACAGAAAGATCCAGTCCTTTCCAACTGAAACAATTGGCATTAATGGGTGAAACCAAAGAGCTGTCACAGCTAGAATTAAAACCTTTTTGATTCTACAATGGCTCAGCAGTTAGCACTGCTGCCTCACAGCACCAGGGACCCAGGTTCAATTCCAGCTTTGGGTGAGTGTCTGTGGAGTTTGCACACTTTCAGTGTCTGCCTAGGTTTCTTCCGAGTGCTCCAGCTTCCTCCCATAGTTCCAAGTTGTGCGGATTAGGTGGATTAACTATGATAAATTGTCCAGTAGTGCCCAGGGATGTGCAGGCTAGGTGGTTAGCCATGGTAAATGTGGGGTTACAGGGATAGGGTTTGGAGATAGGTCCGGGTGGGATGCCATTCAAAGGGTCAGTACAGTCTCGATGGTTGAATGGCCTCTTTCTGCTCTGTGGGGATTCTATGATTCCTTTTAAAACCAGAGAGACCAGGTCATGGTCAAGGATGGCATATTGTTTTGGGGAGTGAGATTGATTGTCCCGAGCAAAAATCACCATCAAAGACTGGCTGAACAGCACCAGGGCCATCCAGGTGTCTCTAAAATGAAAGTGTTCATAAGGTGTTATGTCTGGTGGCCAGGCGTAGACATAGATATAGCCATGTTGATGGGACAGTGTCCAGGGTATCAACAAGAACAAAATTATCTGTGGGCATGGCCAGGTAAACTTTGGACTTGGCTACATGTCAACCATCCAGGTCTTTTCATGGGTTCAATGTTTTTAATCACTGTAGACACCCACTCAAAGTGGTTGAACATGAATAGAGTTCATTTGTCAAACACTGGAGCGATGATACAAAAATTGCGCATGTCTTTTACAACACATGGAGTCCAGGAGGTATTGGTCACAGATAGCGGGCCATCAATTACCATAATGAACTTTGGCAGAAAGAGTGGTCCAAACTGTGAAGGCTGGACTAAGAAACTATACCTCACTAGTGTGATGATACTGTGGTGTTAGAAGGTGTATTTTGTCCTGGTTTTTTCCAAAGAGAGGTTTTAAGGCGATGGTGATGCACAGCTTGAGAGGCCTTGGGTTTTATTTTAAAAAGAAGTTGAAACAATAGAAGGAGCCTGATTGGGTGTGGTCAAGCTCTCACAGAACCAGGATTTTTAGTTTTCATTTTCTGTTGTTGCTGGGGTCTCAGCTGGGTTGGAAGCTGTAGTAAATCTCTTCTGGTTGACACACACACTCAAAACTTTGTCTTGATTTTTTGTTCCTCCTGGGCTGCTGGATTTGCATGTGAGAAAATCTGTTTTCTGAATTTACCTTTTGCCAAGGGTGTGTTTATGGTATGTTACTATATTGGAACAGTTAATTAGTAATAGTTACTGCAACCATTGTTCTGTTACATTTTTCCAATTCCTTCTTTCTTTGGTTGTATTTTAATAGTGGATGAATAAAGTGTGTTTTGCTTTAAATCTGGTAGTTCACCAATTGAATTGCATCTGGACCACAAAACCTTACATTTACCTTTACAATAAGAAAAAGTTAGGATCTTTTAGGGTTTGAATATTTTGACAGGTGTTTGGTCTGGTCCATAATCCGTTGTCAGGATCAAACTCTCTAATTCCAGGTTGGGTTTAGGATTAGTGGACTCAAAGGCAGCGAGTGGCCAGTGGCTATAGTCTTTTATTCTGGGTATTGAATTCAGTTGGTTTAAACAGAGTGTGCCTTGGTGTAGTAATGGCCCTTTTCATCGCTAACAGCTTCTTGGAGCTGGGTGGGGAAAGAGGTTACTTGGAGAGTTTTACAGAAAGTGACTAAGGTGAGGCTTTTGAAATTGGCAAACAAGCTGGAGTTGGGTTTGCCCTTGTCTGCAAGGAAAAGGGAGATAGTTGAGGCAATTGTGCAGTGTTTATAATTGCCCAAGTGCCATCAGAAAATTTGGAAATGGCTAAAATTCAATTGAAAATGAAACAGCTTGAACATGAAAAGGAAATGAAACAGTTTGAATTGCAACAAGCAGAAGAAAAAAAAAAGAGAGAGAGAGTTTGAATTTCAGAAGTTGGCAGTTAGAGAGAAATGTTGACTTAAAAGGGTGAAGGTGAAGATAGAAGATAGGCTTGGTGAGGAGGATAGTGATGATGAATAAACCCATCATATCCAAAGGTCCAGTGGGGATCTGTTTAAATATGTCCAAGCGTTGCTTAAGTTCAACAACAAGGATGTAGAAGCTTTTCTTGTTTAATTTGGAAGTAGCTAAACAAATGAAATGGCTGGTGACCATGCGAGTATTGTTGATCCAAACAAATTTGGTAGGTAGAGTGAGTGACATATTTGCATCACTATCAGAGGAGGTATCCGGGGAGTATAATGAGGTGAAAATTGCCATTGTAAGTTGATATGAGCTAGTACCAAAAGCCTACAGACAACATTCCAGGAATCTAAGGAGGGACCCTGGTCAAATGTACATGGAGTTTGAAAGAATCAAACAAAGTCATTTTGAGAGGTGGATAAGGGCATTGAAAATAGATCAAACATCTGATGCACTTAAAGAGACAATTATTTTGGAAAGTTCAAAAATTCATTTCCTGAAGTAGTGAGAACTCATGTGGAAGAGCAGAGAATTAAGACTGCAAGATTACCAGAAATGGAAGATGGTTGAGTTGGTTCATAAATCAAAGTTTGGCTTCTGACATCAATTTCAGTCTGTGAGGGATAGAAATTAGAGAAAAGAGAAATCTTCAGGTGGTAAAGGAAAAGGAGATCTCATTGAAGATAGTAAAGATAGTTTACCACAGGATAAAAAGGAAACCCATGATGGACAAAGAGAAGTAAAAAAGCTCAGGTATTTTCACTGCAATCAAGGCCACATGAAATTGCAGTGTTGGTGGTTTAGAAAAAGCACTGGGAAGACAGATGTTGGAAAACAGAATAAAGCCTGTGAGTTTTGTTGAAGTTGTAAAGGAAAGCACAGTGGAAGCTTAAAACTTTACACCAGAATGTATAACTTGATTGGGGTCGATTAAGAAGAAAGTGCCAGATCTCTTTAAAGAATTTACTTGCAAGGGTAAGGTTCACTCATGTACGCAAGAAGGAGCAGGTAAAGAAATTATAATTTTAAGAGATACGGGAACAAGTCAATCTTTGCTGGTGAGATATGAGGAGAAATTTAATTCATATTGAGCATTGCCAGAAAAGGTGGAAATATGTGGAATTCATGGTGAGAAGAGCCGTATTCCGTTATATAAAGTGAGATTGCAGGGTCCGATGAAGAGTGGTGAAGTGTTGATGGGCAAATAGAGAAATTGTCAATTCCAGGAATACAAATTTATCTTTGGTAATGACATAGGTGGATTACAGGTGGGAATGATACCTATGATTGAAAAGCCAGTGGAAAATCAGGCAACTGAAGTGTTACAGGTTGTATATCCTGGGATTTTTCCTGACATGTGTGGTAACAAGGTCACAAAGCCATAGATTGAAGCAAAAGGATAAATCAAAAGATTAAAGATAAGGAAGTTGAAGTTCATTTGTCAGAGACTATGTTCGATCAAATGGTTGAGAAAGAAAAAAAAAAGCAGTGAAGGACAAAGTAGATATATTTAGTTCAGAGAAATTACAGAGAAATAACTGAATTCCAACAGAAAGACGAAAAACTAAAGCAGTTGTATCAAAGAGTGTACACAGAAAAAGAATCTGAGTGTATCCCAGACGTTATCATCTTAAAAACAAAGTCTTGATGAGGAAATGGAGACCATCACATATTTAGGTGGATAGGAAACAGGCAGACGTTCATCAAGTTGTATTACTGGTGCATTATATAAAGGATGTATTACAGGTAGCACATGAATTACCAGTAGAACAAAAACAAAAAGTTATTGGGAAAGCTCAACGTGTCTGTTAGCATCTGTGAAGGAAAAAACAGAGTTAACATTTTGAGTCCGGTAACCCAGACCTGCTGAGCTTTTCCAGCAAATTTGTTTTTGTGATAACAAGGTGTAGAGCTGGATGAACACAGCAGGCCAAGCAGCATCAGAGGAGCAGGAAGGCTGACGTTTCGGGCCTGGACCCCTCTTCAGAAATGGGGGAGGGGAAGGGGGTTCTGAAATAAATAGGGAGAGAGGGGGAGGCAGATAGAAGATGGATAGAGGAGAAGAGAGGTGGAGAGGAGACAGACAGGTCAAGGAGGCGGGGTTGGAGCTAGTAAAGGTGAGTGTAGGTGGGGAGTTAGGGAGGAGATAGGTCAGTCCAGGGAGGACAGACAGGTCAAGGGGGCGGGCTGAGGTTAGTAGGTAGGGGATGAGGTTAGTAGGTAGGAGATGGGAATGGGGTTTGAGGTGGGAGGAGGGGATAGGTGGGAGGAAGGACAGGTTAGGGAGGCGGAGACGAGCTGGGCTGGTTTTGGGATGCGGTAGGGGGAGGAGAGATTTTGAAGCTTGTGAAGTCCACATTGATACCATTGGGCTGCAGGGTTCCCAAGCGGAATATGACTTGCTGTTCCTGCAACCTTCGGGTGGCATCATTGTGGCACTGCAGGAGGCCCAGGATGGACATGTTGTCTGAGGAATGGGAGGGGGTGTTAAAATGGTTTGCGACTGGGAGATGCAGTTATTTAGTGCGAACCGAGTGTAGGTGTTCTGCAAAGCGGTCCCCAAGCCTCCGCTTGGTTTCCCCGATGTAGAGGAGGCCACAACGGGAACAGCGGATACAGTATACCACACTAGCAGATGTGCAGGTGAACATCTGCTTGATGTGGAAAGTCTTCTTGGGGCCTGGGATGGGGGTGAGGGGGGAGGTGTAGGGGCAGGTGTAGCACTTCCTGCGGTTGCAGGGAAAAGTGCTGGGTGTGGTGGGGCTGGAGGGGAGTGTGGAGCGGACAAGGGAGTCATGGAGAGAGCGGTCCCTCCAGAAAGCAGATAAGGGTGGGGAGGGAAAAATGTCTTTGGTGGTGGGGTCGGATTGCAGATGGCAGAAGTGTTGGAGGATGATGTGTTGAATCCAGAGGTTGGTGGGGTGGTACGTGAGGACGAGGGGGATTCTGTTTTGTTTGTTATTGCAGGGAGGGGGTGTGAGGGGTGAGTTGCGGGAAGTGCTGGAGACACCTTCGAGGGCGTTCTCGACCACTGAGGGGGGCAAGTTGCGGTCCATGAAAAACGAGGACATCTGAGATGTATGGGAGTGGAGTGCCTCATCCTGGGAGCAGATGCGGCAGATGCGATGGAATTGGGAATAGGGGATGGCATTTTTGCAGGAAGGTGGGTGGGAGGAGGTGTATTCTAGGTAGCTGTGGGAGTCGGTGGGCTTGAAATAGATATCGGTTTCTAGGTGGTTGCCAGAGATGGAAACAGAGAGGTCCAAGAAAGAGAGAGAGCTATTAGAAATGGTCCAGGTGAACTTAAGGTTGGGGTGGAAGGTGTTGGTGAAGTGGATGAACTGTTCGAGCTCCTCGTGGGAGCACAAGGTGGCGCCGATACAGTCATCAATGTAACGGAGGAAGAGGTGGGCTTTAGGGCCAGTGTAGCTAAGGAAGAGGGATTGTTCCACGTAAGCTACAAAGAGGCAGGCATAGCTTGGGCCCATGCGGGTCCCCATGGCCACCCCCTTTGTCTGTAGGAAGTGGGAGGAATTGAAAGAAGTTGTTGAGGGTGAGGACAAGTTCGGCTAAGCAGATGAGGGTGTCAGTGGAGGGGGACAGGAAGAAGCGGAGGGCCTTTAGGCCATCTGTATGGGGAATGCAGGTGTATAGGGACTGGACGTCCATGGTAAAGATGAGGTGTTGGGGACTGGGGAATTGGAAGTTCTGGAGGAGGTGGGGGGCGTGGGTGGTGTCACGGACATAGGTAGGGAGTTCCTGGACCAAGGGGGAGAAAATGGAGTCAAGATAGGTGGAGATAAGTTCAGTGGGGCAGGAGCAGGTGGAGACAATGGGTCGACCAGGGCAGTCAGGTTTGTGGATTTTGGGAAGGAGATAGAAATGGGCAGTGCGGGGTTGGGGAACGATGAGGTTGGAGGCTGTGGGTCGGAGGTCACCTGAGGTGATGAGGTTGTGGACGGTTTGGGAGATGATGGTTTGGTGGTCGGGGGTGGGGTCATGATCAACAGGGCGGTAGGAGGTGGTGTCGGAGAGTTGGTGCCTGGCTTCAGCAATGTAGAGGTCAGTGCGCCATACTACAACTGCGCCTCCCTTGTCCGTGGGTTTTATGGTGAGGTTGGGATTGGGATTGGATCAGAGGGAGTGGAGGGCTGCATTTTCTGTGGGTGAGAGGGGTGGAGAAGTTGAGGCAATTGATGTCTCGACGGCAGTTGGAGATGAAGAGGTCGGGGGGGGGGGTAGGAGGCAGGTGTCCACGAGGAGGGGGTGTGTTGGAGGCAGGAGGAGGGGTCAGTAGAGGGAGGGTTAGGCTCACGGTTGAAGAAGTAGGCGCGGAGGCAGAGGCAGTGGAAAAACCGTTCAACGTCCAAGCGTGACCAGTATTCATTGATGTGTGGGTGGAGGGGGACAAAATTTACAGCATCCACAGTTCTCGAGGTTTTTAATTACCAGTAGAAGGTCATTTGGGAGTAACAAAAACTCAAGCCAAAATACAAAAACATTTTTACTGGTCTGGACTGCATAAGAATGTGGTTGAATTTTGCCAGATGTGTCCTTTTTTTTATTCATTCACGGGATGAGGGTGTCACTGGCTAGGCTGCATTTATTGCCCATCCCTAATTGCCCAGAGAGCAGTTAAGAGTCAACCACATTACTGTGGGTCTAGAGTCACATGTAAGCCAGACGAGGTGAGGATGGCAGTTTCCTTCCCTAAAAGGACATTAGTGAACCAGATGGGTTTTTCTGACAATCGACAATGGATTCGTGGTCATCATCACACTCTTAATTCCAGATATCTTATTGAATTCAAACTCCACTATCTGCCATGGCGGGATTTGAACCCGGGTCCCCAGAACATTATCTGGGTCTCTGGATTAACAGTCCAGCAATAATTCCACTAGGTCATCACCTCCCCTATGTGTCAGGTAATTGGCAACCCTCAGGCAGCGATAAAACCAGCACCCTTAATACCCATTTCTGCATTTGAAGAACCTTTACAGGTGTCTTAATTGATTGCATAGCACCCCCACATAAAACAATAAGTGGGAATCAGTATTTGTTGACCATAATGGATCTGTTTACTAGATTTCCAGAGGCCATTCCATTATGCAGTATCACTGCCAAAGGGATTGCAGAAGAATTACTTTTTTTTAAACTAGATGTGGACTACCCGTGGATATATAATCAGATCAAGGGTCAAATTTTACATCAAAGTTATTCAAGGAAGTTATGGATAGCTTAGGAATAAAACATTTCAAATCCACTGCATAGCATCCAGAATCACAGGGAGCATTAGAATGGTGGCATCAAACTTTAAAGACCACGTTAAAAGCTGATAGTCAAGGCTAACCAGAGGATTGAGATAAAGGAATTCCATTTGTACTTTTTGTAACTAGGGATACACCAAATGAATGTACCAAATTCAGTCCATTTGAAATAGTTTTTGGGCATGAAGCAAGAGTTCTTATTGTTTTATGTGGGTTGCTATCAAAGTTCTTTGTTCTTTGTTGTTCTAAGAAAACCATTGGAATTAATTAAGGAGAAATTGGTGAGTCACGAGTTCACAGACCACATATTTGGACTGTGTGTCAAATTTTAGGGCAAGATTAAATAGAATGGGTGAGTTGTTTTGACAGCATTTAAAAGTAGCACAGCATGTGATGAAACAGGAAGCAGACAGGAAATCATATATTCACAATTTTGTTAGCGGAGATAAACTGTTAGTATTACTACCAGTGGGAGGTGAACCTTTAAAAGCAAGGTTTGGTGGGCCTTATCAATTGAGTGAGGTGAATTATTTGATAAGAATGGCAGAGAGAAAGAAATCTCACACAGTTTGTCATGAGAATATGTTAAAAAGGTACTTTCATAGGGAAGGAAAGCAAAAAGAGAATGTGTTACTTGTTACAACACAGAGTGAAGAACCAAATTCGGATGATACTGAACTGGACAATTCTCAGATTAAATTGGACAATGAGGAAGTTCTCAAAAATTGGGATAAATTACTGTGTTACCTTGCAGAGGAAAACTGGAATGACCTAAAGAGTTATTATAATCACATGGGGAAATATGTGGGAATAAACTGGGAAGTGCTAATCTAATTAGACATGATGTAGATGTAGGAAATGCAGTTCCAATTAAGCAACATCTTTCACGATTTAACCCTCTAAAGTTGACACACGTTCAAAGAGATATTTGGACGCATGCTCAAAGACAAACATAATCAAAGTGAGTCGCAGCAAATGGAGCTCACCCATAGTAACGGTGCCAAAATCAGCTGGCACCTGTTGGGGTGGAATGACCAAATGATTCACTCGACACCTAGGAGTTCACTTCCAGCGTCAAAGAGTTTATTGAAATTATACTGGTGGGAAGAAACGCACTTAAAATCTAGAGAGGTCTTCCCTGAACTAAGGAAAGCATACATTTTTATACCTTTGTTTCATCCCAACTTTAACATTTACAAACCAATCACATTATTAATTACATACATTTCTAATTAAGCTAATCATATGACTGAGTGGATAGAGATGGCCAGGCTTGTCGTCAAGCCCCTGTCATCCATGGCCTCATGAGGTTTCCCAAACTGTCTTATCTCCCTTCTTCTGGCTTTTCACAAAGGACACTGTATTCAAGTACATTCCTGCCCAAACATTTGCCTGCTGCATTGTGTTAACTGTTAATTAATTGGACACTTGCCTATCACTTAAGGACCTTTTAAATTCCGTATTAGCTTCATTACATGAAGTACAAAAGAATATTGATTTTTTTCTAATTGTTACAATCAGTTCCAACAAAGTTACCTGCTTACATCTTACGTTAGAATTCTTTAGCTAACAAATTGTGAGCAGTTTTGTTCTCACCATATTTACTGGATACCCCTATTCCTTGGGTGTCTTACAATGTGTTAATTCAACCCACATTCCAAAATCTGCTAGTTTCTGTACCTGTGATTCAATTCTTCCTATAATGGCATGAGGACTACTATTACTGGCCGAGACTGGTTTGCTCTCAATTTTATTTGAATCTTTTCCTCTAATGCTTTTAGTGTTTTTTTTGTATATAGGGTTAGGGTTAGTTATAACTACTTCAGAATCTATAACTATGATTATTTGAAAGATCTTGACTAAAACTATTAGTATTCCAGACAGATTCACTAACTAAATGTAGTGTGAAATGTTCTTCTGTGTGTCTTATGCGCAAATAGAGCCTGCAGCTGCAGCTATTTCAGCTCTGTTACCTTGGGTTTACAGAACCACTATTGTTCTACTTGGGAAGACTACATTAAACAAATAATTTCCCAAGGTCTCTAACTACTGTCGGCCATGTTCTGCTGCATTAGCCATAGGCAACTGTTGGACATTTTGTGCTGCACAGTCACGGGCAGCCCTCACAGTATCCAACAATTTTGCGTGAACTATTGCAAAGTCAATGCAGTTACAAAATCTGATTCATATTTTATTCTACATTTGGAAGAATGTATTGAGAAGGTGGGACAAGCAACTTATATTTCTAAGCTGGACTTACTCAGAGGATACTGGCAGGTAACTTTATCTGAAAGAGCGAAGAAAATTTTGGTTTTCATGACACCGAATGGACAGTACCAATTTAAAGTCATGCCATTTGGTATGAAAAACGCACTAGCCACACGAGTGCATTCACCAGGGAGGGGGAGGGGAGGAGGAGGAGGAGTGGGGGGTGAGCAGGAGTGGGAGCAATGTCACAGCCACCAGGTATGTGAATGGCTGGTGACTGGTAAGTAGTTTTTCTTTTCTCTTGGCTTTGTTGTTGTTAACTTAAGGGTTAAGTCATGGCAGGAGATCCCAGACCCATATTATGCTCCTTCTGTGTGATGTGGGAATTCGGGGACCCTTCTGATGTCCCTGAATCCTTCACATGCTCGAAGAGTGTGGAGCTGCAGCTCCTATCTGACCACTTGATGACTTGAGCTATGGCTGGATTCACTTTGGAGCATCTTGAGGCTGAGGAAATGTTTATAGCATGTTCAGTAAGTTGGTCATACCGCAAATAAAAATTACTGAGGGAGAAAGGGAATGGGTGGCCACCAGATAGATGAAGAGGAGGAAGGCAGTGCAGGGTCATCTGGTCATCTCCCTCCAAAACAGATGTACCATTTTGGATACTTTTGGGGGAAATGGCTCACCAGGGGAAGATGGCAGCAGCCAGGTTAATGGCACTGTGGTTGGCTCTGCTGCACAGAAGGGCAGGAAAAACAGTGGCAGAGCTATAGTGATAGGGGAGTCAATTGTAAAAGGAATAAATAGGTGTTTCTGTGGCAGCAAACAAGAGTGCAAGATGGTACGTTGTCTCCCTGGTGCATGGGTCATGGAGGTCTCAGAGTGGCTGCAGGACATTCTGGAGTGGGAGCATAAACAGCCAGATGTCATGGTGCATATAGGCACCAATGATATAAGTAAATAACAGAATGAGGTTCTACAAAGGTGAATTTAGGCAGTTAGGACTTAAACTAAAAAGTACAGGTCTTGGGATTGCTACCAGTGCCACGAGCTAGTCAGAGTAGGAATAGCAGGATAGCTAAGTGAATATGTGGCTTGAAGGATGGTGCAACAGGGAGGGATTCAAATTCCTGGGACACTGGAACTGGTTTTGGGTGATGTGAAACAAGTATAAATAGGACTATCTGCACCTGGGCAGGACTGGAATCAATGTTTGTTAGTGCTGTTAGGGAAGATTTAAACTAATATGGTAGAGGGATGGGAACCAATGCAGGAAGTCGGAGGAAAGTAAAGTAGGGTCAGAAACAAAAGGCATTAAGGAGAAAATTGAAAATGGAAGGCAGAGAAACCAAAGACAAAAAATCAAAAAGCACCTCATTACATCATAATACTAAAAGGCAATAAACGTCAAAAAAAAAGCCCGAAGGCTGTGCCTCAATGCAAGGAGCAATATTTCATAGAATAGTTACAGTGTGAAAACAGGCTATTTGGTCCATCAAGTCCCCACTCCTCCAAAAGAGCATCCCACCTAGACCCACTCCAACCCCTGTAACCCTGCATTTCCCATGGCCAATCCACTTAGCCTGTACATCCCTGGATGCTGTGGGCAATTTAACACAGCCAATCCACATCTTTGGACTGTGGGAGGAAACTGGGGTACCCAAATGAAACCCATAGAGACACAGGGAGAAGGTACAAACTCCACAGTTGCCTGAGGCTGGAATTAAACCCCGGTCCCTGGCTCTGTGAAGCAGCAGTGCTAACCACTGAAACCACCTTGTCACCCGTTGGTAATAAAGTGGATGAATTAACTCAGATAATTGTTAATGGATATGATGTAGTTGGGATCATGGAGACCTGGCTCCAGGGTGACCAAGGATGGGAAGTCAACAATCCAGGGGTATTCAATTTTCAGGAAAGATAGACTGAAAGGAAAGGGAGGTGGGGTAATGTTGCTGCTTAAGGAAGAGATTAACACAATAGTAAGAAAGCACATAGCCCGGAATATGTAGAATTCCAAAGGAAAGGAAAATGTTAGTCAGAGTTGTGTACAGACCACCATTAGAAGTTGAGGTTGGGGATGGCAGCGTACAGGAAAACAGAGACGGGTGCAGTAAGAGTGACTTCAATCTGCATATTAAAACAAAGAACTATACAGCACAGTACAGTTCCTTTGGCCCATGTTGTTGTGCTGAACTTTTACCCTAAACTTAAGGTCTATCTAACCTCCACCCCTACCTTATACTATCATCCATATGCCTATCCAATAGCCGCTTAAATGCCCTGAATGAGGCCAACTCCACTACCCTCTCCGGCAACGTATTCCATGCCTCTACCACTCTCCAAGTAAAGAACCTACCTCTGACATCTCCCCTATATCTACCTCCACTCACTTCAAAACTATGTCCCCTCGAAATAGCTACCTCCACCCTAGGAAAAAGTCTCTGGTTATCCACTCTATCTATACCTCTGATCATTTTGTACACCTATATCAAGTCACCTCTCATCCTTTGTCGTTCAAAAGAGAAAAGCCCTAGCTCTCTCAACCTTTCCTCGTAAGACCTACCCTCCATTCCAGGCAACATCCTGGTAAATCTCCTTTGCACCTTTTCCACACTTCCACATCTTTCCTGTAATGAGGCGACCAGAACTGGACACAATACTCCAGATATGGCCGAACCAGGGTTTTGTATAGCTGGAGCATAACTTCACGGCTCTTGAATTCAATCCCTCTATTAATGAAAGCTAACACACCATACGCCTTCTTAACAACTCTATCCACCTGGGTGGCAGCTTTCAGAGAACTGTGGATATGAACCCCGAAATCCCTCTGCTCCTCCACACTGCCAAGAATCTTTCCCTTAACCCTGTATTCTGCTTTCAAATTTGTCCTTCCAAAATGAATTACCTCACACTTTTCAGGGTTAAACTCCACCTGTCACTTCTCAGCCCAGCTCTGCATCCTATCAATGTCCCTTTGTAACCTAGAACAGCACTCCGCACTATCCACTACTCGACCCACCTTCGTATCATCCGCAAAATTACTACTCCACCCTTCCACTCTTACATCCAAATCATTTACAAAAATCACAAATAGAAGAGGACCCAGAACAGATCCTTGTGGTACACCACTCGTAACTGAGCACCATGTTGAATATTTTCCGTCCACTACCACCCTTTGTTTTCTAAGGGTCAGCCAATTCTGAATCCAATCTGCCACATTTCCCCCTATCCCATGCCTCCTTACTTTCTGCATGAGCCTACCGCGGGGAACCTTATCAAAGGCCTTACTTAAATCCATGTATACCACATCCACTGCTCTACCTTCATCCATGTGTTTGGTCACCTCTTCAAAGAATCCAGTAAGGTTTGTGAGGCATGATTTACCCCTCTCAAATCCATGCTGACTATCACAAATCAAACTGTGCCTATCCAAGTGATCGTAAATCCTATCTCTCAGAGCCTTTTCCAATAATTTGCCCACCACTGATGTAAGACTAACTGGCCTGTAATTTCCACGGTTATCCTTATTCCCTTTATTGAACAAGGGAATAACGTTTGACTCTCTCCAATCTTCCGGCCCTATACCAGTGGACAGTGAGGACGAAAAGATCATTGCCAAAGGCCCTGCGACATCTTTGCTCACTTCCCATAGAATCCTTGGATAAATTCCATCAGGCCCGGGGGACTTACTTAACTTCAAGTTCCTCAAAATTAATAGTGCATCTTTCTTACTAACATCCACCTCCACTATCCTACCAGTCTGTTTCACACTGTCCTCCCCTACAACCACGTCCCTCTCAGTTGTGAATACTGAAGAAAAGTATTCATTAATGACCTCTCCTATCTCTTTAGACTCCTTGCACAAATTCCCTTTACAATCCTTGATTGGCCCTACCCTTTCTCTGGTCATTCTCTTATTCCTCATGTACGTGTAAAAAGCCTTGGGATTTTCCATGATCCTATCTGCCAAGGTTTTCTCATGCCCCCTCATAGCTCTCATAAGCCCTTTCTTCAGCTCCTTCCTGGCTAACTTATATCTCTCTAGAGCCTTTTCCGTTCCTTGTTTCTTAAACCTGATTTAAGCATTCTTCTTCCTCTTAACCAGTCGTTCGACCTCTCTTGAGAACCAAGGCTCCCTCATTCGACCGCATCTTCCCTGCCTACTAGGGACAAACATATCCAGCACACGCAGCATGCATTCCTTAAGCAATCTCCACATTTCAATAGTGCTCTTCCCGGACAGCATCTGTTCCCATTTTATGTTACCCAGTTCTTGCCTAACAGAATTGTAATTACCATTCCCCCAATTATAAACCTTACCCTGCTGTATGTACCTATCCTTTTCCATGACTATTGTAAAAGTAACAGAGTTATGATTGCTACTGCCAAGATGCTCTCCTACCAACAGGTCTAACACTTGGGCCGGTTCATTGCCAAGCACCAAATCCAAAGTGGCCTCTCCTTGTGTTGGTCTATCTACGTACTATGTCAGGAATCCTTCCTGAACTCACTGGACAAAATCCACTCCATCTAAACTATTACAACTAAAAAGTTTCCAATCAATATTTGGAAAGTTGAAGTCACCCATGACTACAACCCTGTGACTTCTGCACCTTTCCAGTGTCTGCCTCCCAATCCGCTTCTCCAATTCTCTGCAACTATCAGGGGGTCTGTAAAAATCCTCCAACAAAGTGACTGTTCCTTTCTTGTTCCTGACCTCAACCCAAACTGACTCTGTAGACATATCATTCTCCAACTGCCTTTGAGAAGCTGCTATACTAGCCCTGACTAAGCAATGCCACTCCCCTGCCTGTTTTACCACTCTCCCCATTTCTTTTAAAGCATCTAAATCCCGGAACTTCCAACAACCATTCCTGTCCCCGAGTTACCCAAGTTTCTGTGATGGCCACATCATCGTATTTCCAAGTATTGACCCATGCTCTAAGTTGATCCGCCTTATTTCTGATACTTCCAACATCGAAGTATACACACTTCAAACCATCCCTGTGTCCACAATTTCACTCCATTGACCGCATTTCTTTATTAACAACCTCACTCCCTGTTGTGTCTGTTGGAAGGCTGAATACCTCATCCTCTGAATTACAAATCTGGCTCCCCACCCCCTGCCAATCTAGTTTAAACCATCCCGTCTCGCTTGAGCAAACCTCCCTCCCAGGATACTTGTGCCCTTCCAGGTCAGGTGCAACCCGTCCTTCATGTACAGGTCCCACCCTCCCTAGAATGAGCTCCAATTATCCACATAATGGAAGCCCTCCCTCCTACACCAACCCTGTAGCCACATGTTTAGCTGCACTCTCTCCCTATTTCTTACCTCGTTATCACATGACTCTGGTAGTAATCCAGAAATAACTACCCTGTTTGTCCTGGACTTCAGCTTCCACCCTAACTCCCTAGACTCGTTTTTCACTTTCTCAGTCCATTTTCTACCTTTGTCATTGGTACCGGTGTGTACCATAACTGCTGGTTGCTCACCCTCCCCCTAAGGATCTTGAAGATACGATCCAAGCCGTCATGGACCCTAGCACCCGGGAGGCAACATATCATCCGTTTGTCTGGTTTGCGTTCACAGAACTGCCTGTCTATGCCTCTAACTATTGAATCCCCACCACAATTGCTCTTCTATTCTCCCTGCTTCCCTTCTGAGCCACAGAGCCAGATCCTATACCAGAGACCCGGTCCCCGTGGCTTACCCCGGTAAATCATCCCCCCCAACAGTATCCAAAACAGTATACTTATTGTTGAGGGGAACAACCACAGGGGATGCCTGCACTGACTGTTTCCTTCCCTTCCCTTTCCTTACTCTCACCCAACTGCCTTCATTCTTAGGGGTAACAATGTCCCTGTAGCTAATTTCTATCACCACCTCAGCCTTCTGAATGATCCTGTGTTCATCCAGCTCCAGCACCCTAGCACGGTCTTTGAGGAGCTGGAGCTGGGTGCACTTCCCACAGGTGAAGTCAGCAGAGTCACTGCTGTTGACTCATACCTCCCACATCCTGCAGGAGGAACATTGCACTGCCCTGACTGCCATGCCCTCTAAATTTAAACTTCCCCGAAAGATTTCTAAAAATTAGAGAATAACTTACTTACACCTTTATTCTTAGGTTAGAGAAGGTGGAAGGGTGGGAGGCACCACTCTTGTGGGGTCTCGGATTTTGATTCCGCCCAAATTATATTTCCCAGGGGTCCTCTTGCCCCCAACTCCTCCTCCTCCGCTGCGAAAAATGAAGGCCCTAAAGCACTAACGGTAAGTTATTAGCTGCAGACTCACGAGGTAAGTCTTTTAAACTGATCGGAAATATTGATCAGAGTTACCAAACTGATAGCAATGTGATGGAGGAGGATTTCCTGGAATATGAGGGATGGTTTCCTTGACCAATATGTCGAGGTACCAACTAGAGAGGAGGCCATCCTAGATTGGGTATTGTATAATGAGAGATGATTAGCAACCTTGTGGTGAAGAGTCGGGAAGTGTGACCATTTCTTTCTTTGGGGGGGGAAGAGTGACCATTTATACGGTAGAATTCTTCATTAAGATGAAGAGTGACACAGTTAAATCTGAGACTAGGGACCTGAACTTGAAGAAAGCTAACTTTGATGGTATGA
Organism: Rhincodon typus; assembly: GCF_021869965.1. NCBI lineage: Eukaryota > Metazoa > Chordata > Chondrichthyes > Orectolobiformes > Rhincodontidae > Rhincodon > Rhincodon typus. Next base: position 29,702,238 of record NC_063340.1, on the reverse strand, counting down.
GACATGCATTGGCGAGAATAAGCTGATCAAGGATATTTAAGGGTTTGACAATGTATAGGCAGGGTGGCATGGTGACTCAATGGTTAGCACTGCTGCCTCACAGTGCAAGGGATGCAGGTTCGTTTCCACCCTTGAGCGACTGTGTGGAGTTTGCACATTCTGCCCGTGTGTGTGTGTGGGTTTCATCCGGGTGCTCTGGTTTCCTCCCACAGTGCAAAGATGTGCAGGCTAGGTGAATTGGCCATGCTAAATTGCCCATAGCGTGCAGGGATGTGTAGATGAGGTGGATTTATAGGGGGATGGGTCCGGGTAGGATGCTCTGAGGCTCAGTGTGAACTTGTTGGGCCAAAGGCCTGTTTCCACACTGTAGGGATTCTATGAAATGGCAGACATATAAAGTTTCATGGGTAAATTTAAACAATTATACTTCCCTGTCTAGTGTAAAACATGGAACATGGCTCAACCATGGCTAACAAGGGAAATTAGGGATAGTGTTAAAGAGGAAGCGAATAAACTGGTCAGAAAAAACAGCAAACCCAAGGTCTGGGGGAAATTTAAAATTCAGTAGGGGAGGGCAAAGGGTTTAATTCAGAAGGGGAAAATGGAATGAGAGTAAGCTTGTGGAAAATATAAAAACTGACTGCAGAAGTTCCTATATATGAAGAGAAAAGGACTGGTGAAGCCAAATGTAGGTCCCTTACAGTTAGAATCAGGTGAATTCATAACAGACAAAGAGAAAGCAGACCAGTTGAACAGATACTTTGGATCCGCCTTCATTAAGGAGGACACAAATAACCTTTTGGAAATTCTAGGGCACAGAGGGTCAAGCACGAAGGAGGAACTGAAGGAAATCCTTATTAGTCAGGAAGTGGTATCACTGTCTTCTAGGATGCCAGCAGGTTAAGTATCCTGACCGCAGACCCCAGCCAGTGCAGGCAGCACCTTAAGGCCTTCAAGTTCCTGTGATGTGGGCAAGATCTCAGTGATCGTATCCACCTCTGCCTCGGAGGTGCTGGTGGACTGTGGGGGCGAGTTCGTGTCCTCCTCCCTTAGCAAGGAGGGAGAGGAGTTTCTGGGGGACACTAATCCCTCATTCCCAGGGGAGGCGTTGTTAGTGCTGGACTACCCTGTCTATCCAACCCTGAGGAGTGGTGCCTTTTTTGGGAGGATGGGGGAACAAGTGATGCCTCTATCTCTCCACTGTCCTCCCTTTTTCCATGTCCCTCATGGGTTTTGGGGCATGTGGGGGGGCGAGGGGAAACTGGGGCACCACCTGCTCACTCATGATTTTATGATCATTGGCCCCTGGGTTGGGCCCCAAATTCCATGTCTTACTGATGGGCCCAGGATCACTATCACAGTCCAGGCTGGGGACCAATGGCCTCAGGGTCCCTGAGGAATCCTCCTGGGAGGCCGTCCCAAATACTTAGTCTTCCTCTGGGCTTTACTCCCCTGTAGACGCTCTCTTCCCACCCCACTGGTGTCTGTAAGTGAAATGGCTCCCTCCAGCAGGGGGTGGGGTGTTGCAAGGGGAGTGATGATGCCAGCTGTAGCTGCTCAGGTGTTGGCAGCAGGCTTCGAGGCAGGGCAGTTCCTCCTCCTTGACACTGCACACCCTCCACTGTCCAGAATACTCAGTAAGCAGCACCCTTGTGCTCAACCGTGAAGGTGCCCTCCGTGACCTCCTCCTGGGCCAGGCACATGAAAACTTGTCAACGGAAGGAGTAAGCATGTCTCAGGTGGGTCTCCTTCAGACCAAGTAGTAGCAGCACCATGCCTAACGTCACCTCCCCGAGTTAGCGGAGATGGGGGAGGAGGAGGTCAGATGGAACAAAGGGCTGGATGTTTGATAAAATGACCCTCTGAGAAACTACTTCCAGAAGGTCGACAGATAACAATGTCCCACTGACAGTAAGCCCATTCTCCAGGGCTGCTCAGTCCTCAGGAAGAATGCTGCCTTCCCATACATCTTCGATGCAGTGACAATGGTGGGAGTGCTGACTACCCCCACCAAGGCCACTGCGCATGTCTCAATGATCATATCAGGGTGAATATAACATTTCACCCTGAGCTGTTTTGTTAAATAAGTAAAAGATGACAAGAGCCCCTGTGGGTGGATGAGGACGGAACCATCTACACTTGGAACAACTGGACCCCACCCTGGATGTTATCATAGAATAGAAACATATAATCATAGAATCCCTACAGTGTGGACACAGGCCCTTTGGCCCAACAAGTCTACACCAAACCTCAGAGCATCCCGCCCCGACCCATTCCCCTGTAACCGACCTAATCTACACATCCCTGAACACTATGGGCAATTTAGCATGGACAATTTAACTAACCTGCACATTTTTGGACTGTGGGAGGAAACCGGAGCACCCGGAGGAAACCCACGCAGACACAGGGAGAATGTGCAAACTCCACACAGACAGTCACCCGAGGGTGGAATCGAACCCAGGCTGCTGGCGCTGAGGCAGCAGTGCTAACCACTGAGACACCATACCGCCCCACTCAAACCAGGACCAATACCTCCTCCCTCACAAATAGAAGGTAAAGGAAACTGAGAGTGCACCATGAGGCTTCACTTGCCTCAGGCAGCAGTGTCCTGACCTACCACCCAACCCACAGGTTCAAAACCATTGTTCCCCAAAGCCCAGAGGCAATAGTCACTGGCAGCAAATAGCCCACAGTCACAAAGTAATAATAGGGAGATGGCCCAGTCTCCGAACAGTTCCAGGACCTAGACTCCAAAATACAGTCGCTTACTGAGAGTGTTCAGATTCAAGCAACTAATATCCAGGCCCGAATCTCCCAACTGAAGTAGTCGTCAGGCTCCAGAAACAAGCCTCCTCAGCATCTGCCAAACAGAATGGCAGGTCACCACACTTCTTAGGATGGCTGCAGGAAATCCCAAGCCTTAGTCCTTCCAGGCAGGCAGGCTAGCCACAGTACCCAAGGTCTAAGGCTCTAGGCCCCAATCCTCAGTAGGTGTGATTAGAGCAGTCTTCAACTCACCAAGAAGAAATGCAGGCTTCCAAAAGTAACAGCAACAAAGAATCCCAGGTTCGAGTCCCTCCAAGCAAGCAGGCTACAAGCACCAGAGGCTCTAAGCTCTAGGCCTCAAACAGCTCCAGCAGCTGTCAGTTGCAACTCCAGCCTCCAAGTTCCTATTACAGCAACAGAGTGCAAACTCCCACTACACTGCCCTCTACAGGGAAAACAACCCTTCACCACCACCCTCAATCTCCTACCTCATAGCCAATTTTGTATCCAAATAGTTACCTCTCCCTGTATTCCATGTGGTTAACAAGGTATGCATGCTTGACAAATCTTCTGGAATTTTTTGAGGATGTGACCAGGAGAGTGGACAAGGGTGAATTAGTGGATGGTCTTTCAAAAAGCTTTTGACAAGGTCCCACACAAGATTAGTAAGCAAAGTTAAAACTCACGGTGTCAGAGGTAATGTATTGACATAGATAGAGAACTGGTTGGCAGTGACAAGTGGGGTACACAACAGCTTCCTGTGGTAGAGAAATCCACGGGTTCCAAATTCTTGAGATAGGAAGAATTTCTTTACTCAGTCCTGAACGTCTTATGTTTTATTCTTAGACTGTGACCCTTAGTTCTGGACTTCCACAAATCGGGAACATTCTTCCTGCTTCTAGCCTGTCCAGTCCCATCAGGATTTTGTCTCTGAGAGGCCCCTCATTCTTCTAAATTCCAGGGCTACAGGATAACTTAGACTGGCTGAGTGGGCAAATACTTGGCAAATGCAATATAATGTGGATAAATGTGAGGTTATCCACTTTAATCACAAAAACAGGAAGGCAAATTATTATCAGAATAGTGGCAGTTTAGGAAAAGGTGAGGTGCAACAAGATCTGCATGTCAAAGTGGAACAGTTGCTGAATGTTGGCATGCAGGTGCAGCAGGCAGTGAGAAATGGCATGCTCTCCTTCACAGCAAGAGGATTTGAGTATCGGAGTAAGGATGTCTTGCTGCAGTTATACAGGACCTTGGAGAGGTCGCACCTGAGTATTGTGCGCAGTTTTGGTTTCTTAGACTGAGAAAGGACATTCTTGCTATTGAGGGAGTCCGCAGAGGTTCACCAGACTGATTCCTGGGAAGGCAGGACTAACATATGGGGAAAGACAGGGTCGACTGGCTAGTATTCACTGGAATTTAAAAGAATGAGGGGTGGATTCATAGAAACATATAAAATCCTGGTGGGACTGGACAGGCTAATGTTGGGGAAGTCCAGAGCAAAGAGTCATAATCTAAGAACAAAGGGTAAGTCATTCAGGACTGAGATGAGGAAGAATTTCTTCACTCAGAGTTGTGAACCGGTGGAATTCTGTACCACAGTAAGTTTTTGGGGCCAGTTCGTTAGATATATTCGAGAGGGAGCTGGATGTGGCCCTTGTGGCTAAAGGGATCAAGGGGCATGGGGAGAGGGCTGAAATGGGATACTGAGATTACATGATCAGCCATGATCATGCATTGATGGTGGTGCAGGCTCGAAGGCCGAATAGCCTACTCCTATACCTATTTCCTATGTTTCTGAACGAGTGTGGTCAAGCTCTCACAGAACCAGGATTTTTAATTTTCATTTTCAGCAGTTGTTGCTGGGGTCTCAGCAGGGTTGGAAGCAGCAGTAAATCTCTCCCGGCTGCTACACTGTCAGAATTTTCTCGTTTTTCTTCTGAGCTACTGGAGTTGCGTGTGAGACAATGTTTTCTGATTTTGCCTTCTGCCAAGGATATGTTTGTGATGCTACTATACTGGAAGAGTTAATTCATAACAATTACAGTATGTATTATTTTAAGTCTTCCAATAGAGTTGTTATTCAAATTCCTTCTTCCTCTTGTTGTATTTTAACTATAGTGGATGAATAAAGTATGTTTTGCTTTAAATCCAGTCGATTGGCCAATCAAATTGCATCTGGAATGCAATACCTTACATTAACCCTTAAAATAAGAAACAGTTGGGGTTGACGCTATCTTCTGAATATTTGAGGGGGTGTTTGTCTGGTCCATAACACTAGGCACATCAAATTGTCACGGTTCTTGTTTGCTTATAGGACCACCACATGCAAACTACAGGGATAGCACTTGGTAGAATTGCTAATAGAAAACCTTGCACCAGGCCAAGTCTAATCTTCCTGGAACTGGGGAGAGAGTGAAACTACATTGGAAACTCCAATGCCAAACCCAAAACTTTGCCAGGCAAGAGTGAGAGTTTGACACAGGGTACAAAGTTTGGTGCAACAATCATGAGGAAAAGAAATGCATGGGTAAGAGGCATGATCGACACAAGATCAAGTCCAGTAAATTATAAAGTTCAGTGTAGTGATTGGAACCAGATAAATCTTATTGACTATGACAACCTTGATTAGGGTTATTAAGCTGGGCCAAACCAGGAACCTTGGCTGACGGGGGATTCAGAATCTCCTCAGTTAAGAGACTGAGTCTGAGCTGGCTGGCAACAGCCAGTGTACTGGGCACAAGTAAATAAAGGGTGGCTTGCTGATGGATACCAGCCTCTCTGCAGTTATTTCAGTGCCAATGGGAGAAAACAGTATGTACCTCAAGAACATTCACTCTCAATAGTCGTCTTTGAGTTGGGGTAAGCATTTCTGGCATCATGCCTTTATTTGGGGAGCTTGGCCTGTTTGATCTTGCTGTTGAAGACTGGACCCAGTATGTGGAAAGAATTTCCCAGGCAAATGACTGTAGAGCAGATAAAAAGCAATGACTAATCCTTTTGATTATGTGTGGACCTATAACATTTTCGGTTATTGGGGTCTTAACTTTCCCAGAGGCACCAGAAACTAAAACCTTCCAAGTGTGGGCAGAGTTAGTGAAGGAATATTACAATCCCAATCCTCCTCTGAGATGCTATTGGTTTTATTTAGCTATTTGAGAACCAGGGGAATCTGTATTAGGATTTTTGATGTAGTTAAGGCATGTGATGTAGTGAGGCATGTGATTTTGGGTTAACCCTGAATGAGATGCTGAGAGACCATTTGGTATGTGGGATTAATGACGTAACCATGCAAAAGCACCTACTGGCTGAAGCCCAACTGGACTTAAAATGAGCACTACAATTGGCTTTGTCATTAGAAAATGCAGCAAGTGGAGCATGGGAGCTGCAGGGCATCTCAATGGAAGTTGAAACCCTCAACAGTCAGACTGAGCTTGGGAACGCCACTTGAGTGGAGGCAATCACACAGCCAGTCTGTCCAAGTCACCCTGCAGCCTCTTAGCAGCCTCTTTACTGCACACACTGTCACCCAGCTTAGTATTTCCCTGACTTCACCTGACGAAGGGGCAGCCACTGAAAGCCTGTGATTTTAAATAAACCTGTTGGACTATAATCTGGTGTTGTGTGACTTCTGACTTTGTCCACCTCAGACCAACACTGGCACCTCCATCACTTTTCAGGAAGAGCTAGGGACTTGTAAAGGGGCCGAAACCGCTTCATAAGTTGACCAGGAAGCAATTTTACGGTTTTGCAAGACCCACCCAGTGCCATTTGCCTTGCAGTAAATCTCTCCTGGATGTTACACTCAGAATTTTCTCTTCTGTTTTTCTCCTGGGCTGCTGGAATTGCATGTGAGACAATGTTTTCTGAATTTGCCTTTTGCCAAGAATGTGTTTGTGATGTTCTATATTGGAACAGTTAATTCATAACAGTTACTGTATCTGTTATTTTGTTATGTTTTCCAATAGACTTGTTATTCCAATTCCTGCAGAAGCAGAAATCAGGAGGCTGGTAAGCAAAGGGATCATCAGACCAGTGCACTTTGCGAAATGGGCAGCACTGGTCCTACCAATTGTGAAGCCATGGCAGCTCTGGTTGCCTTTATGGGGATTTCAAGCAAACAATAAACCACTTATCGCAATCCCTCACAGAGGACTTGTACACAAAATTGGTTGGGGGGCGTGGGGTGTCCTTCACGAAGCCAGATATGAGACACATCAAACTGCAACTGAAGGGTCTAGGCCCGAAACGTCAGCCTTTCTGCTCCTATGATGCTGCTTAGCCTGCTGTGTTCATCCAGCTGTGCACCTTGTTGTCTCGGATTCTCCAGCATCTGCAGTTCCTACTATCTCTAACTGCAACTATGATTAGATCAGGAGTCCCAGATGTATGCCACAATTAATACCCTGAAGGATTTGTACCAATATACAAGACTGCCATTTGGGGTATCATTAGCTTGTGCCCTTTTCCAGTGGATGATGGAGCATATTTTCCAAGGGCTACTGGTTGCCATTTATCAGGATGATGTGCCAATAATCGGTAAGATCAAAACATTTCTTCCAGGTTGGCATACGCCTTAGAAGGGAAAAGTGTGTGGGGTTCCAGGTGCCCCAAATAACCTATTTCGGTTACATGTGTCAACAAAACTGGGTTACACCCATTGGAAGATAGCGTGAGGGTGATCAAAGGTTCACACATCTGTACCAGAGCTTAGGTCTTTCCTTGGGTTGGTGAATTGTTACAGGAAATTCATTGGTAAGCTGGCCTCCATCTTGGCACCCTTACACCTGCTATTGGGTAGCCAAGAAATAGACTTTAGGGAAGTGAAAAAGCAGCTATCGTCATCTAATTTGTTGGCCCACTACTATCCACAGTGAGAGGCGATGCTAACACACGATGCCTCACAGCATGGTATTGAGGTAGTGTTGGCTCACAGGTGGCCCAACAGAGAGGAACAGCCAATAGAGTATGCTTCCTGGACTTTGGATGATGCCGAATGCAAATATGCCCAAATAGAGAAGGAAGGTTTGTCAGTCATCTTTGGTGTGAGAAAGTTCCACCAATACCCTTATAGATGTGAATTTGTCTTAGTAATGGACCAAAAACCCCTGCCAGGGCTGCTTAAGGAAGACATATGGTGCTGCCCATAGATTCTGGTCAAATTCAGCGGTGGGCCCTTATTCTCAGCTCATGCACATTGGAACACCGTCTAGAAAGCCAAGTGGCCTTGAGCAGCCTCCCACTAGCAGATACACCACTGGTGGTGCCTCCCCTGGAACAGTCCGTTCTGGTTTTGAACTTTCTGGACACCCTTCTGGTCACTGTTGATAATATCTGACTGTAGACACAAAAAAGATCCTGTCCTAGCAAAACTAAAACAGCTGGTGTTAATGCGGGAAACAGGAGGGCCATCACAACTAGGATTGAAACGTCTCTGGACCCAGTGAGGCCAGATCATATACAGGATGGCATATAATTATGGGGAACAAAAGTGATTGTCCCAAGCAAAGGTTACCGCTAGATACTGGCTGAACTTCACCAGGGGCATCCAGGGGTTTCCAAAATGAAGATGTTGGCAAGAGGTTATGACTGGTGGCCAGGATTGGATGCCAATATAGCTGCATTGGTGCGGCAATGCCCAGAGTGCCAACAAGGACAAAATTGCCCCTGGCGACACCCCTACATTTGTGGGAATGGCTTGGTGAACCTTGGATTCAGTTATGTGTTGACAATGCTGGCCCTTTCATGGACTTAATGTTCCTGGTCATTGTGGATGCCCATTCAAAGTGGTTGGACGTGCATAGAATTAATTCAGCAAACTCAGGGATGACAATTGAAAAGCTGCGAGCATCATTTGCAATACAAGCACTCCCAGAATTCATTGTCATTTACCAGCAGGGAATTCAAGTATTTCCTAATGTCAAATGGCACTTGGCATGTTTGGACAACTCCAGACCATCCATTGTTCAGTCGTCTGGCGGAAAGAGTGGGCCAAACTTTGAAGGCAGGCTTAAAGAAGTAGCCTACAGCTTCATTCGATACCAATCTGTCCCGGTTCCTGTTTGATAATAGGACCAGCCCTTGCGCAACTACAGGGATGGCTCCAGCAGAGTTATTGATGGGGAGAAGACTCCGCACCAGATTAAATATGATATTCCCAGACCTAGGGGCAAATGTGAAACAGCAGCAGAAACCTGCCAATGCTGGCCATGTGCTTCCTCTAAGCAAGAGAGACAGTTTACTACAGGGATGATGTTTAGTGCTGGAACCCAGGGTTATGAGGCGAGGTCAGGTCCCGTGACATACAAATTTCCGGTGAGTGAGGCAGTCCTGAACAAAATGTGGATCACCTGAAAGCTGCAGCCTCACAGATGGGGCAGGAGGAAAACATACCTGGTTCCTCATAACAGCCAGAAGGCCTGTTGGAAACCTTGGATTCTCCCCCTCCATCTAGTGTCAAGGAAACCTCCAGAGTCTGAGACGGATGAGGCCTTAATATTGTTACTGCTGGAAGAAGAGGAGGAAACTCTACCGAGATGCTCCGGATGCAAGGGACAGACTATGATCTGGTACACACCACCCGTATCAAAGAAACCAGACCTGAGGCAAAAACATTGAAGGAGAAGCTACCTGAGAAAGCCCAGGCCTACATCCCTGAGATGGGGGTGGGGGTGGGGGTGATGGTGGGAGGTGGTGGAGGGAGAAAAAGAAACAAAGAGAGAATATAATGATTGGAACCAGTTGGATCTAATTTACTGAGATCCTTAATTGGGTTGTTAACCTTGGCCAATCAGGGAGCCCTGGCTAACAAACAAACTGGGGATTCCCTTCTTCCTGGTTTTGTCACAAACATACAGAGAACACTAGTTCTCTTCTTCTGGGACAAAAAATTACATAGGGTCACAGCACAGGTTCTGAGTCTCCCTCTTGAGGAGGGTGGTCAGTTGCTGGTGTGTGTCTGCACCCAGGTGGTGATTCTAACATCGAGCTGCCTCCTAGGTGGTGCACCCTGGCAATGTAATTTGTCCACCAGGTGCATAACCTCAATTACGACACCCAGCTCCTGTTCGTTGGCTGCAAGGGTTTGCAGGTAGCCCTCAGTCTGCTGCCTGTCTTTTACCAGGACCGGATCACTATCTGGGATATTGTCCACTCACGTTGTGCCCATCCATCGTCAGGAGTAGCGGGTATTATCAGAGAGCATTGCTCAGGAATCTGCACCTCTGTAATTGCAGGTTTGTGTGGCTGGTGGGAGGGCCATGGCTGCGGTGTCACCAGAGTCAGGGATGAGCTGGGTGGCGGGCGCCTGGGCTGGATGCTACTGCAGGAATTTGCAGATAGGGTGGTGGTAGACATCCGATTCATGACCAATGCCATCCAGTGCCTTAAAATGGCTGTGCTTGGACCCAACATCATGCACCATTTGGAGGATACTCAAGTGTGTGGTGGAATCCTGTCTGCACATACCTCTGCCCAGACAGAATTTCATGTTGACCCCAGATCCCGTATTTCCCCTGGTCACCTGTGTCCCATAACCTGAACCGCCTCCAAAATATATGTTGCACTTCCTTCAGGAAAGTTAACCAATCAGCTCTGTACAGACTGCTGCTGCACATCATCCACCTTTTCTCTTTCATCCACTGCCCAGACACTCCTTGGCGTGCCCGTTTACCGTCGGGTGATGCAGATCCCCAGTGGAAGGCTATCTATGATGGAGTCATAACTCTTTCCCTCAGGAATCTGGGGTGGAGGGTGTTGCACACAGCAGTCCCCTGTAACCACAGATTGCAGTGGTTCACGAATTCTCAGTCTAACTGTTTGGTTTGTGGTGCTGTGCAGTCTGTGGGCCACGTGTTCATTGGTTGTGGGCATTTGCACTCCCCCTTTTAGGTACCTGAAGGACCTTGTGCTCTGTTTTTGGTTGCACTTCAGCCCCACATTCCTGATCATCGGGCACCCAGTGTGGAAAGGTCCTCATAGGTCTGCTCCTGGGCTTGGTCAAGCTAGCTATAAAGAGGTCAAGGCAGTGGACATTGGAGGGGGTCACTTCTGCAGACTACCTTCCCCTCTTCAGTCGTTACATTTGAGCTTGAGTGTCCTTGGAGATGGAGCACATGGTGTCCACCAATGCTCTCAATGTCTTTTGAGAAAGGTGGGCACTGCAGTGGGGTTGGGCTGTTTTATTTCCCCCTCCAACTCTATTTTGATTTAATCCCTACCCTCCCCCTTCACTTTTTTTTTACGCACGCATTGCCCTTAAGGCTTTGCTTGTTCCTGGTTCCCTGGCCACATGGGTGTTTTCCTGGTGATGTAAAGACTGAATAAAGTCTTTCACACATGGTGTCTTCACTGAGTCCCTGCACTTACATACACACAACATGGATGCTGTGGGAGGGGGATAGGTTAAAAATAAAACAGCCAATTCAGAGTCTCCTCACTTCAGGGACTGCCAGTGTAGGGTGCACCTGTAAATAAAGGGTGGCTTAGGGATGGGATACCAGCCTCTGTGCTGTTATTTCATTCAGGTAGGTATGACTGTCCTGAATAAGGATGTGGAGCATTTGAAAGCTGCAAATTCACAGATTGAGTGGAAACAATATCTGGTCTGCCCCTGGGAGCCTTCATAAATACTTCAGGGACCGACTGATTCATCCTTTCTGTCAAACATTATCAAGTCCTCTGAATCAGAGATACACATGAAAGAAGTACCACCTTGATATTTCTGCCTCCAGAAGGGAGTGGAAGTCTGCCGAGGCACTCCAGGCACAAGAGGCAAGCTCCCATTTGTTACAGGCTTCCTATGTTGGATTCCGAGTTGGAGGAACCTGACCTGGTGTTAAAATGCCCCAGGAAGTTCTCAAAGGAATCAGACCACGCCATGTCTGCAGACACAAAGTCAGAGGAATGTAGTGATTGGAACATGGTCAGCCAGCTTGACGTCATAAAATACGAGTTCCCTGATTGGATCACATTAACAGCCCCAATCAGGGAGAGCTGGCAGACAAAGGAGGACGAATGTCAGGGTTATTAGGTCCTGAATACCTGACTCAGTGAGAGGCAGTACTATAGTCATTGGCTATGCATTTGTAAATAAAGAGTGACTGGTATTGGGATGCTGGCCTCTGAGGAGTTATTTCAATTTTGTGTTTAAATTTGTTAACTATGGAGAATTTGTTAGTCAGAGACTGTAACATTCAGGTCAGGATATTCCATTACTTTGATTCTACCAGGAATTAAGGGAAGGGTGCTCTCAGAGTACCAGCATAATAATAAGGAATAAGAGTAGGCCATTAGGTCTATCAAGCCTGCTCTGCCAATCAATAAGGTCAGATTTTGATCTCAAATCTAGTCCTGCTTATCCTAAATCTTTCATCCCCTCGGTAATCAAGAATTTATCCACCTCTGTCTTAAAAATATTTGAAGATTTTACATCAACTGCCTTTAGAGGAAGGAAATTCAAAGACTCTCAGCCTTCACAGAAAGTAAAAACTATTTCTCTTCTTGGTTTTAAATGGACATCCCTTCTCTTTAAATTAGGACACCTAGTTCTAGAATCTCCCACAAGAGGAAACATTCCTTCGATATCTACCTGGTCAAGTTTCATTAAAATCTTATATGTTTAGTTTATGTCTCTTAAATAATTAATAGTTAATAATTAATTGACCTACGTTAATTAACACTCTTCTAAACTCCAGAGGATACAGGCTTAATCCATCTAGCCTTTCCTCATAAGGCAATCTGCTCATTCCCGGTATTATGCTACCAATGAGTTAACATCCTTCTGTAAGTACAGTGACTAGCACTGTCTACGGTATTCCAGATGTGATCTCACCAATTCTCCAAGTGAAACAGAACCTTCTTACGTTCATTGTACTAAACTTGCCAGATCTTTGCTTACTCAGTTAACCTCTTTAGATCCCTTTGTTGGCTCTTCAGAGCTTACTTTCCTACCTATCTTTGTCACGTCAATAAATCTGGCGATCATTCCTTCAGTCCCTTCATCCAAATCATTTGTATAATTATAAAGAGTTGAGGACCCAGTGCCAACCCCTCATAGATTATCATAGATTCCCTACAGTGTGGAAACAGGCCCTTTGGCCCAACAAGTCCACACTGACCCTCAGACATCCCACCTAGACCCCTCCCCCTATAACCCACCAAATCTACATATCCCTGAACACTAAAGGCAATTTAGCACAGCCAATCCACCTAACCTGCACATCTTTGGACTGTGGGAGGAAACCCATGCAGACATGGGGAGATTGTGCAAACTCCACACAGTCACCCGAGGGTGGAATAGAACCTGGGTCCCTGGCGCTGTGAGGCAGCAGTGCTAACCACTGACCAACCATGCCACTCCTATTTTTATATGTTACTCAAAACAGTTCAGTCACAGAACAGCAGTTCAAAAATCAGTTTTCACTCCGTTTTTTTATTAGACAATTAGATATGGCAATAAGGAGTCGAAGTTCAGTGCAACCAAGAGATTGGAGCTTGACCGCTCTGTGGACCCTGTGTGCAAGTTATTGTGCTGCTGTCTCTGAAGGAAAGGAGCTGCTGGATGGTAAACAGTCAGTGGGGCATTCGAAGTTTGAGTTTTGTTTGCTTGATAACTATTTGCAGGCTAAAGAAGTCCCTAACTAGATCATAACATAAATTTAGTAAATGACATAATAACAATCCACAAGCATAACATTTTTTTACTGTTTCATCTCACTTTGCATTTCTCTCTTAAAAGAATCTTCAAAAACGTGCCCTAGTCTTTGAATGTCTTTAACGACTTTTTTTTGAAAACCAGTGTTGTGAGAGCATCATCCACTGGGAACAAAAACATTTGCAATGACTTCTTGTGTTCAGATGTTTGGTCACAAAGCGGACCTTCATTTGTTTCGTCTTGATATGACAACCCAACATACACAGCACGTTAACATTGTGCCATTCATTGAATAATTGTGATGTACCATGGTCCCATTATTAGACACAACAAAAATAGTAAGTGGCATTTATTGTGCAAATTTCATTAATGCAGTTTTGGGATTATTGTAAAACAGGAGGGTTACCTTTCTTATAAAATCAAAGAACAAAGTGAAATTGATTTAATGGTTACAAACTGCTATTAATGAATAACATTAGTTTTGTTAAACATATCGATTTAAACAATCATTTAAAACTGTCCTTTCCATAAAATAGATGTTTAAGCACAACCAGTCTGTCTTTAATCAATCCACGATAATCATATAAAGGCATATTGCCTCAGTTATTAAATACAGACATTTTTAAGAATCTTAAAATGTACTTCACCCTGGCTTTTTTCAAAATCTTGTTTGGATGGGAAAATCAGTGCAATAAAGCACCGCGTAAAGTAGGAGTGCTTATTAAAGTCAAAACAATGGCAGTTTGGTGAGACAATGATTCACCTTTTGAATTCTTTTTCCAGAGAATCTTTTATAAATTTCAGACTCCATTGGTAAAGGAAGGAATTTCTGCTTCCAGGTTTGCAAATGTTTAGATGATTAACATTCAAGGGAATAAAATCCCCAAATCCCAAGTCTGAAAAATGATTAAAAACTCAATGAATAATATGCAACACAAAATTATGCAGATTCTATCAAACTAATAGAACAGATAAAAAGGTATTTGTGGTGACAAATATGATATTCAACAAAGCCAACATCACTAGCTTCAGTAGGTACATGAGCTAGACACCCCAATACTGAGTCAATTAGATCAGGAAGGTGCATAGCCACCAATGCTTCCTTCTCCCAATGCTATCCTAAGGCTGGGTTCCAAGAGGTTACATACATGTGTATTTTAGAAGGGTTGTTTCTAACGTTCTTCACCTTTTCCAATGCATAAGCACTTCATGTCAGTTTTACAAGTCTCCAAGGTCTATGATTCAGGTTAAGAATTAACCGTGTGAACTCACACCCCATTAACTGTGGGGTTCCAACAGACTAAGTACCTTTTTTTCCAACTGAATTTAAAGTTACTGAAAATATAATGATAAACAGGAACAAACATTGTTAATTTTCTTAACTGTATAATTTACAACTGAATGGAACTAATAAACAGCAACTCAGTTATAAAAGTTCAGTTTATTCGGAACTTACATTCATTGTACTTGATTTTTGTTCATTCCACTCATTCTATTGAGTTTCATCAATGATTTGCACAAAATAAATGCCTTTACATTCAAAGATCAGTGTGTGCTTGGAAGAAAAGAAGGTTTATAAACTCTAACAAATTAGATCTCTGGGAACACTTCAAAAGTATTCGACTGGCTGTAACATAATTTGGACCATTCTGAGGTTGTGAATCATAGAATCATCATAGAATCTCTACAGTGTGGAAACAGACCCTTCGGCCCAACAAGACCCTCAGAGCATCCAACCCAGACCCATTCCCCATAACCCATCTAATCTTCATGTCCCTGAATACTACGGAAAATTTAGCATGGCCAATCCACCTAGCCTGCACATCTTTGGATTGTGGGAGGAAACTGGAGCACCCGGAGGAAACCCACACAGACATGGGGAGAATGCGCAAACTCCACACAGACAGTCGCCTGAGGGTGGAATTGAACCCGGGTCCCTGGCACTGTGAGGCTGCAGTGCTAACCACTGAGCCAAAATTCAAAGCGTTTCATGTGATATGCTGACTGCATATTTAAAACAGAGATGAAGAGAAATTACTTCTCAAAGAGTCATGAATCTGTGGAATTCACTACCTAGAGTGAGGTGGATGTTTGGACATTGAGTAAATTTGAGGAGGAGATACATTTTTAATTAGGAATGGGTTGGAGGGTCATTGAGGAGTGTGCAGAAAAGTGGAGTTGAGGCCGAGATGGGAACAACCATGATCGCATCAAATGGTGGAGCAGGCTCGAGAGTCTGAATTGCCTACTCCTGCTTCTTGTTCTTATGCATATGTTATCTGCAATCCTCTCTTGTGCTCAGAATGAGCTGAATTTTGCTATTGCAATCAGTAAAACACTGATGCACCACAACTATTATCGGTGCCAGAACACAAATTAGCATTATGTTCTAGAAATTACCACCAAAATGACCATTCCCGCTCTCAGAGGAACAGGTGAGTGGGTTTTAAGTTAAAAGAGCTAAACCTGATCAGAGTGCAATCTGCCATTTGTGGGAAACACCTATGGGACATGATGATCAGTTATTTTATTATGTCTTTAAAATATAAAAAAAACTAAAAGCTTTTATATAGTTTTAATCCAGGATTCTGAATATCTGAAGATGTATGGATTTCTAGGCTTCCTGTAACTTGCATGAAAAAACACAATGAGAAAACAGTGCAAATTGATGAGGCTGTCATTGGCAAGTCAGAAAGGTTTTAAATATTGCAATCTCACACCAGGGAAATAAGTGAGATCAGAAATAACTTGCATAACTGTTGCTCACAGGATTTGTTTTCGGGCTAATTACCAATATGTTGCCAGTCATTTCTACCATTGCATACTAGTACTTAGGAGTATAAGAGTTTCCCATGTGGTCACTGAAATTGGCAATGTCCTGGTGAAGACCTCTTGCCAAGGGAACCAGCCATATACATTGCCAAATACATTGACAATGCAGTCAACGGTACCACAGTTTTTAACTTCTTCGCCTTGCAGGAATCAGCAGATGATATACGTAGAATTGCATAAGCTATAGCCATCAAGTGCATTCCACATGGACCAAGCCACATTTGCAGACGTGGCATACACATGGACTTCTCAACTGATGAATCCAGTTACAATCAGTGCTTTGAGACAACAAGGTGCAGGGCTGGATGAACACAGCAGGCCAAGCAGCATCATAGGAGCAGAGAGGCTGACGTTTCGGGCCTAGACCCTTCATCAGAAAAGGGGGAGGGGAAGGGGGTTCCGAAATAAATAGGGAGAGAGTGGGAGGCGGATAGAAGACGGATAGAGGAGAGGATAAGTGGAGAGGAAACAAACAGGTCAAAGAAGCGGGGATGGAGCCAGTAAAGGTGAGTGTAGGTAGGGAGTTAGGAAGGGGATAGGTCAGTCCAGGGAGGACGGACAGGTCAAGGGGGTGGGATGAGGTTGGTCGGTAGGAGATGGAGGTGCGGCTTGAGGTGGGAGGAGGGGATAGGTGGGAGGAAGAACAGGTTAGGGAGGCAGGGACGAGCTGGACTGGTTTTGGGATGCGGTGGGGGGAGGGGAGATTTTGAAACTTGTGAAATCCACATTGATACCATTGGGCTGCAGGGTTCCCAAGCGGAATATGAGTTGCTGTTCCTGCAACCTTCGGGTGGCATCGTTGTGGCACCGCAGGAGGCCCAGGATGGACATGTCATCTGAGGAATGGGAGGGGGAGTTGAAATGGTTCGCGACTGGGAGGTGCAGTTGTTTATTGCGAACCGAGCGTAGGTGTTCTGCAAAGCGGTCCCCGAGCCTCCGCTTGGTTTCCCCGATGTAGAGGAAGCCACACCGGGTACAGCGGATGCAGTATACCACATTGGCAGATGTGCAGGTGAACATCTGCTTGATGTGCAGTGCTTTGCTGCTCAAAAGGTCCTGCAGGTACAGGCAGTAATTAACTATACATACATGGCAATCAAAGCATCCCCAGATTACCCTGCAACCTTCATCAACTGAACTGGCTTCCTTGAAATCAATGTTGAAATCATTTGCAAAGACTAAAAGATCATTCTGTCCATCTGTGCCGTGACACTTTCAATTCATGCCAATTAAGCTACTCTGAGAAGAGATAAGCAGATGCCTTCCTGGAAACAACAGCTACCCTCTTGGTGATGGCACCTGTGAGGAACCCAAAGAATGTTGTTGAGGAACACTGCAACCAGAGATGTAATAAATAAGCAAGAACTTAGGATGCTTAACGTAGTTTATGATCTCTAGGCAGATACGGGTACATCAGTCTTGACCAGTCAACGATAATGGTTTGCTGCACGTTCCATAAAAATGTACAGTAGTAAGGGTTTAAGCTCCAGTAATAGGAACGTACTGAGCATTCTGACTCTTCAAAGAAAGAAGGAAGCATGTGTTGCGATGAGGGCACCAGTAGCTATGTATACAGCTATTGGGGATGTCAAGGCAGCCTAATTCAGGCAAGCTTCACTTAAACTGAGACATCAGGTATACAAAATCTGAATCTACTGGACTTCCCCAGGTTTCAGCAAAAAACAGTGTCTCAATCATAAATTTATCACTATCACTTGCACCTGTTAGTCATGCAATGCTTTACAAGACAGATGACGACTGATCGAGGCAATCAAAAATCGGGAAGTGACAAGGCAACTCAAATTTTATTTTCGACAGTGCTGTTTAACTTGAAAGAATATTTTGGTTTTAAAAGAGTAGAAACATTTTTGTGGATGGTGGCTATTAGAGTTAAGCGTGTGACATTTTTATTAATGTAAGGGTGAGTAGGTCAGTAGAGTCTGGTCAGATGGAGATGTGAGGAGGTCCCTCTGAGAAGAACGGTTGTGGTCACTGCTGCATCAACATCACATTTCTCACATTGTTCATCCCAACATTGTAACAGCTACAACCACTGAGTATGGCACACTTTGGGTGGAATTTTAACATTTCACTTGGTCTAAGCGGGGTAACCTTGTAACATGCTTTGATCTGGAGATTTCAGCAGCATATTTATCAGTGACTTTGTAATGCAGCTGATGCATCTGCATCTTTTTTCTGGGTTTCCCAACCGATGGCCCACTACAGTATATTTCAACTGAAGTATTTAAAGATACCATACAATGAACAGAGATAAAGCAAGGTTGGCAGAGCTTGATACTGCAGAAATGGAGACATTACCTAGTAAGGCAGCAACAGATTTCATCTGTACTGTACATCTCTGGACAGGCTCAGAAAGCTCATAGTCAGATTCTATAAGTGGAAGAAGGAGGTTTGCCCCTTAAAACAAACATGTATGGCTGCAATTGGTTGAGTAAGTCATTGAGAGTTAAATGGTACCATACCTCTGAATACAACATTGCAAGAGATTCAGGATGGCAAGAGATTCAGTGACCTAATAAGGGCAAGGAAGGAATGCAGCATGCCACAATCAACTTAACTGATGTGTATCTAATCTTAACATCTGTCACTGTTCCTTTCTAGTCGATCACCTGCACCACACCAATGGATCGTGCCATCAGGCCCTTTAATCTCATGTGCTTCAATTTTGAAAGTTCATACGTATATCAAGCACACTATGTGCTTTATCAGGAACTCAAAGGCTTAATTAAACATGATATGCCTTTAATAATTCTACGCTGTCTTTCATTGATTAACCTATATTTTCCAAGTGCCATAATTTTTGTCCCAGATTGCCCATAGTGTTCAGGGATGTGTAGATTAGGTGGGTTATGAGGGATGGGTCTGGGTAGGATGCTCTGAGGGGTGGTGTGGACTTGTTGGGCCGAAGGGCCTGTTTCCACATTGTAGGGATTCTATGAAATTAACGTTTCTAAAAATTTCACCAAGTTAGGCTGATTGACTTATACTTGTCATTTCTGTTGCCTCTCCCTTTTTTTAAACTTTATTTATGTTCGTTAATGAGATGTCGGCATTACTGACCTGGCTAGCATTTACTGCCCTTCTCCTATTTGCTCTTGAGAAGGCGATTTTGAGCTGCTTTCTTGAACCACTACAGGCCTTGGAATTTAGGTATAACCACAATGCTGTTAAGAAGGGAGTTCCAAGATTTTGACCCAGAAATAGCAAAAGAACAGTGCAAAAGTTCCAAATCAGGATGTTGTGTGGCTTGCAGGGGGTAGTGTTCCCATGCATCTGCCACCCTTCTATTTCTAGGTGGTGGAGATCATGGGGTCAGAAGGTGCTGTCAAAGGAGATTGAGAAAGTTGTTGAAGTGGATCTTTTAGTTTGTACACAGTGCTGCCACTGTGTCAGTTAAGGGAGTGTATGTTGAAGGTATTAGATGAAATGCCAATCAAGCAAGATGCTCTGACTTGGGTGGTGCTGAGCTTCTTGGATGTTGATTGAGCTGCATTCATCCAGGCAAGTGGACAGTATTACATCACTATCCTGACTTGTGCCTTGTAAATGGTAGATAGGCAGCAGGGAGACAGAAGGAGAGCCACTTGCAGCAGCATTCCCTGCCTTGGCTACTCTTTGTAGCCGTAGTATTTATATAGTTGGTCCAGTTCAGTCTAAGTCTCTGTCACTTGATCTCAGTCACTCCCTCGCCCACTCACAGTTGCTCAGGCTCTCATTTGCTCACAGACAGATTCTGTCTCTTGCTCGTTCCGCTATAGTCTGTCAGACATTAGGTCACCCGACCACAGTCTCTCAATCATTCACTTGCACATTCTCCCATCTCTCAATCACTCACTCATCCATCCTCAGACTTTCAGGCAATTGCTTGCCCCTGCCAGTCTGTCTAACACCTACCCTCACCCAACCGATGTTACTCAAACACTCTCCACCCACCCCCAGTCATTTAGACACTCACTCGCCACAACCAGTCTGTCAGATACTTGCTTGCCTACCTTCAGTCTCTCGCTCGGCAACCCCACTGTCTCAGTCTCTCGTTCATCTAACACCAGTCTCTCAGTTGATCACTTGTCTAACCCTGTCACTGTCACCTACCTGCCCACTGCCAGCATCTCAGCTTGTGCACCAACATTTGCTTTGAAACTCACTCATCCACCGACAATCGGTCAGTCACTCAATCACCAACTCCAATTCCAATGTCTCAGTCACTCCAATTCAACACCAATCTCAGACAATTGCTCCATAAGTCTGTCAGACACTTTTGCTCACCCAACTCCAAATCTCGCAGATACTTGCTGGCCCACTGTCAGTCTCTCAGACACTTGCCCATTGTCAGTCCCTCTGTCACTCGCTCACAAACTCCGATTCTCAATCACTCATTCACCCAGCCCCAATTCCTCAGTCATTCACATGCCCAAACCCAGCTGCTCAGAATCTCATTCACCCACTGCCAGTTACTCAGACGGTCTCTCACTCAAACCACAATCTTTCAGACACTCAGTCGGACACCTTCAGTGTCTCAGTCACTCAGTCATGCAACACCAGTCTCTGACAATCACTCGCCCATTGCCAGTTTCTCAGACACTCGCTCACACATCTCGAGTTTCTCAGTCACTCTTTAGGTGACTTAAAGGTGTCACTTTAATGCACCACCCTGCTCCCTGGCCAACGTCTCTGTCTCTGGCTTGCTGCAGTGTTCCAGCGAAGCCCAACGCAAGCTGGAGGAACAACACCTCATTTTCAGCTTGGGGACCCTACAGCCCTCCGGACTCAATATTGAGTTCAATAATTTTAGGACCTAAACTCTCCCATGTCCTAGCCCCCTACCCCACACACCAAGTCTTGTTACCACATAACCTGCCAGTACACACCCCCTGTTGTTAGTCACTAACAGTCCCCATTAACAACTATTCACCCTCCCAGCCTGATCGTTAGCAATTCCTTTGTCTGTCCAACTGTCTTTCTCCCTCTTTGGGCTCTATCCTATCGTTTACTCCCTACCCCACCCACCTCCCTATTTTCTGCATATAAACTGATGTTTTCCGAGCCACCATCTGTTCTGAGGAAGGGTCACCAGACTCGAAATGTTGACTCTGTTTTTTCCTTCACAGATACTGCCAGACCTGCTGAGCTTTTCCAGCAACTTTGTTTTTGTTTCTCAGTCACTCGCTCATCAAACTCCAGTCTGTCAGACACCCTTGCTCGCCCAAACCCAGTTGCTCATACACTGAGTGACGCTTGCTCATTTGCTTCGACACTCACTCACCAAACCCAAACTCTAAGTCGCTCGACCCACCAATCTCTCATTCACTCATTTGCCTAGCCCGTCTCTTAGTTATTTGCTCAGCCAAACCCTGTCTCCAAGTCACTTGCCCTGACATGGTCAGTCACTCAGATAATCGCTCTCCCATAGACAGTGTGTCAGAAACCCATGTTGCTTCAGTGGTTGTTCACCCAAACCCTATCAGGCTCAATCACTTGCCCAGTCCCAATCTCTCTCACACACGCTCACCCTCCCCTGTCTCTCATTCGCTCGCCTACCAACATTTGCTTCGACACTTGCCCACCCACTGACTGTCACTCACTCACCAAAGTCTAGTCGCTCAAATACTTGCACATTACCAGTTGCTCAGAAAGTCACTAGCCCATTGCCAGTGTGTCAGACACTCACTTGTCAACTTGAGTTGCTCAGTCACTCATTCACCAACCCCAGTCACTAGTCAGCCCCTTGCCCATCGACAGTCTGTCAGACACTAACTTGCCAAACCCCAGTCTCTCAGACACTTGTTTGCACTCTGCCAGTCGCTCAGATATTCACTTGCACACTCCCAGTTGCTTAGATGCTCGCTTGCCGACTGACAGTCTGTCTGCTACTCACCATACCTCAGTCACTCATATTTGTTTGCACAGCACAAATCGCTCAGACACTCCCAGTCGTTCAGGCATTTGCTCACCACTGACTGTCTGATACTCGCCAAACCTCAGGCACTCATTTTTGTTTGCACTCCGCAAATCACTCAGACACTCCCTTGCACACTCCTAGTCGCTCAGCATTTGCTTACCACTGCCAATCTGTCAGTTACCCATGCTCATCCAACGCCTGTTGCTCAGACAGTTGCTTGCCCTTCCCAAGTCTCTCTGACATGCATGTCCCCCCGGTCTCTCAGGCACTCGCCCGCCCACCAAATTTTTCTTAGAAACCGAAAGAACTGCAGATAGTGTAAATCAGGAACAAAAACAAACTTGCTGGAAAAGCTCAGCAGGTCTGGCAACATCTGTGAAGAAAAATCAGAGTTAACGTTTCAGGTCCGGTGACCATTCTGAGGAAGGGTCACCAGACCCAAAACGTTAACTCCGAGTTTTTCTTCACAGATGCTGCCAGACCTGCTGAGCTTTTCCAGCAACTAAATTTTTCTTAGACTCTGTCTCACCAACTGACATTTTGACAGTCACTCACTTGCCCAATCACAACCTCTCAGACGCTCAGCCTATGCCAGAAGCTGAGGCATTCACTCATACCCCAGCATCTCAATCACTCATTCCCCCACTGTCAGTTGCTCAGACAATTGCTCTCCAACTGCCAGTGTATCAGACATTCCCTTGATCAATTCCAGTTGCTCAGACACTTGCTCACTCAAACTGCAGTCTTTCTTGCTCGTCCACCCGCAGTCTCTTTGCAACTCACTTGCTCATCCTCAGTTGTTCAAAGCTCATTTGCCCTTCACCAGTAGCTCCGACATTTGCTTGCTCACCCCTAGTCTCTCAATCAATCACTCGTCAAACCCCCAGTCTCTCGGTCCTCTCTGCCCACCCCGAGTCACTTAGACTCTCACTTGCCTATTGCCAGTATCTTAGTAGCTCATTTATCCAATCATTCAGACAATTGCTCGCTTACTACCAGTCTGTCAGGCACCATTGGTTGCCCAACCTCAGTCACTCAGACAGTTGGTCAACCACCCCCATTGACATTTTGTCAAAATGACAATTTGACATTGTCATCTTTGCTCATTTGCTTAGACAGTCACTTGCCCAGTGCTAGCCTCTCAGAGGCTTGTTTATGAAACCCCTCACCTCCATTCAAGGCCCAAAACAAACCTTCCATATCAGACAGGGGTTTACTTGCACATCCGTCAACTTGGTCTACTGTATCCACTGCTCTTGATGTGGCCTCCTCTACACTGGTGAGACCAAGCGTAGACTCGGACACCGTTTCGTAGTGCATCTGCGCTCTATAGCAACAAATGGCAACAACTTCTGGTTGCCAACCATTTTAACTACCCCTCCATCTCCCTGGGTGACATGTCCATCCTGGGCCTCCTCCAGTGTCACAATAACACCCCCCGCAAACTGGAGGAGCAACACCTCATATTCCGCCTTCAGCGCCTACAGTCTGATGGCCCAAACATGGAATTTACCAGTTTTAAAATCTGCCCATCAAATCTACCTCATCCCATGTCCAACCCTCCCTCTCATCCTCACCTCCTTGACCTGACACAACCTGTCCATCATCTCTCCCTCCTATCCGCTCCACCCATCCCACTGACCAATCCCCACCACTCCCTACCTGCACTCATCTATCATCATCCCAGCTACATTCCCGAGCCCCACCCCTCCTCTATTTATTTCGCAGCTCCCTTTCCCGTCCCTATTTCTGAAGAAGGGTCCCAACCTGAAACGTCAACTTTCCTGTTGCTCTGATACCGCCTGGCCTGCTGTGCTCCCCCAGCTCCACGCGGTATTGCGCAAGTCTCAGGCAATCGCTCACCCACTGCCAGTCTGTCAGATACGTCTGCTCACCCAACCCCAGTCACTCTGACACTCACTCATTCATTACCAGTCTCTCAGACATTTGCTCGTCAAACTCTTTTGCTATAAAAGTTGTTCGCCAACCCTAATCTCTCACTCATTTGCCTACTCCCAATGTTTCAGACACAAGTTGGCCCAGCAGCAGACTCTCAGACACTTGCACAACCCCAGTCTCTCAGACACTTGTTCACTCTTCTCTATGAGCTCAGGCACTCTCTCCCCCTTTGCCAGCAGCTCAGACATCTGCACACCAAACTCCAGTCTCTCAGTCACTTGGCCGCCCACTGCCAGTCTCTCAGATAGTCACAGTCACGCAGCACAGAAAAAGGCCCTCTGGTCCATCCAGCATATGCCAAACATAATCCCAAACTAAACTAGTCCCATTTGTCTGCTCCTGGACCATATCGTTCCAAATGTTTTCTATTCATGTACTTCTCTAAATGCCAACTAAACATTCTGACTGTGCCCGTATCCACCACTTTCTCAGGAAGTTCATTCTAAATGCGAATAATCCTCTGTGTAAAAAAAAACTGCCCTTCATGTCTTTTAAAAATCTCTTTAAATTTAAAAATATGCCCCTTGTCTTGAAATTCCCCTTCTAGGGAAAAGACACCTACCATTAAAAACCAAAAGAACTGCGGATGCTGTAAATCAGGAACAAAAACAAAGTTGCTGGAAAAGCTCAGCAGGTCTGGCAGCATCTGTGAAGGAGAAAACAGAGTTAACGTTTCGGGTCCAGTGACCTCCTATGCTCCAGTGAAAAATGTCCCAGCCCATCCAGCCTTTCTTTATAATTTAAACCTTCCATATCCAGCAACACCCTTGTAAATCTCTTCTGAATTCACCGAAGCTTAATAACACCCTTCCTATAACACAGCAACCAGAACGGGACACAGTACACCAGAAGAAGCCTCACTAATGTCCTGTACAACATCAACATAACTTCACAACTCCACACTCAAAGGACTGAGTAATGAAGGCAAGCGTGCTAAACACCTTTTTAACCACCCTATCTATACGTGATGCAAACTTCAAAGAATTATGTACTCAACCCCTAGGTCCCTCTTTTTTTACAAGATTACTCAAGGCCCTTCCATTCGCTTGCCCAATCCCAGTCTCTCAATAAATGCTCGCCAAAACACAATCATTCATACTTTACCTTGCCCTTTGCCAGGAACTCAGACATTTGCGCACAAAATTTGCTCACCCCAGTGTTTCATTCACTTGCTTGCCCAACCCTAGTTGCTCTGAAACCTGCTCTCTCAAACTCAGTCTCTCAGTTACTCACTCGCCCAACTAAAATAGCCTGGACATTCGCTTGCCTACCCCTAAGTCTCTTAGATAGGCGCTCACCCAACCCGAGACTTTCAGACACTCACTCACCCCAAACCCAGTCACTCAATCCCCTGCTTGCCCTTGGCCAGACTCTCATTTGAGGAGCCTTCCACGATGCCACCTCTCTTTACTGTAACAATTGATTCCCCTCCTCTCCCCCTCATCTTTTCCTGTACAACTCAGGATTTTCCTTTATTGTATGTCCCTTTTTTGCTCTTCTAATTTCTTTTTTTAAGTTCCTTCCTGCATGCTCTATACCCCTCAAGGACTTCGGTAGTATTCATCCCTCCGTATCTATAATAAGTCTTCCTTTTTCTTTTTATCCAACCTTTGTATCCCTTGATATCCAGAGTTCATTGGATTTGTTGGTCCCACTCTTTATCTTTATTGTAATATGATGGCCTTGTATGCTTCATATTTTCTTCTTGAATGTATCCTACAGTTCTGACACAAATTTCTCTTGAAGTATCTGCTTCTAGTTTAGGCCAAATCATATCTGATCTCATTAAAATCACCTTCCCCCATTCAGAACTTTAATATAGGACCTATCCTTACCCTTTTCTGTAACAATCTTGAATCCAATGGAGTTTGCAAAATGCTGGCCCACTGATACTTCAACCATTTTCCCAGTTTCATTTCCTAAAATCAAATCCAGGATAGCTTTCTCAGGTAAGAACTTTCACGTACTGGCTCAAGCTGCTGCCCTGGATATACTTTAAGAATTCTGCTTCCCCTAAACCTTTCACACTATGACTATTCCAGTTAACGTTGGGTAAGTTGAAATCCCCTACTGTCATTACTTTAACGCTTCTCTGAAATTTGTCTACATGTCTACTCTCCTATTTCTCTTGGACTGTTAAGGAGCCTGGAGTATACTCCCAGCAATGTGCTTGCTCCTTTTTGACTCTTAAGTTCTACCCATGTGGCTTAATTTAGTCATTGAGTCTTACACCACAGAAGAGGCCCTCTGGCTCATAGATTGGTGCAGAATCAATCTACACTAATCCTACTTTCCAGCACTTGGCCCATAGCCTTGAATGTTCTGACATTTCCATCACTCTTCCACATATTTTTTCCCACCTCTACTAATATACGGATAGTGTATTCATGATTCCCACGATCTTGATTGAAAAAAATCCTCATATCCACTCTAAACCTCCTGCCTTTCACCTTAAAAATACCCTTGTTAATGATCCTTTGACTTGCTATCCACCCCATCCAGCGTTCCCTGTTTCAAAGAAAACAACCTGAGCCTGTCCAGCCTGTCTTCATAGCTAAAATGCTGCACCCCAGGCAACATCCTGGTAAATCTCTTCTGCACTGCCTCCAGTGCAATTACATCCTTCCTATAGGGAGATGACCAGAACAGCAAACAGTACTCTAGCTGTTTTATACAGCTCCAACATAATTTCCCTGCCCTTATAATCCATGTTGCAGAGGATAAAAATAAGTGTCTCCAATGCCTTCTTAACTAATGCATTAATCTGTCTTGCTGCCTTCAAGGATAAGCACAGTTCCTCTGAGCTTCCTAGTGTCCTGCCATTCATTGAGTACTCCCTTGTTTCGTTACTTCTTCCTAAGTGCATCTCCTTACACTTTCAGGGTTAAATTCCATCTGTCACTGAACTGCCCATCTGATCAACCCATCTATAATCTTCCTTTGAGGAGGCGTTTAAAGTGTCATTCCTCCTCGCTGCTGTAATTGATTCCCTGATCAATACTGTGATACCCCCATCGTCTTTTACCTTCTTCCCTGTCTCGCCTGAAGACCCTATATCCTGGAATACTGAGCTGCCAATTCTGCCCCTCTTTCAACAATGTCTCAGTAACAGCAGTGATATCATACTACCATGTATTAACTTGTGCCCTCAACTCATCTGTCCTCCCCACACTTTACAATTCTTCAAGTTTTGTATCATCTGCAAAATTTGAAATTGCCCCCAGCAAACCAAGATCTGGGTCACTAATCTATATCAGGAAAAGCAAGGGCTCAATATTAACTCCAGGGAATTCCACAACAAACACTCCCCCAGCCCGAAAAATATCCTTTAACCATTGCTCTCCGTTTCCTATCACTCAGCCAATTTTGTATTTATGTTGCTACTGATTCTTTTATTCCACGTCTTACAACTTTCCTCACGTTTGTTGAATGGCATTTGAAGAACCTTCTGGAAGTTCATGTACACTACATCAAGAGCATTACTCTCAGTAAGCTCGATATTTCTTCAAAAAACTTCAGTAAGTTAGTTGAACATGATTTTCCCACTGGAAATCCATGTTGACTCTTCCTACTCAACCCACTGTTTTTTCCATGTAACCGCTAATTCTATCCCAAATTATTAGCTATCCTAAATAATGTGTAGGTTTAATTGCAAATGTGTATGTAATTTCCGTTTAATGGTTGTACATTTAACAAAACTGTTTAAAAAAGCAAGAAAAAGTGGTATGGTCAGTAAAATGCCAAGTAGCCTTTGAAAAGTGAAGGCAATCCTCACAAATGAACTTTGACGACCATCCTTGGTTTTCTAGAGCTTTCAAAATGGCAAACAATGCTAGTGACTTGGAGGTTGGTGCAGTCTTGTTACACATGATGAGCTTGGAATAGAGAGGCCATTGGGGTATTTTGCGAAGAAACTAACCCACTATCAGAACAAGTATTGTACTGTAGGAGAAGAAATTTCGGGATTATTATTTGCTCTTTCAACATCTTGAAGTTCATGTTGGACTTGGTAACAAATAAATACTAATTTACATTGATAATAATCCAGTGATCTTTATTGAAAATTTAAAATTCAGGATCTGAGACTAATAAAGTAGACTCTTTTCTTACAACCCTTAAATGCATTAATTATTTACAGACCGATAAAGGTAATCTAATTTCCCTAAGTGTAAAATTTTGGAATTCGTGAGAGGTTGAAGAAATGCTAGGATTGTACTGGGTATGTGTTTTGTGATTTGTGTATCATATAGTTTGCAATGAAACACATTATTGAAATGGAGTTACTTCTTTTAAGGATGAAAACATGTAAATATATTTTTATGTATTTTTGGACTGTCAACTGAAGTGAGAAGTTTTTGGAGGCAGGTATCTTGACATTTATTGTAAGCACTGTTTACATCATTGCTGGTTAAAGCAATGGTAGAAAGGCAGGCAAGCTGGATCCAAGTGTGTTGACAAATGGAGATTCGGACTTCAATAATTGATTATTCTGTGGACTAGTGACTAGTTACTGATAACTAAGTGATTAGTTCTCAGGAGGCTGAACAGCTTGGTACCGTGAACCTCCACCGGTTAAGAAGCTCTCTATTCTCTGCAGTAAAGCTACCTTAAGCCTAAAACAAACCATTTATCTCTCCTTCAGCTGTGACTTTTAGAAACCTTTTTATAAATATGAACCAGCCATACTATGCCTCTTGCAAAGTAGTGAAAGCATCCAGAGAAGAATGAGCAACTAGCAGCCTTTTGATCAGCATAGGAATTATCTCAGTAGTTCAGGAAGCACCGAACCGTTTTCCCCGTTTTTAAATCTGCCCATAGCACCCATTTCCTTTCCTGTCTGTGTGCAAGGGGGAAGATTATAAATGGGATTAGAATTTTAACTAGTTATGTGTTGACAGTTCATAATCGCTTAGGCTAGAGTCGATTGACTTGGAAACACTGTAATCCTTGTTAAACCTGATCCATGCTTTCTATCAACTTGGGTCTCAAAATCAGGTAAACTGGAGAATTCTGTGTACTTCAAAAAATCTTTAACTTTTGTGCAGTGTCAGGGAATGACATAACTTGATTTCCAGCATGCTACACCAGTGAGGTGTAACATTTACTAAATGCTCTTTCCACTGAAACATGGCGTTGCCTATTTCCTTTCCAAAATTAGATCTAGCATGGCACCCTGTCTTATCAGCTCAGAATCATACTGAACAAGGAAGTTCTCAAACACAGACTT
Source organism: Rhincodon typus (assembly GCF_021869965.1). Classification (NCBI taxonomy): domain Eukaryota; kingdom Metazoa; phylum Chordata; class Chondrichthyes; order Orectolobiformes; family Rhincodontidae; genus Rhincodon; species Rhincodon typus. The sequence goes on along the minus strand of NC_063340.1, from coordinate 29,672,880 downwards.
CACAAATTCTGCTCTTTTTTGCCCTTTACATTGTTATTTTCCCAATTATATGAAAAAATAAGATCCTAATTGTCAATAGTTTTGCATCTTTGCAATTTTTCGACAAAGTTAGTAGTTTCTATTGTTTTCCCAACATTGTAAAGTCTATACCTTTTTATTTTTCTGTTCTTGAATGTGGAAATGGGAAAAGAACTGTTTTAATAGAACAAAGATAGCTGAAGAACTGTGCACTTTTTAAAAGCAAGTAACCTCACATTCACTCTAAGTACTGTTTACACAGCTGCTTGTACAAGTAGTAGTGGAAGCCTATGTTACAGATGAGCTAGAACTAAGCGGGGTGTACAAACGGAGACAACCGATTTGGCTGACAACAAGTAGTTGCTCAGACTGTGAAGTAATGATCAGTTTTTGATGAAAGGCCTCCTATCTGCCAACAATTTGTAATTGGCTCTCAAGTAGCTGAACAATTTAGGATGTGTACATTTGTGAGAAGCAATCAAATCTCTACCCGTGCAGTAGCCATTTTTTTTCTCTGCAATATAAAACACATCAAGCTTGAAGAAAACAAGTTTACTTCCCCTTTACAGTTGCTGTAAGGTGTGGCTTTTAATTTGTAAGTCAAAGACCTACATGAATTTGAGGTGGGAGGCGGAAAGTTCAAATGAGATATGAGGGGCATGTTTTTTTACATAAGAGTGTGGTAGGAATCTGAAACGCGCTCCTTCAAACAAGTGAAATTATTAGGTTTACTGGATGGTGTGGTGGCTCAGTGGCTCACTGCTGCCTCACAGCGCTAGGGACCCAGGTTTGATTTCACTCTCGGGTGACTGTCTGTGTGGAGTTGCATGTTCTCCCTGTGTCTGCGTGGATTTCCGCCAGGTGCTACGGTTTCCTCCCACAGTCCAAAGATGTGGAAGTTAAGTGAATTGGCCTTGCTAAATTACCCATAGTGTTCAGGGATGTATAGGTTAGACGTGTTAGCCATTGGAAAATGCAGGGTTACAGGTTTAGGGTAGGGGGTTGGGTCTGGGTGGGATCCTCTATGGTCGGTTGGTGTGGACTTGTAGGGCCAAATGGCCCGTTTCTACACCGTTACAGGTTCTCTGATTCCATGGAAACCCTGTGGACAGGGTCACTGCGCTGTGTTCCAGTCTTTCCTTCCACCATAACACCTATATTTCTTTTCCTGTCAGTGTGTGTCTATATGTATATGTGTTAAGACAGAATTTATGAGGGAGAGTTTTAACTTGTAGAGTGACAGCTAACCTTTTATTAAATGGCACCTATGGGACCCATGTTCTGCCAACCAAGGTCTAAAATACAGAAATTGTAGAATTTTGTGTACTTTTCAAAATCTTTAACTTTTGTGCTGCCCTTGCAAATAGAAGGACTTGATTTCTAGCACATTATTGCTGTGAGGCTTAACACTGTCTTAGGGGGCTACAACAACGGGAAGAACAATTTACATTTACACAGCTGCAAATAAAAACTGTGGATGATGGAGATTTTAAAAAGTGCTGGAAAAACTCAGCAGGTCTAGCAGAATTCATGGAGAGAAAATGAGTTAGCATTTTGAGTCAAGAGGACTCTTATAGAATCAAAAACAGTTACAGAAATAGAAGGAGTTTGAAAACAAGGATGAGAATTTTAAAATCGAGACGTTCCCTAATTGAAGCAATGTAGGTCAGTGAGCAAAGAGATGACGGATAAATAGAACTCAGTGCAAGTCATGGATGGTAGAAGATCAAATCCAACTCAGTGGTGTGGAATTGTCATGTCAAGATGGAACAAAAGCAGATAGGAGTTTCAGCAGCAGATAATACAAGGCAAGAACTGAGTCAGGTAATGGGCAGGATTTTACCAAATTCTGTTGGACAATGGAGAGTCAGTGAACATGATCTATTTGGATTTCTAGCAGGCTTTTAACAAGATGCTACACAGGATGCTACTAAATTGACGTCAACTTCCCTAATTGTGACTTCAACTTCCCTAATATAGACTGAAACCTCTTAAGTGCAAATAGTTTGGATGGAACAGTTTTTGTCAGGTGTATCCAGGAAAGATTTCTGACTAAATATGTAGATAGGCCGAACAGAAGGGAGGCCATATTGGATTTGGTGCTCGGCAACAAATCAGGCCAGGTGTCAGATTTCTCCGTGGGAGCGCATTTCGGTGATAGTGATCACAACTCCCTGACCTTCACTATAGTCATGGAGCGGGATAGGAGCAGGCGGTATGGGAAAGTATTTAATTGGGGGAGAGGGAACTACAATGCTATTAGGCAAGAACTGTGGAGCAGAAATTGGGAACAGATGTTCTCAGGGAAATCCATGACAGAAATACGGAGGTTGTTTAGGGTGCACTTGCTATGAGTACTGGATAGGTTTGTCCCACTGAGGCAAGGAAGGGATGGTCAGGTGAAGGAACCTTGGATGACAAGACATGTGGAACATCTAGTCAAGAGGAAGAAGGAAGCTTACTTAAGGCTGAGGAAGCAAGTATCTAGAGAGTTGCAAGGTAGTCAGGAAGGAACTGAAAAATGGACTTAGGATAGCGAGAAGGAGGTACGTAAAAGTAGGATTAAGGAAAACCCCAAGGCTTTCTATACTTATGTGAGGAACAAGGGGATGGCCAGAGTGAGAGTAGGGTCAATCAAGGATAGTGGAGGGAATTTGTGCTTGGAGGAGTTGGAGGTGGTAGGGGAGGTCCTTAATGAATACTTTGCTTCAGTATTCACCAGTGAGAGGGACCTTGACGTTTGTGAGGAGAGCATGAAACAGGCTGATATGCTCGAACAGGTCGATGTTAGGAAGGAGGATGTGCTCGAAACTTTGAAAAACATGAGGATAGATAAGTCCCCTGGGCCAGACGGGATATACCCAAGGCTTAATATGGGAAGCGAGGTAAGAGATTGCTGCGCCTTTGGCGATGATCTTTGCGTTCTCACTGTCCACTGGAGTAGTACCAGATGATTGGAAGCTGGCAAATTTTATTCCCTTGTTCAAGGAAGGGAATAGGGATAATCCTAGGAATTACAGACCAGTCAGTCTTGCTTCTGTGGTGGGCAAATTATTGGAGAGGATTCTGAGATAGTATTTATGATTGTTTGGAAAAGCACAGTTTGATTAGAAATAGTCAGCATAGCTTTGAGGGGGGCAGCTCATGCCTCACAAGCCTTAGTGAATTCTTTGAGGATGTGACAAAACACATTGATGAAGTTTGAGCAGTAGATGTGGTGTAAATGGATTTTAGCAAGGCATTTGATAAGGTTCCCCATGGTAGGCTCATTCAGAAAGTTAGGAGGCATGGGATTCAGGGAAATTTGGCTGTCTGGATGCAGAATTGGCTGTCCAATAGAAGACAGAGGGTGGCAGTACATGGAAAGTATTCAGCCTGGAGCTCGGTGACCATTGGTGTTCTGCAGGGATCTGTTCTGGGACGCCTGCTCTTTGTGATCTTTATAAATGACTTGCATGAGGAAGTGGAAGGGTGGGGTAGTAAGTTTACTGATGACACGAAGGAATTGTGGATAGTGTGGAGAGCTGTTGTAGGTTGCAATGGGACATTGACAGGATGCAGAGCTGGGCAAAGAAGTGGCAGATGGAATTCAACCCAGAATATTGTGAAGTGATTCATTTTGGAAGGTCGAATTTGAATGCAGATTACAGGGTTAATGGCAGGATTCTTGGCAGTGTGGAGGAGCAGAGGGATCTTGGGGTCCATGTCTATAGATCCCTCAAAGTTGCTACCCAAGGTGATAGGGTTGTTAAGAAGGCGTACGGTGTGTTGGCTTTCATTGGCAGGGGAATTGAGTTTAAGAGCCGCAAGGTTATGCTACAGCTCTATAAAACCCTGTGGTTAGACCACACTTGGAACATTGTGTTCAGTTCTGGTCACCTCATTACAGGAAGGATGTGGAAGCTTTAGAAAGGGTGCAGAGGAGATTTATCAGGATGCTGCCTGACTGGAGGGCAGGTCTCCTGAGGAAAGGTTGAGGGAGCTAGGGCTTTCTTCATTAGAGCGAAGAAGGATGAGAGGTGACTTGATAGAGATGTACAAGATGTTGAGAGGCATAGATAGAGTGGATACCCAGAGACTTTTTCCCAGGGTGGAAATGACTATTACGAGGGGGTATAATTTTAAGGTGATTGGAGGAAGGTATGGGGAGATGTCAGAAGTAGGCTCTTTGCACAGAAAACTGTGGGTGCGTGGAATGCGCTGCTGGCGGTGGTAGTGGAGTCAGATACATTAGGGGCATTTAAGCAACTCTTGGATAGGCACATGGATTTTAGTAAAATGTATGGTATACAGGGTAGTTTGATCTTAGAGTAGGATAATAGGACGGCACAACATCATGGGCCGAAGGGCCTGTACTGTGCTGTACTGTTCTACGTTCTAAATAAGATAAGAGCCCATGGTGCTCGGGGTATGGTCCTGGCATATATAGAGGATTGGCTGACTGGCAGAAGTCAGAAAGTAGGGATAAAGAGGTCTTTTTCATGATGACAGCCAGTGACTAGTGGACTTCCACAGCAGTCCTTGCTGGAACTGCAACTATTCACATTATACATTGACGATCTGGACGAAAGAACTGAGGGCACTGGGTTTAGTTTGCAGATGACACAAAGATAGGTGGTGGGGCAGGTAGTGTTGAGGAAGTGGGAAGGCTGCAGAACGAGTTGAACAGGCTTAGCAGAGTGGGCAAAAAAGTGGCAGATGGAATACAATATGGGAAAATATGAGGAAATGCACTTTGGTAGGAAGAATAAAGACATAGACTATTTTCTAAATGGGGAAAGGCTTCAGAAATCTGAAGTACAAAGGGACTGTATCAGACTCTGGTCAGACTGCATTTGGAACACTGTGAGCAGTTTTGAGCCCTGTATCTAAGGAAGGATGTGCTGGCATTGGAGGGTTTCAGAGGAGGTTTCTAAGAATGATCGCAGAGATGAAGGGCTTGTCATATGAGAAACAGTTGAGGACTCTGGGTCTGCACTCAATGGAGTTTAGAAGGATGAGAGGAGGGGTCCTGATTGACACTTACAGAATACCAATAGGCCTGCAAAGAGTGGACATGAAGAAGATGTTTCCACTAGTGGCTGACTAATACCTGAAGGCATGGGCTTAGAGTGAAAACAGAAATAGACAGGTTCATGACTAGTTAGGGATCAAGGATTATAGGGAGAACGCAGGAGAATTGGGTTGAACAACATATCAGCCATGATTGAATGGCAAAGCAGACTCAATGGGCCAAATGGCCTAATTCTGCTCTTTTATCGTATGAACTAACGCCATCAAAGTTCCGTTATTGGCCAGAAACACGTGCCAGCAAGATGTACTGGTGGCTGGCAGGACTACTCCCTTAATTATCAAGTGGAAGCTAATTAAATAATTGCCACGCCAGTTGCTATCCTGTTTAGGATGGCCATTCATCCCCAGTAGCTTCCAGCCATAAGAGGGTGAATAGCTCAGCAGTGACCGTGGTTGAGGAAGGTACGGTGCAGCCCTCAGCAGGAAAATTAAAGAAACATAAAATGATGGAGAGGAAACATCTCCGAGGCAATTGCTGGATGCGTGACCCCTGTTTGCTAAAAGAAAGGCCAGCTCAGCCTGCAAGTGGAAGGCTACTTCCATTTAATTGGCACCTACGAAAGTAACTGGGGCATTGATCTACAAAATACCAACTGCCTGAAAAGATGACTCTCATGAGGGCCTTTGCATATGGAAATTGATTACCACTGCCCGATCTTATTCCTACAGGATATTACCATTGGTAAAATGACCCAACAGTAGGGTGTGGTTAGGCAGCAGATCTTCCTGGTCACCCCAGCCTGTTCCCGGTTTGTACTGCCAGCAAAATTCTGTCATATTGTTATGTAAGTGGAAATAGGTAGCCTTGGCAAAAGTGCGGATATATAGTTGGAGATTCTATGAAGTTTGGTTTTGTCTCTCAGCTTAGAAAAGTTAAGTACCATAAAGTTATAGGGATGAATTTTTTGGACAATATTGTCTCTTGCTCTGCCACCCAAAGGGTCGATGGAGAACGCATTCTTGCCAATCACAGCAGCCAACAGCCATTTATTTTGCCAATAAGTGTCAATTGTTTCAAGATAGGACTTCTGCACTTTACTGCAGTAGCATTTGTGCAGGTCTTGAACTACAAGTGCTCCCCAGATTCAAAACCCCCAAATTCAGGATCGATAAGTATTGGGGGTCTCATGGCGAGGGGTGGGTGGGGGCAGTAAGTGGAGATGGGAAGATGAGGGAGGAGCACCCATGACAGGGGTGTACATTAGCCTAAGATGTGGTGGGCAGTCCATTGACACAGGTAGCCCTCATAACTTCCCATCCAAGATCACAGGTCTGAAGAGGAGAACCTCTTAGCTTCTCCTTTGGCCTGAGCCCCTACTGCCAGCATCAAAATTGAGTTCAGATGGAAAGTAACCACGGTGGTCAATAATTGGCTACATATGGGCTTTGACTGATGCAAGGACAGGCTTCCCTGGGCCTCACCTGCCCCAGATAAAACCTAGGGCAGGTTGGGATTTGGCAGGAGAGCAGCAGGAAGTCTACTCAGGAAGTTTTAAGGGACTCCACTCACAGACCTGTCAGTGGAGGTCCGTAAAATTTTTCCATAAAGTCATAACGCCACAGAAAGAAGCCATTTAGCTCATTAAGAACCATTTCAGCATTTATGATGGAAATGTGTTTGAAGGGATTCAAACATGGAGTTTGAGAAAGATCAACACAGATTTTGGAGGCAATGGCACATTCAAGACTTCTGGAGAGAAATAGCATGTTGATGTAGTTTGTCAAAAAAAGAGGGATCAGCAGGGACCCTTGATGACAGAATATTTGAACAGAGCAGGACAGCTCCTCAGGTGATAAAACCATTCATAAAATCAACCAGAATGAAGGCTAGAAAGCACAATTGGGTGATCAACAGTTTAGTCATACAGTCATAGAGTCCTACAGCATGGAGACAGGCCCTTCAGCCCAAAAGGGTCCATGCCGACCAAAATGTCCATCCACGCTAACCCCAATTCCCTGCACTTGGCCCATATCCTTCTAAACTTTTCTTTATCAATGTATTCGTCTAAATGCCTTTTAAACCTTGTTAATGTACCCACCTCAACCATTTCTGCTGGCAGCTCATTCCATATGTGCACCATCCTCTGTGTAAAAAAAAAAGTTGGCCCTCAGGTTCCCATGTATTCTTTCCCCTTTTACCTTAAACTGATACCCTCTAGCCCTCGATTCCCCAACCCTGGAAAAAAGACTGAGGGCATTCATCCTCTCCATGCCTCTCACGATCTTATACACTTCAATCAATAAGATTCTCCCTCAGTCTCCTACGCTCTAAAGAACAAAGTCCGAGCTTGTCCAACCTCTCCAGATAAGTCTCCTTAAGTCCTGGCAACATCTTTGTAAATTTCTTCTGCACTCTTTCCAGTTTAATAACAACCTTCCAAGGTGGCCAAAACTGAACACAATACTCCAAGTGCAGCCTCACACCAATGTCCTGTACAACTGCAACATAACTTTCCCAACTTCTGTACTCAATGCCCTGCCGGATGAAGACCAGTGTGCCAAAAGTCTTCTTCACTGCCCTGTCTACCTGTGACTCCACTTGCAGAAAACCATGCACCTGAACTCCAAGGTCCCTCTGTTCCACTATATTCCTTAAGGCCCTGCCATTCACCATGAAACTCCTACCTTGATTTAACTTTCCAAAATGCAACACCTCACACACTTATCTATATTACACTCCATTTGCCATTTCTCGGCCCATTTCTCCAGCTGATCAAGATCCTGCTGCAATTTCTGACAACCTTCCTCACTGTCCACGATACCACCTATTTTAGTGTCATCTGCAAACTGATATAATGAACAATAATGGGCCTAGCACCAATCCCTGAGTCACACGACGAGTCACAGGCTTCCAGTCCGACAAGCATCCTTCCACTATTACTCCCTGCTTCCTACCATTAAGCCAACTGTGTATCCAACTTGCCAGTTCTCCCTGGATTCTGCGTGATCTAACCTTCCAGAGCAACCTATCATGTGGAATCTTATCAAAGGCCTTACTGAAATCCATGCAGACTACGTTTACCATCCTGTCCTCATCAACCTTCCTGGTCACTTCATCAAAGAACTCTAACAAATTTGTGAGGCATGATCTTCCAAGCACGAAGCCATGCTGACTATTCCTAATCAAACCCTCTCTTTCTAAGTGCATATATACCTTAACCCTCTTAAGTAACTTAGCTACCACAGATGTTAAGCTTACTGATCTATAATTCCCAGGCTTTTCTTTGCAGTCCTTCTTGAATAACGGCACAACATGTGGACCTCATCCGTGGCTAACGATGATGCAAATGACCTCACCTGTGGCTAATGATGATTCAAATTTCAGAATATGTTCAAGGAGGAGGAAGTGGGTCTTGAGCACTTGTCTCACTATACTATACCTGCTGAAGTTGGAGGCACCACATGCAGTTTTATCATGCTGCCGATGTATGTTGGTAACATTTCTCCAAAGCTCAATATGTTGACATTGTGTTCCTGTATGAGTCTGGTGAAATTGTCGTTCAGCTCTCTCAAAGCAGGTGAATCTACAGAAGATATTTGTGAATAAAGGTAATCAAAAAGTAGATAATTAATCCCTGTAAAAGTTCTAGTTTTAAGAGAGAACTATGATACACTCATTAAAATTCAACATTATTACAAAAAGGAAACTCTGGAGCAGTGGGTCTTCCATGTTTGAGATTTTATGAGATTAAGTACAGCAATCAATTAAGATTCCAGTAATTATGCTTGTGACCTGTCAGAGGCAACTGTATAACTATAATATTTAATATGTAATTTTTATGAAATGCAGCACTAAAACTAATTAAACAAACAAAAACTCTAAAACCTTCTGGTTTGTACATGAACCCCTCTTTCTTCAATGTTTTCCATTTCAACTACTAATATTCTGCAAGTCATTAAATTTTTGAGACCTACAGAGGCAGTCTGGGAAATGTTAGAGTGGCAAGAGGAGTTCAGGTGGAAAGTGGTCAATAATTGGCAATATATGGGCTTTCCTGCCGGGGGAGCTTGTAAATGCCTCGCCCTGCTGCTACTGATATTGAAACATGAATATTGCCATGTGGGAAATCACCAAGGGTTTGCTGCAGCCTGTTGGAAAAAATACTGTCTCCAATGGACGCACCTGGCAGCAAGTCAGGCACCCATGGGAAACGACGCAGTAACCCAACAGTGATCCAGTTGCAAATGCCACTCTCAATGGCCCTGGCAATCGTGCCACTGACCTACATTCCATGGCAACACTGAATATACTCAGTCCAGCATTGGCTATTGCTCCTGGTGACGCTGCTGAAATTGCACGTGAAATTTCCTCTGCCCGAACCAGAAATCTTATGGCAGCCAGGAGACTAGCTGATTGGGATGTAATCTCAAATGAGGCTGTGAAAATGTCTAGAACAGGATTGTTCTCAGCTCTCCAGCTAATAGATGGGCTCACAACCATGAACATTAAATTCTGTTTATGGTACAGAAGGCAGCTTATTTGTCCATTGAATTTACACCCCAGTGAAAGCTGGCAATCCCCTCAGCACCATTCCCCCACTCTACTCCAATAACCTTGCAACTTTATTTCCTACAGACACCCATCAAATGTCTTTTTGATCATCTCCATTTGCAGCATGCTGGTGGAGAGCAAGTTTCAGGGCATTATCACTTGCTGCATAAAAGCAAGGTCTTCACATTCCCACACACCTCTTATCCAAAACCTTATTCTGTGTCCCCAATTCCCGTGCCATTAAGTATATTGTGCCTCTCCCTAACCCATTCGCTAAAAAAGATTACCTCATCACTTCTCTGTATAAAATTCGATCAGCCATTTCTTTTTCTCAATCTATGAACCTATCTACGTCCTGCTGCAGTTGATTAGCATCAACTTCACTGTTTACCAGTACAAGTTTATTACATCTGCAAATTTTGAATATATATATATATATATATATATATATTTATCAGAAAAAGGAGCGTTCCAGCACTGACCCTTGGGGAACGCCATTGTCCACCATCCGCCAGCCGGAATAATAACCATTTACCATGACACGCTGTTTACTATGATTAGGCCAGATTATTCAATTTAATTTGACAGTATCCTTCCTATTCCATGAGCTGCAATTGTGATAACTAGCTGTTTATGTGGTTCTTTGTTAAATGCAGGTTTAGACAAAACCCAGTGTGGGTATATGAAAGGGAATCATGCTTAACTAATCTACTGGGGTTTATTGAGGACGTTAACTAGAAGAATAGAATAGGGAGAACCACTGGAGATTGTGTATTTGAATGTCAAGAAAGGTCCCGACAAGGTCCCATATAAGAGGCTAGTGAGAAAAATTAAGGCATAGGATTGGGGGTATTAAACTGGCATGGCTTGAGAATTCATAGACAGGAAACAGAGAGTGGGAACAAATGGGTCTTTTCCCAAGTGGCAGGTGGTGACAAGTGGTGTACCTCAGAGATCAGTGCATGGGCCCCAGCTATTCACAATACATGTAAATGACCTGGATGAGGGAACCTCATATTTCCAAGTTAGCTAATGACACAAAACTAGGTGGGATTGTGCGTTGTGAAGATGCCTTCAAGGTGATCTACTGACGTTGAGTAATTGGGTAAACATATGGTATTTGCAGGGTAACATGGATAAATATGAAGTTATACACTTTGGTGTGAAAAACAAAGGCAAAATATTATCTGAATGAGCGATACATTGGGAAATGTGGATGGAAAAAGGGATCTGGGTGTCCTTGTACACCAGTCAATGAACTTAAACAGGCAGATGCAGCAAGCAATTAACAAGGCAAATGGTATGTTGGCCTTCATTGCAAGAGGAATTAAGTTCAGATGTAGGGATGTCTTACCGCAGTTATACAGGGCCTTGGTTAGACCATACCTGGAGTAGTGTGTGCATTTTTGGTCTATCTAAGAGACGATATACTGGTCTTAAAGAGAGTGCAATGAAGGTTTACTAGGCTGATATGGGGTTGGCAAGACTGTTATGTGAGGAGACATTGGTTCGACTGGACCTGTATTCACTAGAGTTTAGAAGAATGAGAGGGGCATCAGATTGAAATGTATAAAATTCCACAAGGGCCAGATAAGACTAGATACAGGAAGGGTGGGGATTACCTGGTTGGGGATTTGAGAACCAAGAGTCACAGACTCAGGACACATATTAAGCCATTTAGGACGGAGATGAATAAATACTTCTTCACTCAGAGGGTGGTCAACCTGTGAAATTTGCTACCACAGAAGGCTGTGGTGGATGGGTCACTGATTATATTCAAGAAAGAGATTGATATATCTTTAGATATTAAAGACATCAAAGGGTGTAGTAGGAATATGGCATTGAGTTTGAGGATCAACCATGACTACATCAAATTGTAGAGCAGGCTCTAACAGCTAATTGGATTACTCCTGCTCCAAATTTTATGCCATCTAAATTTTCACACGGATCACATGCTGTTTGTTATCTTCAGTTCTACTTCATCAAAACATTCATTCAGATTTTCATTGGATCATATATACAGAAGAGGATCTTCAGCCATCAGGTCTGTCATTATGACATTTCAAGTGCTCATTCTAGTACATTTTAAAGCTTATGAAGTTACCCACCTCAACCACCCTCGATAAAAACATTTTTTTTTCTCAAATCTCCTCTAAACCTCCTGCCTTTCACCTTAAAATTATGTCACCTCATTACTGACCCTTCCACTAAGGGGAAAAGCTGCCTTCTATTCACCCTGTCCACGCCCCTCAATTTTATACACCACTGTCAGGTTCCCCAACAACATTCTGTGCTCCAAAGAAAACAACCCGGTCTATTCACCCTCTCTTCATAGCTGAAATGTTTCATCCCAAGCAACATTTAGTGAATCTCCACTGCAAACTTCCAGTGCAATCATATCCTTCCTATAGTGCAGAAACCAGAACTCCACACATTAAAGTATAACATTGATGTGTATACCCCCTGCATTATGTTTCTATTACATAGAGTGTGTTTTTACATTGCTTATGTGGAACATTTGAACAACTGGCACACTCTTAGTCCCATAAGTGCCGGTTAATAAAATGTTTGCTGTTTTATAGACATTACATGTTATTTTTATACCTTCATAATGGCACCATAAGAAGCAAATTGACCCACTGAGCCTATGCTGGCTCTCTATAAATAAGCTCTCTTAACTATTTGGATGCACATTTGAAATGCTATTGTATCCAAAGATATGGGCTGAGTGCTGGAAAATGGAATTTGGTTGGATGGATGTGTATGACCAATGCAGAACACAATGAGCTGAAGGGGCCTTTTTCCATGCTGTCAAAACTCTGACTCTATAGATCAATCCAATCAATCCCATGCTGCCATTCTATCCTTGCAGCTGTATCATGCTTTTTTTTGTCAAGCACAGTCTGCCTTTGAGGAATCCATGTTGGCTATCCTTTAAAGAAACTTTCCCAAGTACCTGTTGATTTTTTTCTCTGAATAATGAGTCCAAAAACCTTATCCACCAGATGTTGAACCATCTAATTTTTAGTTACTAGGATTGTCATTACCACCTTTTTTGAACAAGGGTGCCACATTTGACACTTGTCAATTCTTTGGCATCTCCCCTTATCCAAGGAAAACTAGAAAATTACAGAAAGTTCTTTGCTATTCAAAGCCTGTCTTCATTCAGCAATTTGGGACCAGATGACATATCCACTCTTAAGAACAGGCAACCTTTCCAAGATCTCCTGCCTCTTAAATTTCACCCCACCTATATTTTCATTGACTTAATTTAATTAGTTGACTTAACAAGTTACTGTCAGATTCCTCTTCCTTAGTAAACACTAATACAAAGTATTGATGAAGTATTTGAGCCTTGTCCGACAACACCTTTTGCAACTATTAGGTCCCACTCCACATTTTACCAGCTACATGATTGTCAAGGTCATTTGAGTTTACTTCTTTATTGATTGCCATTTTCATTCTCATATTCTCTCTTCACCAATGTTATTTTCTTCTTCACTTTCCCTCTGAAACTCGTGTGTGTGTTGTACTTCTTGCAAGACGAGTTCACCTGGCATGCATCCAGCATCCTCTTCTTCTGGTTTTACCATATCTGCAATTTGCCTTGTTATTCAAGTAGTCCTATTTAGGTATCCACTATACCTTTTCCTCTGGTTGGAATACATCTAGTTTGTACCCAAATATCTCTTGAAGCATTATTCTATTCAAATATTTTTCAGCTAGTATTTCAACAAAGAACAAAGAAAATTACAGTACAGGAACAGGCCCTTCGGCCCCCCAAGCCTGCACCGACAGGCTGTCGTCACAACTAAAACCCCCTACCCTTCCAGGGACCGTATCCCTCTATTCCCATCCTATTCATGTATTTTTCAAGACATCCTTTAAAAGTCACTGTAATATTTGCTTCCACTACCTCCCCCGGCAGCGAGTTCCAGGCACCCACCACCCTCTGTGTAAAAAAACTTGCCTCGTACATCACTTTTAAACCTTGCCCCTCGGTCCAACCCATGGTCCTTGGTAACTGACTCATCCACCCTGGGAAAAAGCTTCTGACTGTCCGGTCTGTCCATGCCCTTCATAATCTTGTCGACCTCTATCAGGTCGCCCCTCAACCTCCATTGTTCCAGTGAGAACAACCCAAGTTTCTCCAACCTCTCCTCATAGCTAATGCCCTCCATACCAAGCAACATCCTGGTAAATCTTTTCTGTATCCTCTCCAAAGCCACCACATCCTTCTGGTAGTGTGACGACCAGAATTGAACACAATATTCCAAATGTGGCCTAACTAAGGTTCTACAAAGCTACATCATTACCTGCCAATTTTTAAACTCAACGGCCCGACCAATGAAGGCAAGCATGCCATATGCCTTATTGATTCCCTTCTCCATGGTCACTTTCAGTGACCCGTGTACCTGTATATCCAGATTCCTCTGCCTATCATTACTCTTTAGGGTTCTGCCATCTACTGTATATTTTCCATCTGGATTAGACCCTCCAAAACGCATTACTTCACATTTTTCCGGATTAAACTCCATCTGCCATCTCTCTGCCCAAATCACCAACCAATATATATCCAGCTTTATCCTTTGATGGTCCTCATCAGCTATCCGCAATTCCACCAACCTTTGGGTCATCGGCAAACTTACTAATCAGACCAATTACATTCTCCTCCAGATCATTAATATACATTACAAACAGCAAAGGTCCCAACACTGATCCTTGAGGAATGCCATTAGTCACAGCCCTCCATTCAGAAACGCACCCTTCCACTTCTACCCTCGGTCTTCTGTGACCGAGCCAGTTTTTTATCCATCTTGCAAGCTCACCTCTGACCCCGCGCGACTTTACCTTCTGTATCAGCCTGCCATGAGGGACCTTGTCAAAGGCCTTACTGAAGTCCATGCAGACAACATCCACTGCCCTACCCTCATCGATCATCTTCGTCACTTCCTCAAAAACTCAACCAAGTTAGTGAGACATGACCTCCCCTTCACAAAACCATGTTGCCTCTCGCTAATATGCCCACTGATTTCCAGATGGGAGTAAATCCTGTCTCAAAGAATCCTCTCCAATAATTTCCCTACCACTGACTTAAGGCTCACCGGCCTGTAATTAGCTGGATTATCCTTGTCACCCTTCTTAAACAAAGGTACAACACTGGCTATTCTCCAATCCTCTGGGACATCCCCTGTAGCAAGTGAGGATACAAAGAGTTCCCTCAAGGTCCCAGCAATTTCCTCCCTTGCCTCTGTCAGTATTCTGGGTATATCCCATCAGGCGCTGGGGACTTGTCAACCTTAATGTTTTTCAAGACACCCAATAGCTCCTTTCTTTTGATCTCAACATGACCCAAACTATCTACACATCCTTCCCCAGACTCATCATCCACCAATTCGTTCTCTATGGTGAATACTGACGCAAAGTACTCATTTAATACCTCACCCATTTCCTCTGGCTCCACACATAAGTTACCTTCCCTATCCTTGAGTGGGCCAACCCTCTGCCTGGCTACCCTCTAGCTCTTTATATATGTATGAAAAGCCTTGGTATTTTCCTTAATCCTGTTGGCCAATAACTTTTCATGACCCCTTTTGGCCCTCCTAACTCCTTGCTTACGTTTCTTTCGACTTGCCTTGTATTCCACCCTTGCTTCATGTGTTCCCAGCTTCCTAGCTTTGATAAATGTTTCCTTCTTCTTTTTGATTAGGCTCACAATACCTCTCGTTATCCAAGGTTCCCTAAACTTGCCATACTTATCCTTCATCCTTAAAGGAAGGTGCCGGTCCGGAGTTCCCAGCAACTTACACTTGAAAGCCTCCCACATACCATATGTTGATTTGCCCTCAAACACCTGCCTCCAATCTACATTCTTCAGTGCCTGCCTAACATTGTTGTAATTAGCTTTCCCCAATTTAGCACCTTCACCTGACAACTACATTATTCATCAGTACCTTAAAGCTTACTAAATTATGACCACCTGGCCAAGCTTATTCCCCAATACTAGGTCCAGTATGGTCCCTTTCCTAGTTGGGCTATCTACACACTGTTTCAAGAAGCCCTCCTGGATGGTCCTCACAAACTCTGTCCCATCCGAGCCTCAAGCACTAAGTGAGTCCCAGTCAATATATGGGAAATTAAAATCAGCCACGACAACAACCCTGTTACTTTTACATCTTGCCAAAATCTGCCTACATATCTGTTCTTCTATCTCCTGCTGGCTGTTGGGAGGCCTATAGTAAACCTCAAACATTGTGATTGCACCCTTCCTGTTCCTGAGCTCTACCCATATTGCCTCGCCGTGTGAGCCATCCGAGGTGTCCTCCTGCAGTACAACTGTGATATTCTCCTTAACAAGTTGTGCAACTCCCCCACCCTTTTTATATCCCCCTCTACCCCGCCTGAAACATCTCTGTAATAGCACCAACATCATAATTCCAAGTACTAATCCAACCTCCAAGTTCATCTGCCTTACCTGTTACACTTCTCACATTGAAACAGATGCACTTCAGTCCACCAGACCCACTTTGTTTTGCAACCACACCCTGCCTGCTCTTCCTCTGAGTCTTACTGGCCCTATTCTCTAGTTCCCTTTCTTTGCTTTGGTTCCCACCCCCCTGCCATTTAATGATTCCATTTGGTTCCAAATGGTTCCATTTTAGACTCATATTGGACTTTAAACGTTAAATCTGTTTCTCTCTCCACATGATGCTGCCAGATTTCTCTAGCATTTTGTGTTTTTATTTTTAGATTTCCAGTATCTACAACGTTTTGCTTTTATTTGGTTCCATTTTACCTTGGTTACATCATTTCTCAGCCTATTAAAATTAGTTTTCTTCCACTCTGGAAGTTAGATAGATTTTTCCATCACTGCCAAGATCACTCTTACTCAAGTATTTCCCCATAGACACTTGTTTTTAAGTGGCACTTGCAAGGGCACCCAAAATTCACCTTTTATGCCTGTCGTATTTGAACTGAATTTCCTCAAGGCTGTTGAATCCACTTTTTCCTCTTAATAAACCTACCTCTTTCACAATCAGTTGTTTCTGTGTTTTAAAATAATCTGGCTAGAGGTCTATATATTTTCAGATTTTGTATACAGAAAGTAAGGACAGACAGAGTTAATCCACTTTCCTAAGTTACTAAACTATCTATTGGGGGACAAGCTGATTTAGATGTTAGAGTTGGATGAGATTCTAAATGCTGAAATTCAGGAGGAATACTTTGAAAGCTAAAGATACCCCAGTTATAATCAGAGCACCCATGCGCCACAAAAACTCTTTGTCTCTGTTTGACTTCTAAAATCAAGGGCAATTGAAAATCTGGATGGCATCTCACTAAGCAAGGCTGCAGGCTACCAGTGGTGGACACGCCACTTATTTGGTCCTGGATACGGATTTCAAAACTGATCAGAGATTCAAAACTTCGGTACTTCTTTTTGCAGTCTCTTCTTATTTGCACCACTATATTCTGCCTAGGTTTCATCTCCTCTATTTTTCAATAGGTCTGTCAGGTGCATTGCTGTTGCTATTCTCTCAATTACTGAATTTTATCTCCATTTCCCTTATATTCTGAACCTGAATTCTGAAAGGCCTTTGACTCTCAACCCTGACAATTTAGATTTTGACCAGAAATGGAGAAGTACGCCAGATTTTTTTTAGGAAAACAACCTTGGAAAAGATGTCAGATTGGTTGCATTGAGAAGTCATCACAGAATTGGGAGTGTGTGGAGAGAAACGAAAACAGTAACATTACATACACTACAAATCAGCTACATGGTTCCATAGAAAATTCAAATTTAAAGTGATATACAGTACGAACGCCTGGAAAACAGAACACTGAGGTGACCACAGAAGCCAATCTTACCCTTACTAAGTTCTTTGACTTCAACAGAGGGAAACAGCAGAAAACGGGCACTGACAGAGTACTCTGCTAAGCGTGATCCACGATGAGGTACACTGTAAAATACAATCCCTCGAGTATTCTGAACCACTGACCTCATTTCAGGATCCTCTGAAGCATCTAAAAGCATCTTTTTGACTAGCAAGCCTGTAATAGAAAGACCATATTAACTAAATGCAAAGACATTTGCCTTGATAAAAGAAATTAATATTATTGCAATGGTACTTAAGCACAAATGTATCCAGCCCAGACTATTGACACAAGTAAGTGTAATGGCTACACCAATAGGTGCACTAACTTGTATTATTATGAAGTGGGCATTTAGTCTCAAAGTAATTTTGCAATAACCCAATGTTTTAAAAGCAGATAAAGTTTTGCAGAGATGCTCCTCCTTGAGTGAAATCTCACTTCATGCAAATGAGACTGTGCACTGAGGTGGAGCCTCTAAACAAAATCAATCCTGAGATGGTAAAATTGCTTCCAAAGTAATCCAAAATAAATGTTTGGTTGGTTGATGTTTGGTTTGATTTGAAAATGCAAAATGTCAGCACTGGTTTAGCATCTGGACAAGTAGATCAGCACGTGTTCAACGGTCTACAGGAATCACAGATTGGTGAGTTTTGTACAATGGTACAAACAAAACTTTAAGGTGGAAAATCTGGGATCGGGCAATAACTGGTTGCAAGTGAGACCAAGTTAGAGGGCAGGATGAGCAGATTAGATAATGCTTCTGTTAGAGTTCAGAATTATTTCCTCAATGAGGTCAGATTACACAGCACTATCAAGATTTAGCCACTTCTACTTTCTTAGCAGAGACAGGCTAAGGCATCAAGAAGTATATCCAATGTCCAGGATTTTGATCCAAGTGTTTCCAAACTCCAGAGCTTTATCCTTAATGTTCCCTAGACTTAGAACCCAGTACCCATTGTCCTTCAACACTCCAGATCCTCTAACAAATTGCTGTCAAACGTCAACATCACTTATCTTGACGTCATTCATTTTTGAAAGTGCACTGCATTGTAAAGGTTCAGCACCTCCATCTCTGTACTGCTAAATCCCATGACCCACAAACCCATTCAGCCAAACTGAGGTTAACAATTCTCGTTACCTCACCGCTACAACATTCTAATATGCACCGTTATGCTTCTAAACAAAGGTTATCTACTTTAAACATAATGCACCTTATTTATCAGCCTTCTGTGCATTCTACGGTTTAACTAAGAAAAATAAATGTGAAACAATTCATGGAACACAGAAAATCTGATACTTAATTTACTAGCTGCAGGAAAACAAATGCTTTTGTAAAATTACTTCATTAGACTGTTTCATTGTTCTGCATAATATCCCTGTTGTAGATATTTTTAATCAGATGGTTCAAATATATTATGACACATCACTGGAGTAGATGGGACTTGAACCCTAGCCATCCCAGAAGTAGAGACAAGACCATTGTGCTGCAAAAGCCCTTTCCTGTTGTTGTAAACAAAGCGTTGTGAGATA
This sequence comes from Rhincodon typus, assembly GCF_021869965.1. NCBI lineage: Eukaryota > Metazoa > Chordata > Chondrichthyes > Orectolobiformes > Rhincodontidae > Rhincodon > Rhincodon typus. The sequence goes on along the minus strand of NC_063340.1, from coordinate 29,653,895 downwards.
CAAATAACTTGAGAACTTGCTGCAGCTATGAATTTGGTTCAGAGAAAGAAGGACGTGCTGCTTTTCAGGTCTCTTTTTCAGCCTTCAGAAACTGGTGAGCAAGGTTTTAATTAGATGAACACACAGATTATTGGCATGTTTTTAAGATTTTATTGCTCCAAATACATATAATAAGTTGTCATTAAATGTAATCAATGCAATCACATCTATAATAAAGAACTGCAGACCTTTTATGTGGTGTAGTGGTTATTACGTTTGCTTTACATGCAAAAGGTCCCTGGTTTCAAACCAGGCAGAAACATTAAGGGTTTCTTGTGGTGCAAAGTTAAGAGTCCCTAAGCACAGACTGAGAGGCCTGGGTTCAAGTCCCACCTGCTCTAGAGGTGTGTAATGACATCTCTGAACTGGTTGATTAGAAAAAAATAGGTTTAAAAAAAGAATTGCATCGGCGGCACGGTGGCTCAGTGGTTAGCACTGCTGCCTCACAGCGCCAGGGACCTGGGCTCGATTCTACCCTTGGGTGACTGTTTGTGTGGACTTTGCACATTCTCCCCGTATCTGTGTGGGTTTCCTCCCACAGTCCAAAAAATGGGCAGGCTTGGTGGATTGGCGACGTTAAATTTCCCATAGTGTTCAGGGATGTGTAGATTAGGTGGGTTATAGAGGATGGGTCTGGGTGGGATGCTCTGAGAGTTGGTGTTGACTTGTTGGGCCGAAGGGACTCTATGATTCCATGATGATCTCAAGGAACATCAGTTGAGGAGCTGCAGTCTGAGCTTTGCCCACTGTAATTCATCAGGGAGAGGGAAAGTCACCTGCTCACGTTATTCCAGGAGCAGTCACTCCCCTTAAACTAGGTACTTCAAATTTGGCCTATAGTCAGGGACAAGATCAAAATTCCCTCCGATTTTGTTTCCTTCTGTGTAAGGTCTGTGTGTGACGATGACTTCTGGAACTGGAGGTCAATGCTGTGATCTGCATCAGCATACTGATCTCCATGTGCAGTACAGTGGAGTGGCTGCGCAGCTTAGAGGAAATGTTGGATTGGAGGATGTTTCGGGTTCCAAAACGTAGCAATGGAGGAGACTCATTTCTTGCAATTGTCTAACATGTTTGAGGTTCTTAAAACTTGAGTGGACGAGAGTAGGGACTGCTGGGTGGATAAGCCAATTGACCATGGTGCAAGAATGATTCATTAACAGGAATAAAAAGTAATGTAATTGAAGTAGGGGATGGGCAGTCAGTATTCATAGGGAATAAATATTGTTCTCTGCCATAGTTCTGAATTCCAAGGCTGTGTTGCCTGCACAGTGACAGGGTTAAGGGCAGCACGGTGGCACAGTGTTTAGCACTGCTACCTCACTGCGCCAGTGACCAGGATTCAACTCCAAACTTGGGCAACTCTCTGTGTGGAGTTTGCATGTTCTCCCTATATCTGCGTGGGTTTCCTCTGGGTGCTCCTCCCACAGTTCAAAGATGTGCAGGCTAGGTGGATTGGCCATTTTAAGTTGACTATTGTATCCAGGGATATGCAGGCTAAGTAGATTAACCATAGCAAATGCAGGGTTACAGGGACTGGGTAGGGGAATGGAACTGGGTGGGATGCTCTTCAGAGGGTTGTTGTGGACTCAAATTGCTCACTGGCCTGCTTCCACACTGTAGGGATACTATGATTTCTTCAGAATGGAGAAAAACTTTGATTGGGAGAGGAAGGATTAAGGTTTGAGGACCCCATGGGTACCACTGGTGCAGGTGTAATTAAGAGAGAATTCTGCTGTGGCTGAATGAGCAGCTAGAGACAAATTTAAAAAAGCAGAGCCACAAAGGTATTATTACCATTATTACTGGATTACTATCTTAGCCACAAGCAATTTAGCCTCATCAGGTAAATAAGATTAAACTGTTGACTACATGGCTCAAAGATTGGTGGGGGAGGAATGGTTTTCAATTGATAGGGCATTGGTACCAATACTGGGGAAAGAGGGAGCTGTACCGTTGGCACAACCTTCAATGAATCACACTGGTTCTAGTGTCCTGGTCTATCATATAACCAAGCCTGTAGAGACGACTTCAAATACTGGGCAATCGGGACTATTCATATGCAGGAAGATTTGGAAAGATAAAGCAATAATGCAGGGTAGTGATGCGGGTAGTGATAACCAAAAATATGATAGGAAGAGACAAGAAAAAATTAAAAGTGTGCATCAGGAAACAACATCAGAGTAGGGGAAAATGACAAAAACAGACAGAATTAAAGCTGTTTATCTGAATAAACACTGATTTTCACCTCCCTGGAAGTGACAGAAGAGGTGATCAGAAGGGGTAATAACATGACAAGTTGGACCTGGAGAAAACTTCTTGTTATTCCAACAATTAAATGCTGGGTGAAAAGATACATTGAGGACTTTCTTGACTCATCAACGATAATTTAATCATATAATGGCTACTTAAAGGTTTCAACTTGCCGATCACCTCCCTGAACATCTACCTCTCCAGTGGGCAAGAAATATGGTGAGGAGCAAGAGTTTGCTGTTGAGAGCCAAGGCCCTGTCCTTGCCCCCAACCCACATGACACCACCCTCCTCTTCCACGAGACTTATTTTCTCATCACTGGATCCCCAACTAGCAGACTTTACAATCCAAAAACTCTCAGCTGTTTTAACAAATCCATCAGCTCTTAATATGCTGATTGGTGGGCAATCATAGAATCAAAGTATTCCCCGCGGTACAGAAAGAGGCTATTTGGCCTATCGAGTCTGCACCGACCGTCCAAAAGGTCATCCCATCCAGACCCAGCCCCCAACCTATTCCCATAATCCTGAATTTACCATGGCTAATCTAACAAACCTGCACATTATAGGGCAATTTACCATGGCTAACCTGTACACCTTTAGATTGTGGGAGGAAAACGGAGCATCGATTGGAAACTTGCACAGAGATGAAGAACGTGCAAACTCCATACAGTCAACTAAGGCTGGAATCAAACCCAGCACTGTTAGGCAACAGTGCTAACCACTGTGCTGCCGTGATTAGTGAGGGTGGCATGTTAGTCAACACAGAACATGCTTTCTCAAACTGATAAAAATGGGAAAATTCCATCATTTGAGTAATCAGTAGAGGACAGAAAACTAATCTTAAATCAGGGAGAGGGACCCATCAAAGTTAATATCAGCCAAGAAACAATAATGAGAAAAATAAAGATAAAAGAACACTTCAATTGAATGTGATCTTCCAAAGTTCTCTTCAGATTTGAAAACTGTGGAGAAAGATGACCAGGGACTTGTCGACCAGGCAGCTTAACATCTCGTTAAGAAATTACACAAGTCTATAATTAAACAGACTGTACTGAACAGCTTCAAAATTTTCAGCTAATCCATAAGATCATAAGACATAGGAGCAGAAATTAGGCCATTCGGCTCATCGAGTCTGCTCCGCCATTCAATCATGGCTGATAAGTTCCTCAACCTCATTCTCCCGCTTTCTCCCCGTAACCCTTGATCCCCTAGATAATCAAGAACCTATCTATCTCAGTCTTAAATGTATTCAATGACCTGGCCTCCACAGCCTTCTGTGGCAGTGAATTCCATAGATTCACCACTCTCTGGCTGAAGAATCCAAGAGAGTAAGCAACTGAACAATTTCAAATTTTTCAGTTAATCCAAGAGAGTGAGCATGGATTTGTAAAGGGTAGGCCATGCCCGATGAACATGATTGCATTTTTGTTTAGAAGAAGAGGTGACTGAAGTAGACAGTGGAGGAATATCTATGGATCTTATTTAGATGGACTCCTAGGAAGGCATTTGATCAGGTCCCTCATCAAAAACTGCTGGCCTGAAGTAGAAACTCATGTAATTGATGACAAATTATTGACCTGGTTACAAAACTAGATGTGCATCAAGAGACAGAGAATATGGATAATGAACAGATAGTATTATTCAGGAAAGATCTGTGAAGGCGCCTTAACATATATTTAACAATTTCTTAGGATAGGGTGCCATATACCCAAGTTTGCCATTGACACTGAATAGTTAGTTCGGAAAGGACAGTAGATTAAAGTGTAAAATTACATAGGTTTTAACAGAATAATTGAGACAAATAGATTATGGATCTTAATATATTAAATGTGACACGATTTAGTTTGAATGAAAGAAAGATAACAGAATACTTCCTAAATGATAAAAAGCTGGAAAACGTGGTGGTTCAGAAATTTGTAGGGTTCTGGTACACAGATTACTAAAATGTCACTACCGGGTACACAAATAATCTAACAGGATGATGGAATGCTGGCCCTTATATCTACAGGAATAGCATACAAGATGGTCGAACTTATGCTGCAGCTATGCAAAACTCTACTTAAGCCACAGCAAACAGATCTGGATATCACACCTTAGAAAGGATATATTGGCCTTGGAGCTCAAATTTACTGGAATAGTACCTGGACTGAAAGGGTTAAATTATGCAGTAAATTAAATTATGCCACCGAGGTATTTAGCAGGTTAATGGAGATATGATTGAAGTCTGCAAGACCATAAGAAGAGAAAGGGAGAAATTATTTCCACTGACTGGAGAATATACGGTGTGAGATGACATGGTTAAAAAATTAGTTAGACCTTTCAGGAATGAAGTTAGAAAACACTTACCTTGACTTACAAACTATGGTAGAAGTTTAAAATTCTCTTCTGAAAATAGTGAGAGATGTTCAATTGTTCATTTTAAATTTGAGATTGATTGATTTCTGTTAACTAAAAGCTTTAAAGGATATGGGATAAAGACAGCATATCAAGTTAGAGTATAAATCAGCCATAATCTCAGTGATGTTAGAAATGGCTTGAGGGAATAAACGGTCGACTCCTGTTCCCATATCATGTGGTAGTACTGGAGAATTTGTGGTTGTTTTCTTTCGAGCAGAAGGATTAAGGGGAAGTTTGAAAAGGTGTTCAAAATCAAGAACAGTTTTTCTTTATTTAATGTCTTAAAACTGTCTTCAGTGACAGAAAATAGTTAGTAACTGAAGACATTGATTTCAGATGCTGGGCAAAAGAATCTGAAGTAGGAACCTGAAGACGTCACAGTGGATCAGTGGTTAGCACTGCTGCCTCACAGCACCGGAGAACCAGGTTCAATTCCAGCCTCCAGCAACGGTCTTTGTGGAGTTTGCACATCCTCCCCATGTCTGCGTGGGTTTCCACTGGATGCTTCGGTTTCTTCCCACAGTCCAAGTAGTGCAGGTTAGGTGGACTGGCCATGCTAAATTGCCCATAGTGTCCAGGGGTGTGTGGGTTAGGCAGATTAGCCACGGGAAATACAGGGATAGGGTAGGGGGGTGAGTCCAGGAGGGATGTTCTTCAGAGACTCAATGCGGACTTGATGGGCTGAAGGGCCTGTTTCCAAACTGCTGGGATTCAGCGGTGGTAGAGAAGTAACACAGGAAGAGGCTGTGATCTGCACTGCACAGCCTGACGATGTGGTGGAAGCATGTTCAAGAATGATGTTCAGAAGAGAATTTTGTAAGTAATTAAATGGAGAAAAAAACTAAACAGGGCCAAGGGGAAAGAGGAAGGAAAAGGGATTAATTGATAAGATCCAACAAAGAACAGTATGATGTGCCAAATGACCTTCTTTTGTGATTTATTACTTCAGATGTGATTAAGTCGGAGCCTCATACAGGTATAGAAATATTTCTCAAGATGGCATAGAGTAGGAAGAAAGGAAACTGTCTGTTTTTGTAAAGTTCTTACCTCCCATACTATGTGCTACCCACACCACTGGCCTATCCCCAACACCTGCAGCTTTCAGTTTAGTCAACAGTTCCCGACCCCTGTAAGCCATGGATTTCCTGGATAAAAACAGAGTGAGATAAGTCCAGTTTCACCACAGCTATCATTTCACCTTCGTTTCAAGCATAAGAGTGATTCCAAATTTTAAAAATTGCAAAATATATATAATGTAGAGACAAGTCAACAGTAAAACAACTTCTATTAAAAAACGCATGTAGAAATTGCTGGAGAAACTCAGCAAGTCCATCTGTGGAGAGAAAACAGAATTAATGTTGAATCCGTTGATCCTTTTTCAGAATCAGAAGCAGCTAATAAAAAGTGGAAACTGAACTTGAATTGTTAATTCTGTTTTCTCTCCACAGATGCTGAGTTTCTCCAGCAACTCCTGTTTTTATTTGTTCCAGATCTCCAGCATCCATAGTTCTTTGTTTTAACTTCTGTTAAATTAACTAACAAATTAGGGAATCTTAGAAAATAAACAAACAATAATTATTTTGAAGGATCAGTAAACCTAAAGCTGTAACAACAGTAACAACTTGTATTTATGTAGCATCTTGAACATAATAAAACATCCCAGGCACTTTACAGGTATTATAAAACAAAAGAAGCTGTTATAGGACATGATGAAAAGCAAAAAAAAGGTAGAGTTTTAGTAGCGTGTTAAAGAATGAAAGCAAGATAGAGAGGCCGAGAGAGGGAATTGAAAGGCATCGGTCCTCATTAACTGAAGCAGAGTGATAAAGTTTGGAATGCTTAAAGGCATTAAATTAGAGGAGCATACATATCTCAGGGGATTGTCTGGCTGGAGGAGACTACAGAGACAGACAGGGTTAACATGAAGAGAGATTTGAAAACAAAGGATTATGAAATAACTACACAGAGCTCGGTATCCCATCACCAAGTCACCCCTTTATTTACATGTGCACAGTACATAGGGTCTGACCAGCCAGCTATAAGCCAGACCCTACAACGAGGAGACCGTCTGAATCTCCTGTTTATATGTGTCAGCCAGGGCTGCCTGATTGGCCCAGGTTAACAACCCCAATCAAGGATCTCAGTTAATAAGATCCACCTGGCCCTTGTGCCAATCAATACAGACCAGAATTTAAAAACTGGGACGTCATTTAACTGAGAGCTAGTATGGATCAGCAAGTTCAGATGTATGGATAAATGAATAAGGATATTGGATTGCAGAGTTATGGATGACTTCAAGATAAAATGTGGAAGGCCAACAATTGGCATGAGCATAATGAAGTGTGTAGGAAATAAAGGTAAGGGTTTCAGCAGGAGAAGAGCCGACACAAGGGTGGGAATAATTGATGTGATAATTTATCGCATTGGAAATCCAAGCACACTACTTCTGTTGGTTCCACTGTATTCTACAAATTACATCTTCAAAAAACTAATAAATTTGTTGAAAAAGACATTTCTTCAAATAAAACTATGTTGGCTTGTTCTAAATACACAATGGTTTTCTAAGTGCATCGTTGAGACATTCTAATCATTGATTCCAGCACTTTGCTAATGACTGACGACAGGATAACTGGTTTGTAGTTCTACGTAGCCTTCCTATCCCTTTTCTTCGACGCTGTGGTAAATTTGCTAACTTCAATCTAGAACCTACCAGAAATCTTCCAGAATCTACTGAATTTTGAAAAATCACAGCCAGGATATTGACTACCTCAGCAGCTATCTCTTTTAAAACGGTATGATGTAGTCCAGCAGGTTCTGGGAATTTGTTGGATTTTAGTCCTTTTAAAGCTTCTTTCCTGCAGATAGGAACAACCTTAATTTCCTCACTATTATTAACCTTTGGGATATCCTTTATCTCTACTATGTAATTTGTATCTTCTACTATGACAACAGACAGAAAATATTTGTATAAGAAAAAATATTGCAAATGCCCTTTAACGTCCTTAGTAAGTCACAGTTGGACTTCTTTCACGGAGTCTTTGGACTGAATCCTTTGTTTTTTTGGCTAAATGCGAGCTGCATCAAGTTTTTGGAGAGATCCTTGTCACAAAGCCCAGTGAGATTACTCTCCTTGTCTTACCAAACACACCTCATTAATGTCCCATGGCAATCCTCTATCTGACCAATTCTATCTCCATTTTACTGCGCACCATTCTGGGAACAAGTCGTCACTCACCAGATATCCTCCAAAAGACGAGTGGAGAAGTGCCAAACATTTGATACCTCAGCTCCTATGAAAAGAGAACCCTGATCCTTGCTAGTGAAGACCAGAATAACTCCTGCAGGGCTGCAGAGACATCTATTTCCCAACAATCAAGTAAGTGGCATTCTTCATTCCACGACATCCTTCCCAGTAATTCCGCAGTCAGTCTCATTCATTACATACCACTTCTAACCATTGGCCATGATGCATTCTGTCTCGCCTTGCAGGTACCATCAAGACATCCACCACCTCACAGAGAAACAGGTGGCTCCATCAGAGGTTGCTTCATTGAATTGTACCGAGGCCTCAGAGGAAGCATCAGCAAGGCAGTCTCCTGCCCATTCCCCAGGCACTCAAACAAATAGATGTAGAGGCAAACAACAGCATTTATACAAATGTGAGAACTGATGTATAGTGCTATATTATTCGTGCTGCCAAAGTGTCCTCAACAAGTTTCCTTCTTCCTCTCTCTCTCCCTCTGACTATATCTCAGTGTAATCCCTGTTTCCACAGCTGGGGTGAAGGGAGCATGTTCAGCAATTAGCCCTGGAAGTTTGGACAGGCAACCGCAAAAGGTATTTGTGTCTGGATACCCCAAACATAATAAGCATCTGGCCTCCTGGCTCCGATTTCCAAGAGTTGGAAAGGACAGGCAAAGTCAAAGGTGGAGGGCCCATCTCCTGTGAATTTTCAAGAATGGAGATATCTGAGGAGCCATTGCGTAATTCCACCTACAGGTGAGTGCCTCATGGCACTGTCCTGTCTCCTCGTAAGGAAGGGACACCTGGAGGACTCACCTGGTTTCCCTATTCCTCTGTCTCTATACCTTCAGTCTTAAGGTCCAATGCTTGAAGCAATTGACTGCAGGAATGTGCCTCTCTCCAGCAGTAGCACTGATACTAACACTTCAGTGAGAACATGAGCATTAGATAGTGTGGAACCATAGTCTGGTGAGCACCACACTATGACAGCTCCAGAAGCTGGTTGAGGAAGAAATGCCTCATGCCATTGGCACTTGGAGAACTACCAGAGACCAGGCATCTGCTCAGCCCCAGGCAGGAGAGTAGCCTGTGGTGTTGGCAATCAGTATTTTTTCAGAATGCACAGGAAGGAACAGGAACAGCAGCAAGGTATGTGGAATGCAATGACTCTCATTGCCCAGAACCTGCAGTAGTGCAACAATTCATGTGATTGTCTGCTCCCTGGAAAGGTTAATGACGGCCAAGCAGAGCCAGGTTCTGGTACCCTCTGCTGCAGAGATGCACATACCTGCAACTCTGGACCTCAGAAGGCATAGAGAGCACTTCCTCATTGCATAATCTGATAGCTAAAACAGCATGTCCTCCTCAACATATTGCTCTAGAAAACCATACCTAATACCTTCCAGAAACTTGTCTTCCACAGCTTTAGATCTCAATTGGTTTTTCCAGTCTATACGGAGACTGAAGTCACTCATGATAACAATGTTGCCCACGCTACATGTTGTTAATCAGAAGATGAGAGAAGCATGTCCCACACTACCACTACTATTTGATGGCCTAGAACTCCAACTACTGTCCCTTTCTGTTTCTCAGTTCTACTCAGATTCCATAAGTTGTTCTTCCAACCTAAAATTCTCCCTTACTAATCCCATTCCTTATTAGCAGTACAACTCTACCTCCTTTCAGAGATAGTAAGAACTGCCGACGCTGGAGTCAGAGATAACCCGGTGTGGTGCTGGAGGAACGCAGCAGGCCAGGCAGCATCAGAGGAACAGGAAAGCTGACGTACCATATCGGGACCCTTCTTCAGAAACGGGGGAAGGGTAGGGGGTTCTGAAATAAATAGGGAGAGGAGGGGTGGGGCTGCGGAAGGTAGGTGGGGTGGCGATGGTGAGTGCCGGTAGGCAATGGTGGGGGTTGGTCAGTGAGGTGGGAGGAGCGGATAGGTGGGAAAGACAACGGACAGGTCAAGGAGGCGGGGATGAGAGGGAGGGTTGGTCATGGGATGAGATCGGGGGTGGGGAGATTTTGAAGCTAATAAAGTCCACATTGAGACCATTGGGTTGTAGGCTCATATTTGGGAGCTTGTACTGGTCCCACCTGCCCCAGAACCAGTCTCAAATCCTCAGAAAACCCTCCCTCCTACACCAGATCTCTAGCCACAATTCAATCACTCAATACTCCTGTTCTTCTGCTCACTTTCATGCGGCATTGGGAGTAATCTTGAGATTACTGCTCTTAAGGTCTTAATTTCTTTCCTAATTCCCTGAAATCTGCCTTCAGGATCTCATTTCTCTTCCAACTTATGTCATTGGTACCAAAGTGGGTGATGTCTTTTGTCTAAATCCCCTCCCCCAGAACGATGCCCTGAAGCTGCACTGTGACATCTTGACTCTGGCATCAGGGAAACAACACACCAACTTGCATTCACATTTAATGCCACAGAAAACACCTGCCTGAGCCTCTAACTGTTGGATCCCCTATAACTACTGCTATTCCATTCTTCTTTTCTTCCTTGTACAGCTGCAGTCATCCGAAGAACAGTCACCCTCACCAATTTCCAAAATGGAATATTGATCAGCAAGCACGGAGCCTCCTGCAATACCAGACTGGATTTTTGAAACTGCTTGGTAGTCTAGGTTACAAAGGGACATTGATAGGATGCAGAACTGGGCTGAGAAGTGGCAGATGGCATTTAACCCTGAAAAGTGTGAGGTGATTCATTTTGGAAGGACAAACTTGAAAGCAGAATAAAGGGTCAACGGAAAGATTCTTGGCAGTGTGGAGGAGCAGAGGGATCTTGGGGTTCATGTCCACAGTTCCCTGAAAGCTACCACCCAGGTGGATAGAGTTGTTAAGAAGGCGTATGATGCGTTAGCTTTCATTGATAGAGGGATTGAGTTCAAGAGCCGTGAAGTTATGCTCCAGCTATACAAAACCCTGGTTCGGCCACATCTGGAGTATTGTGTCCAGTTCTGGTCGCCTCATTACAGAAAAGATGTGGAAGCGTTGGAAAAGGTGCAGAGGAGATTTACCAGGATGTTGCCTGGAATGGAGGGAAGGTCTTACGAGGAAAGGTTGAGAGTGCTAGGGCTTTTCTCTTTAGAATGACGAAGAATGAGAGGTGACTTGATAGAGGTGTGCAAAATGATCAGAGGTATAGATAGAGTGGACAGCCAGAGACTCTTTCCTAGAGTGGAGGTAGCTATTACCAGGGGGCATAGTTTTAAAGTGAGTGGAGGTAGATATAGGGGAGATGTCAGTGTTAGGTTCTTCACTCAGAGTGTGGTCGGGGCGTGGAATGCATTGCCGGAGAGGGTAGTGGAGTCGGCCTCATTCGGGCCATTTAAGAGGCTATTAGATAGGCATATGGATGATAATATAAGGTAGGAGTGGAGGTTAGATAGACCTTAGGATTAGGATAAAAGTTTGGCACAACATATTACCAGCAATATTACCAAGACAACACAAAACTGGGCAGGATGAAGAGTTCTGAGGAGGCTTCAAGGTGATTTAGGCAAGTTGAATGAATGGACAAACACATAGAACATAGAATCCCTACAGTGTGGAAACAGGCCCTTCGGCCCAATAAGTCCACACCGACCCTTGGAGCATCCCACCCAGACCCATCCCTTTATAACCCACCTAATCTACACCTCCCTGAACACTATGGACAATTTAGCATGGCCAATCCACATAACTTGCACATCTTTGGACTGTGGGAGGAAACCGGAGTACCTGGAGGAATCCCACGCAGACACAGGGAGAATGTGCAAACTCCACAGTCACCAGAGGGTGGAATTGAACCAGAGTCCCTGGCTGTGAGGCAGCAGTGCTAACCACTGAGCCACCATGCCGCCCTATAGCAGATACAGTACAACATGGTTAAATGTGAAGTTATATACCTTAGTGTGAGAAACAAAAAGGAAGAGTGTTATCTAAATGGTGACATTTTGATAAGTGTGGATGTACAAAGGGATCTGTGTCTCTACTGGTCAATGAAAGTAGACAGGCAGGTGTAGCAAGCAATTAGGAAACCAAATGGCATACTTTATTGCAAGAGGATTGGAGCTCGGAAGTAGGGATGTTTTACTGTAGTTATAAAAGGCCTTGGTGAGGCCATACCTGGAATATTATGTACAGTTTTAGTCTCCCTATCTAAGAAAGGATATACTTGCCACAGAGGGAGTGCAGCAGAGGTTTGCTAGACCGCTACCAGGGATGATGGCTCTATGGCTTGACTGGATCTGTATTCATTAGAGTTGAGAAGGATAAAAGGGGTTCTGACTGAAATGTATAAAATTTGAACACGGCTGGATAGACAATGCAGGATGTTTTCCCTGGGTAGGGAATCTCGAACCAAGGGCCACAGTTGCAGGAATATAGGTAGACCATTCAGGACTGCAATGAGGAAAAACTTCTTTCCTTAAAGAGGAATGAATCTGTGGAATTTTCTATCAAAGAGGGCTTGGAGGCCAAGTCACTGTATACATTTAAGAAAGGGATACTTTATTTTTGATTTTAAAGGGCATGGGGAGAAATTGGGAATACGGCATTAGACAGAGGATTAGCCATGACCAAACTGAATGGCGGAGCTGGTTTGAAGGGCCAAATGGCCTATCTGTGCTCCTAGTTTCTATCTTTTGATGGAAGTGGAGATCACTTAAGGAGAGCGAATAAGAGAGCACGACAAAAAATGGCAGGTAACGTAAAGGAAAATCCAAAGACATTTTGTCGGTATATTTAGGGCAAGACAGTAACCAGGGAAAGAGCAGAGCCCATTAGGGACCAAAGTATGTGTGGAGCTGTAAAACATAGCTGAGTTCTGAAGAAAAGCCATACTGGACTCGAAACATTAAATCAATTGCTCTATCCACAGATCCTGCCAGATATTGAGTTTCTCAATTATTCTATGTTTGTTCCAGATTTCTAGCATCTGCAGTATTTTGATTTTAGACACTGCTGAGATTTTAAATGAGTACTTCACATTTGATTCAATATAGAAAAGGACAATGTCAGTATAGAAAAAAAAATCAAAGAGGAGGACAGTGATATATATGAAATAATTAGCATTGAGAGGGAGGAGGTATTAGTGATTTTAACAGGCTGGCCCACTTGGGATGTATCACAAGCTGAGAGAGGCAAGGGAGGAGATGGTAAGGGATTTTATATTAATTTTCCAATCCTCTCTAGTCACAGGGGGATACTAGAGGACTGGAGGTCTGATAATTCAAGAAGGAAGGTAGGAATATACCAGGAAAGTACAGGCCAGTGAATCTAGCATCAGTTATAGGGAAACTATTGGAAAAAGTACTGACGGACAGCATTAATCTCTACACAAGGATTAATCAAGGATAGTCAGGATGGCTTTATCAGGGGGAAATCATGTCTAACAAATTTGACTGACTTTTTTTAGGATATGTAGATCAGAATAGCGCAGTGATGGAGTCTATCTGGAATTCAGGGAAACTTTTAACAAGATCTAGCATTACACGCCAGTTGAGAAGCTAAGGGCAATTTGCCAAATTAGATTCAAAATTGGCTTAATGATGGGAAGCAGAGGGTGGAGAGTCTTCTTGTGACTGGCAGCCTGAATCCAGCGGTGTACCACAGGGTTTGGTGCGGAGTCCCTTGCTGGTGCTATATACATTAATATGAAATGAACATAGAAAATGTGATCAGTAAATGTGTAGATAACATGAAGACTGCTGGTGTGGTCAAAAGTGAGGAGGAAAGCCTTAGGCTACAGGGCATTATAGATGCGTTTATCTAGTCAGATGGGCTGAACAGTGGCACATGGAATTTCATCCTGAAAGGTGTGCATTTTGGAGGACTAACAAGGCAAGGGAGTAAGTACATGTTGAATGGTAGGGCCCTAGGAAGTACAAAGGATTGGAGGAAAATTGGTCTGCATGTCCATAGATCCTTGAATGCAGCAGGACAGCCATAGATTATTATAGCATGGAAACAGGCCCTTCAGTCCAACTTGGCCATGCTGACCAAGTTGTTTTAAACCGAACTGGTCTCATTTGCCTGCGTTTGGCCTATATCTCTCCAAAACTTTCCTATCCATGTACCTGTCCAAATGTCTTTTAAATGTTGTAGAACAAAGAACAATACAGCACAGGAGCAGGTCCTTTGGCCCTCAAAGCCTGCATTGACACATTTTTCCCTTCCAGACTAAAACTGTCTTCACATACAGGATCCATATCCCTCTACTCCGTTCCTATTCATGTATTCGTCCAAGTGCTTCTTTAATGCTGCTATGATGTCTGCTTCCACCACCTCCTCTGGGGATGCATTCCAGACACTCACCACCCTTTGTATGAAAAATGTGCCTCACACCTCTCTTTTAAACTTCCTCTCTTGCACCTTGAACTGTGTCCCCTAGTAATGGATACCTCCACCCCAGGAAAAGCTTCATACTTTCCACTTGATGCCGTTCACAATCTTATAAAATTCTATCAGGTCACCACGCAACCTCCTGTGTTCCAGTGAAAAAAAAGTCAAGCCAACCTTTCGTCATAGCTAAAATCCTCCATATCAGGCAACATCCTGGTGAACCTTTTCTGTACCCTCTCCAAAGCATTCACATCCTTCTGGTAGTGTGGTGAGCAGAACTGTACACAATATTCCAAGTGTGTCCTAACTAAAGTTCTATAAAGCTGCAGCATAACTTGTCTATCGTTATAATCAATGTCCCTTCCAATGAAGGCAAGCATGCCATAAGTGTTTTTTACTACTGTATCTACCTGTGCTGCCACCTTCAGTGATCTATGGACCTGCACACCCAGATCAATATCCTAAGAGTTCTGCCATTCACTGTGTAATTTCCACCTGTCCTTGACCTCCAAAATACATCACCTCACATTTGTCTGAATTAAACTCCATCTGCCATTTTTCTGCCCATGCCTCCAAATGATCTATGTCCTGCTGTATCCTCTGACTGTCTGCAAATCCACCAATCTTTGTATCATCCGCAAATTTACTAATTAGACCAGCTACATTTTCCTCCAAATCATTTATGTTGACAACGAACAGCAGAGGTCCCAGCTTGTACCCAGCTCCTTTCTTAAATAATGGCACAATATTAGCTCCTTATAACTCAAACCTTCCAGTCTTGGTCATACTCTTGTAAATCTTTTTTATACCCTTTCCAGTTTAGTACCATTCTTCCTTTAGCAGGGCGATCAGAATTGTACGCAGTACTCTAAGTGTGGCCTTACCAATGTCTTTGTACAGTTGAAACATGATGTCCGGATTCCTGTACTCAATGACTGATGAAGGCAAGCGTGCCAAATGCCTTCTTCACCACACTGTCTACCTGTGAAACCACTTTCAAGGAACTATGTACCTGCACCCCGAAGTCTCTCTGTTCGACAACACTCCCCAGGGCCCTATAAGTCCTACCCTGTTTGTCTTACCAAAATGCAACATCTCATATTTTTCTGAATTAAACTTCATCTGCCACTCCTCTGTCCACTGGCCCAGTTGTTCAAGATCCCATTGTACTCTTAGATACAAAGCCTTTTGCAATGTCTACTATACACGACATTGTGGGCCGAAGGGCCTGTACTGTGCTGTACTGTTCTATGTTCTATGTATACCACTAATTTTGGTGTCGTCTGCAAACTTACTAACCATGCCTCCTATATTCTCATTCGAACTGTTTATACGAATGGTGAACAACAGTGGATCCAGCACTAACTTTTGCAGCACACCGTTGGTCACAGGTCTTCAGTCTGAACAACAACCCATTACCACCACCCTCTGTCTCCTAACGTCAAGCCAATTTTGTATCCAGTCGGCTAGTTCTCCCTGGGTCCTAAGTGATCTATTGAATCTACCATGCAGAGCCTTATTGAAAGTGTCGCTAAAATCCATGAAGACAATGTCTACCACACTGTCTTCAGCTATCTTCTTGGTCACCTCTTCAAAAACCTTAATCAAATTTGTGAGACACAATTTCTCATGCACAAAGCACTGCTGACTCTCCCTAATCAGTCCTTTCCTTCCCAAATGCATGTAGATCCTGTCTCTTAGAATCCTCTCCAATAACTTACTCACTACTGATGTTAGGTTCATTGGTCTGTAGTTCCCTGGCATTTCCTTGCAGCCTTTCTTAAATAATGGCACAATATTAGCCATGCTCCAGTTGTCTGGCACATCTCAATGGCTGTCGATGATCCAAATATCTCTGCTAGGGGCCCGGCAATTTCTTCCCTTGCTTCGGATACATTTGATCAGGTCTTGGGGATTTATCTAACTTTATCACTTTTAATACCTCTAGCACCTCCTCCTCTCAAACGTGGACTCTTTTCAAGACATCACTATTTACTTCCCCGGGTTCCATAGCTTCCATGTCTTTCTCCACAGTAAATACTGACACACAATATTTGTTCAGGATCTCACCAGTTTCCTGTGGTTCCAAACATAGATGGCCTCGTTGGTCTTTAAGCGGTCCTCTTTTTTCCCCAGTTACTCTTTCGCTTGTATTATACTTGTAGAATCTCTTTGGATTTTCCTTAACCTTTTCTGCCAAAACTATCTCATGCCCCCATTTTACCCTCCTGATTTCCCACTTAAGTGTACTTGTATACCCTCTATACTCTTCAAGGTATTCACTTGATTCCAGCTGTCTATACCTGACATATGCCTCCTTCTTTTTCTTGACCAGAGCCTCAATGTCTGTAGTCATCCAGTGTTCCCTACTCATGCCAGCTATGCCCTTCATATTAACAGGAAAATGCTGGCCCTGAACTTGTTATCTCGTTTTGAAAGGCTCCCACTTGCCAGACGTCCCTTAACACCCTCCCCCAGTCAACTTTTGAACGTTCCTGTCTAATACCATCAAAAATTGGTCTTGCTCCAATTTAGAACTTTAAGTTGTGGACCATGACCATCCTTTTCCACAACTAATTTAAAACTAATAGAATTATGTTCACATGTCCCAAACTGCTTACCCTCTAACACTTCAGTCACTTGCCCTATATTATTACCCAAGAGGAAGTTGAGTTTTGCCCCTTCTATAGCAGGGGCATCTACATATTTGATTGAGGAAGTTTTCTTGAACACACTTAACAAATTCCTCCCCATCCAAAGCTTTAACACTATGGCAGTCTGAAGCTATGTCTGGAAAATTAAAATCCCTTACTATTACAGTAGCAAGCATAGCATAATGGACACTTGCTTTTATTAGTCAAGACACTGAATGTAACAATAAGAAGGTTATTACAGTATTGTATATAATGATAGTTATGCCACAACTACAGTACTATGTGAAGTTCTGGTCACTATATTAGAGTTTCAGGCCTGTACCGGGCCCCAGGGAGCAGTATCTCCCCCTCCCCATTATCCCACAATGGGGTGAGCCTATGCTCTTGGAACAGGGCTGCACCCACCAACACATAGAGATAATGCATGTGTTCACAACATGGCCTTGGGCCTGGACTTTGGGGTGGGATTGTGGTGGGTATTTTTTGGGTGGGATGGGTGAAGGGGGAGAGTGGAAGACACAGGCCAGGCTGGCACCCTCAGGATCTAAAAGAGGCAGCTCCAAAAATAGCAGATGCAGTGGTTAGAATTTTCAAAAATTCCCTGGATTCTGCAACATTCCCAACAGATTTAACATTAGTGAGTCTGACAATGCCTTTGAAGAAATCCAGAGGAAGCAAGACACTTAATCTGGTATCAGTCATTGGGAAAGTGCTAGAATGTTATTCTGGAATAATGTCTTGGAAGATCAAAGTGTGTGCTGACAAAATCAGAGGGACCTTGCTGAGCATGTCCATGGAACTTTGAAGGCAGCAAGTCAGGTAGATAAAGTGATAAAGGTGGTATATGGGATACTTGCCTTTATTAATAAAGACATTGAATATACGAGCAAGAAACTTAACGGTAGATTTTTACATGATGTTAGTTAGGCCACCGCTAAAGGACTGCGCAGTTCTTGTCGCCACACTATAGAAGGATGTGACTGCATTGGAGAGGGTGCAAAAACAATTCACCATGATGTTGTCTGGACTGCAGCAATTCAGCTATGAAGAGATACCAGTCTGACAATGCTGTGGCTTTAAGAGGTTATTTCATCCTTTTTTTTAAAAAGAGAGAGACTGCAGAACAGGTGCCAAGCTATCTATTAGAAGATAAACAACTTGTGAAGTGTTGGGTGTTTTTTTTAAAAAAGCTGGAACAATTGAAGCAGCCTGAATGGGTGTGGTCAAACAAGAGATTTTTAGTTTATGGTTTACAGCAGCTGTTGCTGTTGGGATCTTGAAAAAGTAGAAGCTATTTTTCCTTCTGTCAATTATAGCCAACAGCTGGGGGTTCTCTTCTTAGGCTGCTGGATTGCATAGCAGACAAAATCTGTTTTCTGAATTTGCCATTTGCCGAGTGTATGTTTAAGGGATGTTACTATATTGGAACAGTTAATTAGTAATAGTTATTGTATCAATTATTTTTCAATTAAGTTTTCCCATAGAATTAAGTTATTCCAAGTTCTTCTTTCTTTTATTGTATTTTAAATATAGTGTTTGAATAAATTGTAGTTTGCTTAATGTCAAGTAGTCTGATGAATCAAATTGCATCTGGAACATAGCACCTGACATTTACCTTCCAAATAAAAAAAATTAGGGTCTAAGCTACCTTCTTAATATATTTTTAGGAGGTCTAATCTGGTCTGTAACACTAGATAGTCCAGTGTTATTTTCCTTAGAATAATGAATGTTGAGGGGGCATCTGATTAAGGCATTCATAGTTCTCATGGACAGAGACAGGTAGATAGAGAGAAACATTAGCCCTTGGTAGAAGCAGTATTAACCAGGGGGCACAGCAATATGTCAAGGAGCAGGAGGTTTAGTGTATACTCGAGGAAAGGATTGTTCAGCTGGAAGATGGTGGGTATCTAGAACTCGCTGCCTACCCTTTTTAAGAAAGACGTTTAAGAAATATTTAGATGAGCACTTGAATCACCATAGCATACAGGGCCACAGGCCAAATGCTAGAAAATGAGATTAAAATAGATAAATGATTGATGATTAGTGTAGATATGATATGCCGAAGGGCCCTCTCCTGTGCTGTAAGAACTCAACGATTTTTTGCAGTCTGCAGAATTGAATATACTTTTAAGTTTACAGATGACAGAAAAAAAAGGTGGCAGTGAGAGTTGTAAGGATGATGCAAAAACGGTCCAGTGAAATTTAGAGAGGCTGAATTTGGCAGCTGGAATACAATGTGCAGAAATATGAGGTTATACAGTTTGGTAGGAAAACAGAGCATTTCTTAAATGGAACAGGCTGGGAAGTGCTGAACATCAAGGGATCCTGAATGCCCTGGTTTTTGAGTGAAAAAAAAAGTTAATATGTAGGTTCATAGCAATAGCAATGTGGCATTTATTATAAGGGAATTTGAGTACAGGCATAAAGATGCCTGTTGCAAATTTATACAATCATAGAATCTTAGAGTCCCTTGGTGAGACAACACCTTGAGTCTTACATGCAGTTTTGGTTCCTTACCTACGGAAATATATACTTGCCAGAGAGAAAGTTCACTAATTCCTGTGATTGAAGAATTAGCCTATAAGGAACGATTAAATAGACTGAGCTCTCACTCTCTGGAGTTTAGAAGAAGGAAATTTAATCACTCAAACATGTGAACTTTTATAAGGGTAGATGTAGGAAGGATGTTCCCCTGTCTGAAGGGTGGAATAAATGGGTATCGGGGACAAACTCTTTGGATTGAGTCTATCCTAGCATATAGGAAGATGGTTGGGATTGTTGGAGATCAGTCATCTCAGCTCCAGGACATCTCAGCTGTGGTTCCTCAGTGTAGTGTCTTAGCCCCAACCATCTTCAGCTGTTTCATCAATGATCTTCCCCCCTATCATAAGATCAGAAGGGGGGATGTTCGCTGATAACTGCACAATGTTTAGCACCATTCATGACTCCTCAGATGCTGAAGCAGTCCATATTCAAATGCAACAAGATCTGGACAATATCCAGGCTTGGGCTGTCAAGTAGCAGTAATTTTCACACCACACAAATGCCAGGCAATGACCATCTCCAATAAGAGGCAATCTAACCACTGCCCCTTTATATTCAATGGTGTCACAATCACTAAATCCTCCAATATCAACATCTTGGGGGTAACCATTCATCAGAAGTCAATTGGACTTACCACATAAACATAGTGGCTTCAAAAGCAAGTCAGAGGCTAGGAATACTGCAGTCAGCAACTCACCTCCTGACTCCTCAAAGCATGTTTACCATCTACAAGGCATAATTCAGGTGTGCAGCACCAACAAAACTCAAGAATCGTAACACCACCCAGGACAAAGCAGGCTGCTTGATTGACACCACATCCACAAGCATCCTCTCCCTCCTTCGCTGACGCTCAGTAGCAGCAGTGTGTACAATCTACAAGATACGCTGCAGAATTTTACCGAAGATCTCAAGACAGTATCTTCCAAACACATGACCACTTCCACCTAGAAAGACAAGGGCAGCAGATACGTGCAACACCACTATCTGCAAATTCCCCTCCAAGCCACTCATAATCCTGACCTGGAAATATTTCCTTCAGTATTCCTAGATCAGAATCCTGAAGTTCATTCCCTTGACTGTGGGTCAAGCCAGAGCACATGGACTTTGGCAGTTCAAAAAGATAGCTCACCACCACCTTCTCAAGGGCAACTAGGGACAGGCAATAAATGCTGGCCAGCCAGTGACACACACATCCCACTACTGAATGTAAAAATAAATTTGTCCCTAGCTATGGACCTAGTCTCAGAACAAGGGGTAGGTCATTTAGGACTGAGCTCAGGAAGGATTTCCTCACTCAGAGGATCATGAAATTTTGGAATTTTCTGCTCCAGAGGAGGACGGAAACTGATAGACTTCTATAAAGATCAAAGAATATGGGAATGCAGAAAAATAGCGCTGAAGTAAAAGATAACCTCGTTGAACAGCAAAGGTGACCCAAACAGCAGATTGGCCAATTCCTGCTCCTATTCCGTGTTCTTATACTCTCTGTTGAACTATTACCATTAAACTCTCTGACCTTCCAGTCCCACATAGTTTGTTTTTTCCCACATGGATATACTTTTCTGTTGTCTGAGCTTTTATCTTAACATTTCTAAATTGCCCTTCACCTGAACCCTCCTTTCCCTTTGTTAGTTCAACTTTCTCCCGACTCTGACCATATTTATTGGTGCACTCTTATGTTTGTATAAGCTGCCCCTTCCTGTCACACTCTGCTTACCACTACATGTATTCTGACCCTGCATTATTGCCTTTTCATTCCTCTGTCAGTTCACAAAACTCTTCTTAGATTAACTCTCCTTCTCCACTATTTAAAGCCCTCTCTACAGTCCTAGATATACGACTTACTAGGACAACTCACGAGGACACTGGTCTCAGAATAATTTGGGCGAAGACTGCCACAACTGTACAGGTCCCTTAGTACTGGGCTCAAGGATTAAGTCTGTGTCCAAGTACATTAGATTTAGGTAAAACTCCACGACCTACTGAACACAGATACATGTGTGCTGATAGAAGAGAAATACAGAGACCACTCAAGATCCTGTCAATACTGTGGAATTTCACTTCAGGCAGAAAAGAATCTAATTCTCATGCGCTAAACTTTGAATACTTTTGAGAGATAGCATGAACAGCTTTCACAGCTCTTAATAATCAGAACCTCAGATCAAAGAAAAGCAAAGTCACACATGGAGGCACTGAAGATGTGGGACTTAACCTGGCGTTTCCTGAGGAACAGGGCTGCAGGAAGGATGAGTCAACTGACCATGGCACCATGGTCCAGGAGGCCATTCAAGAGGGTGAAGCAAAAAGACAGATTGTAGTTGTAGGGGATTCCATCATCGGGGGATAGACAGTATCCTTTGCGAGCAGGATAGAGAATCCCGCATGGTGTGTTGCCTGCCCGGTGCCAGGGTGCGAGACATCTCTGACCAGTTTGAGAGGATACGAGAGAGAGAGGGGGAGGATCCAGTTGTTGTGGTCCACGTAGGTACCAACAACATAGGCAGGACTAGGAAAAAAGACCTGTTTCGGGATTATGAAAAGCTAGGAACAAAATTAAAAAACAGGTCTTCAAGGGTCATAATCTCTGGATTGCTGCCCGAGCCACTTGCAAATTGGCATAGGGAAGTGAGGATCAGGGAAGTAAACACGTGGCTAAAAGAGTGGTGTGGGAAAGAGGGTTTCCTTTTCATGGGGCACTGGCATCAGTTCTGGGACAGGAGGGATCTATACCGCTGGGATGGACTCTGCCTGAACAGGGCCGGTCTGGCGAAAACGGTAAATAGGGTGGTTAATAGGACTTTAAACTAGTAAGTAAGGGGGAAGGGAGAAGTGAGCATAGAGGGAGAATAACAATTAATGTAAGGCAAAGCAGCAGATTAGCAGGTGACGAGGACGCTTCAACTCCATTGAAAATTAGGAAAAAAGTTAAAGGGAAGGAGAACTCAAGAGCTGTTAGTAATGGAGGTAATAGGACTCAAAAAGAAGGTGCAAAAACTGGCATAAGGGCACTTTATCTGAATGCTCGGAGCATTCGAAACAAGGTGGATGAGTTGATGGTGCAAATCATGGCAAATGGGTATGATTTAGCGGCCATTAGAGAGACATGGTTACAGGATGGTCATGACTGGGAGTTAGATATCCAGGGGTATCAGACTGTTCAGAAGGACAGACAGGAAGGTAAGGGAGGTGGTGTTGCTCTGATTTTTAAGGATGATATCAGGGCGGTAGTGAGAGATGATATAGGTTCTACTGAACAAAACGTTGAATCCATTTGGGTGGAAATTAGGAATAGCAGGGAGAAGAAGTCACTGATAGGTGTGGTCTATAGGCCACCAAATAATGACATCGTGGTGGGACGGGCAATAAACATAGAAATAGCTAATGCATGTAAAAATAGTACAGCAATTATCATGGGGGATTTTAATCTACATATCGATTGATCAAACCAGGTCGGTCATGGCAGCCTTGAGGAGGGGTTCATAGAATGCATCCGCGATAATTTCCTTGAACAATATGTAATGGAACCTACAAGGGAGCAAGCTATCTTAGATCTAGTCCTGTAAAATGAGACAGGAATAATGAATGATCTCACAGGTTGGGATCCTCTCGGAAGGAGCGATCACAGTATGGTCGAATTTAAAATACAGATGGAGCGTGAGAAGGTTAAATCCAGTACCTATTTCCTGTGCTTAAACAAAGGAGATTATGAAGGAATGAGGGAGGAGTTAGCTAAGGTAGAATGGGAGCAAAAACTTTATGGTGGGTCAATTGAGGAAGAGTGGAGGACTTTCAAAACGATTTTTCACACTGCTCAGCAGAAGTATATTCCAGTGATAAGGAAGAACTGTAGGAAAAGAGAGAGCCAGCCATGGATGTCTAAGGAAATAAAGGAAAGTATCAGATTGAAAAAAAACACATATAAAAAAGCAAAGGGTAGTGGGAAACTAGTAGACTGGGAAATCTTTAAAGGCCAACAGAAAGCCACAAAAAAAGTTATAAAGAAACGTAAGATAGATTATGAGAGTAAACTAGCTCAGAATATAAAAACAGGCAGCAAAAGTTTCTATAAATATGTAAATCGTAAAAGAGTGGCGAAGGTAAACATTGGTCCTTTAGAGGAAGGCCAATTTAATACCTGGGAATGAGGAAACAGCCAAGAATTAAACAGTTATTTCGTGTTGGTCGTCACAGTGGAAGACACTAATAACATGCCGAAAACTAACAGCAAGAAGGTTATAGCAGGTGAGGACCTAGAAACTATCACTATCACTGAAGAGGCAGCGCTGAGCAAACTAATGGGGCTAAAGGTAGACAAGTCTCCTGGTCCTGATGAAACACATCTCAGGGTACTAAAAGAGGTGATGGGGGAAATAGCAAATGCACTAGTAATTATTTACCAAAATTCACTGGACTCTGGGGTGGTTCCCGCAGATTGTAAAACAGCCAATGTGACACCACTGTTTAAAAAAGGAAGTAGCCAAAAAGCAGGTAACTATCGGCCAGTTAGCTTAACTTCGGTAGTGGGGAAAATGCTTGAATCTATCATTAAGGAAGAAATAGCAAGACATCTGGATATAAATTGTCCCATTGGGAACACCCAGCATGGGTTCATGAAGGGTAGGTCATGTTTAACAAATTTGGTGGAATTCTTTGAGGCCATTACTTGCATGGTGGACAATGGGGAACCTGTGGATGTGGTGTATCTGGATTTCCAGAAGGCATTTGACAAGGTGGCACACCAAAGGTTGCTACATAAGATGAAGTTGCACGGTATTACAGGTAATGTATTGGCATGGATAGAGGATTGGTTGACCAGTAGAAAGCAAAGAGTAGGGGTAAATGGGTGTTTTTCTGGTTGGCGGTCAGTGGCTAGTGGTGTGCCTCAGGGATCAGTGTTGGGACTGCAATTGTTTACAATTTACATAGATGATTTGGAGTTGGGGACTAAGTGCTGTGTGTCAAAATTTGCAGATGACAGTAAGGTCAGTGGTAGAACAAAGTGTGCAGAAGACACTGAACGTCTGCAGAGGGATATAGATAGTCTAAGTGAGTGGGCAAAGGTCTCGCAGATGGAGTACAATGTTGATAAGTGTGAGGTCATCTATTTTGGTAGGAATAACAGGAAAATGGACTATGTTTTAAATGGTAAAAAATTGCAGCACGCCGCTGTGCAGAGGGACTTGGGTGTCCTTGTGCATGAATCGCTAGAAGTAGGATTGCAGGTGCAGCACGTAATTAAAAAGGCAAATGGAATTTTGTCTGCCATTGCTAGAGGGATGGAGTTTAAAAACATGGAGGCTTGGCTGCAGCTGTATAGGGTCCTGGTGAGGCCACACCTGGAGTACGGTGTGCAGTTTTGGTCTCCTTACTTGAGAAGGGATATACTAGCACTGGAGGGGGTGCAGAGGAGATTCACTCGGTTGATTCCAGAGTTGAGAGGGTTGGATTATGAGGAGAGACTGAGTAGACTGGGATTATACTCATTGGAATTCAGAAGAATGAGGGGAGATCTTATAGAAACATATAAGATTATGAAGGGAATAGATAAGGTGGAGGCAGGGAGGTTGTTTCCACTAGCAGGTGAAACTAGGATTAGAGGGCATCGCCTCAAAATAAAGGGAAGCAGATGTAGGACTGAGGTCAGGAGGAACTTCTTCACCCAAAGGGTTGTGAGTCTGTGGAATTCCCTGCCCAGTGAAGCGGTTGAAGCTACCTCGCTGAATGTTTTTAAGGCAAGGCTAGATAAATTTTTGAATAGTAAAGGAATCGAGGGTTATGGTGAATGGGTGGGTAAGTGGAGCTGAGTCTCAAAAAGATCAGCCATGATCTTATTAAATGGCGGGGCAGGCTCAAGGGGCCAGATGGTCTACTCCTGCTCCTAGTTCTTATGCTTTTATGTTTCAGAAGTCTTGAATTCAGGCATTAGAGACCATTGCATTTTTCAAGCCAATCCAGTTTGACCTCCAGGGTGGGCAGGACAATTCAACTGTTAAAATTCTCTTGTTCTTTTTCAAAGAGCTGCAGTATTTCAGCACCAACTGAGGTCTCCTCAAAGTATGTGATGGATCAAAAGAATTTAAATCAGTCACATGCTGCGAAGTTAGCAGATTCAGAATGTGATATGTTGAGTCAGACACCCAAGATGTATAGACTTGAGCAGTGAAACACACCTAGGAACAATTTTTAAAAAAAGTGCTCAATTGCTGATAAAAAAAAACTAACATCGAGTCATAGAATCATACAGCATCGAAACAGACCCTTCGGTCCAACCAGTCCAAATCGATCATGTTCCCAAACTAAACTAGCCCCACCTGCCTGCGCTTGGGCCCATATTCTTCCAAACCTTTCCTATTCATGAACATATCCAAATGTTTTTTAAACACGGCAACTATATCTGCATCCATGATTTTCTCTGGCAGTTCATTCCACACGTGAACCACTCTCTGCAGAAAAAAAGTTGTTCCTCCTGTCCTTTCTAAATCTTCCTCCTCTCACCTTAAAAAATGCACCCTAGTTTTGAACTCCCCCATCCTCGGGAAAAGATGCTGGTTGCTCACCTTATCTAATCCTCTCATGATTTTAACAATCTCAATGAGGTCACCCCTCAACTTCGTGCACCCCAGTGAAAAATGTCCCAGTCTTTTCAGTCTATTTGCATATCTCAAACCCTCCATTCCTGGCACCATCCTGGCAAATCTTTTCTGAACTTCTCCAGTTTAATAAAATCCTTCCTATAACAGGGTGACCAGACTTCACTCGGTACTTCGGAAGAGGCCTCACCAATGTTTTGTACAACCTGAACATGACGTTCCAACTCCGACACTCAAAGGTCTGAGCAATGAAGGCAAGCATGCTAAACACCTTTTTAACAATGCTGTCTACCTGTGATGCAAATTTCAAAGAATTATGTATGTTAATCCCCTAGGTCTCTGCTCTACAACATTACCCAGGGCCCTATCATTAATTGTATAAGTCCTGTCCTCGTTTATATTGCCAAAATGCAATAACTCACATTTATCCAAATTAAGCTCCATCTGCCATATGTGAATACTTGCTTTCATTCATCTCATTCAATTGAAAAGTAAAAGCAAGTGACTCACATTCCAATAACTAAAGGCAGAAGCTCATGACTGCCTGAAATATAAATGTCATTCTTTCCCCTCCCTCTTTCTTATTTGGGTCTCCTTAATGTTCCATAATGAAATACCACAAAACCTGTGTTCACACAGACAGTTTATCAAGAACTAGAAAATACAAAATAATAGGATGGATTCACTCGCTTCTAATGAGAATTACCCAACAGATGACATAATGCAGTGCCGGGAAACTGCCAGATTTTATAAACAGTGCAGGATATACCCACATTCTACTGGTACATTTATACTGAACTGATGACAACACACTGCCTTACCATCTCGACCAATTTAAAGCTCTTTTCATTAATGAAGGGGGACCTAAACACAGAATACACATTTTGAATACTGAAATGCATTTCAAAAGAAATTATTTAATTTCTCCAAATCAACCGACGTTCAACATGCAATCATAGAGATTTGCAACACAGAGAAATGCTATGCGGCCATTGGTTTTGCCCAATCATTGAACTATTCTAATCCCATGTTCCAGCAGTTGGTCCATAGCCTTGTGTGCCTTGGCAATGCAAGATCCACCCCGCAATAATAACCAAAACAGAATCCCCTTCGTCCTCACGTACCACCCCACCAACCTCCGGATCCAACGCATCATCGTCCAACACTTCCGCCATCTGCAATCCGACCCCACTACCAAAGACATTTTTCCCTTCCCACCCTTATCTGCTTTCCGGAGGGACCACTCTCTTCGTGACTTCCTTGTCTGCTCCACACTCACCACCAGGCCCACCACCCCCGGCACTTTTCCCTGCAACCGCAGGAAGCGCTACACTTGCCCCTACACCTCCCCCCTCATCCACATTCCAGGCCCCAAGAAGACCTTCCACATCAAACAGATGTTCACTTGCACATCTGCTAATGTGGTATACTGTATCCGCTGTTCCAGATGTGGCCTCCTCTACATCGGGGAAACCAAGCGGAGTCTTGGGGACCGCTTTGCAGAACACCTACGCTCGGTTCGCACCAAAAAACTGCACCTCCCAGTTGCGAATCATTTCGACTCCCCCTCCCACTTCTTGGACGACATGTCCATCCTGGGCCTCCTGCAGTGCCACAACGATGCCACCCGAAGGCTGCAGGAACAGCATCTCATATTTCGCATGGGAACCGTGCAGGTCAATGGTATCAATGTGGACTTCACAAGCTTCAAAATCTCCCCTTCCCCAAACGCATCCCAAAACCAGCCCAGCTCGTAACCGCCTCCTTAACCTGTCCTCCCACCTCAAGCCCCACCACCATCTCCTACCTACTAGCCTCATCCCGCCTCCTTGACCTGTCCATTCTCCCTGGACCGACCTATCGCCTCCCTAACTCCCCACCTACACTCACCTTTATTAGCTCCAACCCCGCCTCCTTGACCTGTCTGTCTCCTCTCCACCTATCTTCTCCTTTATCCATCTTCTATCTGCCTCCCCCTTTCTCCCTATTTATTTCAGAATCCCCTTCCCCTCCCCCATTTCTGAAGAAGGGTCTAGACCCGAAACGTCAGCTTTACTGCTTCTCTGATGCTGCTTGGCCTGCTGTGTTCATCCAGCTCTACACCTTGTCGTCTCAAGTTCACATCCAAATACTTTTTAAAATGTTATGAGGGCTTCTGCCTCTAATACTCTTACAGGCAATGAGTTTCTGATTCCCACCACCTTCTGGGTGAAAAATGTTTTCCTCACATCTGCATGGGTTGCCTCTGGGTGCTCCGGTTTCCTCCCACAACCCAGAGATGTGCATGCTAGTTGGATTGGCTGTACTAAATTGCCCGTAGTGTTCAGGGATGTGTAGATTATGTGGGTTATAGCGGGGTGGGTCTGGGTGGGATGCTTTGAGGTTCGGTGTGGACTTGTTGGGCCAAAAGGCCTGTTTCCACACTGTAGAGATTCTATGATCTATGATCTTACCTCTTGCTCCTTACCTTAAATCTATGCCCCCAGTCACTGATCTCTCCATCAATGGAAAGGCTTCTCTCTTTCTACCCCAATTGTGCCTTTCATAATTTTAATTCATTTCAAACATATCCCCTCTTAATCTCTTCTGCTATAAGGTAAACAACTCCAATTTGTCCAATCACTTTTCATGGCTGAAACTCCCCAGCCCAGGTAACATCCTGGTAAATCTCCTGCACTCTCTCCAGCATACCATATCCTCCTATAATGTGAATTCTAGAACTGCACAAATATTGAAGTTTGGCCTAACCAAATGTTTATACAGTTTCATTATAATTGCCCTGCTCTTAAACTCTATGCCTTGGCTACTAAAGGCAAGTATACCATTCTGCCTTCTTAATCACTTTACCCACCTATCCGAAAACAACCAGTGTGCGTGCATACCATGGTGCCTCTGATCTTCAATGCTTCCCAGGGTCCATCATCTATTCCTTTGCCTTGTTTGTCCTGCTCAAGTGCATCATCTCATATTTACCCAGATTGAATTCCATTTGCCACTGATCAGCCCATCTGACCAGCCCACCTACATCCTCTTATAGTCTAAGGCTATCCTACTCACTACCCTACCAAATTTTTGAATAATCTGCAAACTCACTGATCAACACTCCTACATTCGAATCCAAATCATTTATGAAAGAAGCCAACAGCAAGGGCCCAACAGTGACACCTGTGGGACTCCAATGGACAAGACTTTCAGGTGGAAAAACACCCATGAACCATCTCCCTCTGCTTCTTGCCACTCAGCCAATTATAGATCCAATTTGCCAAGTTTCCTTGGATGCCATGGGCTCTTACTTTTGTTATCAGTCTTCCATGTGGGACCTTATCAAAAACCTTGCCGAAGTCCAAGTAGGCCTCACCAAAAGCATTGCACTCATTTACACACGTGGTCACCTCTTTAAAAGATCAAGTTGGTCAGACACGCCCTCCCCATAACAAAATTACTCTGATTGATCTTGATTAATCACTGCCTCTCTAAACGCAGATTAATTCTTTCCCTCAGAATTTCTTCCAGTAGTTTCCCCACCACAGGTTAAACTGACTGGCCTGTAGTTTCCTGATTTAATCCTTGCTCCCTTTTTGAATGACATAACCACATTGGCTGTCCTTCAGTCCTCCAGCACCTCTCCTGCGGTCAGAGAGAAACTTAACATTTCTGAAAACATCCTGCTATTTCCTTTCTTGCCTCACTCAACCTGGGATATATCATCAGTCCTGAGGAAGGATCACCGGACCCAAAACGTTAACTTTGTTTTTTCCGTCACAAATGTTGCCAGACCTGCTGAGCTTTTCCAGCAAATTTGTTTTTGCACTGGGATATATTTCATCCAGCTCTCAAAATTTATCAACTTTTAAGCCTGCCAAACCACACAGAATGTCCTCTATATCTACGCTAATTCCTTTAATTGTATTACAGACATTCTCCCTGATTTTTATACCCATATCTTCCCTCTCAATAGTGAACACCGACCAAAGTATTCTTTTAGAACCCTACCTCCATCCTCTGACTCCATGCAAAATTAACACTATTGTCCTTAATGAGCCCTCTTCTTTCCCTTGTTATCTGCTTACTCTGAATGTACCTGTAAAACAACTTCAGATTTTCCTTTATTTTACCTGCCAGTACCTTTTCATATCCTCCCAGTCGCGAACCATTTCAACTCCTCCCAGTCACGAACCATTTCAACTCCCCCTCCCATTCCTCAGAACCTCCCAGTCGCGAACCATTTCAACTCCCCCTCCCATTCCTCAGAAGACCGCTTTCCAGAACACCTACGCTTGATTCGCACTAAACAACTGCACCTCCCAGTTGCGAACCATTTCAACTCCCCCTCCCATTCCTCAGACGACATGTCCATCCTGGGCCTCCTGCAGTGCCACAACGATGCCACCCGAAGGTTGCAGGAACAGCAACTCATATTTCGCTTGGGAACCCTGCAGGTAAATGGTATCAATGTGGACTTCATAAGCTTCAAAATCTCCTCTCCCCCAACTGCATCCCAAAACCAGTCCAGCTCGTCCCCGCCTCCCTAACCTGTCCTTCCTCCCACCTATCCCCTCCTCCCACCTCAAGCCCCACCCCCATCTCCTACCTACTAACCTCATCCCACCCCATTGACCTGTCCGTCCTCCCTGGACTGACCTATCTCCTCCCTACCTCCCCACCTACACTCACCTCTACCGGCTCCATCCCCACCTCTTTGACCTGTCTGTCTCCTCTCTACCTATCTTCTCCTCTTTCCATCTTCTATCCGCCTCCCCCCTCTCCCTATTTACTTCAGAACCCCCTTCCCCTCCCCCATTTCTGAAGAAGGGTCTAGGCCCGAAACGTCAGCCCTCCTGCTCCTCTGATGCTGCTTGGCCTGCTGTGTTCATCCAGCTCTACATCTTGTTATCTCTTTTTCATATCCCCTTTTAGCTTTTCTAATAGAGTCATAGAGGTCTGCAGCATGAAAACAGGCCCGTAGGCCCAACTTGCTCATGGCACCCAGTTTTCACAATTAAACTAGTCCCATTTGCTGTGATTGGCCCATATCCCTCCATATCTATCCCATCCATGTATTTGTCATTATATTTTTTAAATTACAGAACTGTACTCACTTCCACCAGTACCTCTGGCAGCCTGTTCCAGACACTGACCACCCTCTGTGTGAAGAAAATTGTCCCTCTGGACCCTTTTGTATCTCTCCCCTCTCACCTTCAATCTATGCTCTCTAGTTTCAGACTTTCCTATCATGGGGAAAAAAAACTGTTGGTTATCTGCCTTACCTATACCTCTCATGATCTTATTTAGATACCTCAATAAGGTCTCTCCTCAGTCTCTTAGGCTGCAGGGCAAGAAGTCCCAGCCTATCCAACCAATATACATACATAAATGATCTGGCGGAAGGTATAGATGGTCTGATTAGCAAGTTTGCAGATGATACTAAGATTGGTGGAGTAGCAGATAGTGAAGGGGACAGTCGGAGAATGCAGTAGAATATAGATAGATTGGAGAGTTGGGCGGAGAAATGGCAGATGGAGTTCAATCCAGGCAAATGCGAGGTGATGCATTTTGGAAGACCCAATTCAAGAGCGAACTATACAGTAAATGGAAAAGCCCTGGGGAAAATTGATGCACAGAGAGATCTGGGTGTTCAGGTCCATTGTACCCTGAAGGTGGCAACGCAGGTCGATAGAGTGGTCAAGAAGGCATACGGCATGCTTTCATTCATCGGACGGGGTATTGAGTACAAGAGTTGGTAGGTCATGTTACAGTTGTATAGGACTTTGGTTCGACCACATTTGGAATACTGCATACAGTTCTGGTTGCCACATTACCAAAAGGATGTGGATGCTTTGGAGAGGGTGCAGAGGAGGTTCACCAGGATGTTGCCTGGTATGGAGGGCGCCAGCTATGAAGACAGGTTGAGTAGACTAGGATTATTTACATTAGAAAGATGGAGGTTGAGGGGGGACCTAATCGAGGTCTACAAAATCATGAGAGGTATAGACAGGGTGGATAGCAAGAAGTTTTTTCCCCAGAGTGGGTGACTCAATTACTAGGGGTCATGATTTCAAGGTGAGAGGGGAAAAGTGTGAGGGAGATATGCGTGGAAAGTTCTTTACGCAGAGGGTGGTGGGTGCCTGGAACGCGTTGCCAACGGAGGTGGTAGAGGTGGGCACGATAACGTCACTTAAAATGTATCTAGACAGATAAATGAATGGGCAGGGAGCAGAGGGATACAGATCCTTGGAAAATAGGCAACAGGTTTAGATAGAGGATCTGGATCGGCGCAGGCTTGGAGGGCCGAAGGACCTGTTCCTGTGCTGTAATTTTCTTTGTTCTTTGTTCTTTTGTTCAACCTCTCATTATAACTCAAACCATCCAGTCCAGGTAGGATCCTCGTAAATCTTTTCTGCACTCTTTCTAATTTAATAATCTCCTTTCTTTAATAGGTGACCAGAACTGCACGCAGTACTCTAACTGTGGCCTTACCAATGCCTTGTACAGCTGCAACAAGATGTCCTATCTCCTACACTCAGTGCTCGGACCAATGAAAGCAAAAATGCCGAAAGCCTTCTTCTCCACCCTGTCTACTTGTGACTTTACTTTCAAAGAGCTATGAACCCATACCCCTAGAACTCTTTGCTCTATAAGACTTCCCAGAGCCCTACCATTGACTGTATAGGTCCTGCACTGGTTTGACCCACCAAAATGCAATACTTTGCATTTATCTAAATTAAACTCCAACTGCCAATCCTCAGCCCACTGACTCAGTTGATAAAGATCTCACTGCATTCCCACATAACCTTCTTCACTGTCCACTATACCAGCAATCTTAATGGCATCCACAAACTTATTAACCAGACCTCTCAGATTCTCATCCAAATCATTTATATAAATAATACAAATAACAGTGGACCCTGCACTGATCCCTGTGGCACATCGCTGGTCACAGGCCTCCAGTCTGAAAAACAACCCTATACCACCACCCTCTGTCTTCTACCGTCAAGCCAATTTTGTTTCAATTGGATAGCTCTCCCTAGATCTCGTGAGATTTAATCTTACTCAACAACATACCATGCAATACCTTGTCAAGGGCCTTGCTAAAGTAGACAACGTCTGCCGCAATGCCCTCATCTACTTTCTTGGTCATCCCTTCAAAAAACTCAATCAAATTCATGAGACACGATTTCCCAAGCACAAAGCCATGCTGACTAGCCAAAATGAGTCCTTGCCTCTCCAAATGCCTGTAAGATCCTATCGCTCAGAATACCCTCTAACAACTTACCCACCACAAATGTTAAGCTTACTGGTCTGTAGCTCCCAGGCATTACCCTGCAGCCTTACTTTCCTTTTACAGAATCCCCAGAGTGCGGAAACAGGCCATTCGGCCCAAGTCCACACTAAACCTCTGAAGAGCATCCCACCCAGATCCATCCCTCTACCTATCCCTGCATTTCTCATAGCTAATGCACCAAACCCACACATCTCTGAACACAATGGATAATTTAGCATGGCCAATCCACCTAACTTGCATATCTTTGGACAGTGGGAGAAAACCGCAGCACCCGGCGGAAACCCACGCAGACACGGAGAGAATGTGCAAACTCCACACAGATAGTTGCCCGAGGCTGGTATTGAACCCAGGTCCCTGGCGCTGCAAGGCAGCGGTGTTGACCACTGAGCCCCCCGTGCCTTCATTAATGCCACAACATTAGCCAACCTCCAATCTTCAGGCACTTCACCCGTGGCTGTCAATGATACAAATATCTCTGCTAGGGCCCTGAAATTTCCTCCTTCACCTCTCTCAAAGGCCTGGGATACAGTTCATCAAATCCTGGGCATTTATCAACCCAAATGCATTTTAAGACTTTCAGCACCCACTCTTCTGAAATGTGGTTTCTCTTCAAGATATCACTATTTCTATCTTTTTAAAGATTCCTCTTGCACATTCTGTACTTCTTTTCGGCTTCTGCTGCTTTGAGCCCTCAGTATCTGCCATAAGCCACCTTTTTTCTCTTAATGCAATGTTGTTTATTCCCTGACAGTCAGGGTTCACGGGATTTAGTGGTCCCACCCTTTTTCTTTAATGGAAAATGTCAGCCTTGTACTCTCCATATTTCCTTTTCGAATGCACCCCACTATTCTCAGATAGATTTACCTGGAAGTATCTTTTCCCGATACACTCTGGCCAAATCATATTTAATCTTATTAAAATCAGCCTTGCCCCCAGTTGAGTACTTTGACTTCAGGCTCATTCTTGTCCTTGCCCATGACAATCTAGAATCCAAGGGAGTTATGATTGCTGTCTGCAAAATGTTCCCCACTGATATTTTAACCCACCTTTGTTACTTAAAATTAAGTCCAGGATTGCCCCTTTTCTTGTAGGGCCTTCTACATACTGGCTTAAAAAGCTGCCCTGAATACATTTTAAGAATTATGAGCCCTCTAAACCTTTCACATTATAATGAGCCCAGTTAAATGTTGGGCAGTTGAAATTCCCCACTATCACTACCCTATTACTTTACACTTGCCTGTAATTTGCCTACATATCTACTTTTCTATTTTTCTTGGATTTTTAGGGAGCCTATAGTAAATTATCAGCAATGTGATTGTTCTTATTTGCTTATTCAGTTCTACCCATATAGCTTCATTTGAGGAGCCTTCAAAGATGTCATCCTTCCTTTCCGCTGTAATAAATTCCCTATTCAAAATTGCCTCACCTCCTCACTTTGATATATTGGAATGAAATACTGACTTGTGTATCATCAACTACTTATATTTGGTCTGTAGACTTCACAGAAAGCACACTCCTTGAAACATGTCCGTTTTTCACCCCATTCCGCAAGGTGATCTTTGCTTACTGCATATAATTTTTAAAAAGAATTTCCACATTGGTTTAAACATTATAAATATTCATTAACACCACTGAATTCAAGTTTGTAGACACTAACCTGACAGTATTTTCACCTTAAAGTCAGAAGATCATGGACCTGAGTACACAATTTAGGCTAATATTATTGTACATTCCTCAAAGCTTGCAGTATAGGCGCTGTCATTCAAATAATATGTCAGATCTATTGGAGTGGATGTAAATGATCCTGTCAACTAATAGCAGTGGGGAGAATTCCCAGTTTCCTTCCTTAACTTACTACTCTTCTATTCATTCTTCCTTCTGTAATTTGACTGTCATAATTATCATCAATATTTGCAATGGGAAAAGAATGGTAGTGCATCGAAGGTTACCATTGATGTAAAGTGCCTAGAGATGTCCGCAGAACACAATATTGCTCATAAAAATGCAAATTTTTCAGAAGAATTCATGTCTATTCTGTAGATAGATATCATAAAATACTAGACAAGAGCCAAGTGTGTACCTTTCATTCTCCACAGGGCACTTAGATCTCCAGTCGCTAAGGTGGCTGTCATACTCCACTGACAATATCCTGAGACTGGGGCAGTCTGCAGCCAACCAAGTCTGAATACAAATCAGCAGTACAGACACATTAGGTTAAAAGGAAGGACTGTTAAAAATCATTCAAATTGACTTCTAAACTTGTAACCATAATATATAACATTTTATATTGCTCCAACGGTAGGTGTAGGAAATTGCTGAATCAATACCTTTTCAAAGTCAATGTTTTCAATGCATGACATGAAAAGCACACAATTGCACTGCTTATTTAAAATTGTCTAACAGGTTTGAAATTCTTGTAACCTCCATGAATAAAAGCAAGCGGTTTCATGATGGACTACCAAATTCATTCATAGAATCCTGACAGTGTGGAAGCAGGCCATTCAGCCCATCAAGTCCACACCAACCCACTGAAGAGCATTCCTTCCAGACCCATGCCTCTGTAACCCTGCAGTTCCCACAGCTAACTCATCTAGCCAGCACATCCCTGGACACTATAGGCAATTTAGCAAGGCCAATCCACCTAACTTACACATCTTTGGACTGTGGGAGGAAACCCTTGCAAACACAGGGAGAATGTGCAAGCTCTACACAGATGGTCGCCTGAGGGTGGAATCGAACCCAAGTCCCTGCCACCGTGAGGCAGCAGTGCTAACCACTAAGCCCCCGTGCCGGCCCTGCCATTACTCATGGCACAGCACATAAGGAAGCCATTCAAGCAGGGATAGTGAATATGAATGTAGTGCTAGTAGAGGACAGTACAGTTAGGCTGATAGATACAGTTTTATGTGCCAACAGCAACAGTCCATGGTGGCTCAGTGGTTAGCATTGCTGCCTCACAGCACTAGGGACTCAGGTTCGATTCTACCCTCAGGTGACTGACTGGATGGAGATTGCATGGGTTTTCTCCAGGTGCTCCGGTTTCCTTCCGCAGTCCAAACATGTGTGGGCTGGGTGAATTGGCCATGCTAAATTGCCCCATTGTGTTCAGGGATGTGTAGATTAGGTGCATTAACCATGGGAAATGCAAGGTTACAGGGACGGGGTGGAGAGATGGGTCTGGGTAGGATGGTCTTTGGCTGAAGGGATTCTATGTAGGAATCCAAACAGCTGTGTTGCTTGCCTGTTGCCGGGGTTCAGGACATTTTTAAAATTTATTTGTGGGATGTGGGCGTCGCTGGCTGGTCAGCATTTCTTGCCCATCCCTAATTGCCCTTGAAAAGGTGGTGGTGAGCTGCCTTTTTGAACCGCTGCAGTCCTCCTGCTGTGGGTTGACTCACAATGCTATTAGGGAGGGAATTCCAGGATTTTGACCCAGCAACAGTAAAGGAACGCCGACATATTTCCAAGTCAGGATGGTGAGTGACTTGGAGGGGAACTTGCAGGTGGTGGTGTTCCCATATATCTGCTATCCTTGTCCTTCTGGATGGAAGTGGTCATGGGTTTGGAAGGGGCCATCTGAGGATCTTTGGTGAATTTCTGCAGTGCATCTTGTAGATAGTACACACTGCTGCTACTGAGCGTTGGTGGTGGAGGGAGTGAATGCTTGTAGATGTAGTGCCAATCAAGCAGGCTGCTTTATCCTGGATGGTGTCAAGCTTCTTGAGTGTTGTTGGGGCTGCACTCATCCAGGCAAGTGGGGAGTATTCCATCACACTCCTGACTCGTTCCTTGTAGATGGTGGACAGGCATTGAAGAGTCAGGTGAGTTACTCGCTGCAGTATTCCCAGCTTCTGGCCTGTTTTTGTAGCCACTCTGTTAATGTGGTGAGTCTAGTTGAGTTTCTGGTCAATGGTAACCCCCAGGACTTTGATAATGGGGGATTCAGTGATGAGAACACCATTGAATATCAAGGGATGGTGGTTAGATTGTCTCTTATTGGTGATGGTCATAGCCTGGCATTTGTCACTTGCCAGTTGTCAGCCCAAGCCTGGATATTGTCCAGATCTTGTTGCATGTGAACATGGACTGCTTCAGTATCTGAGGAGTCACGAATAGTGCTGAACATTGTGCAATCATCGGCGAACATCACCACTTCTGACCTTATGATGGAGGGAGGGTCATTGATGAAGCAGCTGAAGATAGTTGGGCCTAGAACACTACCCTGAGGAACTCCTGCAGAGATGTCCTGGAGCTGAGATGATTGACCTCCCACAACCATGACCATCTTCCTATGTGTCAGGAGCTTTTGCCCCCTGATACCCATCGATTCCAGTTTTGCTCGGGGTCCTTGATGCCACACTCGGTCGAATGCAACCTTGATATCAAGGGCTGTCACTCTCACATCACCATTGGAATTTAGCTCTTTTGTCCATGTTTGAACCAAGGCTATAATGAGATCAGGAGCTGAGTGGCCCTGGCAGAACCCAAACTCGGCATCACTGAGCAGGTTATTTTTGAGCAGGTGTTGCTTGATAGCACTGTTGATGACACCTTCCATCACTTTACTGATGATCAATAGGAGACTGATGGGGCGGTAATTGGCTGGGTTGGATTTGTCCTGCTTTGTGTGTACAGGACATACTTGGGCAATTTTCCACATTGTCAGGTAGATACCAGTGTTGTAACTGTACTGGAACAGCTCGGCTAGGGGAGTGGCAAGTTCTGGAGCACAAGTCTTCAGTACTATCGCTGGAATGTTGTCAGGGCTGGTAGCCTTTGCAGTATCCATTGTCTCCAACCATTTTTTGATATCACATGGAGTGTGTCGAATTGGCTGAAAACAAGTATCTGTAATGCCAGGGACCACTGGAG
This sequence comes from Rhincodon typus, assembly GCF_021869965.1. Taxonomy (NCBI): domain Eukaryota; kingdom Metazoa; phylum Chordata; class Chondrichthyes; order Orectolobiformes; family Rhincodontidae; genus Rhincodon; species Rhincodon typus. The sequence goes on along the minus strand of NC_063340.1, from coordinate 29,615,677 downwards.
GAGGCCGAGATGGATCGTCCACACGGCACATCTGGCTAAATATTGCTGCGAATGCTTCAGCCTTCTCTTTTGCACTGATGTGCTAGACTCTTCCATCATTGAGGATGGGGATATTTGTGGAGCCTCCTTCTCCAGTAAGTTGTTTAATTGTCCACCACCATTCACGACTGGATGTGGCAGAACTGCCGAGCTTAGATCTGATCTGTTGGTTGTGGGATCGCTTAGCTCTATCTATCACTTGCTGCCTTTGCTGTTTGGCGTGCAAGTAGTTCTGTTTGGTGGCTGCACCAGGTTGATACCTCATCTTCAGGTATGCCTGGTGCTGCTCCTGGCATGCCCTCCTGTGCTCTTCATTGAACCAGGGTTGGTCCCCTGGCTTGATGGTAATGGTTGAGTGGGGCATATTCCAGGCCATGAGGTTGTAGATTGTGCTGAAGTAAATTCTGCTGCTGTTGATGGCCCACAGCGCCTCATGGATGCCCAGTCTTGAGTTGCTAGATCTGTGCAAAGTCTGTCCCATTTAGCATGGTGATAGTGCCACACAACATGATGGAGGTTGTTTTCAATGTGAAGACGGGACTTCGTCTCCACAAGGACTGTGTAATGGTCACTCTTACCGATACTGTCATGGACAGATGCAACCACGTTGTGGTTTAAGAGCAATTAGGGATGGGTAACAAATGTAAACCTTTTAAGCAATGCCCTCAAGAATTGTTAGAAAATCTCCTCTGGGCTGCAGTAGGAAGAGAGAACCCAGAGGTCACGGTCTATGTATGTACCAAAGGAAAATAGAAAATATCACGAGTAGACCATTCCGCCCTTTGATTCTTCTCTGCTTCCCCTCTTATCATTTGATCCCTTTGGCCTCAAGTGCTTTATCCAAGTTCTTGAAATCATATAATGTTTTTGTCTTGACTGCTTTCTGTCGTAGTGAATTTCAGGCTCACCACTCTCAGGGTGAAAAAATTCCTCCTCATATCAGTTCTAACTGGTTTATTTTGTATCCTGAGACTGTTTCTGGACTCCCTGGCCATGACGAACATCCTTCCTCATCTACCCAGCCCAATTCTGTTAGGATTTTATAGGTTTTCATGACATGTCTCTTCATTCTTCTGGACGTCACTGAATATAACATTAACTGATCCAACCTCTACCTTATGTCAGTTCTGCCATCCCAGAAATCAGTCTGGTAAATCTTTGCTGTACATTAATGAAATGGGTAGGACTAATAAAAGGGTTCTGCTTCAAGAGCATGAGCAGAAGGGGGTTAAACTTTTTTTTTCTTTATTCGTTCACAGGATGAGGGTGTTGCTGGCTAGGGCAGCATTTATTGCCCATCCCTAATTGCCCAGACGCAGTTAAGAATCAACCACATTGCTGTGGGTCTGGAGTCACATGTATGCCAGACCAGGTAAGGATAGCAGTTTCCTTCCCTAAAAGATAATGACCTAATCTGAGGGAACTAAGTTGGTCAAGTGTTTGAAGTTTCAGTGGATGAATGTTCTGGGGATAGTGACCATAAAAGTATGGAAAGGGATAAGGAAAATGCAAACCATAAGTGTCTAAACTGGGGGAAGGCTCATTTCAATATCATTAGACAGAATGTGCAAGCAGACTCAGAGCAGGTATTTGCAGGTAGGTCTACATTTGGAAAGGAAGAGTCTTTTAAAAATAGTATAAAAGTCGTATAAGAATTCAGGGCCAGTGCATTCCTCTAAGAAGGAAGAGTAAGGGCAGCAAGTCCAGGGAACACTGGATGACAATGGATAGTGACAGTTTGATAAAGACAAGAAAGCAAATACATGTCAGCAACAGTGTATTAAAAACAGGGAGCCCTTTCAAAAGTATAGACAGTGTAGGAGGTTGTTTATAAAAGATGAGAGCAGAGGGGCCACGAAATATCTTTGGCAGATGGGATCAAGGAAAACCCCAAGGCTTTTTATAACTTCATTAAGAGTTGGAGGATTACCAAGGGAAGACTGGGATCTATTAGAGACAGTGGACGTGGACGAGATCTTAAATGCATATGTCTCAAAATGGAAAAAGTACTGAAGGACAGGATTAATCAATACTTGGAAAGGCAGGGATTGATTAGGGATAGTTGGCACGGATTTGTTAGAGGAAGATCTTGTCTGGCTGATTTAATTGAGTTTTTTGAAAAGATGACTAAATATATTGATGAGGGTAGTACAGTTGATACAGTTTTAATGGACTTCAGATCGGCCTTTGACAAAATCCCAAGTGGCCGGCTGATCCAAAAGATAACAGCCGAAGGGAACCAAAGCAAGTTGACAAACTGGATCCAAAATTGGCTTACAAATAGGAGGCAAAGGGTGATGGTGGAGGGTTGTTTTTATAACTGGGAGCCTGTGACCAGCAGTATATCAGAGGGATCCGTGTTGGGGCTCTTGCTGTTTGTTATGTACATTAATGACTTGGATGTGAATGTAGAATGACACAAAAATTGGTGCGGTTGTTGATAATGAGGAGAATGGTCTCAGGCTAAAGTCTAATAACAATCAGCTGGAAATTTGGGCAGAGCAATGGCAGATGGAATATATTCCTGATAAATGCGTGGTAATATATTTTGGGAGGTCTAATAAGGCAAAACATAATATAGGAGCAAATACAAAGAACAAAGGGACCTTGGTGTACAAGTCCATAGATCTCTGAAGGTGTCACCACGGGTAGACAGGGTGGTGAAGCTGCATGCCTTCATTAGCCAGGGCATTGAATATAGGAACAAGGAGGTCTTGTTACAACATTATAAAACATGGGTTAGACCATGGATAGAATATTGTGTGAAGTTCAGGTCGCCACATTATTGGAAGGATCTGATCGCACTGGAGAGGGTACAGATGAGATTCTCCAGGATGCTGTCTGGGAAGAAAAGTTTCAGTTATATGCAAAGACTGGATAGGCTGGGTTTGTTTTCCTTGGAGCAGAGGGAACTGAGGGGCATGTGATTGAGGTGTACGAAATTTTGAGAGGCATGGATCATGAGAATCTCTTCCTCATGTCAGACATGTCTAAGACCGGAGGTCACAAGATTAACATGAGGAGTAAGTGGTTTAGAGGAGATCTGAGGACAAATGTTTTCACTCAGAGGTTGGTAGATATATGGAACGTGCTGCCTGAGAGGGTGGTGGAGGCAAGTATTCTTGCAACATTTAAGCAACATCTGGATGAGTACTTAAAATGACAGGCAATAGATCAAGTGCAGATAAATGGGATTAGTGTCATTTGGTGTTTGTTGGTTGCATAGACATGGTGTATTGAAGGACCTGTTTCTATGCTGTATGACTCTATCCAATTACGGATTATGTGGGTTTTAATAGAGGTGTTGAGAGAACAAAGAACAAAGAACTAAGAAAATTACAGCACAGGAACAGGCCCTTAGGCCTTCCAAGCCTGCACCGACATGCTGCCCATCACAACTAAAACCACTTACCCTTCCTTGGACCATATCCCTCTATTCCCATCCTATTCGTGTATTTGTCAAGATGCCCTTTAAACATTACTATCGTATCAGCCTCCACCACTTCTTCTGGCAGCGAGTCCCAGGCACCCACCACCGTCTGCATAAAAAACTTGCCTTGTACATCACTTTTAAACCTTGCCCCTCGCACCTTAAACCTATCCCCCCAAGTAACTGATTCTTCCATCCTGGGAAAAAGCTTCTGTCTGTCGACTCTGTCCATGCCCTTCATAATCTTGTCGACCTCTATCAGGTCACCCCTCCACCTCGGTCATTCCAGCAAAAACAACCCAAGTTTCTCCAACCTTTTCTCATAGCTAATGCCCTCCATACCAGGCAACATCCTGGTAAATCTTTTCTGTACCCTCACCAAAGCCACCATATCCTTCTGGTAATGTGACGACCAGAATTGAACACAATATTCCAAATGCAGCCTAACTAAGGCTCTGTAAGGCTGCAATATTACCTGTCAAATTTTAAACTCAATGTCCTGGCCAATGAAGGCAAGCATAATGCCTTGTTGACGACCTTCTCCACTTGTGTTGCCACTTTCAGTGTCATGTGTACCTGCACACCCAGATCCCTCTGCCTATCATTACTCTTAAGGGTTCTGCCATTTACTGTATATGTGAGATGTGACAGTGAGGTAGAATTAGGAATTGTCACTGCATACGTGGTCAACAACACATTTATAATACATTACAATTGATTAAAAATCTCTTTAAGCTTGTGATGCCTTGCACATCTCTGCCTATTCAACTTCAACTAAGTAAACTAAATTCATCGTAGCCTGGAGTTTCCACTATGCACAAAATTAGGAGTTAGATCAAAAACTCCCCGACATAATTCTTGTCACAAAAACTTTTCAGAACCTTTTAGTCTTTATCCGCTACAGTTCAGCGCAAGGGAGAAGCTGACCAAGAAACTTCTTGACTAAGAGTCATAGAGATGTAGTGCACAGAACAGACCCTTCAGTCCAATGCATTCATACAAACCACATATCCTAAATTAATCTAATCCCGTTTGCTAACATTTGGTTCATATCCCTCTGAACCCTTCCTATTCATATACCCATGCAGGTGCCTTTTAAATTTTGTATTTGTACTAGTCTCCACCACTTCCTATGGCAGCTCATTCTATACACGCACCACCCTCTGCGTGAAAATGTTGCCCCTTCGGTCACTTCAAAATTTTTCCCTTTTCACCTTAAACCTATGCCTTCTAGTTTTGGACTCCCCTACCCTGGGGAATAGACCTTGGCTAGTCACGATTTTATAAACATCTGTAAGGTCACTCCTCAGCCTTCAACGCTCCAGGGAAAATAGCCCCACCCTATTCAGCCTTTCCCTACAGCTCAAACCCTCCAACTGTGGCAACATCCTTGTAAATCTTTTCTGAACCCTTTCAAGGTTCACAACATCTTTCCTATAGCAGGGAGATCAGAACTGAACGCAGTATTCCAAAAGTGGCCTAACTAATATCCTGTACAGCCACAACAAGACCTCCCAACTCCTATACTGAATGCACTGACCAATGGAAGCAAGCGTACCTGTTTCACCTGTGTCTCCACTTTCAAGGAACTAAGAACCTGTGAAACTAATGGATAGGTCGCTAGGCTTTAGGGATGTTTACTGCTTCCTATATGTAAATTAAGAACCTGTAGTAATGATGGGTGGGGTAGCAATGACAAATGACAAGACAAATGACCATGCAGAAATTCATTTGATCTGTTACCAGCTGTCAAAAACTGCTTCTTCTGCTTGTCTTCAGATTTATTTTTCATTGCATCAAATAGTTGGAATTGCAGATGAATCTGATTTTTTTCATGTTGGAAGTTATATTTTGAAATCAAATTTGAGAGAAACCAAGGGACAGACTTTCAAGTTGGGTATCATTGACTATAACCACAACTAGAACATGTTGTCTGGCCACAGGTGAGGTGCCAGAGGACTGCTAAAGTTGTCCCATTATTAAGAAAGGGCAGGAAAGGTTACATGAGGAAATTACAGCTGGTCAGTCAAACCTTGACAGTGGGAAAGTTGTTATAAAGAATTCTGATGGACAGAACATACGTGTACTTAAAGAGACATGGATTAATCGGGGCAATCAATGTGGATTTGTTAAGAGAAGATCATATTTGATAGATTTGATGGGATTTGTTAGGGAGGTAACCAGGAATGTTGATGACGGCAATGCTTTTGATGTGGTCTAAATAGTGGGGATGGGGGTTCAATTTCATAGAAAATTATACAAAAAAGTTAAAGCTTTGGTGGTGTTGGGGGGCGGGGGGGGTTGCGGTTGCTCAGCAAATGTTATTAAAGTTTACAGAACAAGTAATAGGACAGAAAGTATGGAAAGGCTCAAGAATCTAACTTCAGGTAAGGGTATAACTATGAGGAGGATGGCAGTCAATGCAGGAATGAGATGCACACAGTATACAAAACGAGGTAAATGAGCTTGTAGCACAGACTGAAATGAGCAGATATGATGGTGTAGCTATCACGGAGATGTGGCAGCAAGGTGATTATTGGGGCTAGGAACTAAATATCCAGGATACATGTTTTATTGAAAAGACAGGCAGGTGGGCAGAGTGGCACTGGTACCCTATTAATAAGAAATGCAAGTAGATATAAGTAGATAAATGCAAGTAAGTAAATAAAGTAGCAAGAAGTGATATAGAATCAGAAGGTGTAGAATTTATGTGGATAGAGTTGAGCAACTGCAAAGGAGAAAAAGACCCTGATGGGAGTTATGTACAGGCCTCCTGGCAGTAGTCAGGATGTGGGGCAGAAAATACATGAGGAGATAGAAAAGGCATGTAGGAAAGGCATTATTACAATAATCATTGGGGTCTTCAATACGCGAGTGTCCTGGGAAAATCAGGTTGGTAGCAGATCTCAAGAAAAGCAATTTGTGGAATGTCTACAAGGAGACTGCAAGCTTGCAGTAGAGTTCACTACCGAACAGGCAATTCTGGATTTGGTGACACGTAATGAGGCAATCTTGAAGAGAGCTGAGAGTCATACAGCACGGAAACAGACCCTTCAGTTCAACTCATCCGTGCTGACCAGACATCCCAATCTGACCTAGTCCTATGTGCCAGCGTTTGGCCCATTTCCGTCTAAACCCTTCCTTTTCATCAACCCATCCAGATACCTTTTAAATGTTGTAATTGTACCTACTTCCATCACTTCCTCTGGCAGCTCGTTCCATACGAGCACCTCACTCTGCATGAAAAAGTTACCCCTCAGGTTCTTTCTAAATCTTTCTCCTCTCACTTTAAGCCTATGCCCTCCAGTTTTGAACTGCCCCAACCTAGGAAAAAAACCTCAGCTATTCACGCTATTCATGCCCCTTATGATTTTATAAACCTCCATAAGGTCACCCCTCAGTCTCCGGCGCTCCGGGGAAAAAAAAGCCCCAGCCTATTCAGCCTCTCCTATAACATAATGCTCTATTCCCAGCAACATCCTTATAAATCTTTTCTGCACCCTCTCAACTTTAACAACATTCTTCCTGTAGAAGGGAGACCAGAATTGTGTGCAGTATTCTAAAAATGTCCTCACCAATGTCCTGTACAGCCACAACATGACATTTCAATTCCAATTCTGACCAATGAAGGCAAGTGTGCCTTAAGGTGAAGGAGCCCCTAGGGATCAGTGACCATAATATGATAGAACTCACCCTGCAGTTTTAGAGGGAGAACTGGAATCTGATGTAATGATATTACAATTGAATAAAGCCAACTGCAAAGATATGAAGGAAGAACTGGCCAGGGTTGATTGGAAGGGAAGCCTAGCAGGGAAGATGGTGAAGCAGCAATGGGAGGAATTTGTGGAGGTAATTCAGGAGGCACAGCAGAAATTCATCTCAAGGAAGAAGAAATGTACTAAGGGGAGGGTGAGGCAACCATGGCTGACAAGGGAAATTAATGACAGCATAAAAGCTAACGAAAAAGCATACAATGCAGTGAATTAGTGGGAAGCAGAGAATGGGAAGCCTATAAAAATCAGTAGACAGTAACTAAAAGAGCAATAAAGGGAGAGAGACGAAGTATGAGGGCAAACTAGCTAGTAATATAAAAGAAGGTTACAAGAGTCTTTCTTTAGATATATAAAAGGTAAAAGAGAGGCAAGAGTGGACATTGGACTTCTGGAAAATGAGGCTAGAGAAGTAGCAATAGGAAACAAAGAAATGGCAGAAAAACCGAATAGGTATATCGCATCAGTCTTCACGGTGGAAGTCACCTGTAGCATACCAGAACTTCAAAACAGGCAGGGGGCAGAGGTAGATGTCGTAGCCACCAGTAAGGAGAAAATGCCAGGAAAGCTGAAAAGTCTGAAAGTGAATAAATCACCCAGACTGGATGGACTACATCCCAGAGTTCTGAAGGAGATAGCTGAGGAGATTGTGGAGGCAAAGGTGGTGATCTTTCAGGAATCACTGGAGTCAAGGAGGGTCCTATAGAATTGATTGATTGATTTATTGACACGTGTACCAAAGTACAGTGAAAAGCATTGTTTACAAGCAGTACAGGCAGATCATAAGGGTGGATTAGCAAGTTCGCGGACGATACGATGGTGGGTTGCGTTGTGGACAGTGCGGAGGGCTGTTCTAGGTTACAAAGGGACATTGATAGGATGCAGAGCTGGGCTGAGAAGGGGCAGATGGAATTTAACCCTGAAAAGTGAGAGATGATTCATTTTGGAAGGCAAATTCATTTTAAAAGCAGAATACAGGGTTAACGGAAACATGCTTGGCAGTGTGGAGGAGCAGAGGGATCTCGGGGTTCATGTTCACAGTTCCCTGAAAGCTGCCACCAAGGTGGATAGAGCTGTTAAGAAGGCATATGGTGTGTTAGCTTTCATGAATAGAGGGATTGAGTTCAAGAGCCATGAAGTTATGCTCCAGCTATACAAAACCCTGGTTTGGCCACATCTGGAATAGTGTCTCCAGTTCTGGTCGCCTCATTACAGGAAAGATGTGGAGGCGTTGGAAAAGGTGCAGAGGAGATTTACCAGGACATTGCCTGGAATGGAGGGAAGGTCTTACGAGGAAAGGTTGAGAGAGCTAGGGCTTTTCTCTTTAGAATGATGAAGGAGGAGAGGTGACTTGATAGAGGTGTACAAAATGATCAGAGGTATTGAGAGGGTGGACAGCCAGAGACTCTTTCCGAGGGTGGAAGTAGCTATTACGAGGGGGCATAGTTTTAAAGTGAGTGGAGGTAGATACAGGGGAGACATCAGAGGTAGGTTCTTTACTCAGAGTAGTCGGGGCGTGGAATGCATTGCGGAGAGGGCAGTGGAGTCGGCCTCATTAGGGGCATTTAAGCGGCTATTAGATAGGCATATGGATGATAGTATAAGGTAGGGGTGGAGGTTAGATAGACCTTAGGATTAGGGTAAAAGTTCGGCACATCATCGTGGGCCGAAGGGCCTGTACTGTGCTGTACTGCTCTATGTTCTAGATCATAGTAAGCAAGAATGTACAGATCAAAAAGATTTAGACAGAGGCATATAGGTTACATTGCACAGAGCGTGTGCTAGTCGAGATCACCGTGAGCAAGGTCAGCATTATTTGAGGCTGGAGAGTTCATTCATCAGTCTAATAACGGCCTGGAAGAAGCCGTTTCTGAACCCACGTTTGCGTGTTCAGGCTTCAGGCTTCTTGACGGAAGAGGTTGTAGGAGATCATAACCGGGGTGCGATGGTTCTTTGATGATGTTGGCAGTCTTTCCGCGGAAGCCAGCCATGTAAGTAAAGTCCATGGATAGAAGGTTGGCTAATGTAATGGCTAATGAAATACCCCTGTTTAAGAAGGGAGGCAGAAGACAGGAAACTGCAGGTTGGTTAGCTTAACCTCAGTCATTGGTAAGATTTAAGAATCCATTATTAAGGCAGAGTACTTAGAAGTGCATGGTAAAAAGGCATGGTAAAAGTCCAATTAGGGCGGCACGGTGGCTCAGTATTTAGCACTGCTGCCTCACAGCACCAGGGACTGTGTGGAGTTTGCAAGTTCTCCCTGTGTCTGCGTGGGTTTCCTCTGGGTACTCCAGTTTCCTCCCAGAGTCCAAAGATATGCAGGCTAGGTGGATTGGCCATGCTAAATTGCCCGTAGTGTTCTGGGAAATGCAGATTAGGTGGGTTATGGTGAATGGGTCTCGGTGGGATGCTCTGAGGGTCGGTGCGGACTTGTTGGGCTGAAGGGCCTGTTTCCACACTGCAGGAATTCTATGATCTAAAATAGGGCTGAGTCAGCACAGTTTCATCAAGAGGAGGTCATACCTGACAAATCTGTTAGAATTCTTTGAGGTGGTAACAAGCAAGTTAGACAAAGGAGAGCTAGTGGGTGTGTGACCTAATTGGATCTCCTAAGGCATTTGACAAGGTGCTGCACAAGAGGCTGCGAACTAAGAGCCCACAGTGTTAGGTGCAAGGTACTGGCTTTGACAGAGGATTAGCTAACTGGCATAAGACAGAGAATGCAGATAAACTGGTCATTATCAGGATGGCAGCTGGTGACTCGAGGAGTTCCCCAGGGGTCAGTGTTGGGTTCACAACTGTTCACGTTCTACATCGATGAAGAAACTGAGGGATTTGTTGCTAAGTTTGCCCATGACACAGTAAGGTGGAGAGACAGGTAGGTGTTGAGGAAGTAAGGAGGCTGCAGAAGGACTCTGACAGTTTAGGACAGTAGGCAAAGAAGTGGCAGATGGAATACAATGTGGAAATGAGAGAGGTCGGAAGAAAAGAAGAACAGGCTATTTTCTAAATAGGGAAAGGCTTCAGAAATCTTAAGTGCAAAGGGACTTGGGAGCCCTAATTCAGGATTCTCTCAAGGTTAACATGCAGGTACAGCTGGCAGTCATGAAAGCAAATGCTAGCATTCATTTCAAGAGGACTAGCAACAAGAGCAGAGATATACTGCCGAGGCTGTTTAAGGTTCTGGTCAGATCGCATTTGGCATTTTATGAGCAGTTTTGATCTCTGTATCCAAGGAAAGATGTTTTACCATTGGAGGAGGTCCAGAGGAGGTTTACAAGAATGATTCTGGGGATGAAGGGCTTATCATATAAGGAGTGTTATATGGGTCTGTCCTCAATGGAGTTCAGAAGAATTAGTCGGGGCGGGGGATCTCATTGAAACCTACAGAATACCGAGAAGCCTAGATAAACTGGATGTGGAGAAGATGTTTCCACTAATAGGAGAGACTCGGGCCCAAGGGCACAGCCTCAGAGTGAAAGTGATGACTCTTTAGAACTGAGATGAGGAGGAATTTCTGGTTAATCTGTGAAACTTATTGCTGTAGAAGACTGTGGAGGCAAAGTCATTGAAATAGATTGGTTCTTAATTAATAAGGGGATCAAGAATTACAGGGAGAAGGCAGGAGAATGGAGTTTAAAAACATATCAGCCAGGATAAAATGGTAGAGAACACTCGATGGGCTGAATGGCCTAATTCTGCTCCTATATCTGCATGCTTATGCTTCAGTGAGAGACCACATCGCTAAACCCAAAAATCAAAATATGGTCTATCAAGCCGAATTTCAGTTTAAGATCTGACTTGACCAATACTGACATCAATTCGGATCATAACAGGTGTGGGTTAATAAATTGGACTTAAACGCAGAGGAATGATTAAGAAGTTCACAGCTGACAAAATCAGTAGGGTGGTAAACAGTGAGCCCGAGAGCTGCTAATTTCAGGAGGATATCAACAAACTGTTCAGGTCAATGTAGTGATGTCAAATTGAATTCAATCTGAAAAATGTACTTGGTGATTATTAACAAGGCAACGGACTACACTGGATAGGACCCTGGCAAGTAGCGAAGATCAGAAGGACTTTGGTGTTCACATCCACAGATCCCTGAAGGTAGCAGACCAGGAAGATAGTGGTTAAGAAAGCATATGGGATACTTGCCTTTATTAACCAAGGCATGGAACATAAGAGCAGAGAAATCATGCTGGAACTGAACAAAATGCTGGTTAGGCCACAACTGGAGCACTACATGCATTTCAGGTCACCAGAAATAACTGGGAGGATGTGACTACACTAGACAGGGTGACCTTTGCCTTTTTGTTCAACGACACATTTGATGCCAAATCTACCTTGCCCTCTAACTTTCCCTGACCTCCCCTTTTGATCCACTTGCCACTTGCCATTTTTCCAACATCATAAAATTTATCCCTTTTCCCCCCTCACTTCAGTTCCAAAGAAGAATCTTTTTTGGACTTGAAACACTAACTCTATGCCTCTCCACAGATGCTGCCACACCTGCTGAGTTTCTCCAGCACCTTCTATTTTTATTCCAGAGAGCATTTTGCTGTATTGTGGCTCAATGTCAGTTTGTCAATACACCTTTACGAAACATGCTCATCATATCAGCATCACATCGTACTATGTGATCTGAGGATAAAAGAAATCTAAGACTCCATCTTACCTTGGATCACCTGAGGCATGACAATCTACAGTAAGCATGTTCCTTTGTTGTAACATAATAATTTAACGCAAACCCGGACACTTATGTGTCTAAAGCATGTAGTGTTTGTATATAATAGTTAGTTGCAATGAACATTTGCTGGAATCTTCAATACCGCTTTATCCATACCTTGTTTCTTATGATATGGGAGATAACTTTGGCATTGCCACATCAAATAAAACACTCTGCTGAGGCAAACTAACACAATGTTTTTAAACATCAGTGATGCAGTAAAGATCCTATTATTTTCCCAAAGGTAATACAGAAAAAAAATGTAGAAACTTAAAGTAGAAGCTAGTAACACAAAAGCAAAATTTTGCAGTTACTGGAAATTTGAAAACAGAAAGCTCTGAAAATGGAGAATCTATGGAGAGATGCATATACAGGAAAAGAGCTAGAGGGGAAAAGAATAAATGGAATGTCTATGACAAAGATGAAAAGCAAGAAAAACAATCAATTCCAAAAGGAATAATGCACGAGGCATAACAGGATGACTTGGGATAAACAAAGAAAGAAAGAAAGATTGGTCTATGGGAGTAATAACTGGTAATAGCAGAATCCTTATTAACAGCTGTTGTTCAATAAAATAAGAATAATAGCTGTGACTTGAAATTGTTGAACTCAATGTTGAAGCATAAAATTGTAATGTACCTCTCGACTCACAGCCTTTTCTTTGTTTCACAAAACCTTGCTCCTTTTCAGCCAAAGGGAGGCTGTTTAGTTGGCAACCACTTTGCAGACCAGGAGGATCAGCCTTGAATTATGAAAATTGGTTACCTGCCTCCTTGGGATGAATGCTTTCCCTATAGATGAGTTACACAATTTAGGATCGAAGAGAACAAAAACACCACTGAATAGCTTGATTGATCTCACAACACTCGAACACTCTAAGTATGAAATTAGGGAAAATCATGGTCCTGAAACCTGAGCTCACTTAAATTCTGATGGTGGACTAAGAAGAATTACTCTATTTGAGCTTTCTGGTCTTTCATGTTCAAAAACAAACTGTGCAAGCCTGAAAGTGTCAAAATAGGCCGCTAAACCCTTTTACAAGTGCAAGAATTTATTTAACACACAAGTTCTTCGACATAAATTGACTCTACGAATCATTGCCATAAATCCAACAGTGGTTTACTTTGCACACAGAACATAGAACATTACAGCGCAGTACAGGCCCTTCGGCCCTCGATGTTGCACCGACCTGTGAAACCAATCTGAAGCCCATCAAACCGAAACTATTCCATTATCATCCATATGTTTATCCAATGACCATTTAAATGCCCTTACAGTTGGCGAGTCTACTATTTTTGCAGGCAGGGCATTCCACACCCTTACTACACTCTGAGTAAAGAACCTACCTCTGACATCTGTCCTATATCTATCACCCCTCAGTTTAAAGCTATGTCCCCTCGTGCTAGCCATCACCATCCGAGGAAAAAGGCTCCCACTGTCCACCCTATCTAATCCTCTGATCATCTTGTATGTCTCTATTAAGTCACCTCTTAACCTTCTTCTCTCTAACGAAAACAGCCTCAAGACCCTCAGCCTTTCCTCATAAGACCTACCCTCCATACCAGGCAACATCCTGGTAAATCTCCTCTGCACCCTTTCCAATGCTTCCACATGCTTCCTATAATGCGGTGACCAGAACTGTACGCAATACTCCAAGTGCGGTCGCACCAGAGTTTTGTACAGCTGCAACATGACCTCATGGCTCCGAAACTCAATCCCTCTACCAATAAAACCTAACACACCGTACGCCTTCTTAACAACGCTATCAACCTGGGTGGCAACTTTCAGTGATCTATGCACATGGACACCGAGATCTCTCTGCTCATCCACACTACCAAGAATCTTACCATTAGCCCAGTACTCTGTATTCCTGTTACTCCTTCCAAAGTGAATCACCTCACACTTTTCCACATTAAACTCCATTTGCCACCTCTCAGCCCAGCTCTGCAGCTTATCTATGTCCCTCTGTAACCTGCAACATCCTTCCGCACTATCCACAACTCCACCGACTTTGGTGTCATCCGCAAATTTACTAACCCATCCTTCTACGCCCTCATCCAGGTCATTTATAAAAATGACAAACAGCAGTGGCCCCAAAACAGATCCTTGAGGTACACCACTAGTAACTGAACTCCAAGATGAACATTTCCCATCAACCACCACCCTCTGTCTTCTTACAGCTAGCCAATTTCTGATCCAAACTGCTAAATCACCCTCAATCCCATGCCTCCGTATTTTCTGCAATAGCCTACCATGGGGAACCTTATCAAATGCTTTACTGAAATCCATATACACCACATCAACCGCTTTACCCTCATCCAGCTGTTTGGTCACCTTCTCAAAGAACTCAATAAGGTTTGTGAGGCACGACCTACCCTTCACAAAACCGTGTTGACTATCCCTAATCATATTCCTTTCTAGATGATTATAAATCCTATCTCTTATAATCCTTTCCAACACTTTACCCACAACCGAAGTAAGGCTCACTGGTCTATAATTACCAGGGTTGTCTCTACTCCCGTTCTTGAACAAGGGGACAACATTTGCTAGTCTCCAGTCTTCTTGCACTATTCCTGAAGACAATGACGACATAAAGATCAACGCCAAAGGCTCTGCAATCTCCTCTCCAGCTTCCCAGAGAATCCTAGGATAAATCCCATCCGGCCCAGGGGACTTATCTATTTTCACACCTTCCAGAATTGCTAACACCTCCTCCTTATGAACCTCAATCCCGTCTAGTCTAATAGACTGTATCTCAGTATTCTCCTCGACAACATTGTCTTTTTCCTGTGTGAATACTGACGAAAAATATTCATTTAGCGCCTCTCCTATCTCTTCAGACTCCACGCACAACTTCCCACTACTGTCCTTGACTGGCCCTAATCTTACTCTCGTCATTCTTTTATTCCTGACATACCTATAGAAAGCTTTAGGGTTTTCCTTGATCCTACCTGCTAAAGACTTCTCATGTCCCCTCCTGGCTCTTCTTAGCTCTCTCTTTAGGTCCTTCCTGGATAACTTGTAACTCTCAAGCGCCCTAACTGAGCCTTCACGCCTCATCTCTACATAAGCCTCCTTCTTCCTCTTGACAAGAGATTCAACTTCTTTAGTAAAGCATGGTTCCCTCGCTCGACCACTTCCTCCCTGCCTGACAGGTACATACTTCTCAAGGACACGCAGTAGCTGTTCCTTGAACAAGCTCCACATTTCAATTATGCCCAGCCCCTGCAGTTTCCGTCTCCATCCTATGCATCCTAAATCTTGCCCAATCGCCTCATAATTGCCTTTCCCCCAGCTATAACTCTTGCCCTGCGGTATATACCTATCCCTTTCCATCACTAAAGTAAACGTAACTGAATTGTGGTCACTATCACCAAAGTGCTCACCTACCTCCAAATCTAACACCTGGCCTGGTTCATTACCCAGTACCAAATCCAATGTGGCCTCGCCTCTTGTTGGCCTATCTACGTACTGTGTCAGGAAACCCTCCTGCACACATTGGACAAAAACTGACCCATCTAAAGTACTCGAACTATAGCGTTTCCAGTCAATATTTGGAAAGTTAAAGACCCCATAACAACTATCCTGTTACTTTCGCTCCTATCCAGAATCATCTTTGCAATCTTTTCCTCTACATCTCTGGAACTTTTCGGAGGCCTATAGAAAACTCCCAACAGGGTGACCTCTCCTTTCCTGGTTCTAATTTCAGCCCATACTACCTCAGTAGACGAGTCCTCATCAAACATCCTTTCTGCCACCGTAATACTGTCCTTGACTAACAATGCCACACCTCCCCCTCTTTTACCACCTTCCCTGATCTTACTGAAACATTTAAACCCCGGAACCTGCAACAACCATTCCTGGCCTTGCTCCATCCATGTGTCCGAAATGGCCACAACATCGAAGTCCCAGGTACCAACCCATGCTACAAGTTCACCCACCTTATTCTGGATGCTCCTGGCATTGAAGTAGACACACTTCAAACCACCTTCCTGCCTGCCGGTACACTCCTGTGACCTTGATACCTTATTTATGAACTCACTACCGTCAACCTCCTGTACACTGGAGCTACAATTCAGGTTCCCATCCCCCTGCTGAATTAGTTTAAACCCTCCCGAAGAGCATTAGCAAATTTCCCCCCCAGGATATTGGTACCCCTCTGGTTCAGGTGTAGACCATCCCGTTTGTAGAGGTCCCACCTTCCCCAGAATGAACCCCAATTATCCAGGTATCTGAATCCCTCCCTCCTGCACCATCCCTGTAGCCACGTGCACAGTAATATAAGGCAACACACTGTTCATTCCATGAGTGAAGATGGCTCAAATCATAAAGAGATCATTCACCAGTGAAATAAATGAAAATTTCAGACTTGGTTGAGTCCTCAGGAAGGACCATTTCATTGGTTTTATCTTACACCCATGCTGGGTTTGTAAATTTATTATGCATCAACTATACAACGCTTTTGGCAACAAAAGGTCTTTGGGAACCTTCACGATGAATAATTAAATATGCTGATATTCAAAATATATAATACTGACATTCAGATATCTGAAGAGATGCCAGAAGCAGATTTAATAGTAAAGTTCTAAAGGAAATTGAATAAATAATTGCAAGGGAAAAATTGCAGGCCTAAGAAGAAAAGCAGGGCATTGAATTATTAAGAAAAAATAACCACTGCAGCAACAAGCTAAATTATTTCTTTCGTGCACAAATGAGCTACTACATTCATAGTTGGGTAAGTATAATATCAAAGTGATCAAACAAAAGGTTGTCAAATCCAAACAGTTCAGACAGATTTCATAGGTACCTTTGGCCAACATTCTGTGTAATTAGCATCCTTATCCTCCATATCACTTTGGTCCTTCTGTCGCCATGTTTTGAAAGCTGCCCCCAGCAGACCATGGATAAAAAGAACATCTGCTTTGATTGGCTCACTGAAGAAGAAAAAAATGATCAACATCTGTATTCATCTGTAACATGCAAAAGACTGCACAACATTTGGAATTAGTATAGCCTGAGACTGATGAAAGTAAATGATCCCAAGTTGTTACTGTGATGCTGTTTAATTATTAAACCAAGTATGTTGCATATATTACAATTAGAGAGCCATCAATACAGCAGATTCTGCTGCTGTTTATAAGGGCTTGAAATAAAATAAGCTGAGGGGTGAATCACATCAAAAGTGGTAGTCAAGAAAAGTGCAACCTAATTTTATTGCAAGTGTATCTTGATGAAAGGTGAGAATACCTAATGGGTATTTGATATTGATATTTAGACCAGTCTTCCCCAAGATACAGGAGCAGAATTAGGCAATTCTGCTGATCGGGTCTGCTTTACATTTCAATCATGGCTAATACATTTCTTCTGTCTTCTCCATTTAACCTTTGATCCCCTTGTGTGACAGTACTGTGCCTTTACGAGAGATGCATTCTGTCCTTTTTCTCTTACAGAAAGATGTTGCCACAGTGGTGCCGAAAAGTTTCCTTCATACAGGCAGTTGGTATTCTGCCTGAGTGAAATGTGACAAAAGAATCATAAGTGGGTGGGGTCAGAGCTCACACAGAACCAAGAAGGCTTTTAGTTCTGCTTTCAGTTAGAAGGTTTTCTGCTGGCTAAATGCTCGAGTTCCTGGCTGCTTATTGAAGACTTAAGACAGCAAGCCTTCTTCTTAAAAACCAAAAGGGACAGATTGTTTCTTTCTTCTGGACTGGAGAGAGACAGCACGTGATAAATAGAACTGTTTTGCTGAATTGTATTTTTGCCAAAGGGTGTGTTTGTGGGATGCTGCCTATATTGGAACAGTTGGTGATTTGTAGTTGAATAATACATTATCTTCATAAATATTTCTATAGAGTTAAAGCTCTGCCATATCTTTTTATTTGTACTTTTACTGTGTTTTTATTAAAGCGTAGTGAAGGACCAAATGAATCATATCTGGAATACAGCAACTTACACTTATCTTTAAATATAAATCTTAGGGTCTAGGCAATCTCCTTACAATACTTTAGGGCAGGGGAGGTCCCGTTTGGTCCATAACAAACTGGGGGCTCTAATCCAGGATCACAGAATCATAGAACCCCTACAGTGTGGAAGTAGGCCATTCAGCCAATCAAGTCCACACCAAACCTCCAAACAGCATCCCTCCCAGACCTACCCCCCCTACCCTATCCCTGCAACCCTGCATTTACAATGTTTAACCCATATCCCTGGGCTCTGTGGGCAATTTAGATGTGTATTCTATACAACCTTGGACCATGGGAGAACACCAGAGCACCCAGAGGATACCCACACAGACATGGGGAGAATGTACAAACTCCACATGGACAGTTGCCCAAGGCTGGAATCGAACCCGGGTCCCTGAAACTCTGAGGCAGTGGTACTAACCACTGAATCGCTGTACCATCCAAAAGGGAGATCAAAATCTCTAATTCCAGGTTGGGTTCAGGATTATTGGACTCAAAGACAATGAGTGATGAGTTTTGGTGTTCTCTTTTCAAGTGCTACATAGGCTTGCATAATAATGGCTCTTCTAGAGGCTAAGATTTTCCTAGGTGTGGAAGCAGTCACTTTGGGTGGTTTAGAGAAGGTGAAGAAGGCAGACCTTTCGTAATTGTGGGCAGCACAGTGGCTAGCACTGCTACCTCACAGTGCCAGGGACCTGGGTTCAATTCCACCCTCGGGTGGCTGTGTGTGGAGACTACATGCTCTCCCTGTGCCTGCGTGGGTTTCCACCAGGTGCTTTGGTTTCCTCTCAGTCCAAAGACATGCAAGTTAGGCGGATTGCACATGCTAAATTGCCCAACGTGTTCAGAGGTGTAGGTGGGTTAGACATGGTAAATGCAAGATTACAGGGATGGGATAGGTCTGGGTGGGATGCTCTTTGGAGCGTTGGTATGGACCTATTGGGCTAAATGGCCTGATTCCACACTGTAGGGATTCAATGGAAATATTCTATGGAATCTGACAGACAAGCTGAAGTTGGGGCTGCCTGTGCCTGTGAGGAGAAAGGGAAGATAATTGCAGTTATAGCTTAACATCTACAATTGACCAAAATGTAATTTGAATCATGGGAAATAGCTAAAATTTAATTGAAAATGAAACTGCTTGACTTAAAGGCAAAAAGCAAAGAAAGAGAGGCAAAAGTAATAGTGAGAGATAATTGTCACGGAATAATGAGCAAAAGAATTAAAACAGATTGAAAAGGAAATGAAATAGTTTGAATTATGATTAAAAGTATAGAGAAGAAAAGCAGAAGGAGAGAACTTTTGAACTCTGCAGGTTGGACTGAAGAGTCAAAGTCGACATAAAATGGCGGAGGAAGAGACAGAAGTTGGGACTAATGATGAGGACAGTGATGAACAGCAAACCCACTGTAGCCAAAGGCCTGGTGAGGATCCGTTTAAATATTGCTAGGATTCAACAAAATGGACACAGAAGCCTTCTCCATTTCATTTGAGAAAGACGCTAGTCAAATGAAATGACAACTGACCATGTAGGTATTGTTGATTCAAACAAAGTTGGTAGATGGGCTAGTCAGGTAATTGAGGAGTATGAGGAGGTGAAAAAGCCATCTTAAATGCACATGAACTAGTGCCAGAAGCCTTCTTGGTGGAGAACCAAGCCTCAAGAAATTCTGTGCTTGACTCTGTTTGGCTTGTCCTTGGATCCTGATATTGTCCCAATCGAATTGGTGGTTCTCCTTATCCGTGTGATAACATCATGATCCTAGGACAGCTCAAACAGAGACAAGCACGGGAATTTCTAGAGGCTTAGTTCTTCACCAAGAAGGCCATCAATAAACACGTAGAATTAGACCCTATATATACACCACTGCGAAGAAAAACCAGAAATGAGGTAACCAATTCCAACAGACCCCAGAGTTTAAATACCAGGCGGGAAAACACAACAGCACTTCATGGGAGGCTGCACTGATGATGTTACCCAGCAGGGTAATGAAATGTCTGTGAACAAGCTAACAAACCAACTCGGCGAGCGAACCAACTACAGCATCCACAACCCGAGCTACAAATCTACTCCAAGAACCTTGGATATAGTTCAGTGAAGTCAGCTTAATTACAATAGAAAACTGGAAAGATAAAGCAGTTGTATCAAAAAGCATACGAACAAGACAAATTTGGGTGTATCCCAGAATGTTACTATTTTAAAAATGAAGCCTTGATGAGGAAATAGAGACCATCATATGTTCAGGGGCATGAGAAATGGGCAGAAATTGTTGTATTACTGGTGGGTTATAGAAAGGAGGTATTGCAAGTAGCACATAAGGTACCAGTAGGAAGTCATTTGGGAGTGGGGAAAACTCAAGCCAAAATACAAAAACATTTTCATTAGCTTGGACTGCATAAAGATGTGGTAGAATTTTGACAGACATGTCACATATGTCAGATAATAGAAAAACCTCAGGCAGTGTTAAAATCAGCACCTTTAATACGCTTTCCAGCATCTGAGGATTCTTTTCAAGAGTCTTAATTGATTGCATAGGTCCCCTCCCTAAAAAAAAAGCGGGAATCAATACTTGGTGACAATAATGAATGCACTACAAGATTTCCAGAAGGCATTCATAACATAAGAACATAAGAACTAGGAGCAGGAGTAGGCCATCTGGCCCCTCGAGTCTGACCCGCCATTTAATAAGATCATGGCTGATTCCACTGTGCAATATCATGACTAAAAAGGTAGTAGAAGAGTTACTCAAATTTTCCTTAATTAATTAAGGTAAAAATTAATCAAGGTAATTATGGATAGGTTAGGAGTAAAACAACTTAAATCAACTGCGTACCAACCAGAATCGCAGGGAGCATTAGAATGGTGGTGTCAAACCTTAGAGACAATGTTGAGAGCCTACAGTCAAGAATAAAGGAATTCCATTTGTACTTCTTGTGATTAGGTATTGCAGCTAATAAATCAATTAAATTCAGTCCATTTGAATTAGTTTCGGAATTGAGGTGAGAGGACCACAAATTACTTAAGGAAGAATTGGTAAGTCAATGTTTAGAGACGACATTATTGGATCATGTGTCATATTTTAGGGAGAGATTAAATACAGCAGGTGAGTTGGCTAGATAGCATTTAAAATTAACACAGCACGTGATGAAACAGGAAGCAGACAAGTGATCAAAAATTCATATTTTCGCTAGTGGGGATAAAGTACCTTTGTGGGAGGCGAGGCAGGAAATTGCAGGGTCTCTGACACAAATTTTTAATTTCTCTCTGGCTATGGGAGATGTGTCAGAGGTCTGAAGGATGGCTAATGTGATTCCACTTTTTAAGAGGGGTGGGAGAGATGAACCAGGAAGTTATAGACTGATGGGTCTCACATCAGTGGTAGGGAAACTATTGGAGAAAATTCTGAAGAAGTGAATTAAGACACACTTTCAAAGGCGTGGGTTAATTAGGGGTGGTCAGCTTGGCTTTGTCAGATGGAGGTCATTCCTCACAAATTTGTTAGAATTTTTTGAAAATGTGATCAAGCGTATGGCTGAGGGAAGTTCAGTTAATATGATTTATATGGATTTTAGCAAAGCTTTTGACAAGGTCCCACATGGGAGACTGAGTAAGAAGGTTAAAGCACATGGAATTGAGGGAAACTTGGAGAGATGGATCAGAAACTGGCTTAGTAATAGGACACAAAGGGTAGTGGTAGAAGGCTGTTCAAGTGACTGGAGGCCGGTGTCTAGCAGTATACCACAAGGATCAGTACTAGGACCCTTATTGTTTGTTTTTTACATCAATGATACAGATGAAAATGTGGGGGGCATGTTAAGCAAATTTGCAGATGACACCAAGATAGGTAGAGTGGTTAATAGCAAAGAAGATTATTGCAGTTCATAGGAAGAAAGAGATGTGTTGGTCAGATGGGCAGACCAGTGGCAGATGGTATTTAACTCTGCTAATTGTGAGGTGATGTACTTTGCAAGAAGAAACATGATGAGGGAGTACTTAATGAATGGCAGGGCACTCGGTATCTTAGAGGAACAGAGGGATCTTGGGTCATGTATTCACATATTCCTGAAGTCAGCAGTGCATGTGAATAGGATAGTTAAGGTGGCATATGGGACACTTGCTTTCATTGGGTGGTGTCGAGTATAAGAGCAAGAAGGCAATGTTGAAGTTGTACAGAGCATTGGTCAGGCCACAACTGGAGAACTGTGCACAGTTCTGGTCACATCACTACAGGAAGGATGTGATAGCATTAGAGGGGGCACAGAGGAGGTTCACCAGGATGTTATCTGGAATGGAGAAATTCAGCTAAAAGGAGAGACTAGATAGGCATGAATTGTTTTCTTGAGAGCAGCGAAGGCTGGTTGGGGAGGGTGGGCGTGGTGATGATTGAGGGTGGATAAGATTATGAGGGGTATGGACAGGGTGAATATAGAGCAGCTGTTCCCCTTGGTTGAGGCATCAATCATGAGGCAGCATAGTTTTAGGGTAAGGGGTAGGAGATTCAGAGGGGATTTAGGAAAAATGTTTTCACTCAGTGAGTGGTGGGAATCTGGAATGCACTGCCTGGGAAGGTAGTGGAGGCTGGAAACCTTACAAACTTTGAAAGATATTTTGATGAGTACTTCAAATATGATAACATTCAAGGATATGGTACAAGTGCAGGAAATTGGGATTAGCATACTTTTAGTGGTAGTAATGTCAGGGCAGGCTCGATGAATCTATGAAAGCAAAAGCAGAATGTGTTACTTGTTATAACTCGAAGTGAAGAACCAAATCCAAATGATTCTGAATTTGACATTCCTCAAACTAAATTGGACAATGAAGAAGTTCTCAGAAATTGGAATAAATTATTGAGTTACCTTCCAGAGGAAAATCAAAATGACTTGAGAGTTATTACAATCACGTGGAGATATATGTGGGAATAAGATTTGAAATACTAAACTGACTATACACAATGTATATGCAAGAAATGCTGTTTGAATTTCACATCCTTATAGGCTTAACCCTCTAAAATTGGCACAGGTTCTGAAAGTAATTGAAAGCATGCTCAGAGACGACATAACTTAAGAGAGATGAGGTGAATGGAGCTCACCCACAGTCATGGTATCCAATGATTTTGTGCAGACTGTCGAAAAGTCAATGCAGTTACGAAATCCAATTTGTACCCTATTCCATGATTAGAAGACTGCATTGAGAAGGTGGGACAGGCAACTTATATCTCTAAGGTGATTTATTCAAAGGAAACTGGCAAGAACCTTCATCCAAAAAAGCGAAGGAAATTTCAGTTCTCATGACTCCGAATGGACTTTACCAATTTAAAGTTGTGTCATTTGGTGTGAAGAATGCACCAGCTACATTTCAAAGATTAACCAATAAGGCTGTTTCAAGATTACCCTATTATGTGGTGTACATAGACAATCTGGAGATTTTTAGTCACACGTGGAAGGAACATTTGGAGCATCTAGAGGAATTGTTTGATTGACTTCAAGAGGCAGGTTTGGTGATAGATCTGACTAAGAGTGAGTTTGCAAAAGCCCAGGTCATGTTCCTCAGCCATATCATCGAACACGAACAGATGGCCCCACGGAATATGAAAACAAAGGTTATTCGGTAGCTGCACATACCATTGACAAAGAGGGAAATACTATAATTTCTGGGCCTAAGTGTGTTTTTATTGAAAATTCGTAACAAATTTCAGCATTGTGGCTGCTCCACTGACTGACTTGTTGAAGACGTGCAGAAAATTTGTGGACGGAGTTTCAGAAGGCATTTGACAGCCTGAAAGCTGTGCTGATCACCGCCCTGGTGTTAACAACATCCAATTATGCAAAGCCGTTAAGATGGCTATCAATGCAAGTTATATGGTTGTTGGTTTTGTACTCTTGCAAGATGATGACAAGAGTATAGGGAGACCTATTGGATGCTTTTCCAGAAAGTTGACTGTTCATCAAAAGAAATATCTCATCATTGGGAAGGATACCTTGAGTTTGGTGTTGCTGTTGCAACATTTCAACATTTATTTTACTTGTATGCTTGACAAAATTTAAGGATAAAAATACTAGACTATTTAGATGATGAAGTTTATTGTTACAGCCATTCAATTTGAACATTACAAATGTAGCAGGACAACAGAATGTCATTGTCAAAGCTTTGTCACGACTTTGATGAAGGAAGACAGAAGTGTTCGGTGATGGAAGAATTGTTGAATATTTACATGTTTAGAATTAGTACAATGTGTGTATCTATAATGTGGAGTACAAAAGTGTGAGGCTAAAGGCTTTGAAAATGAAACCATTTTGTATACTGATGGTTCTTTTTTTTAAAAGGGAAAGAGGTGTGTCGGCACTGTGCTTTTAAGGGAGGTGTGCTCTGTCCTGTTTCTGTTGCAGAGAGGTGTTGTCACAGTGGTGCCAAAATGTCTTCTTCAGACAGTTGGTAAACAGTTTTTGAGTTCTGCCTGGGCGTTTTTAAAAAGAGACAAAAGGATCTTGAGTGGACAGGGTCAGAGTTCCCTCAGACCCAGGAAAGCTTTTCATTCTGTTCTTATAGAAGAGAGTTTTCTGCTGGTTGCTGAGTTCCTGATTGCTATAGTGAAGTCTCAGGCAGCGGGGCTTCCTCTTAAAAATTTGAACAGGCAGATTGTTTCTTTCTTCTCAAGTAGAGAGAGACAGCACGTGAGAACTAGAACTGTTTTGCTTAATTGCATTTTTGCCAAAGTGTGTGTTTGTGGAATGCTGCCTATATTGGAACAGTTGTTGATTTGTGATTAAATAACACATTATTTTCTTAAGTATTTCAATAGAGTTAAAGCTATGCCAATTGTTGTTCTTCTGTATTTTAACTTTGTTGTAAGAATAAAGCATGTTTTGATTACAGCCTAGTGATGGACCAATTGAATCATATTGATGGACCAACTGAATCATATCGTGATTGAACCAATTGAATACAGCACCTTACATTTGCCTTTAAATAAATATAAAAATTAGGGTCTAGGCTATCTTCCTACAATACTCTGAAGGACAGTGTGGGCAGGTCTGGTCCATAACACCTTACTAATCAAAAACCTATCTATCTTTGTCTCAAATACTGTTCATGACCTGACCTCCACAGCCTCCTGTGGCAATGAGTTCCACAGATTCGCCATCCTCTGGCTCAAGAAATTTCCCTTCATCCCAGTTCTAAAGGGATGTGACTTTACTGAAACTATACCTTAGGATCCTCGTCTTTCCTATTTGTGGAAACACCTTCTCCACATTCACTCTATCCAGGCTTTGCAGTATTATGTACGTCTCATTCAGATTCCCCTCTCATCCTTTTAAACTCCATTCACACAGACCCGGAGTCCTCGACCATTCCTCACATGACAAACCCTTAATCCCCAGGATCACTCCAGTAAGCCTCCTCTAGAACTCCTCCAAGGCCAGCAGATGCTACCTTAGATACAGGGGCCAAAACTGCTCACAATATTCCAAATGCAGTCCTTTTGAAATTACATTAACATTGCAGTTGCTTTCTGAACAGGCAAGTGAACCTGCATGTTAACTTTAAGAGAATTCTGAAATAGGGCTCCTAAGTACCCTTGTGCTTCAGATTTCCCCATCTATCCTTCCCTACCAAAGAGCGTAATGTCACATTTTTCCACCTATTCTGTCTGCCATTTCTTTGCCCACTCTCCTAGCTTGTCAAGTCCTTCTGTAGCCTTTGTGCTTCCTCATCACCACCTGTCCCCTACTGTCTATGTTTAAAGGTTTAGCAAAGATCTGTAGCTCGGGTTGTGGATGAGCTTGTTGACTTGCTCGCTGAGCTGGCTTGTTTTTGTTCAGACGTTTTGTCACCATGCTGAGTGACATCATCAGTGGAGCCTCCAATGAAGCGATGCTATTCTACTCTGCTTGGAATTTATACTGTCCATTCCATTATGGCGAGTACTGTCATTTCTGGTTTTGATCTGTATGGGTTTGTATATGGGGTCCAATTCTGTATGTTTGTTGATTGAAGTAGGGTGGAGAACCAAGCCTCTGGGAATTCCTGTGCTTGTCTATGTTTGGCTTGGGTTACTATGGTTATTTTGTCCCAGTTAAATTGATGACCTTCATTGTCTGAATGTACTGATATTAAGGAGAGTTCATCGTGCCGTTTTGCTGCTAGCTGACGTTCATGTATTCTGATGGCTAGTTTCCTTCCTGTCTGTCCGATGTAATGTTTGTGGAGGTCTTTACATGGTATTTTGTAAACCACGCTCGTTCTGCATGTTGTGGGAATGGGGTCTTTAATCCTTGTAAGTGTTTGTCGTAGAGTGGCTGTGGGCTTGTGGGCCACCATGATTCCTAGTGGTCTTAGGAGTCGTGTTGTCAGTTCTGATATGTTCTTGTTGCGGGATATCCATTTAAAGCGAGTATTTTGTATAAGTGTTCTTCCTCCTTCCTGTGTAGTTTTGGAGTGTTGCAGTAAGTCCTCATCCATTTAAATAGTGTCCTAATGCAGCTTTGTTTGTGGTCGTTGGCCTGATTGCTGCGGAAGTTGAGGATTTGATCTGTATGGGTTGCTTTTCTGTATACAGAGGTTTGGAACTCGCTGTTTGATGTACACCCCATTGGTGTAGCATTGATCTGTTTGTATATTTGACCATTAAAGATGAAGTGTGTGATGAGGCAGAGGTCTAGTAATTTAAGTATGTTGTCCTTGCTGATGGAGCTGCTTTTCTGCGTTGCTGTTTCCTCTAGTAATGGGGATGTTATGACCCCATGATGTTAGGGGAAAAGTACGTATAAAGGATTGGCTGGTTGGCATAAGGCAGAGAGTGGTGTCACCCATCTCAGGACTCATCGCAGAAGCAGTCATGAAAAGACTAGAACACACCACCCTCCCCCACACTCAACCTAAACTGTGGATTCAGTATGTAGACGACACATTTGTCATTATTAAACACAACAAATTAGAAGAGACCCACCACCTCATCAACACCGTATTCACAGGGATTAAATTCACAAGGGAAGAAGAAAACAGAAATCAACTTCCGTTTCTGGATGTTACAGTAGAGCAATTGACAAACGGAGTTCCAAACCTCAGTATACAGAAAAGCAACCCATACAGATCAAATCATCAATTCCCACAGCAACCACCCCAACATCCACAAATAAAACTGTAATAGGACACTATTTAAATAGGTCAGGACACAGTGCAACACTCCAGAACTACGCAGGAAAGAGGAACAACACTTATACAAGATCCTCGCTTTAAACGGATATCCCACAACAAGAACATATCGGAACTGACAACGAGACAATTAGGAATCACGGTGGCCCACAAGCCCACAGCCACTCTACTAGAAACACTTACGAGGATTAAACACACATTGCCACAGCACGCAGAACAAATGTGGTTTACAAAATACCATGCAACGACTACTACAAACATTACATCAGAGAGAAAGGAAAGAAACTAGCCATCAGAATACATGAACATCAGCTAGTAGCAAAACGGCACGACAAAATCTCCTTAATATTGGTACATTCAGAGAATGAGGGCCATCAATTTAACTGGGACAGGGTAACCATAGTAGTCCAAGCCAAACAGAGACACGCACGGAAATTCATAGAGGCATGGTTCTCCACCCATACTTCAATCAACAAACATATAGAATTGGACCCCATATACAAACCCATACAGATCAAAACCAGAAATGACAGTACTCACCATAATGGACCGGACAGTATAAATTCCAAGCGGAGTAGAATAGCATCGCTTCATCGGAGGCTTCACTGATGTCACCTAGCATGGTGACAAAACACCTGAACAAAAACAAGCCAGCTCGGCGAGCAAGTCAACAACCTCACTGTCTATGTGTTATCTGCAAAGTGAGCAACAATGCCCTCGATTTCTTTGTCCAGATCGTTAAGGCATACCATGAATAGTTGCAGTCCATCAGCTCCATCACTGATCCCTGCGGAATTCCACAATTCACTGGCTGCTATCCTAAAAAAGACATGGCAGCACGGTGGCTCAGTTGTTAGCACTGCTGCCTCACAGTGCCAGTGACCTGGGTTTGATTCCACCCTGTGGCGACTGTCTGTGTGGAGTTTGCACATTCTCCTTGTGTCTGTGTGGCTTTCCTCCATGTGCTCCGGTTTCCTCCTACAGTCCAAAGATGTGAAGGTTGGCTATGCTAAATTGCCTACAGTGCCCAAGGATGTGCTGGCTAAGTGGGTTCACCAGGGGAATTGCAGGGTTAGAGGGATAGGGTAGGATGCTCTTCGGAGGGTTAGTGTGGACTCGATGGGCCAAATGGCCTGCTTCCACACTGTAGGGATTTTATGTTTCTAAGATTATCTCCACTCTCTGCCTTTTGCCAGTCAGCCAATCCTTTATACATACCTTGCCCCTAACATCATGGGCTCTTATCTCATTTAGCAGCCTCCATTGTAGCATCTTGTCAAAAGTATTATGTAAGTCCAAATGAATCATGTCTGCTGGCTGTCTTTTGTCTCACTTGCTTGTTATCTCTTCAAAGAATTCTAACAGATTTGTCAAACATGATTTATCCTTGATGAAGCCTTCCTGACTCACCCCTTCCTTCCCATGCACTTCTGAGTACTCTGCAATCTCATCCTTGATAAAGGACGCTAAAAATCTTACCAATAATTGAGGTCAGGCTAACTAGCCTGTAGTTTTCTTTCTTCTGCCTTAAATAGAGGTGCTAACTCGAGTGATTCCTGAAGGATCACCACCAATGTCTCCACAATCTCCCCAGCTATTTTCTTTAGCTTCTGGGGTGTAATCCATCCAGCCTGGGTGATTTATCTACGTTCAGATCTTTCATCTTCCTCAGCAACTTCTCCATAGTGATGGCCCTATACTTAGTTCTGCTCCCTGACTCTCTTGAAGTTCTGGTATGCTGCTGGTGCCTTCAACTGTGAAGAGGAAGAGGGCACTATCATAATATCAGTAGAAACAGAGATGGTTGAGATAATGATGGGATGAAAATTGTAAGACGGGATGAAAAGGCAGGATGTACAGGAAATGTTGGTTGCTTAGAATGAATAAGTTGCCTGATCTGGATGGCTGGCATTTGAGATTGTTAAAGGGAGTGGAACAGGAATTCGCAGAAGGGCTTTCTATAGTCATCCATTCTTCCCTTGAGAACGAAGTACCACACAGTGATTGAACGCAGAGTGTTTTGTGACTGAGTGTTAAATTGTGAATTTGGTGCAGGTGGAAATACTACATATATGGAAGGGGGTGCTGCTTTTCATACTTTTTTTTTTAAATCCTGAAGTAGCTAGTGAGTGCTTTTTTTGTCTGCAAGCTTGGTGACCATAACTTACTCTTCCTTTAACTAACTAAACTAATAACTAATTGACTGACTAAATAACTAAATAAGACTGGACAGACAAGGTTGTGTTCCTTGACTGCAGCATGTAGAATTCCGTGGAATGCATTACAGTCCTGTGACCTACATCTACAGTGTCTGTAGCTTGAGAAAATTTGGCTCAGAGTTGCTAGGTCTAGAATCTCAGTTGGAAGTAATGAGGGTATATCAGGGAGACGAAGGGCTACTGGGGCTCATTGTTCCTGGAGCCAATCGCACACATTAGGTTAAGCAGAAGTGTACAACTGATTAAACTGACTGCAAGCGAGGCAGAATCTTATGAAGGAGATTCATCTCTTGAATTTGACTGATAGATATGTGGTGCTTGCTAGCTGTCTAGATAAGACTGCAGTGTGGATGAGTAAACGTGACAATGGTCACATGGTGCAGATCCTGATCATGTGGGGAAACCAAAAGAATGTGACAAGGGCGAGTATACTTAGAGAGATAAAATCCTGTTTGCTACAGGCACAGCTGGTGGCTCTGACAGTTATGTTGCCTGTTCAGGCTTAAGGACATTTCAGGATGGAAATGAATCTGAACTAGATGGTAGCAACAAGTGAAGCTAGCAATTTCATCCTGCTACTATGCAGTCTGCCAATCACTTAAATCAATAATGCAGTGTATGAACTTCAGTACTGTGATACCAGATATGCTGGTCATACATTCCAATGACTGGCAGATCATATCAAACAGCATATCCCTTTGATTGTTTGTAATAGGCAAAGTAGTGAATGTGCCCAATCAATCCATGCTTGCAAAATTCAGAACACAGTGTCCAATATTAGACGTGATTCTACAACTGAACAACATTTGCTAAATGTGCTCTGAGTTATTGACCATCAGGAAGATTATTATTGCTTATTATAATAAATTAATTATTATAAATTATGTTTATTATTAAAATATCTATGATTCTATTATTCTAAGCTCAAAGTGTGGCTTACTTACACATGCGTTCACAGATTCCTGCATTTACAAATGGAAAGAATATGACCACACAATGCACCTCTTCAACTGAATAAAAACTTGGGGATCAGCTTTCCTGTGCATTCCTCATAGCAATACCTTGATCAAAGTTGACTTGTCGGTTTGAATTTAAACAAACTCTTGGCAGCTGCTTATTCGCTGGAGGATTCACCATGGCAATATCCCTACCAGAGTCTACCTCTGAACCAGTTAATATCCTCTTCTCATGCAAAACAAATTCTTGTGTCCTTTGAGATTTTGGTGATTACAAAGTGAAAACCTTTGACAGCATGTCTCTTTACCAGCAATACTAGAACTAAGAACTAAAAATTCCACTGGACCTAGTGTTTTGCACCTTAGACTCTTATGAGAAGTGGTTGCAGAGATAGTAGACTCCCTGTCTGTAAACTTTGAAATTTCACTAGATTTTGGTAAGATCCCACCAGATTGGAATATCACTAATGTAACACTTCAATTCAAGAAAACAGAGAGAAGCTAGTTAGCTGAATATTTGTCACTGGGAAAATGCTAGAATTTATTCTTAAAAAAGAAGCAACAGGATATTTAGAAATTCATGTTACAATTGTGCAGATTCAACATGGCTGTGCATAAGGGAAGTCAAGTTCAACAAATTCTTGAGAGTTCTTTGAGAACATAAAAACAAGGTGGATAAGAGAGAACCAGGTAGCTGTTGTGGATATTGAAAAGGAATTAATGAGGTGCAACCTACATGCTAACTGCACAAAATAAGAGCTATTTTATTCACTCACAGGACATGGGCGTCGCTGACTGGCAGTATTTATTGTCTGTCCCAGAAAGTGGAGGTGAGCTGCAGTCCATGTAGACCCACAGTGCTGTTAGTGAGAGAATTCCAGGACTTTGATCCAGCAACAGAGGAGGAGTGGTAATATATTTCAAAATCAGGACTATGAATGGCTTGGAAGTAAATTTGCAGGTGGTAGTGTTCCCATGATTGACTGATGTTGTCCTTCCAGATGGAAGTGGTTTGGATGGTGCTGTCTTAGGATCTTGGATGAATTTCTGCAGTGCATCTTGCAGATAGTCCATACGGCAAGTGCACACTGCACTTTTAATCTTGACTAAGAAGGCGGATGAACTTACAGCATTGAAGAACACATGGGAATATAATATCATTACAAACACTGAGACGTGATAGAAGGAAGGATAGAACTGGCAGCTCAACATTCCAGGGTATAAAAGTAAGAGAGGTGGGGCATTCTGTTGTTAGTAAAGGAAATCATCACTGCAGTAATGACGAAGGATGTCATAGATGGATCATCAAATGAGGCCATCTGGGTAGAGGTCAGAAATAAAAAAGGGGTGATTACCTTGCTGGGATTGTACTACAGGTCTCCCAACAGTCAGAAGGAGATAGGGGAGCAGATGTGCAGGCAAATCACAGAAAAGTGTGAGGAAAACAGGGTTTCAGTTGGAGCGGACTTGAACTTTGCTAACATTAATTGGAATTGCCTTAGTGTGAAAGGATTAGATAGGGTGGAATTTCTGAAATTCATCCTGGAGAGGTTTTTCTGCCAGTACGTAGACAGTCCAACAAGAGATGAGGCAGTGCTAGACCTAATCGTGGGGAATGAAGCAGGTCAAGTGGTTAAATTTTCAGCAGGCAAGCATTTTGGGGATAGTGACCATAACTCAAAATTTCACAGTCATTATAGAAATAGATAAGGATATGGCAGAAGGTGAGTGTCTAAACTGGGGGGGAAGGCTGATCTCACTTTCACTGGATATCTGGCAAACAGATGGGAGCAGGTAAAAGCAGGCAAGTCTACATCTGAAAAGTGAGAGTCTTGCAAAATTAGCATAGTCAGAATTCAGGCTCAGTATATTCCTCTAAGAGTGACGGTCAAGGACAGGAAGTACAGGGAACTCCGAATGTCTAAGAAAGGGAACTAAGAAAGCATATGTTAGATACGGCACATTAAAAACAGGGAGGCCCTTCAAAGCTACAGAGAATGGGGATATTTGTGGAGCCTCCTCCTTCAGTGAATTGTCCACCACTATTCACAACTGGATATGGCAGGACTGCAAAACTTACATATTATCCGTTGGTTGTACGACGATAGATGACCACAGAATCCCTACAGTGTGGAAACAGGCCCTTCAGCCCAATAAGTCCACATCGACACTCAGAGCATCTCACCCAGATCCATCCTCCTACAACCCACCTAATCTACACTCCCCGAATACTACTGGCAATTTAACATGGCCAATCCACCTAGCCTGCACATCTTTGGACTGTGAAAGGAAACCAGAGCACCTGGAGGAAGCCCATGCAGACACGGGGAGAATGTGCAAACTCCACACAGACAGTCACCGCTGGAATCAAACCAGAGTTCCTCACGCTATGATGTAGCAGTGCTAACCACTGAGCCACCGTGCCGCCAACTGTCTATCACTTGTTGTTTATGCTGTTTGGCATGCAAGTAGTCCTGTTTGGTATCTTCACCAGTCTGACATATCATTTTTAGGAATGATGGTGCTCCTGGCATGCCCTCCTACTCGTTCCATTGAACCCGGGGTAATCCCCAGGCTTGATGGTAACGGTTGAGTTGGGAATATGCCAGGCTGGGAGCTCGCAGATTGTGTTCAAGTATGATTCTGCAGATGTTGACAGCTCACAGCACTTCATGGATGCCCAGTCTTGAGTATTCTCAGTTTGAAGGCAGGACTTCATCTCCACAAGGGTTGTGATGTGGTCACTCTTTCCAGTACTGTCATGGACAGATGCATCTGCGGTAAGTAGATTCAAGAAGGTGAGGTCAAGTATGTTTTTCCATCTTGTTGATTTCTTCACCACCAGCTGCAGTCCCAAACTTGCAGCTATGTCCTTTAGGATCTGAGCAGCTCAATTGGTAACACTGCCGCCGAACTACACTTGGGAGGTGGACACTGAAATCTTCCACCCAGGGTATATTCTGCACCCTTGCCACACTCAGCGCTTCCTCCAAGTGTTTTTCAACATGGAAGAATACTGATTCATAGCTGAGGGAGGATAGTACATGGTAACCAGCAGGAGGCTTCCTTGCCCACATTAAACTGATGCTCTTGGGGTTCAAAATCAATGTGAGGACTCCCAGGCAACTGAGTGTATACCACTATGTCATCATCTTTGTTGTGATTTTAGGGATAATATATTCGCATTAATGCAGGATTAGCTAATTCAGAGAAAACGGTTGGGAAAAATTGGTCATTTTCAGCAAGGAAACCTGCAAATAATGGAATACTGCAGGGATAAATGTTGGGGCCTCAAATACGTGTGTCAATTAACTCTCATGAATCTCCTTACAACATTTCACTGTGCTAATGGTACAAGGTAGAAGCGCCCTATTGAAAAGGATAAATTCATTCACTCATCCCGTATAATAACAGCTAAGCTGCATGCAAAGGGAATGCATATCAGAAAATTTATAAAATGAATTAAATTATAAATCATAGAATCCTACAGTGTGGAAACAGGCCCTTCAGCCCAACTAGTCCACACCGACTCTCACAGCGTCCCACTCAGACCCATCCCCCTATAACCCACCTAATCTACACATCTCTGAACACTGCAGGCAATTTAGCATGGCCAATCCACCAAGCCTGCACATCTTTGGAATGTGGGAGGAAACCGGAGTACCTGGAGGAAACCCACGCAGACACAGGGAGAATGTGCAAACTCCACAGTCGCCCGAGGGTGGAATTGAACCCAGGTCCCTAGCGCTGTGAGGCAGCAGTATTAACCACTGTGCCACCGTGCTGCCCCAGGCTTATAAAGTAATGAACTACACAACTGGATGCAGAATGTCAGGTACTGTGGTCTTAAAAGGTGAAATTCTTAAGTAGCCTCCCTAATCTAACTTGCCAAAGGTTAATTGTTTTGAAAGAACAAAAAAAATTCAATTTACATTTACCTGGTTCTATACTGAGGATGAAGAATATATACTCCATCCTCATACTTTTCTTTCACGGTGTCCCTGTCAAAATTAGCTAAAGCTCTGGCCGCATGTGAAGCCTGAATAACATGTGGTGATTTCATTCCTTCAGCAAGTACACCGATCCATCCTACAATTCAAGAATTCTGAGCCTTAGATTACAGATTACACAGCTTGTAATATGAGTAAGAAAAATACATTTAGCAATATGGATAACTGCACAATATGTTGAAGTCAATGGATAAAAAGTAACCTAAATACAACAAATAGAGAAAACTGAATAAAAACAGCTATAATAAAATAAAGGGTGAATCTTTATCACAACTATGTGAAATGCATAAAATAATAAATTAATCTTAATTCTTTTCAAAATAATTAGGAAACCTGACATAGAATAGTTTCACTGTACCTGACTGTGCCACAGCTGAGTGAAGATGTTCATGTAAAGCCAAATTTCCAATTGTTCGAATGATATTTCTTTGAATTTTTGGAGAATCTTGACGCAGCTGATATATTTTCTGAAGCAACTGCAGACCTCCATTCATTACAATCTTGTCACAGTGGCTTGGAACCTGATATTAGTGCAAATTCAAAGTGAGTCATTTGAGATTAAAGAAACTTGTACGAATACAGTACAGGCAGCATTACACAGCAAAATGATGCAACATTACACAGAAAAGATCTGCCTTTTCAAACTAAACTATGAATTAGAGTTGTATTTTGTGCAACAATTCCCCAGTCAACAATAGGTCCAAACAAAAGCACCAGTCAGTACCATTCCTGTCCTACAATGTTCTTCCAATGCTGCAACATCCTTTTTTGGGGAAGCACGGTAGCTCGGTGATTAGCACTGCTACCTCACAGCACCAGGGACGCAGGTTCAATTCCAGCCTCAGGTGACTGCGCAAAGTTTGCACATTCTCCCCATGTCTGCATGGGTTTCCTCTGGGTGCTCTGGTTTCCTCTGATAGTCCAAAGATGTACAGGTTAGGTGGATTGGCTATGCTAAATTGTCCACAGTGTCCAGGGATGTGTAGGTTAGGAGGATTAGCCATGGGAAATGCAGGGTTACAGGGTGGGTGTGCATGGGATGCTCTTCAGAAGATAAGTGTGGACTCGATGGGTTGAATGGTCTGTAGGGATTCTATGATTCTCCCATGAAAATTTCAGCTACCAATTTAAAATAGGGCACTGCTACTAGCACAAATCTACATACGAGATTATTTTAAAATAACAGAGGAGAAACAGATGCCACTTAAATATTACAAAGCTGAAAGAACAGAACAATGAACCTTACAGTTCTGTTGAGAAAGCACAAAGAAAATGGGTTAAATATTATGACCTTCAGATTTTCAGAATGCACACTGGGGCCCTGTGAAGGTCCTGACAGATGATATAGGATCTGAAAGGGTTAATACTGAGGAATGCCAAAATCACTATCCACCAGAATAATGTAATATGGACTTGTGAGCAGAACAATTTATGATCTTGAAGGTCCGAGGTCTAACTCCTCAACATCTCTGTAACAATGTCGATTGTATTGATTCATCATTTGTTAATATGTAATAATCTATATCTTGTTAATGACAAGAGATTCTTCTAATTAAACCAGGATATGTTTTCTCTCTATCACTCCGTGTCAAGCTGTCCCTGTGCTTTCTTACACTTAAAGAAGATGGTGTAAGCAATCTTCATCATAAGTGGCAGTTCATACACCATAGTGAGTAGGCCTGCCAAGCGATGACACAGTGATGGAGTTTGTCATCAACAGCGCCATCAAGCAGCGTATGCTTCACAAAAACCTGCTCCCTGATGCTCAGTTTGGATTCTACCAGGGCCATTCAGCTCCACAGCATCTCCAATAAGAAATAATCCACTGCCCCTTCACCTTCAATGAATTAAATCCTAAGGCTCATCATTGACCAGAAACTCAGCTGGAATCATTATAGGCTAGGAATACTGCAGCCAGTAATTCACCTGACTCCCCAAAGGCTGTCCACCATCTACAAGGACAAGTCAGGAGCATGGTGTAATACTCTCACGCGCCTGAATGAGTGCAGCTCCAATAACACAAGAAGCATGATCCCATTCGGTACTGGTAAATTGGGCAAAATAACGGCAGGTGGAATTTAATCCTAATAAATACGAGGTGATGCATTTGGGAAGTCTAATAAGGGAAGGATATACACAATTAATGGCAGGTCCCTAGGCAGTACTGAGGAACAAAGGGACCTTGGTGTACAAGTCCATAGATCCCTGACGGTGTCAGCACAGGTCTGTGAAGTAGGCATATGGAATGCCTGCCTTCATTAGCCATGGTATAGAATATAGAAGCAAGGAAGTCTTGTTATAACTTTTAAAGCTGTGGTTAGGCCACAGATGGAATCTCGTAAGCAGTTCTGGTCACCACACCATTGGAAGGACGCAATTGCGCTTGTGAGAGTACATAGGAGATTCACCAGAATGTTGCCTGGGGCAAAAAATCTCAGTTATAAAGTGAGACTAGATAGGCTGGGTTTGTTTTCCTTGGAGCAGAGGAGGCTGAAAGAGTATCTGATAGAGGTATACAAAATAACGAGGGGCATAGACAAATTAGATCATGAGAATCGTTTCCCCATAGCAGACGTGTCAAAGACCAGAGGGCACAAGTTTAACGTGAGAAGTAAGTAGTTTAGAGGACACCTGAGGAAAAATATTTTCACCCAGAAGCTGGTATATATGTGGAAAGCACTGCCTGAGGGGGCAGTGGAGGCAGGTCCTCATGCAACCTTTAAGAATCATCTGTATGAGCGCTTAAAATGCTAGGGCACAGTAGGCTATGGACCAACAGCAGCTACTTAAATGAAGCTCAGTGCTTTTGTTGAACATATACTGTCAGTGTGAGGATAAAATTGATCTAGAAGGGGCTCTTGTGGTGCACTGGTAATGATCCTACCTCTCTGCTAAGAGGCCAAGGTTCAAGTCTCACCTGCTCCAGAGGTGTGTAATAACATCTGAGGAGGTTGATTAGAAAATATAAAATTAATTCAAACTCTCTAAATAGATTTGAATGATTGAACAAATTGTGTAGCTAGATAGCTTTTGTTGTTCTTCCAATCTAATTTAGTAAATCATAGAATCCCGACAGTGTGCAAACAAGTCATTCAGCTCAACAAGTCCACACTGACCCTCTGAAGAGCAACCCACCCAGAACCATCCCCTAAACTATCCCTGTAACCCTGCAGTTCCCATGGCTAATGCACCTAACTTACACATCTCTGAACACTATGGGCAACTTAGCATGGCGAATCCAACTAACCTGCACACCTTTGGACTGTGGGAGGAAGCTATAGCACCTGGGGGAAACCGATGCAGACACGGGGAGAATGTGCAAACTCCACACAGACAGTCGCCCTAGGTTGGAATCGAACCAAGGTCCCTGGCACTGAGGCAGCAGTGTTAACCACCGCGCCACCGTGCCACCCACGTTTCTTGACAATAGATTATAACACGTTAAAATGCTTAGTTTTATCTCTTTAACGAAAAGACAGAATAATTTTATTCAGAGCCTTCAGGGAAAATAACAGAACTTTACCTTAGAATGTTTGGCTAGTGCTTGAAGACAAAATGATTCAACCTTCTCAGATGGAACAGAGCTTAGGCTCTGTGCATAAGGAAGCCCATTCCCCCCAAAACACCATAAGCCTCCCTGAAACACAAAAAATTAAGTAACTTTATTCACATCCTTTACATACCTTATAATGTCATTGCATTCCTCTTCTCACAGTGTAGTTTTCTTTCAATTCATCCTGTATCTTTGTAGATGTTTAAAAATAGCTTTTAAGTCATGAAGCACCTTGCACTATTTAAATAAAATAAAGGTGAACTCCATGGAAATTCCCTTTATCATGCATCTCAAGAAGCTGGTTTGCTAACCCTCTTACCAAATTTCCTGCCTCCTTCCTTTGCATTGTCCCAGCATGAGTATATTTTACCACATATATGATCAAAAACACAAACCTTGCTTTTAACACTTTGGGGTTTCCACTGGTGGTAAAATGTTCCAGTTTCTATAAAAGGTTTTCGAAGCCCTTGGGTGCATGCAGATAAAATAAAACTATCCCTGCCAAAACCACAGGCAATAAAAGTGGATATATTTTCAACATGCAGAAGCATATGCACTTCATGTTACATTTCAAAAAGCCCAGTTTACTAAACACAACTGGTAAATATGTAGTAAACATTTTTGTTTTTACAATTTAGCACATGAATGGTAAGACCTTTTCAGATACATTTGGAGAAGCAAAACTTGCAGAATAGTGAGTTAAAAGTGTGCAAAATTATGTATGCCTGTGTGAAACAATGTTCTTTATCTACTCAAATAAAAAATTACCAAGATATTTTGACAATTGAGGAATTTGGAATCATGATTTTGAATTAACTTTTATTTATCTAATTAGTATGGAGAAAGAATTTCAGCAAACCCTTCTAATCATATCTGAATACTTATGCCAGAGACAGAAGCTAAGGTGTGATTTCCAGTCTGCATATGCAGTAAAAAAGTGGAGACAGCAAAATATTTTTGTCAACAGTGCATTCTTATTCAAGTTTTTAAAGGAACAGAAAAGCTGGTGTGCTTAAGACAACCATCAAATCTATGATAAAAGGATAAAAATCACTTTGTTTTATAAAAGAGGGAAACTAGGTATTCTGATGTGGGACATAAACATCAGCAGAAATCTAATGGGACAAGTGGCCTGTTCCTAAACTGTGGTCGCGACTGTGTAATTCTATCTTTGCAAAAAAATAGTCCTCCATAGATGATGTGAGGCTGATGTTTGATGCAATTAATGAGATGTGAAAAACAGAGGACTGTTGAAGTTCAAAGCTGAACATGGTGGCAGAAAAGGAGTGATTGACTGAAATGAACAGTGACTGTACAATGAGGCAAGATGTAAGGGGAAAGGCAATATAATCAGAAAATTGGAGGCTTAAGAGATTTTTGACAATGATAAACATCAAAGTTATTTCTGAGGAGAGAGGCAGAAGTACAGAGGAAACTTTATTGAGTGAAAACTTGTTAGAGAAAGCAGTGGTTATACAAGGTTTATTAACACTGCAGTAAGAACCAAGTTAACAAGGTGGGCAATTAGTGAAAGACAAAGCAAAGAATTGTGAATACTAGGGACGTGAAACACACAGAAACAGAAATTGCTGGAGAAACTCAGAGTCAAAAGAATGTAACTTTTCAAGTCTAATTACCCTTCTTTAGAACCGATAGCAGCTAGGAAAAGGTGTTTTATGCAGATGATGGGAGTTGAGGTGGAAAAAGGACTAAGCAGATAGACGGTGACAGAGCCCAGGTAGGGAGAAGAAAAGGTTAGGCAGACAAACAGTCATTGACAATAAATCATGGGAGGTGAGAAGCTAAATAAGTGATCATGGTGGTGGGCAAATGACATAGCAGGAGGCATTCATGCTCTAAAATTATTCAACTTGATGAGCCCCGAGGCTGTAATGTTCCTGAGCTAAACATTAGACGTTGTTCTTCCAGCTTGCATCAAGTCGCTGGAGCACTGCTGCAGGCCTGAGATAAATATTGGTGTGAGAATACTATGGTGTGCTGGAAATGGCAGGCAACTGGAAGCTCAGGGTGATTTTTACAGACAGAACATAGGTTTCTACATAGCTGTCACCTGGTCGTCTCTCCAGTGTTGAGAGGACCTCATTGCTTCACCTGGAAGGTGTGTCTAGACCCTTGGATAATGAGGAGGTAACTGGGCAAGCTTTGCAGCTACTGTGTTGCGTTGGAAGATGTCATGAGGGCATTGGCAGGTGTTGGGAGTGGAGGGGGAGTGAGCCAGGATTGTCCCAGAGGGAAAAGTCCTTGCACAACGCCGACAATGGAGGGATAGGTGTGTCTGGTGGTTGTATCCCACTGGAGGTGACAGAAGTGGCAGCTTACAGTCATATAGCATGGATAGCCCAACTATCCATGCCAACCAGGTTTCCTAAACTTAACCAGTCCCACTTGCCAGCATTTGTCCCATATCCCTCTAAACCTTTGCTGTTCATGTACCTATCCAAATGTCTTTTATATTTTGCAATTATACCTGCTTCTACAACTTCTGGCAGTTCGTTCCGTACACGCACCACTCTCTGTGAAAAAAACTGCCTGTCAGGTCTCTTTTAAATCTCTCCCTTTTCAGCTTAAACCTATGCCCTTTAGCTTTCTCAAGAAATTAAAGTATAGGAATTGAGCCTAGTGCACTGACATGGATACAGAACTGGTTGGCAAACAAGAAACAAAGAGTAGGAATAAATAGGATCTTTATCTTAGTGGTAGTCAGTGACTAGTAGAGTACCACAGGGAACAATGCTTGGCCCCCAGCTATTCAAAATATATGTTAATGATTTACATGAGGAAACTATATGTAACACCTCCAAGTTTGTAGACGGCACAAAGCTGGGTAGGAGGGTGAACTGTGGAAGGGAAACCAGATGCTTTAGGTGTGATTTGGACAAGTTCAGTGAGTGGGCAAATGAGTGGCAGATGAAGTACAACGTAGATAAATGTGAGGTTATTCACATCTGGTAGCAAAAACAAGATGGCAGATTATTATCTGAACGGTCATAGATGAGAAAAAAAGGAAAGGTACAAGGAGACTGGAGTGTGTTTGTACACCAGTTACTGAGTGTAAGTACATAGGTGCCGCAGGCAATAAAGGCGGCAAGTGGTATGCTGATCCTCATACTAAGAAGAATTGATTATCTGAGTAGGGATTCTTGCTGCAGGTTTACAGGGCCTTGGTAAAAACCACATCTGGAGTATTGTGTGCAATTTTGCTCTTCTTATCTGAGCAAAGATGTTCTGGCTTTGGAGGGAGTGTAATGAAGGTTTACCAAACTGATTACCGGGATGGCAGGATTCACAAATGGAGACAGTATCAGTTAGGACTATATCCACTGGAATTTAGAAGTGGTGGTAGTGGTGGTGTGCATGTCGAGCGGGGAGGGTGTAGATATCTCATCAGACTACACAGGGTAAATGCAAAGGATGCTCCAAAGACTAGGAAGTCTAAAGCCACGAGTCACAGACTACGGATATAGGGTAGAGGTAGTAGGAACTGCAGATGCTGGAGAATCTGAGATAACAAGGTGTAGAGCTGGATGAACACAGCAGGCCAAGCAGCATCAGAGGAGCAGGAAAGCTGACGTTTCGGGCCGAGACCCTTCTTCAGAAATGGGGGAGGGGAAGGGGATTCTGAAATAAATAGGGAGAGAGGGGGAGGCGGATAGAAGATGGATAGAGGAGAAGATAGGTGGAGAGGAGACAGACAGGTCAAAGAGGCGGGGATGGAGCCAGTAAAGGTGAGTGCAGGTGGGGAGTTAGGGAGGCGATAGGTCAGTCCAGGGAGGATGGACAGGTCAAGGGGGCGGGATGAGCCTAATAGGTAGGAGATGGGGGTGGGGCATGAGGTGGGAGGAGGGGATAGGTGGGAGGAAGGACAGGTTAGGGAGGCGGGGACAAGCTGGGCTGGTTTCGGGATGCGGTTGGGGGAGGGGAGATTTTGAAGCTTATGAAGTCTACATTGATACCATTGGGCTGCAGGGTTCCCAAGCGAAATATGAGGTGCTGTTCCTGCAACCTTCGGGTGGCATCGTTGTGGCACTGCAGGAGGCCCAGGATGGACATGTCGTCTAAGGAATGGGAGGGGGAGTTGAAATGGTTTACGACTGGGAGGTGCAGTTTTTTTAGTGCGAACCGAGCGTAGGTGTTCCGCAAAGCGGTCCCCAAGCCTCCGCTTGGTTTCCCCGATGTAGAGGAGGCCATGACGGGAACAGCGGATACAGTATACCACATTAGCAGATGTGCAGGTGAATATCTGCTTGATGTGGAAGGTCTTCTTGGGGCCTGGGATGGGGGTGAGGGGGGAGGTGTAGCGCTTCCTGCGCTCGACTCCATTTTCTCCCCCTTGGTCCAGGAACTCCCTACCTACGTCCGTGACACCACCCACGCCCTCCTCCTCCTCCAAAACTTCCAATTCCCTGGTCCCCGACACCTCATCTTTACCATGGGCGTCCAGTCCCTATACACCTGCATTCCCCATGCAGACGGCCTAAAGGCCCTCCCTGCTTCTTCCTGTCCCACAGGCCTGACCAGTCCCCCTCCACTGACACCCTCATCCGCTTAGCCCAACTCGTCTTCACCCTTAACAACTTCTCTTTCAATTCCTCCCACTTCCTACAGACAAAGGGGGTGGCTATGGGTACCCGCATGGGCCCAAGCTATGCCTGCCTCTTTGTAGGTTATGTGGAACAATCTCTCTTTCGTAGCTACACTGGCCCTAAACCCCACCTCTTCCTCCGTTTCATCGATGACTGTATCGGCGCCGCCTCGTGCTCCCACGAGGAGCTCGAACAGATCATCCACTTCACCAACACCTTCCACCCCAACCTTAAGTTCACCTGGACCATCTCTGATACCGCTCTGTCCTTCCTGGACCTCTGTGTTTCCATCTCTGGCAACCACCTAGAAACCGATATCCATTTCAAGCCCGACTCCCACAGCTACCTAGAATACACCTCCTCCCACCCACCTTCCTGCAAAAATGCCATCCCCTGTTCCCAATTCCTTTGCCTCCACCGCATCTGCTCCCAGGATGAGACATTCCACTCCCATACATCTCAGATGTCCTTGTTTTTCAAGGACCGCGACACCCCCCCCCCCCGCAGTGGTCGAGAACGCCCTCGACCGTGTCTCCCGCATTTCCTGCAACTCATCCCTCACACCCCCTCTCCGCAATAACAACCAAAACAGAATCCCTCTCATCCTCACGTACCACCCCACCAACCTCCGGATCCAACGCATCATCCTCCGACACTTCCACCATCTGCAATCTGACCCCAACACCAAATACATTTTTCCCTCCCCACCTTTATCTGCTTTCTGGAGGGACCACTCTCTCCGTGACTCCCTTGTCCGCTCCACATTCCCCTCCAGCCCCACCACTTTTCCCTGCAACCGCAGGAAGTGCTACACCTGCCCCTACACCTCCCCC
This sequence comes from Rhincodon typus, assembly GCF_021869965.1. Taxonomy (NCBI): domain Eukaryota; kingdom Metazoa; phylum Chordata; class Chondrichthyes; order Orectolobiformes; family Rhincodontidae; genus Rhincodon; species Rhincodon typus. The sequence continues at coordinate 29,572,417 of NC_063340.1, read as the reverse complement.
CTCACCCCCATCCCAGGCCCCAAGAAGACCTTCCACATTAAGCAGATGTTCACCTGCACATCTGCTAATGTGGTATACTGTATCCGCTGCTCCCGGTATGGCCTCCTCTACATCGGGGAAATCAAGCGGAGAATTGGGGACCGCTTTGCGGAACACCTACGCTCGGTTTGCACTAAACAACTGCACCTCCTAGTCACAAACCATTTCAACTCCCCCTCCCATTCCTTAGACGACATGTCCATCCTGGGCCTCCTGCAGTGCCACAACGATGCCACCCGAAGGTTGCAGGAACAGCACCTCATATTTCACTTGGGAACCCCGCAGCCCAATGGTATCAATGTAGACTTCATAAGCTTCAAAATCTCCCCTCCCCCAACCGCATCCTGAAACCAGTCCAGCTTGTCCCCGCCTCCCTAACCTGTTCTTCCTCCCACCTATCCCCTCCTCCCACCTCAAGCCCCACCCCCATCTCCTACCTACTAGCCTCATCCCGCCCCCTTGACCTGTCCATCCTCCCTGGACTGACCTATCGCCTCCCTAACTCCCCACCTACACTCACCTTTACTGGCTCCATCCCCGCCCCTTTGACCTGTCTGTCTCCTCTCCACCTATCTTCTCCTCTATCCGCCTCCCCCTCTCTCCCTATTTATTTCAGAACCCCCTGCCCTTCCCCCATTTCTGAAGAAGGGTCTCGGCCTGAAACGTCAGCTTTCCTGCTCCCCTGATGCTGCTTGGCCTGCTGTGTTCATCCAGCTCTGCACCTTGTTATCTCTATCAAGGATATGGGGTAGGCCTTTTAGGACTGAGTAGAAGAGAAAGTGCTTCACCCAGACAGAGTGTTGAGCACGTGGTATTATCTGCCACAGTAAATGATTGAGGCCAAAACATTGAATATCTTCACAAGGGATTTCAATATAGTTCTTAGGGCTAAAGGGAAATGTGTATGTTGGGAAAGAGTATGGTTGAGAAAGTGGGAAGAGCAGCACCAAATTGGATTATTAGCCATGATCATACTGAATGGCGAAGCAGCTTGCAGGATTGAAATGCTCCTATTTTCTATGTTTTGGTTGGCTATGGAAAAGACTAAAAAGACAATCAAAGTAAGAATTACCAATTGGGGGAAAGCCAATTTCAATTAGGTAACAACAATCTAGCCCCGATAAATTGGAATTAAAGGGTGGGAAGTAGAATAGTAACTGAACAATAGGCTGCCTTGAATGCGGAGGCTGGTGGGGTAGAAAGTGAGGGCCCAGGCTCCATACTGGTGTTGTGGAAGGGAGAAGAATTAGTGAGGACAGAAGTGCAGGAAATGGGTCAGACATGGCTAAGGGCCCTGTCAACCATGGTAGTGGGGAATCCTTGTTGAGGAAAAGGGCGGATATTTCTGAGGTGCTTCTGCAGAAGGTGGCATCAGCCGAACAGATCTGATAGAAATGCAGAAACTAGGAGAATGGAAAGGAGTCCTTACAGGAAGCAGGGTGTGAGGATATATAGTTCAGAGAACTGTGGGAGTTGGTGGGTTTGCAATGGGTATCAGTGGCCTGTTTATTCCTGGAAATGGTAACAGAGATGTTCAGGAAGGTAAGGGAGATGCCAGAAATGGACCAGATGAAATTGAGAGCAGGGTGAAAATTGGAAGAATAACTGATAATTTTTCCAATTCCAGATCAGAAGAGAAAGTGGCACCAATGATGTCATTGATGTACAGGAGAAAAAGTTGTGGGGCAGAACCCAAGTAGGACTGGAACAAGGAATGTTCCAAATACCTCACAGAGACTGACATAACTGTCATGTGGGTACCGATAGCAACATCTTTGATCTGATGAAACAGAGAGGAGTTAAAGAAGAAATTGTTTTAAGTGAGGACAACTCAGCCAGGTAGAGGCTGGTGGTGGTGGCTGGGGATGGCTCAGGCTGCCTATCCAGGAAGAAGTGGAAAACTGCAGGAGTACTCTGATGGGGAATGGATGTCTCGAGGAATTCGACATACATTTGAAAAGGAGACGGCTGGTGCTCAGGCTGGAAATTTTGAAACTGATGTGTAAAGCATTAGAAGAGTTGCGGATGTAACTGGGAAGGGACTGGCTGAGAGGAGGAAAAAATAATTGAGTCAAGGTTGGAAGGAATAAACTCTGTGGAGGAGGAACAGGCAGAACCAATGGGTCTGCCTAAGCAGTCCTGTTTGTGAATTTTGGGAAGAAGATAGAAGTAGGCTGAATGGAGTTGGGGGACTTTGAGTTGGTAGGCTGAGAGGGAAGCAGGTGGGGGAGGGCAGGGAGGTCTCCGGATGCCATGAGGTTAGTGAGAGTGTGGACACAATAGCCTGATGTTCAATGGCGACATCATGGTCCAGGGGACTTAAGAGGAGGTGTCCAAGAGCTGACGCTCAACTTCTACAGTTTAGAGGTCAGTATGCCAGACAACAACAGCAATACCCTTGTTGGCAGGTTCCTTTTCACCTGTTTCCAACCTTCTCCCTCCACTTGAATCCATCTCTCTGGCCTTTTACCTGTTCATCGAAAACGGTCAACTTGATATTGGTCACCATTACTTTTCTGCTCCCTTCACTTATCTCTTTCTGAACTGACTGCACTCCATGCTCTCAGATCCAGTCCTGACTTTGTAAGCAAACCTGCTGACAAGGATGGTGAAATCAGCTCCTTCCTTGTGCAGATGTATTATAACAGGAAGTTCACTGGCATATTTTAACTTAACTCTTATGACCATCAATTTGAAAAACCAGGAAGCCTTTAATGCTACTTGTTCTCTAATGCATTTCAACAATATCATCCATATTTCATTAATTAATTGAGAAGTTATTTTATGATATTTTATAGAATTAACGATGTCAAAAGATGTAAGGTCACATATTTTATCAGTTGGCTTTCTAGCTTTCAGTGTAATTAATTCATCTACCTTACATTGAATTAAGTTAAATATATTCAGCTTGTATGCCTCCTTGAGAGATGAAGTCACAGAGCACAGCTGCATAAAAACAGAGGACTGAATTCTCTGGACACTATGGAAAAAGAATGGAGGCAGAAGAAGCAACTGGACCAGGAAATTTCCCAATCATTCCTACCTCAGGGAAGTTTCCTATCAGTCCATTTGGAACTGGATCAGCTGCCTGCAGTCCACTGAGCCAAACAATGTCTGACTTTTGCAATGTCCAGTATTTTCTTGCTGTCTCAGCATCCACCACTCCTCTATCCCTCTATCTACTATCGTCCATCCATCACCTCCTCCCAGATTGCAAAGCCCAGTAATTCATTCGAGGTGACATCTGTTAGTGGGTCAGGGAGACCTCAGAGTTAGAGGTGCTATTCCACAGTGACAAGATGACAGAGATGAAATCCCACAGATGCTTCTGAAACCAATCCTGTGAAGGAGTTTAAGCCCAGCCTGATGACTTACTTCAGGCCTCCTCTATTTGCTGACTTCCCTCGAAGCAACCAAAGGCACTTCATTTTGAGGTGCCATCGTGATAGTCTTTCTGTCTCAGCGCAACTTACTTTTCTCAGAGTGTTGCCAATTTCAAGAACTGTAGATTCTTGGACTGCAGCGTCAGGCTTTGGAACCCATCTTCTATCATTAATTGAATAGCAAGCACAGGCAATCATTTAGAGGTCTATCACCCAAGTGATCACTGACAACATGGACAGGCTTGGAAATGATTATTGGGCCATAGCTGGCATTTCATCATCATCTAGAAATCAGAGTACTGGAAACAACTACACAGACAGAAACCAACACACAGAAAAGCTATGTAAGTCAATGCATCATTTATTCTAATATTAATCACTTTGAATCATGTAAATGTGATTTCACTTAGTTCCTATTAATGTGCTGGGTTTGGCTCATGTGTTGGGATGGGCAAAGAAGAAGAAATTGATATCCTGACCGATGAACGGCATTGTAATTAAGAGTACAGGAAGGCAGGGTGGAAAGATCCACAGATTATTTTGCAGATGTGCAGATAATTTCAAAAAGTATGCTGGAGCTATGAGCTATTGGAGTTCATTGTTCCTTTGTTAAATTCATTCATGGGATGTGGGTAGGCCAGCATTTATTACCCATCCCCACTTTCTCAGAGGGCAATTAAAGATCAACCACATTGCTGTGGGTCTGAAGGCCATGACATGGAGGCCAGACCAGGCAAGGATTGCAGTTTCCTTCCCTAAAGGATGTTAGTGAGCCAGACGGGTTTTTCCTGACAAGTGACAATGGTTTCATGGCCTTCATTAGAATCTTAGTTCCAGATTTTTATTGAATTCAGATTCAGCCAAATGATGGAATTTGAACCCGCGTCCCCAGAACATTACCTGGGCTTTCCGATTAATAGCTCAGTGATAATACCACTAGGTCATTGCCTCCTTCTGTGACCATAAAGATGTTTCCTTCTTCACTCTACAACTGAAGAGATAAGGGAGTTGGAGGTAACAACCCAGACAGGTGCCTGTGTTTACTCAAGGATAGCTTTTACATCCGCTCATGGTTTCTGTTCGGACTTTCATTATTTTATTTCTATTTTTCTAATTTTTGGTTTGGAGAGCTAAAATTGAGAATTGAACTTTGAGCATTAACCTGTTTTGGGAAGGAAAAGACAGCAATCAAACTTATGTTTCCTTTTGGGAACTGGCCTGGAAAGATAACTGCAGGTTAATTATTATCCTAAGAACACTACCAACATTTTGGCACCAAGATCTTCTAAGATCATGACTGGCAATAGGTTGGATGTTGAATTAATCAATCAGGGGCAGATTGGTGCTGGCCAGCCAATCACAGAGAATATTAGTAAAAGCGAGGACGAAAAAAGTGAACCAGTTCTGACTGGGGTTTTAAAGCTTCTGGACAATGATGCTGCTTTCTTGCTCTCTCTTTCTTTGTTTTCACGCATTGCCGATTTGTTGGTTGTTCTGATAAGAAAATACCCCTCTCTAAGAAATGGATGAATAATTCTACAAGTTAATGGTCCTATTTGCATGAATCAGTGACTTTGGAATTCAAGCAAGACCTACAGATTAACTGCCTGTCAAAAATTCCATTAACCATGGATTTCTGAAGGCCTGGGTACTCATTATGAGACTGCTGAACTGGCAAATGACAATTCTTTATTTATTTCTATTCATTTATCCTTTAAATTATGTCTGTCTGTCAGTGTGTGGGTAGGAGCTCTGGTTAAAGAAGACTGGGCTTGGATCATTGACATTAAGTAGATTGTCTTGTTCCACAAGACCTTAGGATACAGGAGCAGAATTAGACTATTTGGCCCATCAAGACTGCTCTGCATTTCCATCACAGCTGTTATGCTTTTTAAGCCCATTCTCTTGCCTTCTCCCCATAACATTTGATCCGTTTACAGATCAAGGACCTATTCCTGTCTTAAATACACTCAACAATTTAGCCTTCACAGCCTTCTGTGGCAATGAGTTCCATAGATTAACCACTCCTCTGGCTGAAGAAATTTCACCTTATTTCAATTCTAAAGGGTTGTACCTTCACTCTGAGGCTGTGCCCTCAGGTCCTAGACTCATCTATTTGTGGAAACACCTTCTTCACATCCACTTTACCCAGGCCTCTCGGTATTCTGTCAGCTTCAATCAGATTACCCCTCTTCCTTCTAAACTCCATCAAGTACAGACACAGCATCCTCAACTCCTCACATGACAAGCCCTTCATCCTCAAGATCATTCTTGTAAACCTCCTCTGGACCTTCTCCAATGCCAGCACATCTTTCCTTAGATACGGGGCTCAAAACTGCTCACAATATTCCAAACGTGGTTTGACCAGAGCCTGATACAGCCTCAGCAGTAGATCTCTACTCTTGTATTCTAGCCCTCTTGAAATGAATGCTAACATTGTATTTGCCTTCCTGACTGCCAACTGAACCTGTACGTTAAACTTGAGAGAATCCTGAACTAGGACTCCTAAGTCCCTTTGTGCTTCAGACTTCTGAAGCCTTTCCCCATTTAGGAAATAGTCTACACCTCTTTTCTTTCCACCAAAGTGCATAACCTCGCACTTTCCCAAACTGTACTCAATTTATCACTTTGCCAAATCTCCTAGATGTCCAGGTCCTTCTACAGCCTCTCTGCTTCTCAACACTACCTGCCACTCTACCTATCTTTGATGTTATTTATCCATATTGTACTAAAGTTATGTTAT